>NC_086318.1:191214940-191829523 GCF_036172605.1 Pelobates fuscus
AGTAACACAGAGTGTCTGGGGGGAGTATCTGCAGTAACACAGAGTGTCGGGAGGGAGTATCTGCAGTAACACAGAGTGTCTTGGGGGAGTATCTGCAGTAATACAGAGTGTCTGGTGGGAGTATCTGCTTGTAACATTTATATGCACAAAAAAATACATGAAAAAATAAAATAAAATGGTTGCAGCTTCTGAATGAATCTAAAATTGATGCTGTCCATTAGGTGGGAGGGTCTGCTAGGGAGGGTGTGCTGCTGATTGGCTGGAAAGCGTCTGCTGACTGTGAGGTACAGGGTCAAGGTTTACTCAATGATGAAGAATAGGGGGCGGACCGAACATCGCATGTGTTTGCCCGCGGTGGCGAACGCGAACATGCTATGTTCGCCAGGAACTATTCGCCAGCGAACCGTTCGGGACATCACTAGTTACAAGATTATAATTAGCAGACTTAAAGAGACAGTTTAAGTTTCCGTGCTGGATCACAAGTACAACCACCTAGAAAAATTGCAGAATGCTCTGCCCATACAAATGGGAAATAATGAAGTTAGATACGTTCCGTGGAGAAAAGGCTTGTTCTACAATACGAGTGTAAACATGCAAGGCTGTTGTATGATCCTTTCTGGAAAGCATAAGTTCAGCTTTAGAAAAGAGAGAAAACGAATAGTGAGAAATATTATTGGTCCCTTGGATTGTCAGGAATATAGTGAGGCATAACAACACAGACTTGAAGTGAGTGAAATGTGGTATCGAGAATCACACAAATTGGGCCAAAATATCACAGTCAGTAATATAAAATATTAGTTTTATTTGGCTATATAAACTATAGTTGTATGTATCAAGATAAAACACCAAAATGCACTAGAATATGGAATGTTGTAAAGAGCATGGCTGAGATGAATGTATTGAATTATTTAGCAAGGTGTTTCATTATGTTTTGACCATCATTTGGCTACAATGAAAAACTCTACATCGTGAGGTTAGCACACTAGATTTGATCATAATGAAACCATAAGAAAAGATGAAAATGAGTAGACAACATCCAGTGTGCTTCTGGAGGTAAGTCCAGATAGTGTACTTAGATAACAGTATATATGTATACAGTATATGGGAGCAAATTGTAAAAACGCAAGAAGCTTGTATAACAAAATAGAGGAGCTTGAGATATTGGTATACAAGGAATAGTATGCCATAACTGGTATTACTGAGATAATCAATATTCCAAATCACTATGTCTGACATTCTAAGCACTCCAAAGAGGAAAGCAATACCAATAAACTCTTTCTTTAACCCCTTAAGGACCAAACTTCTGGAATAAAAGGGAATCATGACATGTCACACATGTCATGTGTCCTAAAGGGGTTAAGTATCATCCCAGACAAATAGAGGGAAGAAAGGAGCGAAAAATACACTGCCACATGCCCAAAGAAGCTAGATGCATTTTGCATCTAAACAGATACTTTATCAAAACCTACCAATATTATGTATTGCTATTTATGTCTTCATATGTTTCATGGCTAATGAATACAATTTTTTTGTGTGTATTTGTTTGTTTTGTATTACAACTCCTGCTATTACTTGCCTCTTTGGTGTGCTTAGATTTGGAATATTGATTATTTTGAGTTGAGTGGGTCACTCCATGATACACCAAAAAGGGAGTTACTGAAGGTTTCGATGGTATATTTTATTTATGAAATATTAAGTTACCTGAAGCACTTTATATCTGTCTGGACTCCATCAGATGGACAGTGTGGTGAAAGTATAGCATGCATTTGATGAGGAGATAAGTAAACCGTTTAGAACTTTGGAGGTTGAATTTGGCAGATACGTTCAGAAATTAAAGCATGCCAAAAGAGTTTAATGTTTGCTGACCCATTGTAATTTGCTGGGATGTCCAGGAACTAAACTGGAGATCTATAGTGAGTAGTGATGTACTGAACTGTTCGCTGGCGAATAGTTCCCGGCGAACATAGCGTGTTCGCGTTTGCCACGGCGGGCGAACACATGCGCGGTTCGATCCACCCCCTATTCGGCATCATTGAGTAAACTTTGACCCTGTGCCTCACAGTCAGCTGACACATTCCAGCCAATCAGCAGCAGACCCTCCCTTCCAGACCCTCCCACCTCCTGTACAGCATCCATTTTAGATTCATTCTGAAGCTGCATTCTTAGATAGAGGAGGGAAAGTGTAGCTGCTGCTCATTTGATAGGGAAATGTATAGCTAGGCTAGTGTATTCAGTGTCCACTACAGTCCTGAAGGACTCATCTGATCTATGCTGTAAGGACAGCACCCCAAAAAGCCCTTTTTAGGGCTAGAACATCAGTCTGCTTTTTTTTTCCTGTGTAATCTAATTGCAGTTGCCTGCCTGCCAGTGTCTGTGTCAGGCTCACAGTGGATACTGTGCCCACTTGCCCAGTGCCACCACTCATATCTGGTGTCACAATAGCTTGCATTTAAAAACAAAAAAATGTTTTTCACTGTAATAGATTTAATAGCAGTTAGTTGTCTGCAAGCATCTGTGTGTCAGGCCTACAGCGTGTACTCTGCCAACCTCTGCCAGTGCACAGTGCCACTCATATCTGGTGTCACAATAGCGTGCATTTAAAAACAAAAAAAAATGTTTTCACTGTTATAGATTGAATAGCAGTTAGTTGTCTGCAAGCGTCTGTGTGTCAGGCCAACAGCGTGTACTCTGCCAACCTCTGCCAGTGCACAGTGCCACTCATATCTGGTGTCACAATAGCATGCATTTAAAAACCCCAAAACTTTTTTTTCACTGTAATAGATAAATAGCAGTTAGTTGTCTGCAAGCGTCTGTGTGTCAGGCCAACAGCGTGTACTCTACAAACCTCTGCCAGTGCACATTGCCACTCAAATCTGGTGTCACAATAGCGTGCATTTAAAACCAAAAAACTTTGTTCACTGTTATAGATTGAATAGCAGTTAGTTGTCTTCAAGCGGGTGTGTCAGGCCTACAACGTGTACTCTGCCAACCTCTGCTAGTGCACATTGCCACTAATATCTGGTGTCACAATAGCGTACATTTAAAACCCAAAAACTTTTTTTTACTGTTATAGATTGAATAGCAGTTAGTTGTCTGCAAGCGGGTGTCAGGCCAACAGCGTGTACTCTGCCAACCTCTGCTAGTGCACATTGCCACTCATATCTGGTGTCACAATAGCGTGCATTTAAAACCCAAAAACTTTTTTCACTGTTATAGATTGAATAGCAGTTAGTTGTCTTCAAGCGGGTGTCAGGCCTACAGCGTGTACTCTGCCAACCTCTGCCAGTGCACATTGCCACTCATATCTGGTGTCACAATAGCGTGCATTTAAAACCAAATTTTTTTTTTCACTGTTATAGATTGAATAGCAGTTAGTTGTCTTCAAGCGGATGTGTCAGGCCTACAGCGTGTACTCTGCCAACCTCTGCCAGTGCACATTGCCACTCTTATCTGGTGTCGCAATAGATTGCATTTAAAAACCAAAAAACTTTTTTCACTGTTATAGATTGAATAGCAGTTAGTTGTCTTCAAGCGGGTGTCAGGCCTACAACGTGTACTCTGCCAACCTCTGCCACTGTACAGTGCCACTCATATCTGGTCTCACAGTAGCTTGCAGGCATAGTACCACTAATCGAAAAAAAAATGACAGGCAGAGGCAGGCCACCCCGCAGGGGCCGCCGTGGTCGTGGTGCTGTGATTCCCTTTTGCCCTAGAATAATGCCCAATTTTCAGAGGCCACGTACCCTGAACTTGAAAAGTTCTGAGGACATAGTTGACTGGCTAACACAGGACACCCAATCTTCTACAGCTTCCGCTTGGAACCTTGATGCACCACAGCCGTTTCACTTTATCTGTCAGAGGAGTTATTTACACATCCGTTTGAAGAAATGAGTGATGCGCAACCATTATTGCCAGAGGATGTAGATAACAGGGATATGTTTTAGTCAGGCAGCATTACACACATGGATGTACGGTGTGATGATGATGATGTTGTACCCGCTGCTGCTTCCTTTGCTGAGTTGTCAGATACAAGTGAAGCGATTGATGATGACGATGCATTCATGGATGTCACGTGGGTGCCCGCTAGGCAAGAAAAAAAATAGGGCAAAAGTTCAGATGGGGAGACAGAGAGGAGGAGGAGACGAGTTGGAAGCAGGGGGAGGTCATCGCAAGGAGCTAGTGGCACAGTTAGACAGCATGCATCGGCACCCGGGGTCAGCCCGACAGTACGCCAATCAACGCATGCTGTGTCCACCACCAGAATGCCATCATTGCAGAGCTCAGCAGTGTGGCATTTTTTTTGTGTGTCTGCCTCTGACAACAGCGATGCCATTTGCAACCTGTGCCAAAAGAAACCCACCTAGGTACAACTACTTTGCGTAGGCACATGATCACACATCACAAACGCCTATGGGATCAACACATGAGTACAAGCAGCACACAAACTCAAAGCCGCCATCCTCCTCCTGGTCCAGCATCTTCAGCCACGTCAACCACTGCTGTCCTCCTTGTCCCCTCTCAACCATCCGCCATTCCGTCTCTCGCCTTGAGCAGTTCCCGCTCATCTGCCCACAGTCAGGTGTCTGTCAAGGACATGCTTGAGCGTAAGAAGACAATGTAAGAAAGTCACCCCCTTGCCCAGCGTCTGACAGCTGGCTTGTCTAAACTATTAGCCCGCCAGCTTTTACCATACAAGCTGGTGGAGTCTGAGGCGTTCAAAAAATTTGTAGCTATTGGGACACCGCAGTGGAAGGTACCCGGATGAAATTTATGTTCACAAAAGGCAATCCCCAACCTGTAATTGATTGTGCAAAAGGAAGTAATGGCATGTCTGGCACACAGTGTTGGGGCAAGGGTCCATCTGACCACTGATACCTGCTCTGCAAAGCATGGTCAGGGCCGTTATATCGCCTACACTGCGCATTGGGTAAACCTACTGACGGCTGCCAAGCATGGAATGCGTGGCTCTGCAGAGGAGTTGGTGACACCGCTACGACTTGCAGGCAGGCCTGCTGCCACCTCCTCTACTCCTCTTACTCCATCCTCTTCCATAACCTCCTCGGCTGAGTCCTCTTCTGCTGCTGCGTCTTGCTCCACATCAACGGCACCCCCCAGCTCCCCAGGTACTATTCCACATCCCGGATACGGCAGTGTCACGCCGTCTTGGGTTTGACTTGCTTGAAAGCAGAGTGTCACACCGGACAAGCACTCCTGTCCGCCCTGATCGCAGAGGTGGAAAAGTGGCTGACTCCGCAGCAACTGGATATTGGCAAAGTGGTTTGTGACAACGGAAGAAATTTGTTGGCGGCATTGAATTTGGGCAAGTTGACACATGTGCCGTGCATGGCACATGTGTGTAATCTGATCGTACAACGCTTTGTGCATAAGTACCTAGGCTTATAGGACTTCCTGAAGCTGGCCAGATATCCAGTGGCGAAACAACATGCCAGTGAGGCGCTTGATTTGCGACAGCCCGACACGTTGGAATTCAACACTCCTAAAGTTCGACCGCCTGCTCCAACAAGGAAAAGCCATTAACGACTATTTGTATGACCGGGGTGCTAGGACAGCCTCTGCGGAGCTGGGAATTTTTTTGCCACGTTGGACGATCATGCGCAATGCCTGTAGGCTCATGTGTCCTTTTGAGAAGGTGACAAACCTAGTCAGTCGCACCGAAGGCACCAACAGCGACATCATACCATTTGTTTTCTTCCTCGAGCGTGCCCTGCGAAGAGTGCTGGGTCAGGCCGTAGATGAGTGTGAAGAGGAAGAGGAAGAGTTGCGGTCACCATCACCACCAGAAACAGCATCGCTTGCTGGACCTGCGGCAACGCTGGAAGAGGATTGTGAGGAAGAGGAGTCAGAGGAGGAATGTGGCTTTGAGGAGGAGGAGGAAGACCAACCACAACAGGCATCCCAGGTTGCTCGTTGTCACCTATCTAGTACCCGTGGTGTTGTACGTGGCTTGGGGGAAGAACATACCTTCATTGAGATCACTGAGGAGTAGGAACGGGAAATGAGTAGCTCGGCATCCAACCTTGTGCAAATGGGGTCTTTCATGCTGTCGTGCCTGTTGAGGGACCCTCGTATAAAAAGGCTGAAGGAGAACGACCTGTACTGGGTGTCCACGCTACTAGACCCCCGGTATAAGCAGAAAGTGGCTGAAATGTTAGCAAATTACAACAAGTCGGAAAGGATGCAGCATTTGCAAAATAAATTAAAAAGTATGCTTTACACAGCGTATAAGGGTAATGTCACAGCACAACGGGAATCTAACACGGGAAGAGGTGAAAGTAATCCTCCTCCTCCCAAGACCACGCCAGCAAGGACAGGACGCTTTAAAGACGTTTTGTTGATGGAGGACATGCGGAGCTTTTTAAGTCCTACGCATCGCCACAACCCTTCGGGATCCACCCACAGAGAACGACTCGACCGACAGGTAGCAGACTACCTCGCCTTAACTGCAGATATCGACACTCTGAGTAGCGATGAACCCCTTGACTACTGGTTGTGCAGGCTTGACCTGTGGCCTGAGCTATCCCAATTTGTGATATAACTTCTGGCCTGCCCCGCTTCAAGTGTCCTGTCATAAAGGACCTTCAGTGCAGCAGGAGGTATTGTCACTGAGAAGAGAAGTCGCCTAGGTCAAACAAGTCTAGATTACCTCACCTTTATTAAGATGAATGAGGGATGGATCCCGAAAGGACTGACAGTGGGCGATACATTCGGCTAAAAAAGGCCTGATGAGATTAGCTGCCTTGGGCTAAAAATGGTGACCCTATGTAGGAGGAACAGTCCCTATTCTGCTCTGTGTCAGTGTGTATCAGGGTCTCTGAGGACAGGTGTCAATCCATATCTGCCAAGTGACCCTATGTAGGGGGAACAGTCCCTATTCTGCTCTGTGTCAGTGTGTATCAGGGTCCCTGAGGACAGGTGTCAATCCATATCTGCCAAGTGATCCTATGTAGGGGGAACAGCCCCTATTCTGCACTGTGTCAGTGTGTATCAGGGTCCCTGAGGACAGGTGTCAATCCATATCTGCCAAGTGACCCTATGTAGGAAGAACAGTCCATATTCTGCTCTGTGTCAGTGTGTATCAGTGTCCCTGAGGACAGGTGTCAATCCATATCTGCCAAGTGACCCTATGTAGGGGGAACAGTCCCTATTCTGCTCTGTGTCAGTGTGTATCAGGGTCTCTGAGGACAGGAGTCAATCCATATCTGGCAAGTGACCCTATATAGGGGGAACAGTCCCTATTCTGCTCTGTGTCAGTGTGTATCAGGGTTTCTGTGGACAGGTGTCAATCCATATCTGGCAAGTGACCCTATGTAGGGGGAACAGTCCCTATTCTGCTCTGTGTCAGTGTGTATCAGGGTCTCTGAGGACATGTGTCAATCCATATCTGCCAAGTGACCCTATGTAGGGGGAACAGTCCCTATTCTGCTCTGTGTCAGTGTGCATCAGGGATCCTTAGGACAGGTGTCAATCCATATCTGCCAAGTGACCCTATGTAGGGGGAACAGTCCCTATTCTGCTCTGTGTCAGTGTGTATCAGGGTCTTTGAGGACAGGTGTCAATCCATATCTGCCAAGTGACCCTATGTAGGGGGAACAGTCCCTATTCTGCTCTGTGTCAGTGTGTATCAGGGTCCCTGAGGACAGGTGTCAATCCATATCTGCCAAGTGACCCTATGTAGGGGGAACAGTCCCTATTCTGCTCTGTGTCAGTGTGTATGAGGGTCTCTGAGGACAGGTGTCAATACATATCTGCCAAGTGACCCTATGTAGGAAGAACAGTCCCTATTCTGCTCTGTGTCAGTGTGTATCAGTGTCCCTGAGGACAGGTGTCAATCCATATCTGCCAAGTGACCCTATGTAGGGGGAACAGTCCCTATTCTGCTCTGTGTCAGTGTGTATCAGGGTCTCTGAGGACAGGTGTCAATCCATATCTGGCAAGTGACCCTATGTAGGGGGAACAGTCCCTATTCTGCTCTGTGTCAGTGTGTATCAGGGTCTCTGAGGACAGGTGTCAATCCATATCTGCAAAGTGACCCTATGTAGGGGGAACAGTCCCTATTCTGCTCTGTGTCAGTGTGTATCAGGGTCCCTGAGGACAGGTGTCAATCCATATCTGCCAAGTGACCCTATGTAGGGGGAACAGTCCCTATTCTGCTCTGTGTCAGTGTGCATCAGGGATCCTTAGGATAGGTGTCAATCCACATCTGCCAAGTGACCCTATGTAGGAGGAACAGTCCCTATTCTGCTCTGTGTCAGTGTGCATCAGGGATCCTTAGGATAGGTGTCAATCCATATCTGCCAAGTGACCCTATGTAGGGGGAACAGTCCCTATTCTGCTCTGTGTCAGTGTGTATCAGGGTCTCTGAGGACAGGTGTCAATCCATATCTGCCAAGTGACCCTATGTATGGGGAACAGTCCCTATTCTGCTCTGTGTCAGTGTGTATCAGGGATCCTTAGGATAGGTGTCAATCCATATCTGCCAAGTGACACTATGTAGGGGGAACAGTCCCTATTCTGCTCTGTGTCAGTGTGTATCAGGGTCTCTGAGGACAGGTGTCAATCCATATCTGCCAAGTGACCCTATGTAGGGGGAACAGTCCCTATTCTGCTCTGTATCAGTGTGTATCAGGGTCTCTGAGGACAGGTGTCAATCCATATCTGCCAAGTGACCCTATGTAGGGGGAACAGTCCCTATTCTGCTCTGTGTCAGTGTGTATCAGGGTCCCTGAGGACAGGTGTCAATCCATATCTGCCAAGTGACACTATGTAGGGGGAACAGTCCCTATTCTGCTCTGTGTCAGTGTGTATCAGGGTCCCTGAGGACAGGTGTCAATCCATATCTGCCAAGTGACCCTATGTAGGGGGAACAGTCCCTATTCTGCTCTGTGTCAGTGTGTATCAGGGTCCCTGAGGACAGGTGACAATCCATATCTGCCAAGTGACCCTATGTAGGGGGAACAGTCCCTATTCTGCTCTGTGTCAGTGTGTATCAGGGTCTCTGAGGACAGGTGTCAATACATATCTGCAAAGTGACACTATGTAGGGGGAACAGTCCCTATTCTGCTCTGTGTCAGTGTGTATCAGGGTCTCTGAGGACAGTTGTCAATCCATATCTGCCAAGCGACCCTATGTAGGGGGAAAGTCCCTATTCTGCTCTGTATCAGTGTGTATCAGGGTCCCTGAGGACAGGTGTCAATCCATATCTGCCAAGTGATCCAATGTAGGGGGAACAGCCCCTATTCTGCTCTGTGTCAGTGTGTATCAGGGTCCCTGAGGACAGGTGTCAATCCATATCTGCCAAGTGACCCTATGTAGGAAGAACAGTCCATATTCTGCTCTGTGTCAGTGTGTATCAGTGTCCCTGAGGACAGGTGTCAATCCATATCTGCCAAGTGACCCTATGTATGGGGAACAGTCCCTATTCTGCTCTGTGTCAGTGTGTATCAGGGATCCTTAGGATAGGTGTCAATCCATATCTGCCAAGTGACACTATGTAGGGGGAACAGTCCCTATTCTGCTCTGTGTCAGTGTGTATCAGGGTCCCTGAGGACAGGTGTCAATCCAAATCTGCCAAGTGACCCTATGTAGGGGGAACAGTCCCTATTCTGCTCTGTGTCAGTGTGTATCAGGGTCCCTGAGGACAGGTGACAATCCATATCTGCCAAGTGACCCTATGTAGGGGGAACAGTCCCTATTCTGCTCTGTGTCAGTGTGTATCAGGGTTTCTGAGGACAGGTGTCAATACATATCTGCAAAGTGACCCTATGTAGGGGGAACAGTCCCTATTCTGCTCTGTGTCAGTGTGTATCAGGGTCCCTGAGGACAGGTGTCAATCCATATCTGCCAAGTGACCCTATGTAGGGGGAACAGTCCCTATTCTGCTCTGTGTCAGTGTGTATCAGGGTCCCTGAGGACAGGTGTCAATCCATATCTGCCAAGTGACCCTATGTAGGGGGAACAGTCCCTATTCTGCTCTGTGTCAGTGTGTTTCAGTGATCCTTAGGATAGGTGTCAATCCATATCTGCCAAGTGACACTATGTAAGGGGAACAGTCCCTATGCTGCTCTGTGTCAGTGTGTATCAGGGTCCCTGAGGACAGGTGTCAATCCATATCTGCCAAGTGACACTATGTAGGGGGAACAGTCCCTATTCTGCTCTGTGTCAGTGTGTATCAGGGTCCCTGAGGACAGGTGTCAATCCCTATCTGCCAAGTGACCCTATGTAGGGGGAACAGTCCCTATTCTGCTCTGTGTCAGTGTGTTTCAGGGATCCTTAGGATAGGTGGCAATCCATATCTGCCAAGTGACCCTATGTAGGGGTAACAGTCTCTATTCTGCTCTGTGTCAGTGCGTATCAGGGTCCCTGAGGACAGGTGTCAATCCATATCTGCCAAGTGACCCTATGTAGGGGGAACAGTCCCTATTCTGCTCTGTGTCAGTGTGTATCAGGGTCTCTGAGGACAGGTGTCAATCCATATCTGCCAAGTGACCCTATGTAGGGGGAACAGTCCCTATTCTGCTCTGTGTCAGTGTGTATCAGGGTCTCTGAGGACAGGTGTCAATCCATATTTCAAGGTGTCAATATGTCATATGTCAGGTGTCAATCCATATCCATTGTGATTTAGGAATGTTAGGTGATTTATGCCCTTTATGGATTAAAACCAGACTCTGCATCGGCTGTCTAATTTTCCATGGGAGTTTTGCCATGGATCCCCCTCCGGCATGCCACAGTCCAGGTGTTAGTCCCTTTGAAACAACTTTTCCATCACTATTGTGGCCAGAAAGAGTCCCTGTGGGTTTTAAAATTTGCCTGCCCATTGAAATCTATGGCGTTCGCCGGTTCGCCGGTTCCGCAAACGTTCGCGTTCGCCATTGGCGAACCGAACATTTTATGTTCGCGACATCACTAATAGTGAGATGTTGAAGTATAAAAACTGGAACACAGTGTAGAATATCAATGTTATCTGAAGCTGAAATGCCCGGTGAGTTGCAGGCAGTGCTTAGTAGACAGAGACTGATGAATCTTTAGTGTTTTTAATCTAGGATTGTACAAGAGTTGCTCTTTGTTGTTTGGCCCCAAGCAACAATTTTCTATAGTATCTTATCTTATGGAGAGATAGGCTAATTGTAGCACAAACATAGCATCTGAGCAAAGTTTGAGGCTAGGTAGTAAATGTTTAAGAAGTAACAGTCAGAATCAAACTCTTTCCAGATGCTTGGGGGGGGGGGGGGGGGAAAGGGGGTTGGTTTGCATTAAAATAAGATAAAAGTCTCTGAAAAACCTTTAAAAATAGATGGATCATAAACTGACAAGGTGCACAATATATGCACAATTGTGGACAGTATGGCATTTACACATTTACACAGAGATGCCCAAGTTTTATTAAATAGAAACATAGAAACATAGAAACATAGAATGTGACGGCAGATAAGAACCATTCGGCCCATCTAGTCTGCCCAGTTTTTATAATAGTTTAGAGTCGATTTAAGAAGAGCCTTTCTATTTTTAATTAACTTCATTATTATATATAATTGTATGTTCTGTATTGTTAATCTGTATGCCAGATATATCAAGATTTACTTTACTTTTATGAATTAGTTGTTCAAGAACCAAAATAAAAATGAGTGGTGATAATGGGCATCTATACCTAGTGCCATTGGAAGTACTTAGAGGAGCAAACTGAAAACCTGTGCTGAATGGTAAGTATAAAGTGCTGAAATGGACCATAGAGGCAACATTTACACAAAACAGCATTCATCTATTGCCAGTGAATATTATCAAATGCCTTTTCTGCATCTAAAGCAGTGTTTCCCAACCCAGTCCTCAAGTATCCCCTAAAAGTCCAACATTTATTGATTACCTAGTTCTGTCTAAGATGTTTTTAGAAAGAAAGAAAAAAATGCTTTAGACACAACAGGGTAATCCCTAAATCCTGGACTGTTAGGGGGTACTTGAGGACTGGGTTGGGAACCCCTAATCTAAAGCCAAGAACCACTCAATATGGCTTGATTTGGTTACTTCAATGCCATTTACTATGCATCTTGTATTATCAGAAATGGGCCTAGAAAGCACAAAGCCGACTGATCTAGGGAAAAGAGCTCTGACAGAATGCTGTTTAGTCTAGTGGCTAATAGTTTCCTATACTATTTGTGTTCTTAATTAAGAAGTAAAATTGGTGTAAAATTTAAAAAGGCAGAAGTGCAGGCCCAGGGCCTTCAAGCCATCACAGACCCTGAACTGGTCGGAACTGCTGGACTGCTTGCAGCCTCACGGGGACACGGAAGATGACTACTAGCCAGACGCCCACCAATCACCCCTGGCACAGATGGGCAGATTATCCCAAAAGCCCCCTCTGGATCCACCATCAGGATCCACGGGCATCAGTGCAGCTGCACCAAACGGCCAAAATGGCAGACAAGGTGGATCACAGAACTGCACTGGCACCAGAGGAGCGTGTACAACCAGACCCATCACCTGAGCAGGTACCTGGCACAGCAGAGAGCACAGATAGGTCGGCGCCGGTCACTCAGCGGAACTTCCGCAACATGGTTCAGGAGATCAAGACCCTCCTGGCTGCTGATGTGGCAATTATCAAAGCAGACTTACAGGCACTGGAAAACAGGGTGAATGCCTCAGAAAAGAACATAGTTGCAATTAAACAGGGACTCTCAGACCTCCAAGCCACAGTCCTAGCTGTGCAAACACACCAACATGCCCTTTCACTCCATTACACGGTTCTGCATGACAGGTCACGGCGCAACCACCTCAAAATCAGAGGGGTTCCTGACACAATCACGCTGGGCGTGCTCCCTCATTATATAAGGAGCCTATTGGCCTCCATTCTGGCCCCGACTCACACCAAGAAATTCACCATAGACGGGATATAAGAGCTGCCCCTACCGTGGTGAGGGATTTGATCGTCTGATGCTCCACCTCACAGGATTAAAGACTCCTGTTGACAGTGATACAAGGCAAGACGCCACTATCTTTTGAAGGGACTAGTCTCTCCTTCTTCCATGACCTCACTACGTCCACGCTGCAATGGCGACGATCCCTACAACCAGTAACTAGCCATCTGAGAGCAGCCAGTGTGGAATACCACTGGAGATCCCCCATGTTCTTAGTGGTCACTCAAAGAGACTGTGCTCAAAATCTCATCACTTGCCGAGGCACCTACTTTCTTCGAAGCACTGGGTATACCGGTCCTGACGATTCCTCCAGAGCGACACCACGGTACCAGAGCAGTAGTACCCTCAATGCCAATGGACCACCCAATCCTACACCCAGAAACCTGAACACCCAGGGGACCTTAACAACCCCCTGAGGCTCAAGCTCATATTGTTTTGTTATGTTCATTTCCGTTAATTTTTTTTACAAATGCACGTATAGGTTTCATAGGCTGACATATGGATGGATTATGCACACATGACCGACGCACTCTGGTATTAACATGACAGGGCACTGCCTAAAGCAACGATGTGGACATCACACACACATCGCCGAACAAATACGACACCCCCGCTACCCCCTTGGTTAGGGGCACACTTAGAAGATAGCCTGACACTACCACCCTGAATGGGAAACACTTAATCTCACAGACTCAGACGGCGTATCTCCCTACGCAATATGTATCCTCTTGAATGATTATCAATGTACATAGTATTACTGCAACGCTGCATACCACCACCCTGACAACTGTTAATGCTTGTTTTATAATTTAATGCACAAACCCTCCTTCCCTTTACAAAAAATTGGTTTAAAATTGTAAAATTTAGTAGACAACTTAACAGATGCTGGTAGGCTATTTGTTGTTGCTTCCAACATCTCCTCCAGTTTTGGACCTGATGCCAGAATTTATTTGCACAGGTTGGTTGATGTAGCAGAAGGATATCTGCAAATGTATATTTATAGTTAAAAAAGCATTCAGAATCTAAAGATTTATGTTTAGGTAGTGCCGTGATAGTATAGGTCCTTTCTGATTCTCGGCTAAGGCCTGGGCTTGACTGAATGATACTAGAGGCAGCGTATCATTTGCTAACTATTGAGATATAGCCTGACATGACGGCTGTAGGACATCGTTATCATTTTCTAAGTTGTATAAGGATTTGTTATAGGTGGTTAATGCATTTACAAATTCAGAAAGGTTAGTGAGCATTGTGCTGAAATAATTAAATAGAAAAGGAATTTTAGTTTGAGAAAACTATTGCTTGAATTTATTGGCAACCAATCTGCCTGCTTTCCATATAAATAGGATTTATATAGGGAACTAATGGCTCTTGAATTTGGCGCCATAATGAAGTCATGGGAGGAGCAACCTCAATTAAGCATTTCAAAAGATAAAAAACATGTAAACATCCAAATGAATGATTAACCCCTTCAAGACAGAGTCAATAGTACACGTTCTGATCAAAACAAAATGTAAACAAAAACTGGAATTTGCGCTATATGTCTGTTCAACCGTAATTCACCTCTTTCATGGTAAGTGCACCCACACTTATTATGTATCATTTTGTTAAGGAGAAACATGAATTCCCCATGGTTTCCCATATATGAAACATAATTTATTATAAATAAAATAAAAAAAACTGTGAGAAATAAAACATTTAAAAAAAAATTGTAGTTCCGACTCACATTTTAGCTGTAAATGTCATAATACTGTTAGCTTTTACTGCAAATAAAAGCACATATCTGGATTCAGCAAAGTCCCATGAGTACAACAGTAGCCCCCATTAACAGTTTTTACAGTGTTTTGAAAAGTTAAAGGGTCAAATATAGCACATTCCATTTTTCCATTTTTTTTCACGTTGAACTTTGCCAGATTAGTAATGTTACCTTTGAGACTGTGTGGTAGCCCAGGAATTAGATTTACCGCCATGATGCCATACCATTTGCAAAAGTAGACTACCCAAGGTATTGCAAGTGGGGTATGTCCAGTATTTTGTAGTAGCCACTTAGTCACAAACACTGGCCAAAGTTAGCATTCATATTTGTTTTTGTGTGAGAAAAGCAAAAAAACTAATATTTGGCCAGTGTTTGTGACTAAGTGGCTACTAAAAATAACTGGACATACCCCATTTGCAATACCTTGGGTTGTCTACTTTTGCAAATGGTATGCCATCATGGGGGTAATTCTTATTCCTGGGCTACCATACGGTCTCAAAAGGCAACATAACTGGACATACCCCATTTGCAATACCTTGGATTGTCTACTTTTGCAAATGGTATGCCATCATGGGGGTAATTCTTATTCCTGGGCTACCATACGGTCTCAAAAGGCAACAAAAAGGCAATTCTTTTTTACATTTCCCACCAGCAAGGGGACTGTCTGACATTTCAGACAGTCCCCCTGCTGGCAGATCCACAGCCTGCTATAGGGGGCCATGTGATCGCTTTTTGAGAGCGATCACATGGCCCCCGGGGGCCTTATTTGCCGGAGGAGGGCTGTCTGGGCTATTAGGCAGTCCTCCCGAAGAGGATTGCGGCGGGGGTTAAGTAAATGTTACCTCCTGGGGGCTTAAGCCGCTACGGAGTTCTATGCCGCCACAATGGCTGTAAAGCCAATTTAAATGGGGACGGCATAGAACTAGTGATGTCGCGAACATAAAATTTTCGGTTTGCGAACCGCGAACGCAAACTTCCGCAAATGTTCGCGAACCGGGCGAACCGCCATAGACTTCAATAGGCAGGTGAATTTTAAAACCCACAGGGACTCTTTCTGGCCACAATAGTGATTGAAGGGGGGGGGAGACCTACTCTCCATCCCCCCCTGCCCCCACCCCTGGGCAGCGGGTGGGGGCCATAAAGATAATGAGGGGGGGACCTACTGTCCTCCCCCTCTCTGGCGCCCACCCCTGGGTGGCGGGTGGGGGCCATAATGGTAATGAGGGGGGGGACCTACTGTCCTCCCCCCCAGCCCCCACCCCAGGGGGGTGGCCATAAAGATAATGTGGGGGGACCTATTGTCCCCCCCGGCCCCCACCCCTGATGTATCCCCCTACCTACCCCCCTCACCCTAAAAATAATGAGGGGGGGACCTTTAACTAAAAACCTGTAAAAAAAAATTAGATAAAAACAACTTACCATTCGATGTTTTCTTCTTCTAAAATCTTATTTTTTCAGCCCCAAAAAAGGCCAAATAAAAAACCATAATAACCGACGCAATAAAAAAAATAAAAAAAATAATAATCCATCTTCACCCATGGAGGGCTCCGCGCAGACTGAGCTCTGCAGGGCGGGGGAAGGCTTATAAAGCCTTGCCACGCCCTGCAATTAGGCTAAGAACACTCTGATTGGCTGGTTTAAGCCAATCAGAGTGATCTTTGTCATTTTACACAGCGTGGGAAAATTCCAAAGAACTTTCCCACGCTGTGTAAAATGACAGAGCACTGTGATTTGGCTTGAAATCCATCCAATCACAGTGCTCTTTCTCATTTTGTCAAAATGAGGCTTGTTTTGCCTCATATTGGTCTTTATATTATAAGTAGACCACGTGACGCGGGGTATTACTTCCGCACAAGGTAGTTATGCTTTAAGTGCACATGTGCAATGTGTAGTATCTAGATCTATTGCTCACTGCACATGACCCACAGTGGGCAGTTCGGAGGGGAGGGGGAATGTAGCCGTGATCGCACCTCATAGTCTTAGAGGTGCGTCACGTAACTTAAGGGAATCCCGAGTGCTTCCGTATCACGTGGGCAGATGACGGTAGTTGGGAGGGGCTATGGCTGTGATATATTCAATTGTTGATATTCGGAATTACAGGATCTATACTGTTTTGGTACACATGTGCATAGAAGAAGTAAACTAACAAGGGAGCTTACTTATATTTTAATCCAAAAAGGAATTTAAACACCTAGAGAGTAAGGATTCTTAATATGTATTAAGATTATATTATTAGAGGAGTGTACATAAAAGCAAAAGTGCAACTACGAAGTTAATAATTAGGTGGCGAATAAGCCATCTACATTGCAGATCATTATTGCCTGATAGGACTAAGCACAAAAATGACTGCAAAAATTAAAATAGTAATAAAACAAGAATGAGTAAAGCCCATTAGTTATGGAGTTGCGCAAAGATATTACTAGCATATCAATCTAGACAGCTAGTGTTCGATTACTATAATCACATATGTGGAAACAAATTTGTGTTTTGGGCAGCGGAACCCAGAGTAAAATATATTTTATAACTCAAGCTTTTGCGTTAGCTCAGATTAAAATAACAAAAAACTGTGTCAATAGGACAGCATGAGAGGTACTGAGTAGGCCAGCCCAAAGCTGTCCTCTTAACATGTTCACAACAATAGTAATTTCATTCTTTTTACTCTGTACTTGTAGACTTAAGTACAGAGGCAAAAATCATAATAAAATTAAAACAATATGTATGGGAGAGCATACTAGGTAAGTGTTACCAAGAACATATATGCTGGAACTACGTTTTCTGTCGAGTGGCACCTTGGAAATTGGAATTCTGACCAATTACACAAGTAGTGTGATGCTATCAAGCTGCAGTTCAGCCGAAATGTATCTAAATTAGCCAATTAGTATCCTTAACCCCTTCAGGACGGAGTCAATAGTACACGTTCTGATCAAAACAAAACGTAAACAAAAACTGGAATTTGCGCTATATGTCTGTTCACCCGTAGTTCCCCTCTTTCATATTATATGCACCCACACTTATTATATATCATTTTGTTCAGGAGAAACAGGGCTTTCATTTTATATCAAATATTTATATATGAAACATAATTTATTATGAATAAAATTTAAAAAACTGTGAGAATTATTATTTTTTTTTTAATTTGTAGTTCCGCCTCACATTTTAGCTGTACATGTCATAATACTGTTAGGTTTTACTGCAACAAAAAGCACATATTTGTAATCAGCGATGTCTCACGAGTACAACAGTACCCCCTATTAACAGGTTGTATGGTGTTTTGGAAAGTTACAGGGTCAAATATAGAACGTTCCATTTTCAAATTGAATTTTGCCAGATTAGTAATGTTACCTTTGAGACAGTGTGGTAGCCCAGGAATGAGAATTACCCCCATAATGGCATACCATTTGAAAAAGTAGACAACCCAAGGTATTGCAAGTGGGGTATGTTTAGTCTTTTTTTAGTAGCCACTAAGTCACAAACACTGGCCAAAGTTAGCGTTCATATTTGTTTTTGTGTGAAAAAAGCAAAAAACTAATATTTGGCCAGTGTTTGTGACTAAGTGGCTACTAAAAATGACTGGGCATACCCCATTTGCAATACCTTGGGTTGTCTACTTTTGCAAATGGTATGCCATCATGGGGGTAATTCTTATTCCTGGGCTACCATACGATCTCAAAGGCAACATAACTAATCTGGCAAATTTCAATGTCAAAAAAATGAAATGCAAGCCTTATATGTGACTCTCTAACTTTCCAAAACACCATAAAACCTGTACATGGGGGGTACTGTTATTCTCGGGAGACTTCACTAAACACAAATATTAGTGTTTTAAAACAGTAAAACATATTACAACAATAATATAGTCCATAAAAGTGCCATTTGTTTGAAAACAATGCAAAAAAACTTCACTTTTACTTAAAATATCATTGTTTTAATAAAATTTACCAGTTTTAAACACTAATATTTGAGTTCAGCGAAGTCTCCCGAGTAAAACAGTACCCCCTATGTACAGGTTTTATGGTGTCTTGGAGAGTTACAGGGTCAAATATAGTGCTTGCGAATTAAATTCGCTGCACTTTCTCCCTGTGTTGTCAGGCATGTCAATCAAATTTTAATTAATCAAATGACATAATTATGTTAAAAAATGTCTTAAATATATACGTAGAATTTTAATATATATGCATTTATAGGTATTTAAATTCTACGTGCATACTAATGTAATCTTTTATGTAATTATATGTATTTATCTCTATATATATATTTGCGGTTATTTGCATTTTATATATAGATAGATATATATAGAATGTCATTCTAAGTGTATTATGTTAGCAATATATATATATATTAATAGCAAAATACAGTTAGAATGAAATTACATATGCATATATAATTTATTTTACATTTTGTTTCAATATTTTATTTATTTATTTTATTATTTTATTTATTTATTATTGTAATTAGACGTATTTATATATAATATATGTGTATATATCTATTATATATATAATATATATACATATTATATATATGTAACGTCATTCTAAGTGTATTTTAATATTAATATATATACTTATATTAGTATTAAAATACACTTTGTATGACGTTACATATATATAATATGTATATATATTATATATATAATATATATACATATTATATATATATATAAATACTTTTAATTTAATTTTACACATGTTTAATAAATTTGTTTTACTCTTCCTACCAGCAGGGGGACTGTCTAATATTTTAGACAGTCCCCCTGCTGGCAGATCCATAGCCAGCTATAGGGGGCCATGTGATCGCTCTTTGAGAGCGATCACATGGCCCCCGGGGGCCTCATTTGCCGGAGGGGGGCTGCCTGGGCTGTCAGGCAGCCCCCCAGAAGAGGATCGCGGCGGAGGTAAGTAGATGCGATCTTCTGGGGGCTTAAGCCGTTACGGCGTTCTATGCCGCCGCAACGGCTTTAAAGCCCATTAAAGCCGCGACGGCATAGAACGCCGTAACGGCGTTAAGGGGTTAAGTAAACCAAAAATCTTGAACATTTTACTGAAGATAAAAGTATACATAACTAATACTGTTCTCATGTAATTGGGATAGTCCCATTTTCCAGGCAGGTGATTTGCAGAAAACTAAAAGGTATTTCACCTTTAGCTATGTAAAGTTTTGACCAACAATTGCTACTCAAGTTCACAGGGGTATTATGTAACAGATTGTATTAAACTATAGTAAACTGTCTTTGTTTTCCATCGGAATATGTATAGAATGTCAGAAATACAAATGAGAACTGGCAATATATTATTAATACAGTATTTTTCTTCTCGGACTGAAGAGATTTTTCCAGTTTGGTTACTTTGGTGTACATCTTGTAGTCATTTGCCTTCTCAATCTTCATGCATTTGGGCGAAAAAAATGTTTGTTTTATTTGAAAAGAATTTCATTCATTAGGTTATTCTTTTCAGCTGAAAGTTAGCCATTATCTTCGGTATTTCTATTTTGATGAATCTGATGCTGGGAATGCTGGCAAACATTGCCGGAAGGCTGAAAAAAAAATCAGAACCATTTGCCTACTGGCTAGTGCGGGCAAGTAGTGAAAATGTTCAGCGTTGTGAGGCTTAATTATGTGGTGGCAGGCCATCACTAGAAATATGTAAATAAATAATCATATGTCCCCACCTGCTCCATTTGCATTCAATTATTTATTTATTATGTTTTTCACGTGGCAATGGAGAGAGCCCAAAGGACCACCAGGGATCATTATCCCTCCCTCCCTGGCCCAAGATAAGCCATAGAGAGGGAGACTTAAATAATTAATATAAGAATACCCAGCAAGGTACGTTAATCACCCCCTAATTACAGCCCCAATAAATCCCCACGGCACTCTTCCCTACACTCTTCCCTTACTCTCCACAGTACAGCCCCTATCTCTCACAAAATGTCTGTTCGTATCCCCCACAGACATAGTTCAGTTTCTGTCCCTCCTACATTACAGTCCATATCCCTCCACACATTACAGCCCCTATCCTGATTCTATGGAACTGTTTTGGGCATGAAAATGTGCTTGCGGTCGTATAAAGGTGACTTATATCTATCTCCCGAACGGCTGAACGGATTCGAATGATTTTTGGGTATGTTTGTATTTGAAATGTGCTTATTAATAATATGTGACTTTTATTAATATTGAATGTATAGTTTTAGAGTTATGAAAGTTGGGTAAAAAGTATGCTTTAAACTGTACGGCTAATTGTGTTACCTCTCAGGCTAAGGGGAGGAGATGTGTGGGATGTAACCAGTGTGTGATTGGGTAATCCATAATTGTCTGTGGGCGTCTCCCTTGCATGAGAGAATTGCATAAAAGCAGAGTGTGTGTCATTAAAAACCTGAGTTCTACTTTACCCTCAATTTGGAGTGCCGTCTCTTATTGGGGGAATCTGCTACAAGGGATTGCTATGCTTGTCATACTCTCTTGCTATAATCACTGAGCTCTTGTAAGAGCTGTTCTGTTCCTGTTATGCTCTTTGGGGAAAGAGAGGTTCACCCACTGGAATCTGGATCCTGGCCTTGGGTCCAGGATGGGTGGAGACGGCGAGACCCCGGCGCAGTTGCATCGCTGGAAGTGGGGTCTGCAGTGCTGATGGTGTCGGTTGGAGTGCTTGGAGTCCTCGGCGAGCACTAGGAGCATCGATTGGCGGAGGTACTCGGTCGTAGTGCCAGCGGTCCGTCACAGAAACCATCTAGATTACAAACACCAATGAAACAATACTCTCTATATGATATCTGGAAAAGTTTTAATCCCATGCTTTTCAAAAACACACTTAACCTATTAAAAAATAGATTTCATTATGGGAGATTTACAGTTACTATGGAGTACCAAGAAAATAGCAATTACAGATACTTCCTGGTCTGATTATTGCCCAATTATTTTGGACATTAACAATACCTTTATGAGGAAAAGATTTGAATGGAGTATAAATGATTACATATTGAGCAATAAAGAAAATCTGGATCATATAAACAAAGAGACAGATTGTTACTTCCAATATAACAATGGTTCAATGGATCCCACAACAATCTTGTGCGCCTACAAATGCACAATTAGAGGCCAGCTCATTAAATTATCAGCTAATGAAAAACTAAAGAATAAGGGCAAAGAGATATTGAATCTATATATAAGTTTAAATGATTTAAAACTACAAAATAAGTTGAGCCCATCAATGGAATCTACTGCAAAGATTAGTGTTATTGAAAAATAGATTAATAATCACATTACAGTAAAAGCAAGTAGAGCCTTAGAAAAATGTAAATGGTACTATAAAGGTAACAAGGTAAATTAATTAACCCCTTAAGGACTGAGCCAAATGTGCACGTTGTGAACAGAACAAAACGTAAACAAAACCTGGCATTTGCGCTATATGTCTGTCCAACCGGAATTCACCTCTTTCATATATCATTTTATTCAGGGGAAACAGGGCTTTAATTTAATATCAAATATTTAGCAATGAAACATAATTTAATACGAAAAAAATGGGAGAACATATGAATTTTTTTTTTTTTTAGTTTTACATGACATTTTAACTGTCAATGTCATAATACTGTTTGCTTTTTCTGCAATAAAATACACATATTTGTATTCAGCAAAGTCTCACGTGTAAAACAGTACCCCCTATGTGCAGGTTTTATGGTGTTTTGGGAAGTTACAGGGTCAAATATAGCGTGTTACATTTGAAATTGAAATTCGCCAGATTGGTTATGTTGCCTTTGAGACTGTATAGTAGCCCAGGAAATAAATTTACACCCATAATGGCATACCATTTGCGATAGTAGACAACCCAAGGTATTGCAAATGGGGTATGTCCAGTCTTTTTTAGTAGCCATTTGGTCACAAACACTGGCCAAAGTTAGCGTTAGTATTTGTTTGTGTGTAAAAAATGCAAAAAACGCCAATTTTGGCCAGTGTTTGTGACTAAGTGGCTACTAAAAACGACTGGACATACCCCATTTGCAATACCTTGGGTTGTCTTCATAAGGGTTATTTTCATTCTTGGGCTACCATAGGGTCACAAAAGCAACGTAGCAATCTGGTGAATTTTAATGTAAAAAAAAATTAAACACAAGCCTTATATTTGATGCTGTAACTTTTGAAAACACCATAAAACCTGTACATGAGGGGTACTGTTGTACTCGGGAGACTTCTCTGAACACAAATATGATGTGTTTCAAAACAGTAAAAAGTATCACAGCAATAATATCGTCCGTGTAAGTGCTGTTTGTGCGTGAAAAATGCAAAAAACTTCACTTTTACTGGCGATATCATCATTGTAATATATTTTACTGTTTTGAAACACTAAAATTTGTGTTCAGCGAAGTCTCCCGAGTGAAACAGTACCCCCCATGTACAGGTTTTATGGTGTCTTGGAAAGTTATAGGGTTAAATATAGTGCTAGCAAATTAAATTCCCTATACTTTCGGCATGGGTTGTCAGGCAGGTCCCGCTATTTGTGATTCATTAGGATACCTAATTATGTAAAAATATTACATAAATATATGTGTAAAATTAATATATGTATATATACATATGT
The DNA here is from genome assembly GCF_036172605.1 of Pelobates fuscus. Lineage (NCBI taxonomy): Eukaryota > Metazoa > Chordata > Amphibia > Anura > Pelobatidae > Pelobates > Pelobates fuscus. The sequence continues at coordinate 191,238,190 of NC_086318.1, forward strand.
GCGTATATATATATATATTTTTTAAATATTTTTATTTATATATAGGTATATATATAGTGATATATACGTATATATTTATGTATATAGATTTCGTTCTACGTGTATTTTGATATAAATATATATATATTATTATCACAATACAGCTAGAACGAAATAACACACATCTATATATTTTATTATTTTTTTTATTTAATTTTTTTACGTATTTACATATTTTTTTTAATATTATATATACATATATATAACAACAATTATATATATATATTTAATCAGTATCAGTCTACGTGTAATTTGATAATATATATATATATAAAATTATATATATATATATTAATAGTAAAATACACCTAGACAGTGTATGTGTGTGTGTGTATATGTGTATATATATACTTAGATCATATATATATAATATATATATAATATATATATATGATCTAAGTATATTATTTTTTTTTTTTTACACTGATTAATTTATTTTATTTTATTTCCAGCCAGCAGGGGGACTAACTGTCATTACAGTTAGTCCCCCTGCTGGCAATGCACCAGGCAGCTAACCCGGCCATGTGATTGTGAGGTCCTCACAAGGACCTCACTCTCACATGGCCGGGGGGGGGGGTCGGAAGAGGATGGATGTGCTGCGGGGGGCTCCCTGGGAGTCCCCCCAACCGCGATCGCCGACGACCGGGTAAGTAAGTAAAGACCGGAGGGCGTACAATTAAAATAGGGCGTAATTGTACGCCTTCCGGTCTTAAGGGGTTAACCACAGAAATATTGAAAAACGAAAAGGCAGATAGGGTAATAACAAAAATACAAGAAAAGCGGAATTTATACAATGCCGAGACAAAATTGGGGTGACATTCATTAATTATTATTTATATAATTTACCGTTGAATACCTACAACCTAGCATTAAACATATATTTCAAAAACTGTAACTTGCCTAAGATTAATGAGGCTCAAAAAGAAAAATTACACTCTCCAATAGGAGTGGAGGAGGTGGTAAAGGCAATAGATACATTAGAGCAAAAAAAAAAAAAATCTCCAGGACCAGATGGCTTTTCTAACTATTTTTTTTAACTTCTAAAGGAAAATATTGGTAGTGAGCTGGCACAAACTTCCAATGACATTAAACAGAACGCTAAGGCTCCAGATGAATTATTGAGGGCAAACGCCATTCCTATTCCCAAGCAAAAATAATATCAGGAAGTATTACTTTACTGAGAGGGAAGTGGATGTATGGAATAGCCTTCCAGCTGAAGTGATAGATGTTAACACAGTAAAGGAGTTTAAGCATGCGTGGGATAGGTACAAGGTTATCCTAGATATAAGACAAGGCCAGGGACTACTTAAAGTATTTAGAAAATTGGGCAGACTCGATGGGCCGAATGGTTCTTATCTGCCATCACATTCTATGTTTCTATGTTTCACTGGGCACTGCTTTGAGCTTCTCTGCAGCCTCCAGGAGAGCTCCTGCAATGCTAGTTTCTGCTAGCTCTCCTGAGCTACACGTAGCAGTGCATGGCCAGCTTATTGTCAGGATTACTGATTGATCCAGCACGTAGATTGTATTACACCTAGGACCAGGGCCGCCATCAGGGGGTGACAACCATGACGGTTGTCACGGGCCCCGCGGTCCTGGGGGGCCCGGACTGCTTTGGCAGTCCTGGGCCCCACAATTACTCTCTGCACCTATATATAGTGATGATCTACTACTAAATTCACTACACTGACACACACTCTGCATTCATTACACTAACACACACTGCATTCATTGCGGGGGGGGAGGGGGAGCGGGCGGACGGCCAGGGGGGGGGGGCAGACCTTGTGCTTTGTCAGGGGCCCCAAAATGTCTGGTGGCAAAATGTCTAGGACTAAAAGGTAATGTGTTACTGGGCCTTAGAATGGCCAGACTTAATGTACCAAAGAATAGTCAGGATACTTGCCAAGGTCAGGGACACAGAATGGGATGCAATGATAAGGGAAAGTGAAAGTCAGGGATACCAGAATACAGGGAAGTCAAACAAAGCCAAAGTCAATAACATGAAATAAACACTCAGGAACACACTCTCGGACAACTACTAAGGGAAACCACGACAGGGCAATGAGGAAAAGTAAAATTGCATTTAACCCCTCAGTATCAGTCTACGTGTCACACATGTCATATGTCCTTAAAGGGAAACTCCAGTGCCAGAAAAACGATCCGTTTTTCTGGCACTGGAGGGTCCCTCTCCCTCCCACCCACCAATCCCCGGTTACTGAAGGGGTGAAAACCCCTTCAGTCACTTACCTGGGACAGCGGCGATGTCCCTCGCCGCTGTCTCCGCCTCCGCGACACTCCTCCTAGTCATTACGTCGGCCGGTGGGCGAGACTAATCTCGCTCACCGGCCGAGGAGACCTAATGTGCATGCGCGGAAATGCCGCGCATGCGCATTACGTCTCCCCATAGGAAAGCATTGAAAAATCATTTCAATGCTTTCCTATGGGGAATAGAGCGACGCTGGAGGTCCTCACACAGCGTGAGGACGTCCAGCGACGCTCTAGCACAGGAAACCTGTGCTAGAACCCAGGAAGTGACCTCTAGTGGCTGTCTAATAGACAGCCACTAGAGGTGGAGTTAACCCTGCAATGTAAATATTGCAGTTTATGAAAAACTGCAATAATTACAGTTGCAGGGTTAAGGGTAGTGGGAGTTGGCACCCAGACCACTCCAATGAGCAGAAGTGGTCTGGGTGCCTGGAGTGTCCCTTTAAGGGGTTAAATAAGTCATTTACAATTTTGATTGGCGGAAATCGGCCTTTGACCCCAGAACGTGCGTGCACGTCTCTTGCGTGACATCGAACGCACGCTGATGTCATAATCAATGTAGGCGGACGTGGGGCTATAATTTAGCGTGGATCCGCAGTGGCGTCCATCAACATGTTGCAGGAGTCACTTATACGGACGCACGGACACTGAGCGCAAATACCGCAAGGTGAGGAGGAATATGTTACATTAACCCCCCACCTGAAGACCGCCCACCGGGCGGCAGGACCAGGCTTGAGAGGAAATTTGGCATGGAAAGAATGAATCTTGCGGCCAGCATGGATGTCAGAAGCCGGAACCCAGGAACGTTCGGCAGGCCCATACCCCCCAATCAACTAAATACTGTAAAGCGCCCTGAGAAAATCTGGGATCAATAATGGAGGAGACCTCATACTCCTCCTGACCAGAAACAACCAAAGGAGGTGGCGGAACACTTGAGACAGTATATCTATTAAAAACAAGTGGTTTGAGCAAAGAAACATGAAAGGCATTAGCAATCCGCAAGGAGGCAGGGAGAGCCAGAGAATATGAAACAGGATTAATTCAACAAAGGATACGAAACAGACCAAGGAATCTGGGAGAAAACTTAATGCTAGGGAACGTCAGTTTGATATTGAGTGATGATAACCACAGCCTCTCACCCACCTGGTAAACAGGTCCATACTCCGTCTTCTTCTCTTTCTCCACCTCTCACTAAAATTCTCAATCTCTCTCACTCCTCTAGTATATTTCCATCGCCCTTCAAACATGCAACTGTAACCTCAATTCTAAAGAAGCCCAACCTTGACCGTAACTCCCCATCCAACTTTCGTCCTATCTCGCTACTGCCTTTTGCATCCAAGATCCTTGAAAGAATTGTGTATGCGAGATTGACAGACTTCCTTGAGTCCAACTCTCTGCTAGACCCGCTTCAGTCTGGTTTCTGCACTAAGCATTCTGTGGAAACGGCACTGACCAAAGTATCCAATGATCTACTCGCTGCAAAATCTTGTGGTCACTACTCTATCCTAATTCTCCTTGACCTGTCTGCGGCTTTTGACACTGTTGATCATCAACAGCTTCTTCTCATCCTCCGCAATATCGGTCTACAAGATATTGCTCTCTCCTGGTGCTCCTCCTACCTCTCCCAGCGCTCTTTCAGTGTTTCTTTCTCGGGCTCTGCTTCTTCTCCCCAACTCCTCTCTGTTGGTGTCCCCAATGTTCAGTCCTCGGTCCCCTACTGTTCTTCATCTATACTGCCTCCCCTTACCCCACTCCCTCTAGCATGTAAGCTCATTGAGCAGGGCCCTCAACCCCTCTTTTCCTGTGTGTCCAACTTGTCTGGCTACAACTACATGTCTGTTCGTCCACCCATTGTAAAGCGCTGCGGAATTTGATAGCGCTATATAAATAACATAGCTACAGTTAAAAGTCGCAACATTGTTTAACTATTTACCATAGAAATTATCATGGGTATATATGGTTAAATATATTTTCTTTGCTATAGCGGCAGGCCTAGCACTCCTTTTCACTATTTTTCACACTTCAAGGCCCACTAGAGGGTCCCTTTAGATTTATATAGCAGTTTTATTACTAATAAAATTAAAGTTTGTTTATGTGCAAGCCTTAATAGCTTATTACGTATGAGGTAGTACTGGGGAGGTTTGCTCTGTGGAGTTCTATCTCCTCTCCAGTTATTCTTTTTTGGTTTCTAGCTTGGTCCCCTAAGGTTAGGCCCTTCACTACCTCTATAACCCCTCTCTTCACCTCTGATCTAGTTTATTCTGGATTAAGGGGTGCTGTTTATCTAACAACAACTTGTCTGTACATCCACCCATTGTAAAGCGCTGCAGAATTTGATGGCGCTATATAAATAACATAGTAATAATAATAATAATAATAATAATAATTTATGATCCGCTAGTTGAAAGTTTTTTGAAATGTTTAATATACATTTTAGTGTACACACGCCTACATATTCCGATTTGCAATGTTGCAACGAGCAGGGATACAAAATTACAATGAGGAAAAATATTAAAGGGACAATATAGCTACCAAAACAATTTAATGTAATAAAGCAGTTTTGGTGTACAGATCATGTCCCTGCAATCCCACTGCTCAATTATCTGCAATTTATGAATTAAATAACTTTGTTTATGCATCCCTAGACACACTTCTGTGTAATTCTTGCACAGCCTTCCAAAACACTTCCTGTAAAGAGAGAACAAATGTTTAAATGTTATTTATTGCACAGTCTATTTAATTTAGAATTTATGCTCTCCTACTTTGGTAAAAGCCTGCTAGACCCTGCAGGGGTCTGCTGCATCTGATTAAATTTACAGAGCAGAAGATACAAATGTATACAGCAAGTTAATTTCTGATTGAAATATAAATTTGTTTTATGCAGGTTATGGGAGTCAAAGCCAGGGGAGTTGTGACTAGGACTGCATAAATAGAAAGTTTAGAAAGGGCGAGTGCAGGGCATGGTCAATATGCTAAAACTGCTTCATTAAGCTAAGGTTGTTTTGATGCCTAAAATATTCCTTTAAAGTTGCTGAATGAAACATTTATTGGCCAGTTATGTTAAAATACCGTATTTACTGTAAAATATTCCTTACATGCTTGTGGGCATATGCAGATGTACATATTTTCTCAATCATTCAATCTAATTTCAATGTATTGTACTTCCCAGTATTCAGCTTTTTTTATACAACTCTAATAAACCTAATTTTAAAATTATGTTCCATTAATTCTCACCATTGAGCAATGTTTATTGTTCTCAGATGAGTCCCTCTACATCTGCCTAAATTTCATCATAAATTGATTAACTGGTCATTGTTTTAACATATATAATCTCAGACCTGGTTATAAATTGGTAAGGAATGTTTCTCTTTAGAAAATGCATTTTCATGTGTTGTGTAATCCATATGCACAACATGTGAATGAACACATTGAATCTTTTTGGTTTTTTTATCTGCTTGATTTTTTTCTTTGATGTTTTTGACAGTGAGAAGTTGGCCTTATTAACCCCCCTCCAGAATTATCTTCCTTACAGAATTTAGTTTTGGTTTCTCTGAATACAAAATGTTTGCACCTTCCAGGAAGGCAGTCAAAGCCATTGTGTTACTTTGAGTACAACTCATTAGGAATCTTCCTCCAAGTGGTTTCACTATTCTTGAATTCACATTGTGTCACATATTTCCTTGACATCATAATGTATTTGCCTGTAATTTGCCTGTCACCAGAAAAACCAGGGGATGGAATAGAGAAGACATTGGTATTTTTGCAGGGGTGGGGGCAAATAAGCAGCTTAACTTTCCATGAAGGAGAACACGTCTGTCCAAACATGTGAGCTGGATTTCCTGTCTCATCAAGAGGTGGATTGATGGTTAAGGGAGAACCACTAAATGTTGATTTTATTCACAGATCAAGTAACAACGGACCAATAGAGGGAAAAAAGGAGGCATCGCCAAACAACTTCAGTTCCAAGCTGGATTCTTCGAGACACTTTGACTTCAGCTATTGAGTTAGACAAATCAGCAGTGACATCGTTTGTTAAAGTTATTAAATGTAGAAAATAATCCAGGCACTCCAACGAATTCCAAAGTAAAGGCAATTTTATTAGAAGCAGGAACTACACAGCAAGGTTTCGACCCCTTAGGGTCACTATAGTATCAGGAAAACAAAGTGGTTTTCCCGACACTAAAGTGCCCTAAGGGTGCACCCACCCTCAGGGTCCCCCTCCCGTGGTGCTGAAGGGGTTAAAACCCCTTCAGCAGTATACTTTATTCCAGCACCGGGCTCCTTCGGCGCTGGTAACCTCTCCTCCCCCGCCACGTCAGCTCCCCCAGTCTGCCGTTAGCGGAGCCGAATGTGCATGCGCGGCAAAGTGTCCATAGGAAAGCATTTCATTAGGAAAGCATTTCTCAATGCATAATATGCCTCCAGCGTTGCAGGAAGACAGACACTAGAGGCTGGCTTAACCCCAAATGTAAACATAGCAGTTTTATGAAACTGCTATGTTTGCATCAGAAGGGTTAAAACCTGAGGGACCTGGCACCCAAACCACTTCATTGAGCATAATAATATAATAAATCCATTTATATATAAAGTGAATCTAAAACTATATATGGATCATTGAACTGAATAAAGTGAAGTGCCTGGATGCACCCACAAATAGAGGAAATTTATATTATATTTTCTTTTGATCATAAATATGAGTTGGTAATTAATCTTTGTGCCCTTATTTAAATTAAACAAAAATGGAGTTTTAAATGAACTACATTAGTTCTCTATAGGAGGAATAGCATTAAGGGGTACTTCACTTGCTCTTTTGATCTTTATTTATCATTTTTATATTACTTAGTCATGTTTTTTGAGTCCTTCAGGGTTCCATTAGCACCACATTTCTTATGAACTGAAGGTAGTACGTAAGACGGGGCGCGGAATGAAACGCACGTGTCATCAGAAGAAGTCAGCCGGGATGGATGCACCGGAAGTGACGTCGTGAAGTAATACCTAATCGGCAAAAACCGGGAGAATCAATTTAAAGAACTGACACACAGCTAGTGATGTCCCGAACGGTTCGCTGGCGAGTAGTTCCCGGCTAACATAGCTTGTTCGCGTTCGCCACGGACGGCGAACATATGCGATGTTCGGTCCACCCCTATTCGTCATCATTGAGTCAACTTTGACCCTGTACCTCACAGTCAGCAGACACATTCCAGCCAATCAGCAGCAGACCCTCCCTCCCAGACCACCTCCTGGACAGCATCCATTTTAGATTCATCCTGAAGCTGCATTCTTAGTGAGAGGAGGGACAGTGTGCTGCTGCTGATTTAATAGGGAAATCGATAGCTAGGCTAGTGTATTCAGTGTCCACTACAGTCCTGATGGACTTATCTGATCTCTGCTGAAAGGACAGCACCCCAAAAAGTCCTTTTTAGGGCTAGAACATCAGTCTGCTTTTTTTTTTTTCCTGTGTAATGTAATTGCAGTTGCCTGCCTGCCAGCGTGTGTGTCAGGCTCACAGCGTATACTGTGCCCACTTGCCCAGTGCCACCACTCATATCTGGTGTCACAATAGCTTGCATTTAAAAAAAACTAAACTTTTTTGACTGTAATATAATAGCAGTCAGTTTCCTTCACACGTGTGCGTTTCAGGGCCTGCCAGGGCACAGTGTCACACCAGTGCAACTCATATCTGGTGTAACAGTAGTGTACATTTAAAAAAAAACTAGAAATTTGACTGTGAAATAATAGCAGTCAGTTTCCTTCACACATGTGCGTTTCAGGGCCTGCCAGGGCACAGTGTCACACCAGTGCAACTCATATCTGGTGTAACAGTAGTGTACATTTAAAAATAAACCTAGAAATTTGACTGTGAAATAATAGCAGTCAGTTTCCTTCAAACGTGTGCGTTTCAGGGCCTGCCAGGGCACAGTGTCACACTAGTGCAACTCATATCTGGTGTAACAGTAGTGTACATTTAAAAAAAATAATAGAATTTTGACTGTAATAGATTGAATAGCAGTTAGTTGTCTGCAAGCGTGTGTGTCAGGCCTACAGTGTCTACTCTGCCAACTTCTGCCAGTGCACAGTGCCACTCATATCTGTTGTCACAGTAGCTTGCACACATAGTACCACTAATCCAAAAAAAAAATGACAGGCAGAGGCAGGCCACCCCGCAGGGACCATCATGGTCATGGTGCTGTGATTCCCTTTGGCCCTAGAATAATGCCCAGTGTTCAGAGGCCACATACCCTGAACTCGAAAAGTTCTGAGGACATAGTTGACTGGCTAACACAGGACACCCAATCTTCTACAGCTTCCGCTCGGAACCTTGACGCAACATCTTCCTCCAGCTTAGCTTCGGGCACCTCTCAAGTTACCACTCACCCGCCTGCCGCCACCACTAACATTCGCACCACAGCCGCTTCACTTCATCTGTCAGAGGAGTTATTTACACATCAGTTGGAAGAAATGAGTGATGCGCAACCATTATTGCTAAAGGATGTAGATAACAGGGATATGTCTCAGTCAGGCAGCATTACACACATGGACGTACGGTGTGATGATGATGATGATGTTGTACCCGCTGCTGCTTCCTTTGTTGAGTTGTCAGATACAAGTGAAGCCGTTTATGATGACAATGCGTCCGTGGATGTCACGTGGGTACACGCTAGAAGAGAAGAAGAACAGGGGGAAAGTTCAGATGGGGAGACAGAGAGGAGGAGGAGACGAGTTGGAAGCAGGGGGAGGTTGTCACAAGGAGCTAGTGGCACAGTCAGACAGCATGCATCGGCACCCGGGGTCAGCCAGACAGCACGCCAATCAACGATTGCTGTTGCCACCACCAGAATGCCATCATTGCAGAGCTCAGCAGTGTGGCATTTTTTTGGTGTGTCTGCCTCTGACAGCAGCGATGCCATTTGCAACCTGTGCCAAAAGAAACTGAGTCGTGGGAAGTCCAACACCCCCCTAGGTACAACTGCTTTGCGAAGGCACAGGATCGCACATCACAAACGCCTATGGGATCAACACATGAGTACAAGCAGCACACAAACTCAAAGCCGCCATCCTTCTCTTGGTCCAGCATCTTCAGCCACGTCAACCACTTCTGTCCTCCTTGCCCCCTCTCAACCATCCGCCACTCCGTCTCTCGCCTTGAGCAGTTCCTGCTCATCTGCCCACAGTCAGGTGTCTGTCAAGGACATGTTTGAGCATAAGAAGCCAATGTCACAAAGTCACCCCCTTGCCCGGCGTCTGACAGCTGGCTTGTCTGAACTCTTAGCCTGCCAGCTTTTACCATACAAGCTGGTGGAGTCTGAGGCGTTCCAAAAATTTGTAGCTATTGGGACACCGCAGTGGAAGGTACCCGGCCGAAATTTCTTTGCACAAAAGGCAATCCCCAACCTGTACTCGATTGTGCAAAAGGAAGTAATGGCATGTCTGGCACACAGTGTTGGGGCAAGGGTCCATCTGACCACTGATACCTGGTCTGCAAAGCATGGTCAGGGCAGGTATATCACCTACACTGCGCATTGGGTAAACCTGCTGACGGCTGCCAAGCATGGAATGCGTGGATCTGCAGATGAGTTGGTGACACCGCTACGACTTGCAGGCAGGCCTGCTGCCACCTTCTCTACTCCTCCTACTCCATCCATAACCTCCTCGGCTGAGTCCTCTTCTGCTGCTGCGTCTTGCTCCACATCAACTGCACCCCCCCCCCCCCAGCTCCCCAGGTACTATTCCACATCCCGGATACGGCAGTGTCACGCCGTCTTGGGGTTGACTTGCCTGAAAGCAGAGAGTCACACCGGACCAGCACTCCTGTCCGCCCTGAACGCACAGGTGGATCAGTGGCTGACTCAGCACCAACTGGAGATCGGCAAAGTGGTTTGTGACAACGGAAGAAATTTGTTGGCGGCATTGAATTTGGGCAAGTTGACACATGTGCCGTGCATGGCACATGTATGTAATCTGATCGTACAACGCTTTGTGCATAAGTACCCAGGCTTACAGGACATTCTGAAGCAAGCCAGAAAGGTGTGTGACCATTTCAGGTGTTCCTACATGGCCATGGCGCACTTTTCAGATATCCAGCGGCGAAACAACATGCCAGTGAGGCGCTTGATTTGCGACATTGGAATTCAACACTCCTAATGTTCGACCGCCTGCTCCAACAAGAAAAAGCTGTTAACGACTATTTGTATGACCGGGGTGCTAGGACAGCCACTGCGGAGCTGGGAATTTTTTTGCCACGTTACTGGATGATCATGCGCAATGCCTGTAGGCTCCTACGTCCTTTTGAGGAGGTGACAAACCTAGTCGGTCGCACCGAAGGCACCATCAGCAACATCATACCATTTGTTTTCTTCCTGGAGCGTGCCCTGCGAAGAGTGCTGGATCAGGCCGTAGATGAGCGTCAAGAGGAAGAGGAAGAGTTGTGGTCACCATCACCACCAGAAACAGCCTTATCAGCATCGCTTGCTGGACCTGCGGCAACGCTGGAAGAGGATTGTGAGGAAGAGGAGTCAGAGGAGGAATGTGACTTTGAGGAAGACCAACCACAACAGGCATCCCAGGGTGCTCGTTGTCAGCTATCTGGTACACCACGGGGTGTTGTACATGGCTGGGGGGAAGAACATACCTTCAGTGAGATCACCGAGGACGAGGAACGGGACATGAGTAGCTCGGCATCCAACCTTGTGCAAATGGGGTCTTTCATGCTGCCGTGCCTGTTGAGGGACCCTCATATAAAAAGGCTGAAGGAGAACGACCTGTACTGGGTGTCCACGCTACTAGCCCCCCGGTATAAGCAGAAAGTGCCTGAAATGTTACTGAATTACCGCAAGTCGGAAAGGATGCAGCAGTTCCAAAATAAATTAAAAAGTATGCTTTACACAGCGTATAAGGGTGATGTCACAGCACAACGGGAATCTAACAGGGGAAGAAGTGAAAGTAATCCTCCTCCTCCCACGACCACGCCGGCAAGGACAGGACGCTTTACAGACGTGTTGTTGATGGAGGACATGCATTGCTTTTTAAGTCCTACGCATCGCCACAGCCCTTCGGGGTCCACCCTCAGAGAGCAGTTCTCGACCGACAGGTAGCAGACTACCTTGCCTTAACTGCAGATATTGACACTCTGAGGAGCGATGAACCCCTTGACTACTGGGTGTGCAGGCTTGACCTGTGGCCTGAGCTATCCCAATTTGCGATAGAACTTCTGGCCTGCCCCGCTTCAAGTGTCCTGTCAGAAAGGACCTTCAGTGCAGCAGGAGGTATTGTCACTGAGAAGAGAAGTCGCCTAGGTCAAAAAAGTCTAGATTACCTCACCTTTATTAAGATGAATGAGGGATGGATCCCGAAGGGACTGACAGTGGGCGATACATTTGACTAAAAAAGGCCTGATGAGGGGGACTACTTAACACACCACTCCTATCTGGTGGCACATTAGATTACACGTGCAGTGCCCCATATTTGAAGTAGGAGGACCAACCAAGCATCTTTTTCCATCTCCCGGTTCCTAAAATCGATGCCATATACACGTCCCCTGATAGGGGCGTAACAGGGATTAAACTGATAAGAATAGTACTACTTAACACACCTTATAATAACGCAGAGAGAGGCAATGCAGAGAGAGGAGTCTGAAGAAGAGGAAGGTGGCTTTGAGGAGGTGGAAGACCAAACACAGCAGGCGTCCCAGGGGGCATGTTGTCACCCTTCGGGGACCCTTGGTGTTGTACGTGGCTGGGTGGAGGAAGAGACCTTCAATGACATCAGTGAGGAAAAGGAACGGGACATGGCTAGCTTGGTATTCAACCTTGTACAAATGGGGAGTTTGCGGTTGTGCAAATGGACTGTTTGCGGTTGTTTGCGGTGCGTTAAACGGGGAGTTTGGTCTGTCACTGTGAAGCGGGCGTAACCCTTACACTACCTGATCGATACAACATCATAACTGATGTTTCAAAGCAGGTTATTCCAAACAATTTAGGAATGTTAGGTGATTTATGCCCTTTATGGATTAAAACCAGACTCTGCATCATCTATGTAATTTTCCATGGGAGTTTTGCCATGGATCCCCCTCCGGCATGCCACAGTCCAGGTGTTAGTCCCCTTGAAACAACTTTTCCATCACTATTGTGGCCAGAAAGTTTTTTTTTAAAATTCGCCTGCCTATTGAAGTCTATGGCGGTTCGCCCAGTTCGCCCGTTCGCGAACATTTGCGGAAGTTCGCGTTTGCCGTTTGCGAACGGAAAATGTTATGTTCGTGACATCACTACACACAGCTGAAGAAACTGGACAACACCCACTGAACCACCAATGAAGGAATATCAACCATATGAAAAAGAGACTCAGGGGGGGATTATACTGCTTGTTTGACACCTTTTGATTTTTATACTTGCTGTTTGTATTTTATTTGGTTGCTTAGAAGTCCTTCTCAGACGAAATGCGTAGGACCTGGGACAGCACCATTTTTATTGTGCTTTTAAAACCATTTTAACAATAAAGCAGAATTAATTTATCCTTCAATCCTGAGTTCAGCCTCTTCATGCTGCGGCATCATCACTAGAGGAAAGAGGAACTGATTAAGCCCCCCATCTCCACCAGGGAGGCAACCTCAAGCGATACATTTCCTTCTATCCTGTGAGTGTTATCTATTTCAGTGCATTCATATATTTCTAACAGTGTTACACTATATATGTGTCTTTTGTTGTAGATCCACAGCTGTATTCTGGGATATCCCTGGAGGAAGCTGTCACCACTACCCATTGAGATAAGTGCTGTTTTTCACAACACTATTGAGTTTAGGTGTGGGTATTAATATTCTTTTCTGTGTACATTTGTTCTTCTGAAGTACCGTGACCCTGACCAGCAATGAGACAAATATTGGAACACAGTCCACTGGCACTGCAATGCCACATATCAAGCCCCACAATATAACATATCAAGTCCATAGAACTAAAGTACACATACACTCAGAGTTTTTAGTGAGTGCTGCTCGGCAATGTAAGGGGGTTAAATATGGTCATTGGATTTCCAGTGAATGTCTTATGTGCAGGCAAACTTTAGTATTATACAGACACAAGACTGAGGCTGAATGATGAGGTCCTTACACCTTTCTAAAAAACAATCCTCATAATGATGGCAGGTAATTTTGGGGCAATCTATGTTCAAGAAGAACATTTATCTTCATAACATCCTTTTAGTACACTATACTGATAGAGACAGATGTCACAGGATGACATATCCCCAAACCCTTAATCTGTAGTAGAGTGTGACAGAGGGGGTAGTCAAGTTAGATCTGAGCTACCAGTACACATTACTCCTGCTCCTCTGCTATGCCATAAGATAAGGTATACAGGCAATTGCAGAGAATGCAAATTCACAGACCACTAGTGTGTAAGTGTGTGAATTTGTCTGTATGTATCTGTGTGAGAGTGTGCCTGAATATGTGTGTACAATCATTTTATCTGTACATTTGTGTTTTGAGTGTTTGAATCTTGAATCTTTGTTTGTGCTTATTTGTGTGTGTGTGTGTGTGTGTGTGTGTGTGTGTATGCGTGTGTTTGTGAATATCTATGTGTGTGATGTGAAACACGTTGAGTTGCTCTACTGGCCTGCCATTGAATTATACTTGAAGAATGGTGCAAACATTGCCATTCTTTCCCTGCACTGTATCAGAAAGTCTCAACCTGTGCTTCCACAGTCCAGTATAATGCCAAGAGCATTGGCCACCTCTTGACCAAGCCTGGCCCATTGTTACAGAGTCATGACCAGTGATCTAGGTCTAGCCCTGTGTTATTTACAGATATGTTAGCAGTCCTGTCATGTAACAGTCATGTAAATTGGCCCTTTGATGGAGTTTCCATACTTTTGTGTACCTCTGCCAGGTCAGCTTCGTAGCTGCTATCTGGGTCTCTGGCACACTTCTGTCCCAGTCGCCCAAGCTTCACTGGTTCACTTATCTTGGTCCATTTAAGAGAGACAAGAGGTGAAGGATGTCCTGCTCAAGTGAGCTTACAATCTATGAGGAAGAGGCAAAGAGACATAAGAGGAATAACAGCATGACATATATGCTTTGCCACAGTACCTTTCTTTGTACTAAGGGCTGTCCATACCCTTTTGTTGCTTTATTTTCCTTTAATAGTAACTGTTAGTTACTTGTAGAAACAAGTAACGAAATAGTATTTGGTATCGTTCGTCTGGTTGTTCGGTAAGAACCCCTATTCAGCTATTTTACACTATAGGGTTCGACAAACGAACTAACTACTGAACAACCATGCCATCCATAAGAGGAGAGTTGCGCCAATTAACCTCCCTAACCTGGTTCACACTCTCACAATTGCAAACACATAAACTGTCTGGGTGATCCCCTGGGTGGCTGTCGATTCGTCATACGAACACGTGGCGGTGGCCATCTTAGAATCCGAATTACACCAGCAGTGTTTGGTCGTCGAGTGTCTGGAACCCAAATCGGACACTCAACGGCACGAACACCGCAGAGACTTCCATCATCGTGTACGTTTGTATAAACTCAGTGGAACAGAGCCGCATTCGGTGAAAGGAATCACACGAATGAGAGGACATGCACGAACTAAGGCACAAATCCTGTTTATATACGTTTTCATGTATTTCAAACTCCCGAACAGAGACCGACTGCACAGCCCAAACACATGGAACTATTTTCGGCTTATACCTCGTGTGATAGGAGTAGCCTGCTGAAATACAAAAACAAAAACTCTACCACTACCCCTTCCCTTCCCATCATCTTCGACTACAACAACAACAAGAACAAAGACATAAGGAAAACTATTCACAAACATTGGCACATCTTATCTGAAGACCCTGTTCTCAATAAAATTATCCCTGAAAAACCTAATATCATTTTTAGAGGTGCCCCTAATTTTAAAACCCTTTTAACAAAAAATTTGACAAAGACTAAATCAAAAAAATTATCCACCTTGTCTAACGTTAAAGGTTTTTTGTGTATTTTTACTTTGTTTTATATTAAAGTATTTTGTGACTACCTTTTACTTTGGGTTAGTTCATTTACTTTATATGTTGCTGTTTTATCCTGGCTGATTTTTATCATCATTTTTAACAAGATCCAGTACTGCAAAAGAAATCCCTGGTGGGGATTATTCCACCTACGCTTGGTTCATAGAGCAGTGTGTCTGCTCAGAACACTGTAAGTACGTTTCTTTTTATTTCTTTGTCATTTTACATATGGAAAACACTATTGGCCCTCTCTTGTGATTTTATTTTCGTAAGACCGGCACTGCAAGCATCACTAGAGGAATATCCTACACATAGGGAGTTTAAATACCACTGTATGCTGTTTTACTTAGAGCTGGTCATAGCTCTTCAAATTGTAAGTTGGCACTCTTAGAACCTCAGTGTTGTCTGTTGTTGCAGTATTACCTAAGTTATTGCACCATTGGGTTTTTCCCTCTTTTATATATTTTATATGCTGACGTCTGTCTCAGAAGTTTTAAAGAATCGTGTGGAGACACCTCCAATTGCCCAGTAATATCCTACATGTGGGAAGTATCAAATACCACTGTATGCTGTTTTACCTAGAGCTGGGCTTAGCTCTAAAAATTGTAAGTTGGCACTTCTCCACGTCTGTGTTGTTTGTGATCCTTTCAGCATTACGGTTTTGCACTATTGGTCTCCCCCTTCTCTGCTTTTGTATTCCATATTCGACTACTGAGATTCCAAAGCAAGAATAGAAGAACAGTTACTCAAGGTCTACATTGTTCCTATAGAGACTTTCCTTTTCGTGTTTTCATTTTCGTTTATTTTATCCAGCGCACCCTGTATTTGTTGTCTTTTATATAAAGCGTTATGCCCACACATATTTTAAAATGAATGGTTCACTGTAACTATTTCTGCTTTTCTTATATTCCTTGTGCGTCTTTCTAGTTTGTATCTCTTAATCAAGTTAATGACCTATAATGATCTATAATTATCTACATCAGTTCAGTCTGTAACGGCATCATGAATATATAAATATATATATATATATATATATATTTTTTTTTTTTTTTTTTTTTATTGAGTTAAACTACTTAAAGACAAAGACCATGGTGAAACCTACGCATTGTCTACCAGAAAGTTGGAGTGCGCTAGCAACTGCACTGGAGTCAGGATCTTCTCTGAGTACTCTGAAAAAATATACAGTATATAGTGCAGACTATCTGTATATACAGAGTATGCAAGATTAAAAGTATATCTGGGTATCAACTTACAAGGACCAGAGCCCTATCACCCCTGGCTCTGGGTTTGAATTGCTCCAATGGAGAGGGATAAACCCACAGTATAGCAAAACAGGATACTCATCTGAATCAGATGTAATATCTAGGCAGTATAAACAAATAGAGAGGCAGGAGCCCAAATTGAATAGTATCAAACACAGTATTTATTTAAACAAAAGGTTAAAAACTCTTACTTGAAGTAGTGGGTTTGCCAGCAATAAACCCACAACTAGATAAGCAGAAATTTACACACAGAAAATGATACAGCTTAGACACTTCCTGGTTCCGGTCATGTGACCGTTGGGACCGCCTCTCTCTGATGTCACACGTGACGCGTTTCGCCCGCCTCCTGGGCTTCTTCTGAAGTTTCTTTTGAAGATACGCATTGTCTAGTTTAAACATTTTAATGGGTTTCATTACAGGCTAATCTATATGAATGTATATAATAAAGTTATATATTTATGAAGTGTTTCATATATAGCTTTATAGCACAAGAGATACTGCAACCCTGGATGATCGCTTTGGACTTTTTTGGGCCTTGTCAGCAAAGTGTAGCTAATACCCCTCTAGACACAGTGAATCTCTCTGCACGAGACATACAGCAACCCCAGACAATTGACTGGCCTTCTTTGGGCTTCGTCAGCGTGGTGTAGTTGATATGTAGCTGATACCCCTCTAGGCACATTTTTAAGACCTGAGTGGGGATTATCCAGGGGGCAAGCTACAGAGTTTATGTGAGCTTTTGTCCATTCTCAGAGTTTGCATATTCTCTCAATGCAATTTGTTAGGGATCTCCCTGTGCAAAAAGTGGAATTCAGACATGGACCCCATGCTCACTGTGCCTGGATTGTGCAGGAATGGAAATAGCAGCATTGCTATGAGGTGATGACAGGGCAGGGATCCCTGACTGAGTTCTGAAAAGCCCCAGGTGTAATATTAGTATTGCATTGTTAGCTTTGAGTCACCTGTAATACTGAGTGAAATATAACACTTCCAATTACATCATTTGTGATAGTGACACTTTAATGCAGCATATTTGGAATTAATTATACAGCACATTGTATATGTATTGCTGTGGGTGTATGGATTTAATACAGTGGCTCAAGGGTTAATGCAGTATGGCTTGGAGTTAATACAGCAAGTGTTGAGAGGGTGTGGCCTGCCAGGTAATGGAGCAGGACACACGACAGAACAGCTCCGTGACCCCAGTCCGATAAAGCCCGCTAATCAAAAACACAAAGTCCATAAAACCGGCAAAATGGGGAAGACTAAGCGCCAATGAGGGTCTGCGGGATCGACCCCAGGCCCGATGGTCAGATACTTATCCATGTCAGATGACCTGTGAGTAAGTAAGTACAGCTGACTCCCTCCCTGGAACGGCCAGGAGGATCTCTCTCCCAGATCCCAGCAGAGCTGGCCGCCATATCTGCCAACATGCTCACAAGGCAGAGGTACGGAGGAACCTATCAGCACTTGAACGCATGGTTGATGACCTGGAAGCAAAATACCGCCAGACCGAGCGAGTACTGCAAGCAGCAGACCCTGTTGGGCCCAGTTTGCAGACCCTTCCCCCCTCAAC
This sequence comes from Pelobates fuscus, assembly GCF_036172605.1. Classification (NCBI taxonomy): domain Eukaryota; kingdom Metazoa; phylum Chordata; class Amphibia; order Anura; family Pelobatidae; genus Pelobates; species Pelobates fuscus. The sequence goes on from NC_086318.1 coordinate 191,256,316, forward strand.
CATTTGGACAAGCTAGAGAGGATGCTTGGCACCCCACAGTTGAAGGTACACACCATTTACCACTCAAGAGAGAGGACCCCTGAGTCGGGAAACACCCACTATCCCTACAGGAGAGACACACTGGAGTAGGGTAAAGGGCTTACATAACAGGGAGCTAAATCCAGGGACCTCACTTGCCTGGGTCATCATTTGCCCTTATGCCGCGTGGGGCCTGCCAGCTACCGAACACAGCCTTCCTCAGCCCCAAGCCCAATTGGCCTTACCATGGCTAATGCCCGTATGAAAGAAGCTTAGCAAATGGAACTGTGAGGTGGGGAATAGGGCAGAGATGCCAGACAGCTCTGAATTCCACAGAGCTACTGTGAGGGGAGGGGAGAGGAGGGGAGGGGAGAGGAGGGGAGGGGAGTGGAGCTGGGAAACCTGGCATGGGCACTGAATCACACAAAGCTGACCAGCAAAGCTGGCCCGCTGGTCAGGGCCCTTAGGCTGGTTCTTTTGCCCCTAGGTTCAAGGAGACTAGCAGGCACTCACCAGGGTAGCCCCGTGATCTCCATCAGGGCCCTCCAACATTTTTTCTTGGGAGGGGGACGGGCAAGTGTTCCCACACCTCTTTGTACAGTATGGTCAGATCTCTAACTTGAAACTGAACTTAGATAAGTCAGAAGCCTTGGCCATAACTCTCCCAGGGGTTCACAACCAGTTCAGACATTCAGCACCAGTGACTGAACCACACTTGTCCCTACTGAACCACACTGTGTCTACCCCCCTAGCCACATCTAACCAGACTATACCCTTCTACCTCTACCCCCCCCCCCTTTTCTCTTTCTTCTCCCCTAATCACATATTGCTCCCACCTCAAAATGCCACATTTTAGGCCTGCGCCACTAAAGCTATATTCTAATAACGTGGAGGGCTTGAGCGTACCAAAAAAATGCTCACAATTCTTACGGTCACTAAGGGCACAAAGGGCGCCGGTAATATTCCTACAGGAAACACATTTCAAAGACAGGTCTGCACGCATCCTGCGGGACCAAAACTATCCCAATGTATATTTCCACGCACATCACAGCAGATTAAAAAAGGCAGTAGTGGCGATTTTATTCGCCAAGACGACCCCCTTTCAATGCACCAACACTTTAGAAAACCCAAAGGGCAGATACCTTTTTATAAAAGGGACCATAGCATACCATACTTAAACATTTGCCTCTATTTACTGCCTCTGTTTACTTCCCTTTAACATGGTAAATAGACCGACCGCACAGCCTGATTCTCTGGAACTGTTTTGGGCATGAAAATGTGCGTGCGTGCGGTCGGTCAAAAATGACTTCCAGCTAACTTTTTTCACTACTGGAGGGATATGTATGATTTTTGGGTATGTTTGCATTTGAAGTATGCTGGGTAAGAATATGTAACTTTTATGAAGATTGGATATTTTAGAAGTTATAAGAAATGTGTAAAAAGTATATTTTTCCTGCCTGTGATAATTACTTTAACCCATTGTGTTCAGTAATTATATCACAGGCAGAGGGGATGGATTGTGTGTAATTGCTGGGAGTGTTTTACTGTAATGTACGTGTTTTATTGGTTGTTTTACAAAACCCTGTGGGTGGGTATTATGTGTGTAAAATGTGCATAAAAGCAGAGTGTTTCATTAAAACTTCAGTTCTACTTCACCCTCAATTTGGAGTCCTGTCTCTTATTGGGGGAATCTGCTACAAGGGATTGCTATGCTCACCATACTCTCTTGCTATAATCACTACTAAGCTCTTTTAAGAGCTTGTTCCTGTTTTGAAGGAGTCTATGGTGGTTATGGTGTCTGCTGGAGTGCTTGGAGCCCTCAGGGAGTGCGAGGAGCATCCTTCAACGGAGGTACCCAGTCGGGGTGCCAGGTGATCCGTTACACACACTAATGGAGAATGGAACAAAATATACATCCTAACACAGGGGTCCTCAAACTCCGTCCCCCTGGAGGTTGCTGAACTACAACTCCCATGATTCTCTGGCTATCTATGTAATTCAAAGAATCATGGGAGTTGTAGTTCAGCAACCTCCAGGGGGACGGAGTTTGAGGACCCCTGTGTTAGGATGTATATTTTGTTCCATTCTCCATTAGTGTGTGTAACGGATCACCTGGCACCCCGACTGGGTACCTCCGTTGAAGGATGCTCCTCGCACTCCCTGAGGGCTCCAAGCACTCCAGCAGACACCATAACCACCATAGACTCCTAACTGGGGGGCCGGAGTTTGAGGACCCCTGTCCTAACACATAATTGCTCAGTGGGTACTAAATACCAGGAGCTAAGCTACAAGTTCTTAATCCACTGGTACAGAACCCCTGATGTGCTACACCGAATAAACCCTGACACCCCCTCCCCTTTTTATTTATTTATTTCCCCTTTATTTATCTCCTACTTCACTCTATCTTTTCTACTTCCCTTTGAGTCAATAACCTCATCTAATTCAACCAATCCTTACCCCTATTCCTTCCATACAACAGCGTTTAGATACCTTAAGCCAACACACATGGAGATAGCCATGATCCCAAAGTAGGAATCAGCACTCACAGTGTACAACTGTTGAACCCACTAAACTACTTAACACAGGAGCAATGGCTTAAGTATAGGAAGTTTATATGTTAACCTACTGGTTTACTTAATACCTGTATGTAAATTGTTACTATTTCACATTGTACAACATTGTCTTGTCAACAAAAATGAAAACCCAAAATAAAGATTGTCAAAAAAAAAAAAAACAGCATGTCTTGAGTTTATAAATGTAGGTTCATGTAATATTCTGATTTTAGCCAAAGGGTTGAACATAATGTTATTTTTAGAAAGTGTTTTAAGGTACACTCTAGATCCCCCAAACACTTGCTGGAATGCTTTATGTGTGAAGAGTGTGTCATCTTTTTCATTTTAGAAAAAGGGCTGATTTCAATAGAAAATGGCACTTTTATAAATTAACCTTTTTAGAGCCCCCATTCTTGCTGTCAATTACCTGAAATTAAATGGTACCCCTGGACCGACTTCACCCATAGGGAGGGAATGCAGACCTAGACACTCACTAACACCAGGACATAATCCCCAGGCAACACACAGGGAAAAATGACAGCCCCAACATGAAACCGGGAAGGAACATACCACGACACTAGAGAGGTGACTCTCACAAGCTCTGACCGACAGACCTGATGCTGTTAAACAGGACATAACATGAAGTGGTGACAGTAAAAGAGAGAACTAGTACACCCTTTTTATTTATTTCCCCTTTTTATCTCCTACTTCACTCTTCCTTTTCTACTTCCCCTTGAGCCAATAACTTAATTTAATTTAACCAATCCTTACCCCTATTCCTTTCATACGACAGCGTTGAGACACCTCAATCCAACACACATGAAGACAGCCATGATCCCAAAGTAGGAATCAGCACTCACAGTGCACAACAGTTGAACCCACTAAACTACTTAACACAGGAGCAATGGCTTAAGTATAGGAAGTTGATATGTTAAGCTACTGGTTTACTTAATACCTGTATGTAAATTGTTACTATTTCACATTGTACAACACTGTCTTGTCAACAAAAATGAAAACCCAAAATAAAGATTGTCAAAAAAAAAAAAAAAAAACACAGCAATTGCTGAGTTTATAAATGTAGGTTCATGTAATATTTTGATTTTAGGAAAAGGGTTGAATACAATGTTATTTTTAGAAAGGGTTTCAAGGTACACTATAGACCCCTAGAGCACTTGCTGAAATGCTTTATGTGTGAAGAGTGTGTCATCTTTTTAATTTTAGAAAAAGTGCAGATTTCAATAGAAAATTGCACTTTTATAAATTAACTTTTTTAGACCCCCCACCCTTGGGTGTCAATCAGACATTCGGTTCTGTCAATTAGACAACCCAGAGCCTCTGCCTTACAAAGTGGTGCATTGGGAAGTCTGTGAATGGTCAGAATGTACTAGCGGGGGATGAAGGAGAATTTGATAACACTAGGGAGTTACCAACACAATGCTATGCTTGAAAGAGCAGAGGAACTGATAAGTACTTCCTGTAGGAGGTCTTTTCTGCTCTCTCTTGACAGACTAGACTATTCTATGAGTTCTAGTAAGTCAATGCTAGACGGTTGACTAAAAGGTGGGAGAAAGACATTTGTTTTCTCCCAATCTATACATGTGCTAACAAATCTGCTCGCACAATGCATAGATGATTTTTTTTCCAAGCATAAATCGTACCTGGCATGACCAAGGTAATAATTTAAGGGTACTAGTGGTAAACCACCAAACTGCCTTAGAGCCAGTTCTGTGAAAAACATCAATATGCTCTCATGTGGTATTACCCAACATAATGTAACTTAAAAATAGTCATACGTTTTATTAATACTTATAATATGAGAAATCTAAACATGGCTGTTGGGTGGGTGCAACAAACATAATCTGGTTTAAATCATGAGAACAATTAGCACTACGTGTTTCATAATAAACAGATATTTCGATTCAGTTAATAACCAAGAGTTTGATATGACACATTAATTGAAACTGTGGCATTTTTCCATCAGTATCCTCAGAGTGAGCAGCCCAGAACCACTGAATGTGTTCAAAAAAGAATATGGCAACAATGGCAGTTTTATACAGAAATATGTGTGTTAACTAATGAAGAACAGGAAAAGTCAGAAATGTTAAATAACTAGTTTTCCTTATATTAAGGAGGGTCCTACCACAAGAGATGCAATGATTGCTGCAAAAAAAAAAAACATGCTGAAAAATTGTGATTGGATGACTCAAGACAAGGTGCTTTAAGAAAATTAATTTAAACAGAGCTTTGGGGCCTGACGGTATTCACCCACTAGTAACGAAGGAGCTAAGTATGGAAATAATTGAACCTCTGTTTTTAATCTTTTAAGATTCTTTTCTTTCAGGAATGGTACAGGAGGATTGGAGGAAGGCAGATGCAGTTCCTATATTCAAAAAGGGTTCCACATCTGGATGGAAGTTATAGACCTGTGAGCTTAACCTATGTGGCTGGAAAATAATTTGAAAGGTTATTAAGGATAATATTCAGTAATTTAGAAGAATATTGTTATAAGCAAACAATCAGCAAGGTTTTACGAAACATAGGTCATGTCAAACTAACCCAATTGAATTCTACAAAGAAGTAAGTAGAAGTATAGATCAAGGTGCTGCAGTGGATGTAATCTACTTGGATTTTGCAAAGTTGTTTGATATAGTTTCACCCAATAGGTTAGTCTTGAAACTAAAATAAATTGGTCTAGATGAAAATTATTGTTCTTGGCTGGAACATTGGCTTATAAATATATTACAGATGGATGTCAGTGATGGTAAATTTTCAAGCTGGACAAAAGTGGGAAGTGGTGTTCCTCGAGTTTCTGTTTTGGGTCCGGTTCTATTTAACACATTTATAAATTATCTTAAAATAGGCAATATAAAGCCATGTGTTAATGTTTATAGATGACACAAAACTCTGTAAAATAATACAATGTGAGCAGAATATTGCTTTGCTGCATATGGATTTAGATAGATTTTAGCATTTGAAATTATATAGAAAAATGCACTTTGGGATAAAGAATGCACAAGCAACTTACACCCTAAATGGTAGTGATTTATGGATAACAAAACACAAGAATGATTTAGGAATTGTTATAGACAACAAACTAAGCAACAGTGTGGAATGTCAATTGGCAGTTTATATAGCCAGTAAGGTGTTGTAATATACAAATACGGGCACTAATTCCTGGGATGAAAATACAACTTTGCCTCTTTATAAATCACTGGTAAGGTCACATCTTCAATATGCTGTGCAATTCTGGGCACCTTGTTCTAAAGGAGGATAATATGGCACTAAAAAAGTGCTGAGGCACACCACACCTTGGACCACCAACATCACCATCCTTAGCTCCCGAGTCCCCCTTTTATCAAGGCTTTTACCAAAGCTTACACGCTTAAAACATTGCATGATGGGGCGGACACCACCACATCTGGAACACTCGAGCTTAAAACGACATGAGGCACCCCACTTACAGTGACTGTTGCTGAACTTCCAACAACAGCACGATTGCCAATGAGAGGCCAATGAGGTTGAGACAGCCCTCCACTACTCCCCCCCCAGGAAAGGATGAGTCATAATTGAGAGGCAGAGGCCAATACCCACCTGGTCCCACAAAACGGAAGGGCGGACCACGAGCCATGGACAAAACTGCTCGTCATACCTCCACCAACTCTGGCGCAAACCCAACACATCACATCACCCAAAGAACACCATCTCCACAGTGAAACATGGTGGTGGCAGCATCATGCTGTGGGGATGTTTTTCAGCAGCCGGGACTGGGAAACTGGTCAGAGTTGAGGGAAAGATCGATAGTGCTAAATACAGGGATATTCTTGAGCAAAACCTGTACCACTCTCTGTGTGATTTGAGGCTAGGACGGAGGTTCACCTTCCAGCAGGACAATGACCCCAAACACACTGCTAAAGCAACACTTGAGTGGTTTAAGAGGAAACATGTAAATGTGTTGGAATGGCCTAGTCAAAGCCCAGACCTCAATCCAATAGAAAATCTGTGGTCACACTTAAAGATTGCTGTTCACAATCGCAAACCATCCAACTTGAAGGAGCTGGAGCAGTTTTGCAAGGGGGAATGGGCAAATATTCGAGTGGTAAGATGTGGCAAGCTCAGAGACTTATCCAAAGCGACTTGGAGCTGTGATTGCCGCAAAATGTGGCTCTATAAAGTATTGACTTTAGGGGGGTGAATAGTTTTCATTTTGTCCTATTTGTTGTTTGCTTCACAATAATAAAAAAAAAAAAACATCTTCAAAGTCGTGGGCATGTTCTGTAAATTAAATGATGCAAATCCTCAAACAATCCATGGTAATTCCAGGTTGTGAGGCAACAAAACACGAAAAATGCCAAGGGGGGTGAATTTTTTTGAAAGGCACTGTATAGGGCTCGCATACATTTTATTTCAGGGCTGCTTTGCATACCCAGTCCAGACATGGGTGATATGCATAAGAAGGAAAGTTACATGTGTAAAGGTGACATGGATGAGAAAAGGAAGGGACATTGTGAGAAGAAAAGAGCTTTCTTAATCCTGATCTGTCAGCTGTGTAGTATAGAGTTCCCTATTTTGGTATTCATCTATATTGCAATCCAACATAAGGAAACCAAATTAGATGGACATCTACTAAACTACTGAAAGATTAAAATTAGGAAACTGGTTATTTTTACTACTATTGTTTTCATTACTATATTACATGTTTAGATATATAAATGTATATGGCCCTTCATCCATACAGAGATATGGAAGCCGGTGTTCTATCAAATTTCCCTACCTGTGAAAATCCCCTACCCTCGTCACTTCCGGTGAGGGGAATCAGCTGGATCCTGTGCTGCACATGAGTGCTAGCACTCCTGCTACTCCTGCTACTCCTGCTACTCCTCCACAGCAAGGTCATGGAAGGCAAGTAAAACTAGTTTTACACTTTCATTATAGTTAGTGCATTCACTAAGCTTAGGACATGGGACATTTAGGGTTAATGTTAGGGTTCAAATTAGGGTTAGGATTAGGGACTTGTTCACATTTAGTGATATTTCACAATAGGGGAATATCACTACATTGTGATTTCTCACACTTTATTTAAACCCTTACCCCAAGGGTTAGAGTAAGAATAGAGTGTGACTAGAGGTTAAAATAATTTACCTAACCCTAATTTGAACCCTCACTTAACCCTAAATGTCCCGTGTGCCTAAGCTTAGTGAATGCACTAACTATAATGAAAGTGTAAAACTAGTTTTACTTACCTTCCAGGACCTTGCTGTGGAGGAGTAGCAGGAGTTCCATGTGCAGCACAGGATCCAGCTGATTCCCCTCACCGGACGTGACAAGGGTAGGGGATTTTCACGGGTAGGAGAATTTGATAGAACACCGGCCCTCATATGGAAAAAGGTTGCTGATCCCTAATTTAAATAGAGCAAATGGTGTGTGAATTCTTCTATGCAGTCTCAGAGAGATAGAGAATAGAGCAAGGACATAACAATACAATCCTCCTCCTTATTAATAATAGACTTGATTACTCTGGTAGTCTCAGTCTGTAAATTCCATTTATTATCAATGTTGTATTTACAGTATGCTTGGTATTTGTCTCTTATCCCAGAGGGAAGATTGCATACCAAGTACAACCCAGAGTCTTGTGAGATGAAAGGATTATTTCAGGATTAGAAGATTATACGGTACTGATAGAGTATTGGGTTGATGAGTAGTATAAATTGAACAAAGCAAAACATAATTACTGTGTGAATTGAGAGATGCCTTGCTTTATCTCACTGTCTTGAAACACAAATGAAGAAAAAAAAACTCTGGTCTATTTATTGTTCTCCTTTACCACTGCTCATACATTTACCTCAGAAACAATACTTTTAAAAATTGCTTACATTTAAAAACACAATCACAATAGCATAGCACGCCGATTATTTGGGTTGACCTGAGTGAACCCTAAATAATAACCATATCCTGTAATGGGTTCACCTTTCTTGCCCCACACAATTATTGCTAACAAACTTGTGCTAGTACATCAAACCCCAATGTTATTCTATTATAAAACAAGAATCGGTAACTACTTTACAATATTTTCAGAAAAAGGTAGTATGAAAATTCACACATAAAAGTTTTAATACATGTATTAAAAAAATAGGGTAGTTATTAGAGTATAAATCAGAAAAGTAAATAAAAATAACGTATCAATGTCAACTCTCTCCTGACACAGTTAAAGTGATATGAGTATACAGACCAGCTGAACACGGGATCCTTGACTTTGTCACCTAAAACAAAACGTGGGGAATCCCGTGCTGCTAACAATGGCATCTGTAATGTCCTAGTGTCAATTCTGCTATTGAATAAACTGTCATCCAGTTACTCAAAGCTACTGGTGCCCTTAGTATTTCCATATTACAAGTAATTCTACAAGTAATGCTTTATTAGTATTAATAAGCTTACAGAGGATCAAATCAAAAGTTCCTTCCACTGGTGACCAGTAGATAGAGCTTTCTATACATCAGTTAGAAACCTGCCAATATGTTGAAATGGAATGTTGTTATGTTCTATCTGCATAGTTGTATCTAAGCATCTTTATTTATTGCATAGTTATCACAGTATTTACAGCTGTGTTTAATGCATATAGTGTTTTAATATGGTTTATGATGCAATCATTAAACTATGGATACATCACACATGCCTTGTTTTACAATTAAACAGAGATTAATTGGAATGCTACATTTAATTACTCCTCAATTGTCATCTTCCTGTGGATTCATAGTTTAAACAGCTATGATTATGTACTTTAGTATGAAACAAATAATGCCATGATAATGATGTATATAATAATACCTTAGATTGCATTTCACCATTTTTTATACTTTTGAAACCAATCCCTGAAGCACAGGCCTTGCTCATTGACTGAAAGCAATTGGGCTTACCTCAGGAGTACTCAGCATCGTCTGGCTCTCTGGTAGTGTAGTGTAGGAGAGCAGAAGAGTCTGATGGTCCCCAGGTAAGAAGTCAAATTGCTCAAAAACAGTCTGACTCCCTACAATGGGCAGAGTTAGGGTTCTCCTGCCACCATAACCACTACAGTGTGCCATAGTGTTAATGGTGCATGTAATGTAGCTATATCCCTGATTCCTCTTTCCAATCATCTATTGTAATGTTCCTTTATTCCTGATTCCTCTGTCCAACCATCTACCATTACAACATACCTGTTTCGAGTTACTTTAGTGGGTATGTGATATCACAGTTTCAACAATTGTGTCTTTTTTCAAGTACAGATAAAGGTTTAGATTGTAGTTCATAAATATACAGCGGATAACAAAAAACTATTTTAAGAGATGTATGGGATAAAGTCAACACAGTTAGAAAGGTGTCTTAGAAACGTATTGTACACCTTGGTTGGTTTTCTCTTCCCAAGGAAACCTTTTAGCTTTTTAGGTTTTTTAAATAGCAGATAGTAATTATTTAGCACATGCAATAAATCATATTTATGAAAAGTGATCTTTTCAGTTGTTTTATTGCAGAATGTATCATTTAAAATCAGCCCCAGGGTGCGCAATACTGAAAAGGTAGCACAAATAAATATGACAAAAATAGATATAGTTGTCTTTCTACATATAGAAAGATAGATAAAAAAAAGTCTTTATAAAAAGGTCAGATATCCTTTTTTACACATATTCATAATGAACTTAAATATAAAGTTAATTATGTATGTGTACAGTATGTACAGTTTTGGCCTACTGCCTTCCTATACAGATCTTTGCAAGATGATATGGCAGTTTACATATAATCTGTGTTCAGGATTGAGTGACATTTAAATGGACACTCTAAGCACCAAAATAACTTTTGTTTAATAAGTTGGTTTTGGTGTATAGATCATGCACCAAACAGGATCACTGTACAATTCTCTGCCATTTGGGACTTAAAAGGACACTACAGTGACTAAACCAACTTTAGCTTAATGAAGCTGTTATGTTGTATAGATCATGCAGTCTCACTGCTCAATTCTCTGCCATTAGGAGTTAAATCACTTTGTTTATGCAACCCTAGGTACACCTCCCTACATGTGACTTACACAGCCTTCCTAAACACTTGCTGCAAAGAGCCATCTAATGTTTATACTTCCTTTATTGCAAATTCTGTTCAAATTGGAATGTCTTATCTCCTGCTGTGTTAATAATTTGCTAGACCCTGAAAGAGCATTCTGTATGTAAGTCCAAATCATAGAGTAGGAGATAAAAAAGATAAAAACGTTTAACGTAAGTTAACATATTATTGAAAATTATTTTAGTTTCATGTAGGCTGTCCCAGTCACAGCCAGGGGAGGTGTGGCTAGGGCTGCATAGATAAAAACAAAAATTATTTAACTCCTAAATGGTAGTGAATCGAGCAGAGACATGTCAGAGGCATGATCTACACACAAACACTGCTTCATTAAGCTCAAGTTGTTTGGTGACTATAAGGTCCCTTTAAGTCACTTTGTTTATTCAGCCTTAGCCATACCTCCAGTGGTTGTGACTCACACCGCCTCCTGGTGTTGGTTGTATGTAATGTGTGTATTGTTTGCTGACTGTATCTAAGTGTGTATTGTGTGTATCGCCTAGTCATGGCCCTACATTTAGTGAGTCAAAGTGGTTGCTTTTAAACATGACAACCTCCAAGTATACTAAGATATACAACATTAATGGATTGACAAGACAACATTTAGAAATTACTGAAGCTGCACACATAATTCACTTTTTGCATCAATGCACTAAAATACTTTGATAGATTATAATGTATAGCTAAAAATTGCAGTTTAATTGATTTGAGGAGATAACTTTTTGAGCAGCTAAATTAAAGAAAAATTGGCTTGCTTCCAGTTTTGTTGCTACATTTTACCAACTAGTCACTACTTGCTAAAGTGTCTGTTAGAAAGTAGAGGCTTTCAGGCTTTTTGCAGTTTAAACTCTGCACATTTTGGCAAATAGCAACAGGGAGAGAGATACTGACTGCCTCAACTTACAGACAGTTGCTATCTATGAGCAAGTGGCAACCAATATTTTCAATGGTAGGGGTTTGCTGTCTTCCCAGTCTCAAACTGAGAATGCAGGACTGTATTCAGTCTAAGAAAACCAGAAATGTCATACTGAACACAGCTATCTCCAGTAGAGAGGTGGGGACTCCTACAGAGTTATTCACTAAAGGGAGAATTCAAGGAAAATCAAAGTGAATTTTAGATTTAAGGTCCAACTAGCTGAACTGGAAGCACAGCTGACGTACATAATTTTTACAGTTCAGGTATTAAATTTGAGTTCACAAGTTGGTAAATAACTCAGTTAGTATAAAACATGACAGGTGCACACCCTCACACTGACACACACAATACTACACCCTATTACATATGTTGTTGCTCACACTGTACACACAAACACTACTAAACACGAGACTACGCATACTGCCACCCACACTATTGCTCACACAGAGCTACACACACTGCTAAACATACAGCTACACTGGCCCACACTTTACTCACACACAGTTACACACACTGCTAAACATACAGCTACACCGGCCCTCACTGTTCTCACACACAGTTACACACACTGCTAAACATACAGCTACACCGGCCCTCACTGTTCTCACACACAGTTACACACACTGCTAAACATACAGCTACACCGGCCCTCACTGTTCTCACACACAGTTACACACACTGCTAAACATACAGCTGCACAGGCCCACACTGTTACTTACACACAGTTACACACACTGCTAAACATACAGCTGCACAGGCCCACACTGTTACTTACACACAGTTACACACACTGCTAAACATACAGCTGCACAGGCCCACACTGTTACTTACACACAGTTACACACACTGCTAAACATACAGCTACACAGGCCCACACTGTTACTTACACACAGTTACACACACTGCTAAACATACAGCTGCACAGGCCCACACTGTTACTTACACACAGTTACACACACTGCTAAACATACAGCTACACAGGCCCACACTGTTACTCACACACAGTTACACACACTGCTAAACATACAGCTACACAGGCCCACACTGTTACTCACACACAGTTACACACACTGCTAAACATGAGAAGATTAGGTCACTATTTACTATTTGTGCAATAACAAAAAATAACCAATATTATGTGTGAGGAACTTAAATAGTAACTTTAGGGTGCAATAGAACATCAGCTGCAAACACTTCACACAACGATAGTTTCATTGTCGTGCTAGAAACTCTGTTCAGGTGAATCAACCTTGCATCCATGCCAATCATTTAAAGTGCCACTTCTGCGTAAAATAATATTTTTATATTAATAAACAAGAAAAAATACTTATACATAAAGTGTTTTCACTGTTCATATACCCTAGAGCAATATATATATATATATATTAAATCCATTGTGCATACTGCTTAACACAGAAGACCTTTTATACTTCCCTGCCCTTAATTAGTGCACTCACATATAACAGTCTTTTTTTTTTTCTAAATCTGGGTAAAAACAGCTTCCTAGGAGAGGAATTGTGTAGAAACAGCTTCCTAGGATAGGCTATTGACTATTTGATTATTCATATCTTGGGTTAAAGTGTGAAGATGTGTAAAACTAAAATAATAATTGCAACATGAGTGCAGACAGTCCTAATGACTAGGAAGCTTGTGGGAGGTTGTGGTTTTACTAACTATAGTTGTTGTCCTCTCTTGTATGTACGTAGTGGGGAATCGCGATGCAGCTTAGAACAAAAACTAACCCCATTCAACCCCCTAATAACGACAGACCACTTAGTATGGATGAACAGGCCACAGCATTTATTATCACAAACTAAATTACTGCATAACACATGCATAACTTTATTTATTAAATCTCTTCTTTTTCTGTAACCAAAAACATTGGCATAAGCATAAATTAACATAAATACATATATAACTCCACACATAGTGTTATACAGTGACCCAACCGTCTTTGCCAATAAACATACAGTGGTTCCTAATCACCACTTCCTCTCACCTCCCCCCTCGTCATAAAAATCATATCTTTCCAATGCCCGCCATCAGCTGACCTTATCCACGCTCGATGGGCACGAGACCTCGGGCAACCTAATGTTAACCTTTTGAAGCAGGGGAGGTTAAGACCTTAAAAACTTGTTCCTCTCATTCCATATACTTAAACGTAACCCCTCAAACTCAATTGGCAAGGACATACCCCCGGCTAGCTGTGACTAAATATACCAATAGGGCGGGCGGGAGGGAAGCTGTTTGCTCGCCCGAATCCCAAGTGGCACTGAGGTAAGACCTCCCCCACACTAACTTACACAGAACATAATCCCACCCACACACTCTTTCCCAACCAATCCCATGCATCTATCCCCACACTCCTACATGTGCCCTTGTCCGCTTAGCTGCGCTATCTCCCCGCGGCCTGAACCAGTGGCAGAACCAATGTGAAGAGGGCTGCAAGAAGAGGTTTTGGATCCCCTCTAGCACAAGAGTGGTGAAAAGAGAGATCCCCATCTGTACAACTCAAACAATGCTATGCCAGCTGGGGATTTACCATTTGCCTATCCTTGCAGGGTTGTATTTGTGAGTAGTGTTTGTGCGTTTGAATGTAACAATGTTTTTGTATAGAGTATGTGTGTGCATATAGTGGTATATTTGTATGTACTGTTGCTATTGGAATACAGTGGTGTACTTGTACGTAGTGTTTGCATTTAAAAGCAGGGGTGTGTTTTGGATTCAGTGTTTTACATTTGTATGTAGTGTGTGAAGGGGTGTGTTTGTATATAGTTTTGGAGTTTGAATTCAAGAGTAAATTTGATATACATACACATCAACACATGGATACAACACACTGACACATACACACATACTTATATGACATACACACAAAGATACACACACTGACACATGCACACACACTGACACACAGATACACACACTGACACATACACATACACTTAAACCTTGAGACACAGATACACACACTGGCACATACACGCACACACACTCAGACACACACAGATACAAACACAGATGTACACACTCAGATACACACACTGGCACATACACACACTGACATACACAAACACACAGATACACATATATGTTGTAATTTATATATTTGCATTCACCCTCCTGTTAGCATACCTAAGGAGGCTGACTTGAAGGAGGGTGACTTGCTTGAGATGCTCCTGGCTGAGGCAGATGCTTGGCGTCTGCAGCAGCTTACTCCACGCTGTTGCCTGAGTCTCTCTCTCTCTCCCATGTGGTGCTCTCTGTATGAAGCTGGGAGGAAGTGACTACTGTCACTTCCTCACAGTCAGCTGATACTACAGTGATCTGGTCGAGCTATAAAGGCTCATGGTGCCTGGCCAGGCCACTGTTCAGCAATCCGTTTTGGGTGGCCTTAAGTGCATAGGCCACCCGATGGGCCACCAAAGCATGGGGGTTCTGGTGCAGCCACACTGACTGCACTGGCTATAGTTGGGCCACTGCTTTGAACTTTCTTAACTATGGGGTTGGGAGTGGGGGGTAGGATAAGCTTTGTCTGTTCTGAGCCTTGGAAGATGCTAGACAGGCCTCCTTATGATGGGTGGATGCAGTGGAGGACCATTCTTCCCCCTTCTCTCTTCCCTACTTTTTAACACTTTCTCTGTTTCTTACTCCCCTCAATGGTCTAATGGACACTAACAGAGTTATCTACTAAAGTGAGAATTCAATGGGAATTCAAAGTGAGTTTCAAATTTAAGACCATATGACTGAACTGGAATAATCTTCTTAATCGGCTATACTTCCATTTCGACTACTTAGGTTTAAATTTGACATTCTCTTTGAACTCACTTTGAATTTGCACTTTACTGAATACACTTGTGAGCTTCGCTCCATATCTGTGTATGAAGCATTAATAGTTTAAGCCCTATGAGTTTCACAGGTGAGACGGGGCAGATGGTGGGGATATAAGGATGCTGATTGTTGTAGCAAACTATGTGAGGTTCATACTTTCAGGCCTATGTACTAGTCTCTAACAGTAATGTGGGATGCTTACAGTTTTCTTATTTTATTCTGATTCTATTGTTTTCTGTATCTCATATCTTTTATTTCAACAAACATTAGTTTCACTAAAATAAAATGCCGTAAGTGGTCATTGCACATCTCGCTGCATTTATTTTTTATTGTGACTTTGGGTTAAAGTTAAATTTTATGTTTTGATAGTTTTTTTTTAGTTTTTTTAGTGCATAGCTCATACAGACTGGCTACTAATGCCACAACTGCTAGAGCAAGCAATACAATCAGCATAATAAAACAATAGTATGGCAATCGATATCACTGCACATTTTTGTTAAAGTAAGAGTAATAACAGGATGACAAACATGTGAGATGATTGGCAAGGTAGGCATGTCACAAAGTCGGGTTATACATACTGACATGAGAGAACATCAAAGAGTAAAAGGACCAGTTTAAAGAAGACCTTTCCACTATGTGCACATTATAGGAAAGCAAAGAATGAGATGTAAATTACTTGCAACATTATCCTCCCAGCAGCCCCCCCCGTCATGGTAGCAATGTATACTCTGGGTTGAAGGAATAAAATTGGGAACCGGCAGACCTCAAATGAAAACTTATAATACCCAAAAAGAAAACGCTGTATGGCATGCAAAAATTAAGGACATATCTCTTCCAGTTTCTAACATAAACAAAGAACATGACGTAAGAAAGTTAGCATTCATGAGTCCCAGAGAGTCCCACCACACACTCCCTGCGTTGGGGTTGCAGTGGTCGTGGTGGTGACTCACTCACTTTTCACCAGTCAGCTTGCTGTTCTCCAAGAGACAGTTTCCTCCAGAATGCATAGAATATTTTATCCAGTCTGGTCTCAATGGCTGGCCACTCACGGCTGCATCTGGGAGTGTGAGTGTCTGCGTGCCAGCTGGATTGCCTGCCAGGAGTGGACCAGGATCACCATCGCCAAGGTATCAAGATGCTCGCCAAGGCACCCGCAATATGGGTAGCGCTCTTTGGCAATGGTTTCCACTGTTTTCCACAAGTATTCCTGGGAAAATCAGCAAAATACTCCAGAGCCCCTGCAATATGTGTCTGTTCAGGTTGCTAATCAAGCTCCACCCCCGAAAGTTACATTTTAAATGTAAGCTTTGGTTTAAAAAAGTGCAATATGACTAGATACTGGGGCTGATGGGGGACAAAGAGACTGGGGAAGGGGTCAAAGGGGCACACAGAGAGGCTTGGGAAGGGGCCAAAAAACACACAGATGAGCTGGGGGCATAGAGACACACAGAGGGGCTGGGGGATAAAGAGGCAAGGTGCTGGGGAGAAGAGACACACAGAGAAGCTGGGGAAGGAAGAAAGGGGGTATAGAGACATACATAGGGGTTGGGAAAAGACACACAGAGCGGCTGGGAGGAGGAAAAATAGACACACAATGGGGCTGGGGGAAGAAACACACAGAAGGGCAGTGGAGGGGGAGAAAAAGACATGCAAAGTGACACACAAAGGGGCTGAGTGGAGAAAGAGACACACAAAGTGGCTGTGAGGGTAAGCCATACACATAGGGCCTGAAAGGGTAAAAGACACAGATAGGCTCAGGATGTTTCTGTTGCCTCGCTACTACTTACTGTCTAAATTCACTAATTTAGAATTGTTCTACTTATATGTGATTTAAAAAAATTAAATAAAACAACAGATGGATTATTTGACTGCACTTTTGCACCATTTCTTGTGGTTTGGAAATTTCAAGCCTCTTCCCTCAGTAATATACACACTGTTTGGCTGCAGTTTACTGCACAAGTGAACACTGCCTACACTGATGGTAGTAATGTTTTAGGGAGGGTACAGCATCACTGAAGATGAAGAATCAGTTTGCAAAGCTTTTTTTTTCTTTACTGTGTGCTGTTCACTTGTTGAAGAACTGTGTACTGCAGAGTACTGTGTCCAGTGTGCAGTGTAGTCAAACACAATTGCGTTACTGTAGCAGTAAAACCACCAAAGAGCAACCCATTTTTAAACACAAACATTTTCAGGGTGAAGCTATTACAAGGACAGTTGAGTCTTGAGAAAGTGCTGTAAGCTCTTGGTGGCTACTAAACATATGCAATTCCCAATGTACATTCGGTCGAATTTCGTGATATTTGGACATTCGGATACTTACAAATGTCCGAAGTTCGAATTGCCCAATTGTCGAATTTCCAAAGTGCCGAATTGCTGAAGTTCTGAATTGCCAAAGTGCCGAATTGCCAAAACAGATATTTTTTTTTTTACTTACCTGAATTTCCAAACGCAATCAAATTTTTTGCCATGCACATCTCTAGTGGCTACACGGTGGGAGCGTTTCTGTCACACTGCTATTTGTTGGATTTTACATTTTCTAATTTAATTGTCCAGTCTAATCATTCTGTTGGATCTGTATCTTGTTTAAAATCAGTGCCTTTTGCACCCCAACTCAGGGGAGCCATATAGAAACTTCCGGCTCTCCTAGAAGCTGAGACCTGTGCCAAGTGGATCCGGAGTAAGTTGGCAAACAGTTTAACTTAGCCTGGAGGGCTCCTTGCAGCATGAGTAGTACAGAATGTTGTAGTAGTTATGGTGTGTCAACCTATACCTTAACACACATAGAGTGGTCAATATTTTGTAGCATTCTTTTTCCCTGCTGGAAACATATATTTCCATTAGAAATATTTATGTAATGGAATAACTTAAAATGGCAAAATTAATAATTTTTTAAGAACCATTTGAGGAAAAATTCATTAAACTATTGTACTGAAAACTATTGTACTGAAACAGTAAAGATGTTTTATTATGGTAACGATACCTGAGTGTATAATCTAGCATAGTAGAAATATAATACATGTTCTTACAACGGAATATTTCAATAAATCATAAATTGTATACGAAAGGAAAAAAGCCCATACCTAATGAAGACACTGTCTTCGAAGAATGGAGATTTGCTGATAACATTATTGTCCAGACATGATTCTTGCCTTCAGCATGACATAGGAAGATTTGAAAAACAGATTATTTAGTTATAAAACATATAATTTATACATTTTGCAATTACATTTAATTTAATATCTGGTCAGGTTGAGATTAATAGCCAATATCCAAGGCAACTACTTAATACCTGAAAATACAGGAGGTTCAATCAGCCCAAAAATATACATAGAAAACCTATTGTATAATCGCTAGGCAGGTGCTTCCTCACACATTTTGTATATATGTCTTTCTAATGTGTAAATATTGGGGGCAAAAAGATAGCTCTAGGCTTAAAAAGAAACAATATTTTTTATTTGTTTTATTTTTCACCAAGAATATCAACAAAATGTAATTTTTGGTGCACAATTTGCATTTATCTTGTTACCTTGCTTGTGTTTGTAAAATGCTTAGCCTAAACGTAGTTTTATGGTTGTAACACTGCAAAGTTAGTAAGAATGCTTCAACCCCTCCCCCCCCCCAAAAAAAAAGAAACCCCAAAGAATGTTGAAAATGCCATTTCTCGCCACCAATACTGCTAGTAATTGCAACTCTCCCTATCCCTATATGCACGTTTCTTTTGAGGAAAATGAATGTAGTATTGAATGTATAGAGTCCATATGCAATGTTTGTTTTTGTTTTTTGTAGATTAATGTATCAGAGGGCCCCTTATTTTAAGGTTTAATAACTATTAATATTTTATGGATATGCTGCTAATACTCACTTTTCATTAATACACCCAAAATCTGAAAGGATTCAGACTGCTGAAATCAAAGTGAGAGAGCTTGTCAGACTCCAAATGGTGGATCAAGCAATTTGGATTGAAATCCTTTTTCAGAACTAAATCTAAAGTGGATAGGCAGAAGTTGTCGAAGGGTGAGTCTAATTAGCGAAACTCAATTCTACCCAAATGAATTTTCCTTTACAATTTCCCCTGACCACATCCATATCTTGCAAAACTCATGGCATATTACTAACAAATACAAAATTATAAACTTTGAAAACAAGGGAGATTACATTCTTCATTAAATCTGCTTTCCAACATATTAATACTGCTTTTTTTTTGTTTTACCTTTAATTGTAATTGCATTTAAGGGATACTATAGTGCTAGTAATACAAAGCTGCATTCTTATCACTATACTTCTCTCTGCCCCAGACCTCTCTCTCTTGTGCCCACGGCACTGTAAGGGTTAAAACACCCTTACTGTACTTACCCAATTCCAGTGCCGTTCTCCCATTGCACTGGACAGGCTCTCTGCCTCCTCCAACGTCATCAGATGGGGAGGGGAGGGTAATGCGCATGCGCGGCAATGAGGACGTCCAGCATCAGTTACATCTTTTAAACGAAAATAAGACCAGGCCTTATATTAATTTTTCCTCCAAAAACACACTTGAGCTTATTTTCGGGGCATGTCTTTTTTTGGGAAACAACAGTAGCAAGCATGTGCTAGAAAGCAGGTCTACTTTCGGAAAATTCCACTAGGGCATCCAGCAAATCTATGTTTGGGAAAACTGTCCTGAACATAGATTAACTTACTCGTGAATGGAATCAAGTAAATCTATGTTCGGGGAAACTTCTCCAAACAAAGATCAGTTTATTCGTGAATTGAATACCGCGAATAAATGTTCGGGGAAACTTCCCCAAACACAGATTAGCTTACTCGCGAATGGAATACCGTGAATCTATGTTCGGGAAAAATTAATCAAACATAGGTTAGCAAACTAGCAACTAGCGGCTAGGGCTTATTTTCGGGAGATGTCCTATTTTCGGGGAAACAGGGTAGGTGAGAAAAAGTCGCCTAGCAAGCACCAAGTGCCTCTAGTGGATGTCTGATTGACATGCACTTGAGACAGTTTTAGTCCTGCAATGTTATTATTGCAGTTTTCAAACAAAATTCTCATTTATTTTTATTAATTAGGTCCACGCTATTTTAATTGAGTTTATATGATTGTATGTATGTGTGTATGAGCATACACATGTATATATGTGTTTGTATATGTATGTGTGTATATGTATATGTATATGTATATATATATAAACAGTGTTTCTTGGCACTCACCCTTTCATGTGTATAGTTCAATTTAGCCTGGGTGCAATCCCACATTGAAAATATATAAACAGAAATAAAGAGATGCACTCCAAGGACTTAGTAGATGAAAAAAGGGGTAGTTTATTCCAATAGGTTTCCATTTATTTATTTATTCCATTTAAAAAATAGCCGACGTTTCGACCCGTTGTCTGTAATATACATTACTGTATGGTTATTATTATTTTCTCAAAATAATTTTTCCTAAATTGTTTGAAATATCCATATATCACTGCATCTAGACGAAAAAGCGATCCACTGTTTATTTTTTGAGAGGCTGGACTATGCATTTACAATTAGTGGTAACACTTGGGGGTGGAACTATTATTGCTCATATATGTTCTCCCTACTGCTAGTCGAGACTATACTACTTACGTACTGAGGAAGCCGGAAGGCGAAATGTGTCCACGTAAGCACGCATTGACATCACTAAGGTGGGCGGCACCTACAAACCCCCGCGACCGGACAAAAGTTTTCCCCGGCTTATCGGCTCATTTGGGACCACAGCTAAGGGACACGAATGGAGCCAGAACCACCTCCGGATTCACCTTATTGTTTCATCTGGTAGGACTTCTGGGATTTCATCCAAAGACTGCTGCAACTGTCTGGATATTTGACATAAAACGCTTGTGAGTAGCGGAGCCTCTCTGCCCGCATAAATCTCACCAACTTACACACTGTAAGCAGTATTTAACCATTTCTTATGTATTTTTATTGTTATTAAATTGTTTACTTTTATCTATATTTGGATATACTGCACAATTATTATTGTATTTTATCTTTGCAAGCTATTGAGAATCTACTACAACGTATAGGTATACATTGTAAACATTTTTCTTTTATATAAGATTTATAGGCAGGTTTCTCTGTCATTTTGCGCTCCACTTATTCTATTCTTTTGATATTTCTCCACAAGGGTTTTGTGTCTGGAATCACAATTTTTAAGTGTGCAGCGGCATGTCAATTTTCTCACACATAATGTGTTATTAATCATGACATATACAAAGGTGGTGTGTATCTATGTATAATTTTTCCCATTTTTCATTATAATCACCTTGAATGCCTTTTTAGTAGACATGTTCGGACGAATTTCGGGCAATTCGGACATTCGGATACTTCCGAATGTCCGAATTGCCAAAGTGACGAATTGCCGAGGTGCCGAAGTACCGAAGTTCCGAAATTACCGAATTTCCGAAGTGCCGAAGTTCCGAAGCACAGTATTGCCTAAGTACTAATATACTTACCCAGTGAAAGAAGAAGAATGTTACATTGTATACAATTTTAAATAAAAAGTATACAAACATAGCCAGGATTCAGCTGTAAGCATTTGCAACACTTACAACAATCAAGTAACATACATTCATATAAAATGTAAGTTACTTGGCCAGTCAGTGTAATGACAGGAATGAATAAGAAGATAACTCCCTAATTGCCCCCCCCCCCGCCCCCACCCCTGAGCAGCAGGTGGGGGCCCTAATGTAAAATAATGGGGGGACCTATTGTCCTCGCCCGGGCCCCCACCCCTGAGCAGCGGGTGGGGGTCCTAAATCAGAATAGGGGGGACCTAATGTCCTCCCCCCTGGCCCCCACCCCTGAGCGGTGGGTGGGGGCCCTCCAGTAAAATAAGGGGGGACCTAATGTCCTCCCCCTAGTCCCCACCCCCCGACAATAGGTCCCCCCTTATTAGTATTTAGGGCCCCCACCCACCGCTTAGGGGTGGGGGCCAGAGGGGAGGACCTTAGGTCCCCCCTTTTTAGTATTTAGGGCCCCCACCCACTGCTCAGGGGTGGGGGCCAGGGGGAGGACATTAGGCCCCCCCTTTTTAGTATTTAGGGCCACCGCTCAAGGGTGGGGGCCAGTAGAGAGGACATTAGGTCCCCCCCTTATTTTACTGTAGGGCCCCCACTCACTGCTCAGGGGTGGGGGCCAGGGGGGAGGACATTAGGTACCCCCTTATTCCAATTTAGGGCTCCCACCCGCCGCTCAGGAGTGGGGGCCAGGGGGGAGGACATTAGGTCCCCCCCTTATTAGTATTTAGGGTCCCCTCATGCCGCTCAGGGGTGGGGGCCAGGGGGAAGGACATTAGGTCCCCCCTTATACCAATTTAGGGTCCCCACCCGCCGCTCAGGGGTGGGGGCCGGGGGGAGGACAATAGGTTCCCCCCCATCATTTTACTTTAGGGCCCCCACCCACCGCTCAGGGGCAATAGGTCTCCCCTTTAGTTTAAAAGCGGTGGGGGCTCGGGAGGGGGGCCCCTATTTTTTTTAAACAGTGAGCAGCCACAGGCTCGTGGTACAGCGAGTAGGGTCAACATTTACTAATACTAAGTCATTTTTACTTAGTATTAGTAAATTTGTCTGAAAGACCAATTTAGGTCTTTCAGCCTTTTGGTAGATAACTCCCTAATACCGTGGGAATTAGGGAGTTATCTACTAAGCGACCGCAAAAGAAGTTCCGAAGTTGCCGAAGTGCTGAATTGCCAAAATCCGAATTTCGGAATGCCGAACCGAACCGAAAATTTTCCCCATGCACATGTTTACTTTTTAGCGCTTTTTTACTCCATTTTATTTTTTCATCTCTGAGAGCAGTGACTAGAGGTTGGACATATAGGTTTTCTCAATAATTTCATCCCTCTGGGGCCCATTTTCTATAGACTTCTTGGCGACACGGCTCAATATCTAACTGTTGCATTTTTAATCAGCTGGTGTTCAGATCCAGAAACAAAGTCGGTAAACGCTTTCCTGCAGGATCAAAGCAGGGATATTCATTATGCTTTTTCTCCATTTGCCCAACTTCCAGTGTGGCAACAGACAGACAATCTTGTTCTGCTGGCACCATTTTGTGGGACGCTGTCCTGGTTCCCGCAACTGTTGGAGTTCATGTTGGACTATCCCAAGCTTTTGCTATAATTTCTGGATTCTCCTATCAGCTAATCCTGGATGAGTCTCTATCTCTTTTAATGTGGATGATTTAAGAGGACCCTGGAGATCCAGGGAGTTTTGAAGGCTACTCAATGCCTACTGGTAAACACTTGGTCTCCATGGACTAAGAAGTCACCTTGACAAGCTTAGGCTAGCTGTTGCTTGGCTACAGACATGGATCTCATTTCAGCACCTGAGATGGTAGTGATCACATCCCTTACCTTCCCTATTAGTCCAGTCGGGCAGGCAAGACTATTAACTTATAGAGGTACCACCATTCCTTTGGCTCACTAGGGTTTTGATGATTCCCCAGCTGGGCAACATCCTCTCATTTGTTGGCTGTTGAATAGTTACAAACTCTCTACATTTCCTGTGTGCTTTAGCATTTTGGGTATTGGTCATCTAATCCAGACCTTTCCTGACATCAGTTATCGGCCAAGCTAGCCAGATGGGTTGGTATTTAACATTTCCAGGCACACCAAGACTGTGATTAGGTTGGTGTCCTACATGGAGTTTTCCTCTACTCCTTCTTTGCATTCGTTTCACTGTTTGCAGGAGCATGGAGATCATACCACTCCATATCGTAAATCTTCTGTCACACATCCTTTTTTATCTCTCCGTCTTTTGCACAACCTTCGCAAATTGGGTCAAATGGATAATGCACCAAGATGGTGTGGACAAATTTGTTTTCAAAGCACATTACTCCAGGATAGAGTCAGTTGTCAAGATGTTCTCTTCAGGTTTTGATGAGAACTGCTGACGTGGGAATTTCCGTTTCTCAAATTTTATTTTAGGCCATTCTTACATGTTTTTTCAATAGTTATTGAGCAGCTTTGAATCTGCAATGTGAGCCTCTGCCATAAAATGACATGATTTTGTTATTTCATAATGAAAAGTCGTGATTTTAAAAAAGAGAGTATTGTCCCTTCATTGTGTGGTTTCGTTTGTATACCTCTGTTTGGGTTCTTCTTTTCCATCTCATTTAGTTTTTGTGTTTTGTAATATAAAGAAATCTGTACTGATGTTTAATTGGTATTTTTCTGTTATGATATGTATTGATTGGGCATTGATTTTTATGCGTTTATGGTGTTTTGTCTTTCTGGTTTATGGCTGTTTACTTAATGATTTCCCAATGCTTATATTGCAATTCTATCCGCTGGGCTCCTGTTCTTTCTGTAGTGTGACTCCAATATGATCCCTTTTATGTCCTATGTTCGCCTTAGTATGATGCAACTTTAGTTTAGGAATTCACTATTGTCCTGTAGGCAAATGTTTCCAGTTTCTTTGTCATTTGTTGTCTGCTGTTTGCAACTGCTCATGTTGGTCCGTGTGTCCTTTGTTTTCTCATTTGTGTATTGTTGCATCCCCAAAGAAAGAGGAAATTCCCTGGTTAGTGCTAATGGTTATATTGGGACCTGGATATGGATTGTCTGTAGTCACTGTATATGCTGTTTTTCTATTCTGTTTATTATTTGCTGCTATTGGTGGACAGTAAAGGAAGGCTAAAGAAATGCTCACCTAAATGTCTTTTATAAAATCTCGACTTTTCATCATGAAATGGCAAAATAATGAAATTTTATTCACAGATCAAGTGAGAAGTGACCAATAGAAAAAAAAAGAAGCAGAAAAAAAAATCTACATGTGTATATCATATATTTAATAAATAATGTTTTTTACTATTCCTATTCGTATTTCCTCTATTGGTCACTTTTTGTCACTATGGAATTTCCATAGTGAATATATGCAAATAAAAACAGAAAATAAAAAAAATATAGTGTTCACTGTTAATTATAAAACATAAAATAGAATATTAGAAAGGTTCTCACTACTGTGGAGCAAAATATAGGCTTTGCTCAGTCCACAGGGCTCAAGTGGTATATTTCCTACGAAAGGAATAGGAAGTCCAGCTCCATGGAAAATAACAGAGTAGGTCTAGGGATATGATAACGTTAAACTACTTCATTTACTCTTAGAAATGAATATACAAGTAAATACAAAAAATGAATCAATAACACATAATTTCACCTTCAACAAGGTTTCTCAAAGTTTTACACAGAGTTGGGCATACACAGTTTATATAGGGAGCACACATTTAAATGTAATGATTGCATGGCAACATAGTCATGTGTCTAAACAACAAATGAACTTTCTTATCATTTAAAAAAATATTTGCTTAATAATATATAAGTAATGGTAATAATGGACCTTAAAGTGCAATAATTTATGTAAAATGAAGTGTAAAACATAAGAGAGAAGTTTAAAACTGTGAAATAGAAAAAACAAGATGACAGTGCAATCTCACAAAAAAGTAAGAGCACTTATTGTGTGAGTAGTCACAGATGGAGAAAGCTAAGGGAATAGATTTGAGCTATTCACCTTATTTTAGTTGGAGCCCTCCATTGTGCCTCTGGGATTATACCACTTTATGCTGCTTTCTGGGAGCCAGTTGGAGGAACCAAAATCTGTGAGTGTATTTTCATTGATATATTTGACCTTATTCCTCTACACCATCATAGTACAATGGATTGGAATTTGTCTTCTGTATATCTTTCATACCCCCTCGACCACACAAGATCTTCACATGAGATCCAGGTGCATAAAGCAGAGCTACATTTAGTTATATATATTGTAAGTGCATCTCTCTAGTTACAGTTTAAAAATGTTCTGTTTAAACTGCTCTTGTACTCTTATATTTAATCCAAGGCTCTTTCTGATTTAATGTGTCATTTAAACCAGACACCTGCAGCTTTTGTAACCTTTTGTGTTGAACTGCATCAAATGCCATGGTAAATCACATCACATCTACTGGAAGACCCAGATCTAAATTTAGACATCAAATCTGCTTTTCTCCAATCCCATGGCATGATTCCTGAAAGAAAATAATCATGAAAGATTTAAATCAGTGGTATGGATATTACTACAAATAAGTACTAGTGAATAAATACCATGTGACCCTGTCACTTTGTTCACATTAACTTGAATTGCTGTAGTTTTTGATGCAGTGTTAACCAATCACCAATCAAGTATTTTGCAAAAAGAATTTCCAAAATTACAACGAGTTAGGCTTTTCTTTGATACATACTTATTTCGAATCTCATGATGCCTTGTTATGATCCTTCTCTATTAACTCACCCATCTCAGATTCCAATGGATCAAAACTTTCACTCCTTACCTTTTTGGCAATAATATACTTAAAGGAACACTATATTCACTGTGGTGAAAGTAATCTCGCCAATGGTTCTTGGAGGGGCCTGTTTGTCAGCCTCCTACCTCACGACTATGGACCATGCACAAAGGCTCACAAAAGACCTTGCTCATGCCTTCTTGGCTATTCTGATTCGTAGTTTGCATTCCCCTCCTTGTTACCGAACAAGGGACCATCCGGGATCACCAGCTTGTTAACACCTATTAATAAATTGGAACGTTTCTCACCGCAGTGTTCTAATTGTTCGTCTGGGTGGCCGTTATTCCTATGGACAACCATGAGGTGGCAGCCATATTGTTCGCATGAACGCAGGCAGCAGTGTTTGGGCATGAATCTCGTGGAACTAAAATCGGACACAGAAACTCCCGACCACCGCTGAACTTCAATCATCGCCTGCGTTCAGTTCTATACAAGTTAGAAGGGTACTGTTCGGTGGGATCATTCGTCTGGATGAGGGGAACAAGCTCCAGGGTAAGAACATTGACTATGTTCGTTAGTTTATTCGTTTTTAAACTACCGAACTAGACTGACCACAAGCCCTAATTCTCTGGAACTATTTTGGTCAAATAAATGACTTCCAGGAAATTCCTGAACCCCGGAACTGATCTGGGTGATTTTTGGTTATGTTGGTCACCCAGATCAGGGCTATCAAGGGATGTAACATTTGTGGGGATCTTATGTGTTTTGGGGTTTTATAAAAAGGTGTTTTTTTCTGCCTGGAGATAATTGAGTTATTACAGTATCTGACTCAATTATCTCCCAGGCAAAGGGGAGGGATTGTATGTTTGTATATGGGAGTGTCATGCATTTAATCACTGTTGTTATTGGTCTGTGATTTTGTGTTGTAGTCCCCCACAAGGACCTTGTGGGAGTGCCCCTTGCATAGGGACATGCATATAAAGCCAGTTGTGGCTCCCAATAAATGAATTCCTGCCTACCCTCAACATAGAGTCTCATCTCATGTGTGGGGGGAACAACTGTATCTGCTCTGGGGATTGCGATATCACAATACTCCCCTAGGTTCTAATCACTAGCTATTGGAGGACGTGGAGACCCCAGCCAAGCTATGGCGGATTTGGAGCTACAGTGCTGATGGTGTCTGGTGGAGTGCTTGGAGTCCTTGGTGAGCACTAGGAGCATCGACTGGCGGAGGCACCCGGTTGGGGTATCAGGCGGTCCGTCACATTCACCAAAGCAACTTTAGTTTAATGAAGCAGCTTTTGTGTATACATAATGCCTCTGAAGTATCACTTCTCAATTATCTGTAATTTAGGAGAAAAATCCATTTTGTTTCTATTTATCCTAGTCCTAGCCACACCTCTCCTGACTGTGGATGACACAGACTGCATGAGACAATTTTGCAGATGTTACTAAATGTAAAAGTTTGTATCTCATGCTCTGCAAACTTTAATTACATACAAGAGGCCCCAGCAAGGTCTAGCAAGTTGTTAACAGAGCAGGAGATTCTAATTTAAACAGAATTCACAATATATTAAGTGTAAACATATATGACTGTTTAAAGGAAATGTTTAGAGAGACTGTGTAAGTCACATGCAGGAAGGTGTGACAAGGGCTACATAAATTTTTTTTATTTAATTACTAAAGGGCAGAGGATTGAGCAGTGAGACTATGTATGATCTATACACCAAACTGCTTCATAAAGCTAAAATTGTTTTGGTGACTGTAGTGTCTTTTTAAAAAAAAACTGTATGGTTTTGGTCTTTAGCTATGAGCTTTTCTAATTTATCCCATCTAATTGCCCTTTTCCTAGCCATGTTAACCTGTTTTTGTGTTATAGGGTGCTATTCACCCATCTGATTTAAATGTTTGAATTTAAATTTTAAATTGTTCTTATTATTTATTACTTAACTGACGCTTTTACTAAGCCAAGTTGGTGTTAATGTGTTTCTTTTATTTTTGTTTATCTTTGTTTTATCTTTGTTTCCGAATCATGTGTACTTTTTTAGAACTTGTTTAAAGAACTTCAATTTATACCCTGTGCTTTTGTAAGTGAGTAGTTCCTGTTAGTAATTAGTTGTAATGATACCCTGTTCTTATTGAAATTAGCATTTTTAAAAATAAATGTTATTTGTCAAACACATACAAATGTCTTTTTTAGTTGATCTAAAAAAAACGTATTATGGTCGCTCATTCCCAAGTACTCCCTAAGCTGAATATTTGACAATAGTTCAACATTATTAGCTGTTACAATATCCAGACAAACATCTATTCTAGTTAGTGTATCTACTAATTTAGACAATAAAATGTAATGTAACAGGTTCAGATATCTATTTCCAATAATTGTAATCCGAGTTCCCCTGACCCAGTCACTGTCTAAGTGATGAAAGTCTAAAAAAAAAAAATTACCCAGAAGTGCAGCAATTTTAATTCAAAATATCGGTTGCTCCTCTCCACTCTTATACATGACACAACAACACACTTTAATAAAATATGGGACCCTTGGCTCTTTGAATTCCCAACTCCCACCTAAGAAACTTGTTTAAATACTTTCTAAGTGGGCAGGGCGCGACACCGGGGGGTCCTCTTTCTCTCCCTCTTTTGTCCCCCACCCACCTCTACTCCCCCCTATCCGTTTTTCCCTTATACATGTTACCCTTTTTAGGATATGGGTAGGGAACCATGTATATCAATCTTGTTCCCTTTCCCTCCCCCCCTTGCGTTTTTTTTCTCCTCTTTTCTTTCTTCTCCACCTTTTCTTCTTACCCTTAGTCTGAAAGGATGGTCCCCTCAGACTTCATTCGACACAAACCCACAAAGCAGTACTGACCAAATGGGTAACTGTAACCACAGCTGGTTCCCTTATTTACCGCTCCTTAAAGCATAGAACTTAGGGCTAACCATATAGATATCTTTAGCCATAATATTATATAGTCAGTAAGAGATCCTCTATTAGAAATATATAAATAATTTAGAATACAATATAAAATAATGATTGTCTTGGAAGCAATAAAGTTTTGTCTTCTAGATATTTTATTAAATAAAAATATAAATATAGACATATAAAATCCATTACAATAATTTTATAGCAGAATTTATAAGACTAAACTATATTCTTGCAATATCATTAATAGAATAACATACCCTCCTGACCATGTCATCATTTCAGCCTCTCTATTATTATAAGGTGGAGTGTTCTTCTCCAAATGTCTCCTCTCTGTGTTAACATTTAAAAGGTACACATATTTATACCTTAGCTGTCTTAAGGGTTACCGTAGTTCATAAATGAAAATGTAACACTATTTTACTTTATTCATTTTAGGATCTACCTTAACTTGGCAAAGATACAAGGCCATAACTAAAATGTAAGGGTACACACGTCATGGCAAATTCCCTTACTTATGACAAGATGGCATCTTTAAGTCTGATCATCTTTATCTATTTAGGGTTACCACAGTATATTATGTACTGAAAGAGTTGTAGCATAGCTTTGAAGCTTGTTTATGCATTATTGTTATTGTATTTTGTCTGTGACAAACTACCGTAAACATACTATGCACTGAAGTAGGTAAAAGGTTATTGCTTAACCCCTTAAGACCGCAGGACGTTCTATGCCGTCCTTATTTTGGTGGCTCTAAATGCCCCAGGACGGCATAAAACGCCCTGCGATCTAATGTACTTACCCGGTCGCGGTATGGGGGACTTACCTGGGAGCCCAGGGAGTCCCCCTATGTCCTCTTCGACCCCCCAGGGCCATGTGATCGCGAGGTCCTTGCGAGGGCCCCGCGATCACATGGACGGCATAGCCGTCCATGTCAATGCCAGCAGGGGGAGTGCCTGTAATGGCAGGTACTCCCCCTGCTGCCTGAAAATAAAATAAAAAGATGTTAAAACAGTGTAAAATTAAATTATATATACTTAGATCATATATATATTTATTATATATATGATCTAAGTATATATATACACATATACACACAAACACATAAATACACATACACTGTCTACGTGTATTTTAATATTAATATATACATAATTATATAAATATATTAATATCAAAATACACGTACAATGATATTGATTAAATATATATATAATTTTCATTATATATATATATTTATATATAATAAAAAATAAATAAATATATAAATATGTTAAAAAATAAAATAAATAAAAAAATAATAAAAAATAAATAGATAAAATATATATAAACATGCGTCATTTCGTTCTAACTGTATTTTAAAATTAATATATATATATATATATAGATATCAAAATACACGTAGAACGAATAAATATATATATGTATATACATAAGTATATACGTATATATCACTATATATATATACCTATATATAAATAAAAATAATAAAAACAATTATATACATATATATATACACATATATATATAAATAATAATTCTACGTATATATTTTGTGTAATAATTTTACATAATTAGGTCATTTCATTAATTACAATATGCAGGACCTGCCTGCCAACCCAGGCCGAAAGTTCAGGGAATTAAATTTTCTAGCACTATATTTAACCCTGTAACTTTCCAAGACACCATAAAACCTGTACATGGAGGGTACTGTTTTACTCGGAAGACTTCGCTGAACACAAATATTAGTGTTTCAAAACAGTAAAGTATATTACAACGACGATATCATCAGTGACAGTGAAATTTTTTGCATTTTTCACACACAAATGGCACTTACACTGACGATATAATTGTTGTGATACGTTTTACTGTTTTGAAACACTAATATTTGTGTTCAGCGAAGTCTCCTGAGTATAACAGTACCCCTCATTTACATGTTTTATGGTGTTTTCAAAAGTTACAGAGTCAAATATAAGGTTTGTGTTTCAGTTTTTTCACATTAAAATTCGCCAGGTTGCCTTTGAGACCGTATGGTAGCCCAGGAATGAAAATTATCCCCATGATGGCATACCATTTGCAATAGTAGACAACCCAGGGTATTGCAAATAGGGTATGTTCAGTTGTTTTTAGTAGCCACTTAGTCACAAACACTGGCCAAAATTTGCGTTCAAATTAGTTTTTTGCATTTTCAAATATTAGCACTAAATTTGGCCAGTGTTTGTGACCAAGTGGCTACTAAAAAAGACTGGACATACTCCATTTGCAATACCTTGGGTTGTCTACTTTTGCAAATGGTATGCCATCATGGGGGTAATTCTTATTCCTGGGCTACCATATGGTCTCAAAGGCAACATAACCAATCTGGCGAATTTCAATGTGAAAAAACTGAAATATGTAACACGCTATATTTGACCCTGTAACTTCCCAAAACACCATAAAACCTGTACATAGGGGGTACTGTTTTACACGTGAGACATCAATTAATACAAATATGTGTATTGTATTGCAGTAAAAGCAAACAGTATTTTGACATCCACAGTTAAAATGTCACGTAGAACTAAAACAATTTAAAAAAAAATCTTATTTTCTCCCATTATTTTATATTTTTTTCATATTAAATTATGTTCCATACCTAAATATTTGATGTTAAACGAAAGCCCTGTTTCCCCTGAATAAAATGATATACAATAATTGTTGGTGCATTTAATATGAAAGAGGTGAATTACGGTTGGACAGACATATAGCGCAAATTCCATTTTTTGTTACGTTTTTTTTTATCACAACTTGTACATTTGGCTGCGGTCTTAAGGGGTTAAAGAAACATGTATGAAAAACAATATGTTCAATTTCTAACACTTTGTCAGTTTTCAAAATCTCTTATAGACAAAGTACACCATTTGAGAAATACAATATTTGCACTTTGCCCATAACATAACTAGCCTACATTACCATGCAATTCTTAATGCCCTTTAAGAGGCACCAACATGGGGGCCAATAATCCCTCCAACCATTATCGGCACTATGGGTTTAACCTGCGACACATTCCTACCTCCTCTGAGCTTGCTCCCGCCATATGCAATGAAGATGTGAATCATCCTCCTTCCCTTTCATACATACTCCTCTCTCCCTGATTCATTTATTTTACCCTATTCCTTTATATTAAGGTAATTACCACAGCTGCATGATCTCTTAATGTAATCAATAAACATATTTTACCTGAATTCATATGTACCTTTGGTATACCTTGATGTTTAAACTACCTGCACCTATGTAATATGCTGTACACTTAAGTTAAAGGACCACTCTAGTGCCAGGAAAACATACTCGTTTTCCTGGCACTAGAGTGCCCTGAGGGTGCCCCCACCCTCAGGGACCCCCTCCCGCCCGGCTCTGGAAAGGGGAAAGGGGTTAAATCTTACCTTTTTCCAGCGCTGGGCGGAGAGATCTCCTCCTGCTCTCCTCCTCCGATCCGCCTCTTCTCCTCCCCATCGGCTGAATGCGCACGCACGGCAAGAGCTGCGCGCGCATTCAGCCGGTCACATAGGAAAGCATTCATAATGCTTTCCTATGGACGCTGGCGTGCTCTCACTGTGAAAATCACAGTGAGAAGCACGCAAGCGCCTCTAGCGGCTGTCAATGAGACAGCCACTAGAGGACATAGGGGGAAGGCTTAACCCATTCATAAACATAGCAGTTTCTCTGAAACTGCTATGTTTATGAAAAAATGGGTTAACCCTAGAAGGACCTGGCACCCAGACCACCTCATTAAGCTGAAGTGGTCCTTTAAACGCTTTTCATTTTTGATACCAATGATACTGTATTTTTTCCTGATATGTACCCACTTACCTTTCTTTATTCACTACAACCCTATTTTCGCTAGACCAAATATAAAAAACTATAAATAAAGATTTTATTTTAAAGAAAAAATATTGATTACTTTTCCCCACAATGCTTCCACATCCTCCCCTGTATAATAACTGTAACGGACCGTTTCAGCATGAAAGGGGAAAAATGCGTTTAGGCGATAATCCCCTTTTCCATAGACAGGCACAGCTACTGCAGAACATCAGAACTCACGAGCTGGATACGAAATAACACTCCGAACTGGAACAGCTGAACAAGAAAAGCATACAATCGGCTTACACTCTTGGCAGTCAGCTTACAATCCAATCCCCCCCAAGAACGAGACGACACTTCATTTTGAGGGTTAAGCAGGAACTCAAGACTGGGACACCCAGTCTGGCTTTTATTACCAACAAGTACATACAGGACACTCCCAGGGGGAGGATGAAATTAACCAATCACATGGATGTACCTCCCACACATTTCCTCCCCTTAGATTAACACTTAACACAATTATACTGTACACCTTTTTCCCCAATTCCAGGATGTACCCCAAATACATATGCTACACCTCCAAAACAGGTATCCCCTGATAGCCCTTATTCAGGGGGACAACATATGCAAGAATCAGCCCATTCGGATAAATGGTTCAGGAGTTATGGAACTTTAAAGTATTGACCGACCGCATGGGTAAAGTATCCGAAATCAGTTCCATGCATTTTGGCCCTGCGGTCGGTCACAAACAAGGGAATGAAAACAGACGAATTGCCTGTGTTATAGAGCCTGGAGAGGGTTTGAATGAATTCCCTTGTTTGTGGGGTTCTTTCTACCGAACGGGGGGTCATTCGGTAGTTTCCATACGAATTTCTGGAAGTATGGAGGTCTCAGCGGTGTTTGCCTAGTCAAGTGTCCGATTTCAGTTCCAGACACTCGACGGCAAAACACCGCTGTTCGGTAGTTAAAGATGGCCGCCGCCACGTGTTGGTTTCCTGAATGGCGGCCACCCAGAGGACACAGAACACATTACATGATTGCCAATTACCCGTTTGCAACATTGTTGCAAACGGTAATTGGAGGCACACTTAATCCTGGGTGGTCTGGTTGTTCGGTAGTTTCCTCAATACAATGAATGGAGTGGTTCTACCGAACAATCAGATGAAGGCTGCATATATATATATATAACCCAGGTTAACTGCATACAACAATACATACATGACATTTAAAGTATTAAAGGCAGGATTACTGTACTACGTTCCACAGTCTTAAAGGTACAGTAGTCCCAAAAGTTCCAATATGTCCATCGCTGCTTTTAAAGGGCCAGCAGCAGCAATACAAATTATTACCTGCCCAAATATAGTCTTTAAAGTGCAATATGTCCAGGGGCCATAGTCAGCGGGCAGGAGGCTAGCAGCCAGGCCTCTCCAGTTCACAGTGGCGACGCTGGTTTCGCCACAATAACATATTATTGCTTGCTCCCTACAGTTATATAAACAACTTTGTCACTTAGTGGCAGCAGCGAAATTGCCCAAACAGGATAACAGAAAATATATATAAAACTTAGCATTTGAGGTATGTTAGTAAAAACCACATGGGACATATAAGTGAAATTAATTAAAGATCAAAAGAAAGAAAAAAAGAAGAAAAAAAAAAACTAAAGAGCTGGCCAGGCCTACTGAGATTCCGTTTATTAAAAAGAAAAACAAGTATCAGTAGAGCAAATGTTGAAAAGTATATTTGTCAACAAATCGTTAGTGTTGTAATGCCCTTGAAGTAGGCTGCAATGTAATTATATAAACAGGCTCTAATCCAAATTAAACTTAAAGACACTCAGAGGTATATCAGCATTGTAAGGTACATTTGGTGTTGTGAGACACGTCTTGGCTGTCACACGTAGGATAATGTTAAATCAAAAATATAAGCGTATAACCCGAGAGGGAGCAAGTGTTAAACAAATAGATATCTAAATGGTGCCTTCAAGGGCACCTATCTTCATAGAAATAGCTCACTACTAATCTTATGGCAGCTCCAGTTGCGGTCAAACAATAAAACTCTGTGCTAGTGATATCGGCTTTCCGAAAACACCATGAGAAATAAATAAGTTGGTAAAACAAAATTATATCAGATTGCTAAAAGTATCAAGTGGTCAAGGGAGTCAGAGAAACACACAGAGCTGATCCCCAACATGCGTTCCGCTGGTCAGGTGTCAGGATTTCTAGATGATCCAGCACCCAGAGATGTGCCTAGGACTAAGGGTAACATCTAACCGAACCTTAGAATGGCTGAACTTAATGCACCTACAAATAGTAAATATACTAGCCGAGGTCAGGGACACAGAATGGGAAAACCAATAATGGGAAAGCCAATAATCAAGGATACCAGAAGTCAGGGAAGTCAAAATGAAGCCAAAGTTAATAACCAGAAACACATGATCAGGAACGCACACTTGGATAACCATCTACGGGAAACCACGACAGGGCAAGAGGAAAAGTACAAATGAGTTTAAATAAGTCTCCTTCAGATCCGATTGCCTGTAACCAGCCTTTGACACTAGAACGTGCGTGCACGTCCTTTGCGTGACGTCACACGCACGTTGATGTCGTCAATACCGTGGGCGAACGTGAACACATGCCTATATAGAACAATATCGAATGCCTTGGCAAAATTGAAGTAGATCACATCCACTGCAACACGCTTATCTACTTCTACCTAGTTCTTCATAGAATTAAGTTAGTTGGACATGATTTATGTTTCATAAAATCGTGCAGATTTTTGCAAATAACTTGTTGTTCTCAGTGAATACCTAAATATTATCTCTTTCAAATCATTTCCAGCCACACAAATAAAAAGGATACTCCAGACCCTTAAAGTGCTTTGTGTGAAAAGTGTGTCCTCTTTTTCTCCATTTTTCCAAATGTGCATATTTCAATAGGTATTTGGGTATTTTCATTTTAAATGTACCTTGTTACACTGCCTGGCTGCCAATCTGACAATCCATACTATTAATTTCTGGTTGTTTAGTGAAGCAAAACTCCAGTAGCAGGCAATTGCCCAGAGTACCTGTCTGCAAAGACCATAGAAAGTCTAGACTGGTTTAGAATGGGAGAGCTTGCAAAAGTTTCAGACAAAGGTCCTGCAACAATACAAGCAGGTTTTAGATATGCCCAACAAAAAAAATGCATACTTTAATGCATGTATGTTTTTCATTTAGGGCATATCTACTAAACAGTGTTTTTTTGTTATTTGACCTGTGATAAAGGGTACTGTAGGGGAGGGCAATTGCTCTTGCTTGCCAGCCTTTTTAATTCCTTCTTCCTCCCTTACATGCATGTAGAAGGTCGCGTGGAAATAAGTGTTGTCCCCTTTGTGCAGCGACTCAGCAGCCTACCAGGAAGGAGAAGAAACAGGTCTGTTGTCTACTTATCGTGCAAGCTGGCTGGTGCATACAGCATAAGAATGGCTCCCCCTTGACTGTGCCGCCATGGCCTTGGTGGTCTTATCAGAAATCCAACCTGCAGACTAATATATAATTCCAGGATCTGTTGTGCCCATTTTATAATTTTTTTATTCCACTTGACCTGTTTCTCCATCATCAGATCATCAGATCTATTCTGTACTTTACCTGTATAACAGCAGTACAACTGTTTTCTGTCTTGTTTAAATGTGCTAACTGTTAATCACAATCTAGCTAAATTGAATCTATAAGGGAACATTATATACCTAATTTTTCAATAATTTTGTTTTATTAAGACAGTTTATGCACCTTTGAGCACTATAACAACTTGATTTAGAAAAAGTTATTATGGTGCCAGGAGGCCCCCAGGTGCACTCTTACCTCACGGGGTTAAGCTGTTCTCGAACAGATAAACCCCAAAGGTGCCTCCTGCATGATCTCAAACAATCACCCCCCCCCCCAAGCAACATCTGACTTCTAAAATTACAGTTTTAGGAAGAGTGGAGTGCCAACTGGAAGGGTTGCCGCTAATTGGCTGAGAGTGGTCTGCTGAGGCTCTCAGCCTATTAGTGACACCACATTTACAAAATGTACCTTTTTGTTAATAATTTTTCAGTCTTTAATAGGCAAAGTGAAAAAATCTATCTTGGAATTTTGGATATTAGTACAAATTTGACTAGGACACAGCCAATATATGCGTTACTCACGAAGAGTCATCCGTCATCCGTCAACACTCAGGAATTGAAGAAAGAAAAAACCTCCATGGCTTGAACAACTGCCCATCCCTTAGACATTAAGAGGTAAATACAGAGAATTCAATAGATGCAAAGTTTACTCTTTTATAAAATATGTCACTTGGCTGAAACATGTACAGACATAGACACAGACAGACACACAGAGAGAAATACATGCAGGGATATAGACAGACAGCTTATACAAACAGATTAAACAGAGATTGAGATATTATACAGATACCTGGAGAAAAAAAAGCTGTAAAATAGGCAATTTCCTTGCTTCACTATTTGTAATCCACCCAGTGCAGTGCACACATTACTTTGATGAAGCACCAGTTTTTGATAAGGTTATACGAGTAACTGCACAAAATATATCTCAACCTGCTAGAACCTCCAATGTTGACATCAGATTGAGGGTAGACAAGCTCCAGTGAAGCATAGATCTCAATGCCATTGAAATGGTATCAGGAACATGAATATAGGTGAAGCTCTTTCAGAGCCTTAGTTATAACTGGGAAGAAATAGAATGTTCAAGCAGTAACAGCAGCATTTATGTTTTTAACATTTCAGCATGGCATCACTGATTATGATGTACAATAGGTTCCTAAGGTAAAGATTAACATGACAAGTGTGATTAAAGATCTAAATGCTGCTGTGGAGAGAGATATTAAGAGTCAATATTGAAGATGCAGTCTGGAGTCTTCAGGTTACAACTGACATCTTCACAGAAGCTTCCCTAGATGTAACTAGCATACTCTCTCGAACAAATGGCTTTATCTATAGCAGCTAGGAGAAACATGACTCCTCATGGTCAGACAGGAGAACCTCCAGTGAACAGAATGTCCAAGATACATGGAGTTACTGACCCTGCAGGTAATACTCCTAAGGTAATTTGTGGCAGTTGGTAAACATGCCTTTTAAGGTTCTAATAGAGCTATGAAGCGGTCATTTCGCTCTTCATCAATTAACTTGTGGCTGTCCTCCAGTGCTAGGAGCCTTACTTTTTCTGATGAGACATACCTGGGCTTGTCATATTCTGGAGACTTGGATGGTATCCATAGTCCAGATGGGATATAGATTGGAGTTTTCTTCAGACATGGGAGTCTCTATACCAACAAGAGAATTCGGACAAATTAATCAAAAGGTATAGCACTGAAGGAATATGTAAGAAATCTTCTGAACGAAGAGGTGATTTCTTAGGTCCCATAACATGAGCGGTTCCAGGGACAATATTCACCTCTTCTGGTGCAAAAGAAAAGGCACATGGAAGCCTATACTGGACCTAAGAAGGGCCAACAAAAGGCTGAATGTCAGAGCCTTCGGGATGGAGTCAATCAGATGCAGATCCCCAGCAATATGGAATACCAATTTCCTTATCTCTATATATCACAAGGATGCTTACTATCACATTCCAATAGCCCTAGATCATCAGCATTATCTCAGGCTCGTTATAGGAGAAGAGAACTTCCAATTTAGTGCCCTAATATTTGGCCTCACTGCAGCCCCAAGATCCTTTTCTCAAGGTATAGGTTGTTCTTATAGTGATATTGAGAGTCCAGAACACCACCCAGTTCCATTATCTGGACGATCTACTTCTGGTAGCCTCCGACCCACAGAAGGCAGGCACACAGAGGGATATAGTTCAGAACACCTGAAGTATGGCTGCTTGATCAATATCAAGAAAAGCAGTCTCACACCCGCTTAGAGGATGACATTTCTAGGTGGAGAATTATATACTCTGCATTTTCTTTATCTCAGGAACAGTTCCACAGATTGTGGAAGTTTTCACTTCCAGTTTCTTATTTTTTGCTTGGTAACAGCAAGAAAGTAGATGCAACTGCTAGACATCCTGGCTTCTACCATCAGACTTGTCAGATTGGCTTAATGGCATCTCTGGATTCCTTAAAGGTTCTTCTTATTTCAGTTCAACAAGAGAAAGATGAATTGGAGACTACTACTGATGATGTCACCATCAGTGGATCTACACCTTACCTGGTAGCTTCAAAGAGAGAATATAGCTCTGGGTTTGCAGTGAACAGAACCTCATTGGGTAATTATAAGCTTGGAATCCAGTTTTCAAGGATTGGATGTGCATTGTCTGGACCATGTTACACAAGGTCTGTGGATGAGGGAAGGAACAATATTAACATCCAATTTTATGGAGAGTCATTTTCAGGGCTCTTCTTCACTTCGGAGGGTTGCTGGAGAACAAGGTCCGAATTTGCTCAAATATCAATGCAACTGTATCCTTTATCAATTGTCAAGGTGGGCCACACTGCCACCTATTGATGAGGGAATTACAGCCCATGATAAGGGCACAGAAGAACAACCAGGGGCTCAGAATACAATGGTTGATTACTGGAGCCGAGTAACAGTGGACAAGGTGGAATGACAACTATGTCCCGACGTATCCTCGGGGTTGAGATAGATTTGACTGATACCCTATGTAGATCTGATTGCCGCTTCTCGGAACTACCACATACAGAAGCATTTTTCTAGATTTTAGGACCAGAATGCTCAAGGTCAGGATACTCTGACTCAAATTTGGAATTTCAGTGTGATGTACATATTTTTTCTGTTTTCAAGGGAGACAGTGGAACGTCACGATAACTCTAAATCTCTATGATGAGTAAAATGACTGGAACCTCCAAGGGAAATTCCAGTACGCCTAGATCCTCCAGTACATTATTACAAGGTCCCTTGACACACCCTGATCCTCACGCTCTGGTGTTAATGCAGGAGTCTCTAGGAGTATAGGCATCACTGAAACGGTCATTGAGATCCTCTTACAGTCCTATAAATACTTTACATATTACAAAACTTGGCATGCATTTGTCTGTTGGTCTCAAGAATAGAGGTTGGAATTACTCCTCAATCAGGCCTAGAAAGGGTCTGAGTTATAACACTCTAGATGAGCACATATCGGCACATACCCACATTGATGGGTACCCATTGAGCATTGGAGCCCCTGGTGCTTTGCATCATGTAAGCAGCGATTAAACTCAAGTCTCCACTGAGGGTGTTCATACCAATATGTGACCTACCACTGGTCTTATAGGCTTTGACTAAACCTCTAGCAGGAGCTTCCATGGTGGTAGAACAAAAAAAGTGCTGTTGCTGGTGGCTAGTACCTCAGCAAGAAGAATGTGTGAACTCCAGGCTTGGTCCTGTGAACCCACATTCACTAATTTTCAACAGGCTATGGTTGTCTTGCATTTAGCACCAGAGATCCTGCCTAAGGTCATCTCCACATTCCACTTGTACCGGGAGATTGTGTTACCTTCTTCTTTTACCCTTATCCATCTTCTCCAGAAGCACAGGCCAGGCATAATCTGGATGTGGTTAGAGCTGTCTTCCTCTGTCTCGAAAGGACCCACTCCCATTTCTCCCATTTGACCACAGAAATAGTGAAGTGGCTTCCATCTCCACCTTGAGACAGTGGATGGTTACAAAGGTATTTCGGAGGCCTTGGAGTTAAGAATGACATTTTCTACCTGTACCGAAGGGTATCAGGGCACTCTCCAGTTGCAGCATCTTTGGCTTCCATGGCAATGGTCTCTGCTGACAATTTTTGTAAAGCAGGCATTTTTACCTCTTTGAACTCATTTGTCCAGCATTACATACAGGATGTTAAAGCAGTCAATGAGGCGCAATGTGGTCGTCAAGTGCTTAACTCTGTTCAATCTTCTAATCTATGTTGATTTGTTCTGATTATTTGATTGGCAGTTATTTAAGTTTCTGTCCCTCCCTTTGAAGCTTGGGTATTCCCATTTGTATATGCTGCCATGATTAGCCAGGAAAGTGGAAAATGTATTCATACTTACCGTAATTTTCTTTTATTGGCTATTATTAATGGCAGCATATGCTACCCACCCATCAATGTCTCTATCTACTGTAGAGCTTGTGACTGACTGAGGACCTTAGGAATTGAGCCTCCTTTTAAAGCCTTTTGTGTTTTTCCTATCCTATCGGCTGTAAGGGGCAGAGCTAACCCATTTGTATATGCTGCTATGAATAATAGCCAGGAAAAGAAAATTACGGTAAGCATGAATACATTTTTCACTATATATATAGTGTTGTGATTGCCATCTTTCCTCATAGGCAATGCATGACTTTGAACTTAAATTACAGAAGATGGTTTTCAAACAGTCTCATTGGCTCATTGATGGAAATGGATTTACTGTGGATCGCAGTGGCAGCAGGGGTGTATTTGCCGCGAGGCAAACAAGGCATTTGCCTTGGGCGGCATTTTCCAGGGGGCGGCAAAAAAAGCCGCCCCCAAACGCCCAGGGCAAATGCCTTGTTAGCCTTGCGGCTAACTGACATGCCGTCTGGGCGGGCGGTCTGCTGGGCAGTGCTGGCGGCCGGCGAGGGAGCACTTCCTCTGAGCTGTCTGCTCAGCTCCCTCGCGCGCCGCAGAGTGAGGCTGGGAGCCGGAATATGACGTCATATTCCGGCTCCGCCTCCCAGCCTCACTCTGCGGCGCGCGAGGGAGCTGAGCAGACAGCTCAGAGGAAGTGCTCCCTCGCCAGCCGCCCGCCCGCCCAGCAACCAGCCCAGCAGCCGACCGGCAGCCCCACTAGACCCCAGGGAGAGGGAGAACCCCCCCAGCATTCCCAAAGGTAAGGAGGCTGGGGGGGTAAATAAAAAAAAAATGAGTTAATGTGAGTGAGTGTGTCTGTTAGTGTGTGTGTGTGTGTGTGTCTGTTAGTGTGTGTGAGTGTGTCTGACTGTGTGTGTCTGTTAGTGTGTGTGAGTGTGTCTGTTAGTGTGTGTGTGTCTGTTAGTGAGTGTGAGAGTGTGTGTGAGTGTGTCTGACTGTGTGTGTCTGTTAGTGTGTGTGAGTGTGTCTGTTAGTGTGTGTGTGTGTCTGTTAGTGTGTGTCTTTTAGTGTGTGTGAGTGTGTCTGTTAGTGTGTGTGTGTGTCTGTTAGTGTGTGTCTGTTAGTGAGTGTGAGTGTGTCTGTTTGTCTGTTAGAGTGTGTGTGTGTGAGAGTGTGTCTGTTAGAGTGTGTGTGTGTCTGACTGTGTGTGTCTGTTAGTGTGTGTGAGTGTGTCTGTTAGTGAGTGTGTG
The DNA here is from genome assembly GCF_036172605.1 of Pelobates fuscus. Classification (NCBI taxonomy): domain Eukaryota; kingdom Metazoa; phylum Chordata; class Amphibia; order Anura; family Pelobatidae; genus Pelobates; species Pelobates fuscus. Next base: position 191,299,007 of record NC_086318.1, read on the forward strand.
AGTGTGTCTGTTAGCAGCTAACAGACACACTCACACACTCACTAACAGACACACTCACTAACAGACACACTCACACACAGACACACTCATACACTCACACACACACACTGACAGATACGCATCCATTAGCTAACAGTTAGCTAATGGATGCGTATCTGTCAGTGTGTGTATTTAGAAGGCGGGGGAAGGGTTGGGTGGGGGTGGCGGGGGGGGGGGGGGGGTGAGGGGGCGCCTGAGTTTTGTCCTGCCTAGGGCAGCACAAAACCAGGATACACCCCTGAGTGGCAGTCACCCAATAAAAGACAAAACATGCGAGTATGATTTTTATTTCATGGTCTGGCTGTTTTGAAGTTCTGTCTCAATTATTTAATCTGCTGGTATGCACAAAACTCATGATGGTTCACATCTGACTCATAAAACTCTAAAGCAGCTTACCACATTTTAATCAGTCAAATACGGCCACCGATATTCATTGTTTTGGCTAATCTTTTTCAGCCTTATTTAAATACTACTTAACCCCTACAGGATGGAGGCCATTATCCAAGTTTTAAACCAAAAAAAATGTATGTTTTTAAACCATAATTGAACTGTTTCACATTAAGTGCATCCACATTTATTATATAAAATATTACGACAAAGGGCTTTCATATATAAAAGTAATATAAACAAAATCTAAATAAGTGGGAGAAATTAAGAAATTATTTATTTTCTCCAAGTTCAGTGTGGCATTTGTTACCGTGAATACCTCTATAAAAAATTTATATAATACTGATAGAATACAACTATGAGTATTTTAGTACAATACAACCTGTGATGTTTTACAAGTACAACAATGCTTCCCTGTACAGGTTTTCTATGGGGTTTATGGATGTTACAGGACCAAATATGGGCCCCAGACTTCATACGTGGAAATTTGATTTTCTGGGCTAATGTTGCCTTTGAGGCAGTATGGCAGCCCAGGAAACAAAATCACCAAATTGATAGCATACTATTTCCAAAAGTAGATAACTCAGAGGCATCCACATGGAGCATTTTTAGTCTTTTTTTTGTAGCCAGTTATCAATATCTGGACAAATTTATGTTACTTTCTTGTGTTTCACACAAACACTGCAGTTTATATCATCATCCTTATATATTTTACAGCAATAAAATACCCACATTTTTGTTCAGCAAAGTTCTGCAGGTGCAACAATATCCTCCATGTACAGGCTTTATGGATTTATTTTTAAACGTTATAATGCTTGCCCATGTCAGTTTGCATATATGGAAACATGACAAAATTATTTTCAGAAATGTAGTCCTCAATTTCATATTTTTGGATGTTTTTCAAATTATTTCATATTTTGGGGTAAATGTTTAAAAAGGTTTTTTTTAAATATTAAAATATAAAAAATATATATAAAAGCATATAACAATATAAAAAAAATATAAGAATATTAAATATTTTTTCAAAATAATAAATCATTTGAAAATGTATGTATTTATTTTTAGTGTTTATCATACAAACACTGCACTTCCACTATTTATATCATCCTTATATGATTAACTGCTTAAAATATAACCTCCATGACCAAGATAACCTTATAGATGTTTGATTTTTTTTCTGGAAACTACAGAGCTAAATATGAAACCTGCTTTATTCAATCTTCATACATGTCAATTTGACAAATTGATTTTCTAGATCTATGTCATTTTTGAAACAGTATGGTTGCCTAGAAAAGAAAATTTCACCATGATGGCATACCATTTCCAAAAATAGACACCCCAGCGTATTATTAATGGGGTATATTGAATTGTTTGGTGTAGCCACTTTATTTCAAATGCTGGTGACATTTAGTGGTTATGCTTTCTTTTGTATTTTTCATACCAATGAATTCAATTTTCACATGAAATTTCATAATCCTGTATTGTGCTATTGCAATAAAGATCCAATAGTTTTATTTACAAATTTATTTTTGATATAACAGTGCCCGCCATGTGCTGGTTTTACCATTTCTTTGGGGGAAGTTACAGGGCCAACTATGTTTCGTCTTAATTTCAAACTTGGAAATTTGACAAATTGATTTACTGTTCTTATATTGTGTTTGACAATATTGAGAAAATGTCTCACGTGATGACGTGGGATTTTAAAATTAGCAAACAACTGGGTTGTGGATTGTGTTGTGTAGCCACTTTATCATGAACTTGATTGGGCTTAATTAAACAGGGACAAGCCAAGGTCAGAGGGTACAGACATTACAGTAGTTGACATAATAAATCAATAAGTCGGAACAGTAAGCTGACAAAGAGTAGTCAGGACAAGGTTTAGGAATCGAGAATGACCAATAAATCAAGTCATATACAGAGTTATTTGACTCTGGTCAGGAAAGGGAATAGTAGTTAGAGTCTCTCCTAACTTTATTTTTGAGACTGCACTTTTTCAGGGTGAATTGTCACAGGCTGTGAAGGGGGTAGGAAAGTTCTACAAGTAAAAGAGCTTGCTGCAAAGTCTCTGGGCATCCTCTGATTCAAATATGAACGGATTAGTTAGTTGATTAACCCCTTAAGGACACAAGACATGTGTGACACGTCATGATTCCCTTTTATTCCAGAAGTTTGGTCATTAAGGGGTTAAAGAAAATATCTGAAAGTTTTTTTTTTGTTTTTTTTGTATAGCACATATGAATTATAAACTGCCATCTTCTTAAAGGGACACTTTAGTCATCACTATCGCTACAGCTTAATATAGTGGTTCTGATGTCCACAGCATGTCCATGCAGTGTGCAGCACCTACTTTTATCCTCTATACCTTCTTTATGGAGACGCTGAAAACTCCCTACAGAGATGCATTGATTCAATGTATCTCTATGAGAAGATGCTGATTTGTGCAACGTGGTGTCTCCTCTCCAGGGCTGGTCGGTCGCATTTCTAGTTTAATATCCTACAATGTTTTTAAATTTTCAGTATATTGATTGTAAATACCTCTCACATTTGTATATGCATTATTAATAAAGATGCTGTTGTCTGATTCCTCTTACTCTGGCTTCCAGGAGCCAATATGTAGTGTACTGGTGACCTGAGCAAGCCCTTAATAATCCCATGTTATAGAATGATCTATTGAATTTAGACAAGATTAATAGTGCCTGTCTGACTGCTGTGCTAGATGGGGCTAGATGCATCAGACCTTTCTTTTTGTTACTTTTTGTTACTGATGAGTTGACCAAGCATTTTTGGGTCATCAATTCAGTTACTTAAAATAAGTTTATCTCATAGTGCTCAAAAAAGCATATAAGGCAGTGTGACATTTTTGAAAGGTTCACAATTCTATCTATAGACATTGCATGTGTGCAATACTGGGGGAATCATTCCCATATGGATTTTAACCCCTTAGTGACCAGACCGTTTTTCAATTTTCTTACTGTTAAGGACCAGGGCTGTTTTTACATTTCTGCGGTGTTTGTGTTTAGCTGTAATGTTCCTCTTACTCATCTACTGTACCCACACATATGATATACCATTTTTCTCGCCATTAAATGGTCTTTCTAAAGATACCATTATTTTCATATCATATTATTTACTATAAAAACTATTATAACATATGATGAAAAAATTAAAAAACTCTAACTTTGACCCCCTTTTTCTAACTTTGACCCCCAAAATCTGTTACGCATCTACAACTGCAAAAAAAAAAAAAAACAAAAAAAAACACCCTTGCTAAATAGTTTTGCCCTGAGTTTATAAATACCCAATGTTAACATGTTATTAGCTTTTTTGGAAAGTTATAGGTACAAGTAGCACTTTGCTATTTCCAAACCATTTTTTTTTTTTTTTTAAATGAATGCAAGTTACATTGTAACACTGATATCTGTCAGGAATCCCTGAATAAACCTTCACATGTATATATTTTTTAAAAGAACCTAAGGTATTACACTTGGGATATTTCGATTATTTTCATGCAACCATTTTACCACAAATCTATGCTAAATTAAAAAAAAAAAACTTTAAGGGTTACTGCCAAAGAACACCCCAATATGTGTTCGGCAACATTCTACCACCAGTCTTTTTCAAACATTTGGGTAATAATTTTTTTGTGTTATTATTCTCTCACATTGTACTTTAGGTATGGATTCTCAGTTTCTGTTGTGTGTTACTGCAAAAGAGCACCCTAATATGTGTTCAGCAACATCTCCTGAGTACAGTGATACCACCCATGTATAGGTGAATCGGGTTCTCTGCGGTCTAAAAGACCTTATTTAGAGGGTGTGCATTCCAGATTTCCAACTTGGAATTTTCACAGCTGGTCATCATGCACCCATGTCCTATTTGGGACATTTTTTAAGCCGGCCAATGTAATTTACCCCTATCAAACCACATATTTTTGAAAAGTTAGACACCCTAGGGTATTTCAAATGGTGGTATTTTTTTTTTTTGTTTAAATTTGTTTATTGTTTGCATAAGGGGATACAGAAAAAGAAGAGGGTTAGGAAACATACACCCTTTGTTTAAAGTAGCCTCATGCAAGAGGCGAAACATGTTCATCTAAGCACAACATTAACATTGACCCTTCTTATCTTTCAGGCTTCCATTAGAGTGTCTCAACCCAATTCTGCATCCGCTTGTTAAAAATTTTTTTCATTTGTTTTCTTTTTTCTTTTTTTTTTCTCTCACAATAATACAAAAAGGGGGGGTAACTTGGAAGCAACTAGGGAACCACCTTCACGGTGGGGGGGGGGGGGGGGGGAATGATCCATTACTCCACTAGGCTTATGCGTTCTGGTTGGGTGGTGTACCAGTTACTTGGATATACCTTTATTCTGTCTCCATAGTTCCCATTTGTCCCAAGCCTTGGTCCATACTTTGTTTCTGGATCTCATCTTTCGTGTTTCAATTTCATATTTTTTAGTGATATCGATTTCCTTTAGACATTGTTTGATGTCTGGTGGATGTGTGTTTAACCACAGCTCACAGCTTCCCTGTTGCTGCTATAGCAGCGATGATTATGTGGTATGTTAGGTAGAGATCTGCTGTTTGTAAATCTTGTGGCAATACCAGCAATAAATATGATTCAGGTGAGTGTGGCAATGTTTTACCTGTAATTCCTTTAACCGTGGTTGAGACATCCTCCCAAAAAAGCTTAAGCTTCGGGCAGGACCACCACATGTGAATCATGGTCCCCAACTCAGACTGACATCTCCAACATGATCTAGGTTTGCTTGCATCAATTTTATGAAGTTTAGCGGGTACTAAATATGTCCTGTATAGCACTTTCCTGCTAATTTCAATATGTGTGGTGTTTAAAGTGAGGTTTTTGTGCGCTATAAATATTTTGACCATAAGTCGTCCGGTATGGTTCTATTTAAGTCCTTTTCCCATGCCTTTTTAAAATTGGGTTCTGTCGATTGGTCATATTTCGTAATCATTCTATATAAATGTGATAGCATCTTAGGGGGGGATTTGGGGGTTATACATAGTTTCCCCATCTCCGTCAGCATATCACTCTGTTGCTGCGGCTTGTGTGGGCCAGAGTTTTTCCCTACCCATGATCTTAACTGCAAGTATGAGAAGTAAGCTTTCCCTGGCAAGTTAAATTGTTGAGTGAGAGATGGAAATTCTGCTAGGCGACCATCAACCATTATTTGCGATAAATATGTGACCCCCATATCTATTCCACAACCTGTCATCAAAACCAGGGATAAGAACCCTGTATGCTTGGAGAGGCAAGGCTGGGGAGATATATGAACCTACACAGCTTCTCCCAAGGAGCCCATCCCAAACCCTGAGTGTCGCTGCCGTCGTCTGGCTTATGTTTTTGCATTTGGGTCTAGACACGATAGGCAACCAAGCGAACGTCGGTATTGTGAGCCCCTCCACCTGGGCAGTTTCCATTTGGTGCCAAGACGGGGTGTTTGTATGGTGAAATGTGTCTATTAGTGTACTTATCATAGCTGTTTTGTAATATCTTGCTATGTTTGGCACCCCCATCCCGTCACTCCTTGAAATTTTTGTACATAACCTCAGCCGCTACTCTAGATCGCTTCCCCCCCCCCAGACAAATTGGTTTATGCATCTCTGAGATTCCTTAAAAAAATTTTTGGCAATTTTATCTGGAGTGTTCGGAAGAGGTATTGCAATCTAGGCAGTACCAGCATTTTGACCGCTGCAATTCGTCCTACCCACGAGACATACTTCTTTTTCCAGCTTAGTAGTTGCTGTTGAATTGAACTAAGCAGTTTTATATAATTTAAAACAAAAAGGAAGTAGGGATGCAAAGTGTAAAATGAACACTTCTAAGGTGCAGATATAAAAATATATATACAACCTTATAATGATGAAGTAAGCGATATCTGTATAAAATAAATAAATCGCATATAGTGCATTACAGAACCAAAATATTATGACACGCAAGATGATTGTATGGAACTCACAAGATTGCAATGTAAAACAGGCCCATCATCCTCAGTCAGGCAGGATTTTCAGTATATATGGAATAGCAGACTTTTCTATGAACTTGGAATAAAAGAAACCAAATGATAGTGCAGACAGAAAATTATATCGAAAAAATTTAATGTACAAATGCACTTACAAAAGGATCCAAGTAAAACAGCATAAAATCCACACTAAGGTGGTATCAACAGCATCAAAGTAAGTCCCCAAGTGGTGTAATCCGACGCGTTTCGTCTAGGTGACTTCCTCAGGGATTGTGGTTGTTCCGTTCCAGGGGTCGCCATTTAAATCTGCCGCCGGAATTGCCAAGATGTGATGCACCTGTGTGTTTCCGTCTTCATGTGCGTTTCAGCTTGGAACGCACTGAGTGTATCCGGCGTCACTTCCGGTTCCGGTTTAGCGATCAAGAAAAAACTTCTATGCGTTTCATACTGGAACGCATAAGCGAGAAAGGAACCCCTCGGACAACAGACTACTACATAGTAAATTTAAAGTGACCCAAAATGAAAGGGTCAAAGTAAGTCCCTACTTCCTTTTTGTTTTATATTATTGTATTGGTGTTTATAGAGGGCACACTGTTTAGTAGGTTTGCTGTTTTCAGCGTTTTTTTAGTGGTTGGGTACCTTTTTGTCTTATCTCAGTTTTATATAATTTACTTTATATAATTGATGTAACTGGGGTGTAAGATCTATTCCTAGAAAAGTTTTGTTTTGTTTTCTGGTTTTGTTTCCAGTCGTATGTATATCTGGATTGTAGGAGCTTAAATTGCGTTTTATTTATGTTTAAACCCATGACTTGTGTCTTAGCGGTGTTGAGTTTGTAGTATGAACAATTACTAAATTCTGTTAATATTTGTTGAAGCTTTGGAATAGATGTTTCTGGTTTGGATAAGGTGAGCATGACATTGTCAGCAAAGAGAGTGATTTTTATGCGTGCTCCCTCTTATATGTATCCCATGGACTTGGTGCGAGTTCCTGATATGTTGGGCCAGTGGTTCTAACGCTAATATGTAAAGTAAGGGAGATAATGGGCAGCCCTGTCTAGATCCATTGGTGATACGTAGTGTTTTGGATGTGAAGCCCCCATTCGCGTTTTTTGCGGTTGGGTTGCCATATAGCGCTGATATTAAAGTAATAAACATCTCTGGAAATGCATACTGTCTGAGTGCTGTTTTCAGGTAGTCCCAGTGCAGCCTGTCAAATGCTTTTTCGGCATCTAATGACATAGCTACACTGGGCTCCCCCGTTTTCTGTATTGAGTGGAAGATGTTGAGCAATTTTCTAAGTCCGTCTGAGCCTTGCCTGCTACGTACGAACCCCACCTGGTCATCTTTTATTATATTTGGCATGAGGGTTCCAAGCCTATTAGCGTATATTTTAGCTAGGATTTTTAAATCCGTATTTAGCAACGATATAGGGCGCAGATTTTGACATTTATTGGGTGGTTTTCCCGGCTTTGGCAGAGTCGTAATGTGAGCAAGTAACATTTCTTGCGGTATGACGCCTGTGCATATTATATGATTGTAAAGTTTTTCTAGGTGTGGGGTTAACAGGTTGGGAAAGGTTTTGTAGTATAGATTTGTATACCCATCTGGGCCCGGGGATTTCCCCTTGGGAAGTGTCTTAACGGTATCTGCAATTTCTTGCTGAGTGACAGGTTCCGTCAGCATTGATTGGTCTGCTCGTGAGAGCTGTGGCAGCTGGGCATTCTCTATGAATTAGTCTATCTCTGTCTGTATCGGTTGGTGAGTATGCTTATCATCTCGCAAATGATATAGTTCGGTGTAGTAGTCTGCTAGCATGTCGTTGATTGCTTGAGGGTTATACATTTTATGACCCTTGGCATCTAAAAGATATGGGATTTTGGCGTTTTGTCTTTTCTGTCTTAACATCTTAGCTAGGGTCTTCCCCGCTCTATTCCCTTGGGTATAGGTCGTCAACTTCAGCTTGTGCGCTATTGAGGCTGTAGCCCTCAGATGTAAATCGTTGAGTTGTCCTCTTATATCGTCTATTTTTCGTTGTGTAACAGGGTTTGGGTCATGAATCTGTGCGTTTGTTTCGTTTCTTAAAGATTTTAGTAAAGAGATATATTTTTGTTTTGATTGTTTATTTAGGTAAGCGGCTTGGCTAATCAAGGAGCCTCTAATAACCGCCTTGTGTGTTTGCCACAATGTATCGGCTGATATGTCAGAGGTATCATTTAAAGCGAAGAAGGAGGTTAATTCTTCCGTGAGTTTGGTCTTTACGTCTGGATTGAATATGAGGCAGTCATTAAGGCGCCATGGAGTTTGTCCCCGTGTTGTGAATGTGTCGGATAATGTTAATAGTACCGGGGCATGGTCAGACCATACAATGTTCCCGATTTCGCTGTGCTGGGACCTCTGTATTAAATCCCCAGTTACAAATATGTAATCTATTCTGGTGTGTGTCTTATGTACTGGAGAATAAAACGTAAATTCCCGATCATTCGGGTGATGCAGTCGCCAGGTGTCATATAGATTATATTCAGAAAGAAGTTTCAGAAGGGGTATTGCTTGTTTTCCCAGGAGTTTAAACCTAGGTGAGGATTCTTTTAGGGTAGTGTCTAGACTTGTCTGTAATGTATGATTCAGATCACCGCATAGTATTGTGGGAATCTGATATGCAACTGGGAGTTTTGACAGCACTTTTTGTAAGTGCAGTTTTTGGTTCTCATTAGGGCTATATAGTCCCACCAAGTTGTATAGCTCGTTATTGAGCTTGCACTGTAATATGAGGTATCTGCCCTGTGCATCTTTCTTAATGTGCAAGAGCTCTAAAGATATGGAGGCATGGATGAGGATTGAGACTCCCCTTGATTTAGAAGTATAAGTCGAATGGTATTGTGTGGGATAGTCTCTGACGGCAAAGCTAGGTACTCTATCGTGAGCAAAATGTGTCTCCTGTATACATATAATATCAGAGTTCAGTTTCCTTGCCTCTTCCACTAGAAGTCTCCGTTTGTGCGGGGTATTCATCCCCCGTGCATTAATGGAATACAGTTTCATACTCTATTAGGGTTGTATAAGTGATTGCTCTTGAGCCCAACTGATTATCATTTTTAACATTGGTGCAAATAGAAGGGCCTTGTCTATGGGTTATTCTTGTTTTTTTGTGTTTTAATCCATATGGTACATTGCAGGAATGCAATACTAGAGACCCAGGGAATGATCGATATTTCCTCTGATGGAGTGTGACCGATTTAGGAGGTGAGAGAGGGAAACTGGGATGGGGTAAATAACTATTAACAAACCGTCTCATAGAGACTTTATGTGGAGTTTCCACATCTGGGGGAATACAGGAAGTGTTTCCTTCCATATGCGTGGTTTGGGGCACCGTCTTATCTATAGTGATGATGACCATGCACCGCCATTGTTAATGGTGTAGCTCTAAGGAAGAGTATAATAGGTTAGGTGCCTTGGTCCATGCCCTATCTTTTTTTCCCGACTTATTTCTATTTTACATGTTTGAGATCTACCATCTCTACCGGTTCAGTCCTATCTTCTTTACAATTAAAATACTTGCGTTATAAATAACCTTTAAGTTCTAGTCCCTGTCTAGTGCATCATGTCTTCATACACAGTACCTGGTTTCCTTACCAACATACAAATAATAAGCAATAGCATAAATAATACAAACTTTAAACCATAAAAACAAAACCCTCAGTAGCCATTTTACTGGTGATTTCATTGTGATACGTTTTACTGTTTTAAACACTCATATTTGTGTCCAGCAAAGTCTCCTGATTATAACAATACCCCCCCATGTACAGATTTTATGGTGTTTTGAAAAGGTACAGGGTCAATATAGGGCTTGCCCAATTCAGTTTGCCAGATTGGTTTGCTGGGTCTGTGTTGCCTTCTGGTAGCCCAGGAATTTGAAATAACCCCATCATGGCATACCATTTTCAAATGTAGATAATCCAGGGTATTCCAAATACCAGTCTTTTTTAGTAGCCACCTCATCACAAATGCTAGCCAAAGTTAGCATTTATTATTTTTTTTTATTTTTTTTGTCAATCTTCGTTTTTATTGAGGCAAAAGATGGGTCAATACAGAAAGGAGAACATGAGGTGAATGCATGAGAAACATACGTTACACATAACAGGTTATACAATGGTTACATGCACCTTCGGGCGTAACGGCCTCTTTTTTGTGAATATTTCAAACAGGTTATTTATGCAAAATACTGAAGGTTCACTTAGCTAAGTCAGATTCAAATTTAAATGTTACCTCGTTGGTATGTCGAAGCATGGAAATGGGTAGCTATAGCTAGTCAACATGCTAGTTTATCAACGGTGATTTGTCCCTCCGCTTATGCGTAGCGGTGTATTTGAGGGGGCTCGGGGGCTAGGAGCCTATCTGATAACACAAATATTTAAGGCTTGTGAGGTGCATGAGACAAAGCGTACTAGAGTTAATTAAACACCGCTATGTAGAGTGGACTAGCGAGAACACCTAAATGTTTGTTCCAATAAAGGGAACATGAGCTGAGTCCTATTAAACAGAAAAAATAGTAGGTTAGACACAGCTGGGTATAGCTCAATCACAGCAGATAAATCGAATTGCTCAGAGAATACATTAACACAAGTCGCTGAGTTTAGCGCTCATATGCGGCAGTGTCTACCGAGGCTGGTCCGAGGACCTTACTTGTATGGCAAAATAAAATTTTAGAGACAACTTGCACTAAGAGATAAAACATTAAAGAAGATAAGATGAAGTAACAAGGTTAGACAGCATTCCAACGTGTGTAAAGGAATTAATGCGTACTATAAGATTGGAAATATACAGTTGGTGCCTAGATTCCTGGTAATCTGTCTCATATCTAGGTATAGTAAACAAGCTGGTTTAGCTGAGAACCTCTGACTGTGCTATATAACGATTTGTCACAGGTAAGACGCAGTTCAGCGTCACTTAAAGTGTAAAATAAAAGGGGGTGATGGTCCCATGGCACAGAGTAGGTCAAAGTGGCTTAGCTAGGGTGAAAAGAACTTATAAAGTCCCAAGTTGGTGCCCCTTCTTGTTATAGGGTTTCAGTCTAGCATGGGTGGACTACCTGTAGTCCGGGCTTCATCCGATCCCCGTTGTCGGTCTGCTCTGTGGGCCAGTGTACAGCATGCTGTGCTTCGCTGCACCGTGTGTGTGAGGCAAACGACTCCTCCATCTCCCATGCTTGTCGGTGTGTAGCTGAAGCGAGCCATGCGCTCTGGCGCTCTCTGGGGAGACCTCTTGGAGTCGTGGATGCAGGTTTACTCTTCCGCCCCGGAGCTGTAGGAGAGCTGGTGCCCATGTACCACGAGCCCGGGTTCCTTTGTGGCCCAGGGTCGTCCATCTTGGGATATTGCGGCGGGCCTGAATCTTGGGTCGTTGTGGCTTTCGTTTGACTGCCCTCCGCCAGTGTGGTCGGCACCTGTGGGGTGTTCCCCCTGTTGCTCTCTGCCCGGGAGGGCCAGTAGTGCTTGAATCCAGAGATCGGGTCAGTAATGTGCCCTGAAGAGAATTCTCCAACCTCCTTTCGCCACATGTTTTGTACTGTGCAGGTGGCGCATAAGTAGTGATGGCGCTCTTGCGGCGCCGGCCTTTTGGGCGCCTGGTGCCTGTGAGAGTGTTGGAGTTCCGCCGTGCGGTCACCCGGACTGGGCTAGGTAGCTTGCCCTTTGTTTGGGTCGTCAGGTGGGGTGGTCGCATGCAGTTTCTCCCAGAAGGAGTTGAATATTGCGGCCAGTCGGAGCTCCGTGTCTGCTGCGATATGGTAAGCGTCCCCAGTCACCGCCATCTTGAGGGCCTCGTGTGTCGGATTGCCCCTCTCTGGTACAGGCTCAGTTTCAGTGTTGCGGTGGGGCTGTGCTGGGCTGCCCCTGTTACCCAGGGGAGACCGGGATATCCCCCGCCGGTCCATGGGGGGGGTTGGATGCAGGTGTGACCAAGGGGCTACGTGCGTCGTTGCGTTCGGGGTGAGCAGCCGCCTCACCTCGGTTCGGTCTCGAGAAGGCCCCAGTGGCTTTGGAGGGTTCCCGAGGGGTGTTCGTCGCTTGTTTGGGGTCTTTGGATACCCCCGGGTTTCTCCTGCCTGCAATCCGCCTTTTTGCCGGTATTTACTCAGATTTTCGGGGTATTTGTCCCCAGATAAGTCGCTTTTATGCAGGAGCCCTTTCATTGTGCGGCTTTCCTGCTCGGCAGTTAGGCTCCGCCCCCAAAGTTAGCATTTTTATTTGTTTATTATAAATGTTTTTGTTTTTTTTCAATTTATATTATATATACATATATATATATATTATAAATTGAAAAAAACATTTATTTATAATGATCCTCTTTATCACATATAAAGTTTGATTAAAAATATCCTCTGGAGTGCTCTCTTTATCATTTTCCATATATATATATGTATTATAAGTTTCTGTGTGTGTGTGTGTGTATATATATATATATATATGTGGCAAACCTAGCCACTTCTGGACTGTAATATAGAAAGGTTGTCTGTACTATGTGCTGTGTGTATTATGCTATTGTTATGGTACTTTTTCAGTAAACCAAAATGTTTAAGTGTCTATCTGTTCCTGTCCAAATTAAAGAGAATTGAATTGCGTATATACGCTGAAGTAATTCAGTCTGACACACGGAGTTCAGGTTAAAATAACTTCGAGGAGATTTATTGGCAAGTGAAGTATCAGAGGGCGCGCAGGCCCTTTTAAGAGACATTTTCGTCATCATTGATTATCAAGATATCAGTGAATAAACATCATTAATTGGATTAATTGTTAAGTGTCTGGATTAGTGTCCACCTATCAATATAATTAATTGGATCAAAAACTAAGTGGTTAGTTCCGTGTCCACCCACCAGGAGGTGGTATTATTCTAGACACGGGTGGGGACAAGGGGGTCTTGAGCGTCATTTTACTCGGTCGGTGATGTCAGATCTCGTGGTTAGGTGCAAGGTCTCTTATGAATAGAACATTTCATTACTACTGTGTTCTCATGGCCTTTAAATTATACTATGTTGCGAGTTAGGGGAAACTCAACAGTTCCTGGGTTAGTCATATCCTTATGGAGAATACAGTCTTTGTCTATTGTATTAGATGTGCTGAGAAATACTGTCATGTAATGTAGTTTTCATATGGAGAAGTCAGGTTATGAGGACAAAATGGAGGATTTGTCACAGTATCAGGTTAATACAGAGTTAGAGCAGCAATTCAATATAAGTACAATAAGATTTTTTAATAATTCTACATCAGTCCCCCCTATGAAATGTTAAATTCTAAGAGATAAAAACTTTATTTGTTAATACCAGAAGACGTGTTAGCCCAAAGGCACAGAAACCCCGTGGCCGCTAGCTAGGTGTTAATGCAAAGTGCAAGTCTGTCCCTATTTCCTGACCCTACTAGGCTAACTCATCTGTCAGTATGGCTCTCGAACACTTCACACCCATGGGTGTCCCACGGCAGCTAACCCACCGCTTCTCCACACGGGGCCTTTACCATTCACTGACAGATGCTGTCCCTAAGGTGGTCCCTTCCTAGAACTCTCGCACTTTATCATCAAAAGGGATAGATTGCAGCGGCAAACAGGGTGAGTTGAGATCCTGGAAATCTTGGTCATCAACATCAAGAAGTGTGAAAGTGGGTGCCGCTTGGTCAACAGTCTTCGTGAGAGCTTTCCTCAGACAGGGGAAGACACAACAAAAGAGAAGAGCAAAGATAAAAAGAGAAATTAGTATTGCCATACCAATATGCATTAAAGCCTTTTTCCAACCCGTCATCCAACCAAACCATCTGTCCCAGGGATCTTTTATCCCAGAATTCCTTTTTAATTCCTCTGAGAGGTCATTTAATTTTGCTATGGCTAATGTAACTTTACCATTAGGACCTGTGTTTTCTGGGATGTAGGTACAACATGTCATGGTGTCGGGCAAAATTTTACATACCCCTCCTTTTTCGGCTAGGATCATATCCAGGGCTATTCTATTTTGGAAGGCCATTTGGGATGTTGCCTGCAACTGTTCGGCTAATCCCTGGAGGGCATCTCTGGTGTAATTAACGAAACGCTGTTGATTGTAATAAATGTAGTTTATCCAGTTTAAGTTCTTGTTTGCGGTAACTATGGTAAAAATTGATTCAAATCCTGCAGCAACTTCATCTCTCGCTTTAAATTCATTGGGTACCCCCCTAGGCACCCCAATGGCATCAATGTAAATGTGAGGGTCAAAACTTCCTTTTACTGGGGCTTCACGCTTAGCCTTAGTGTGGCTGGACTCATGGATGTTGGTGTGTGTGTCAGAAATAATGTGTATAGGCATAATGGCCTTGGCCAATGTACACTCCCCCCACCACTCTGTGTCCATTCTGGATCTTAGCTGTAAATCCCCACACAACCAGTAAATATCTCCCAGTGACCTAATGTGCTGCTGCAGCAAACGTACAGGAACAGTTCTATATGTAGTACAATAACCTGCGGGAAAGTTACCCACAAATTTACCAATCCCATCATGTTTGACATAGCAAGTGTAATTACCTTTATATACGGTAACACCATGAGGAGGTCTTACATTTTTGGCTATAAGAAGATACTCCGCTGTCCATGCTTGACATAGAGACCTGTTGAAATTATATTGGTAGGCAAAAAGACTTAAAATACAATTTTCTTCATCTACTGGCAGGGTTAAAGGTACAGTGCCCAGATGAGGCCGGGCACCACCACACACATAGCATGCGGTTCGGTTATGTTTGTTGGCATTATATTTCATCCATTCTAACCATAGGTTAACATCATTAAAACCTGTTTCAGCGGCCATGGTATCTTCAAAGGTGGGGTTAGCAACGGCCATCATGTCCTTAAAGGACTGGATGTGTGGTTTTAATGGGTTTGTGACCATGTGAGTAGCTCCTTGCCACTCAGGGGAATTACACATATCTTTAAGGTAGAAATGCCCTAATTTAGTATAGGAACCCTTTTTCCAGTACATTCCTAATACATACTGGTCTGCATCTGTTGGGCTTGGATGCTCAACATTAAGAATTAATTTCATTGGTGTGCCTCCTCCAGGCTTTCTCAGAGTCATTCTTTGAAGGAGGGACCTACCATGATCATCTACTTTAGATAAGGCACTTTTTGGCTTGTAGCCCCAGGAAGGCCCGGCATTCCATCCCGCCGCCCCCCAATGGCCACAATTGTGCCCCCATTGTTTGTCAACTACACAAACATATGGATCTTTTACATGAGGGATATCTCTATAGATATTCTGGATTTGTGTTGTAGAGAATGGGCATTCTACGATGTCACAATAATCAAAGGTATAGGTAGCCACACGGGTACATGATGAATTATACCAGAAGGTGTACCCACTAGCATCTTTAGTGATGGCTACTTGCTGGGCCTTAATTAAACTAATTAAGGAGACAATGTACCAGAGGTACATGGTTGTGCGGTATCTGCTTCCTCTGGGGCAGGAGACTTCTTGCAGTGGGAAGCGTGGATCCAATGTGGCCTGCCGGCCAATTTGACGGAAGTTGCGGTGATCAGGAGAACTTGGAATGGCCCGTCAAATCTTGGTTCCAGGGTGCTTTTCCGCACAAACTTCTTAACCAGAACCCAATCTCCGGGAAGCAGGTTATGGGTACCTGTGTTCAAATCAGGATCTGGAATTGAAGAGAAAACTTGGGCATGTATTTTGTTCAAGGCACTTGCAAGTTCAGTTACATAGTCTACTAAAACATCTGATTGAAGCTGTAACTGCTGTGGATAATAACAACCTAGCCTGGGTGCTGTCCCAAATAGAATTTCATATGGAGATAACGAGTGTTTCCCTCTAGGTGTGTGCCTAACGCTGAACAAAGCTATTGACAGGCTTTCTGGCCAGGGCATTTTTGTTTCTTGTGACATTTTTAACATTCTGGCTTTTAGAGTGCCATTCATGCGCTCTACTTTACCACTACTTTGTGGGTGGTAAGGGGTGTGGAAGGCTAGGGTCACTCCCAGAGCAGTCCAAATTTCTTTAGTCACTGTTGCTGTAAAGGCTGGGCCTTGATCACTTTCAATGACTTCTGGAAGTCCAAATCTACATACAATGTCTGTAAGTAGGCGTCTTGCGGTTGTTTTTGCAGTGATATTGGCCACAGGGTAGGCTTCTGGCCAGCCTGAGAACATATCCACCATTACTAGTGCATATTCATGAGACCCACTCTTGGGCATTTGGATGTGATCAATTTGAATTCTCTGGAATGGGTACATGGGTTTTGCTAGGTGCTTTGCAGGCACCTTGATTGGTCTTCCTGGATTACATTTTGCACAAATGACACAGGCCTTGCAGAAGCTGTTGATCAGGGTTGTGATTCCAGGTGCTTCATAATATTTTTGAATGAGGGCGGTCATTAGGTCTTTTGACAGATGTGCAGGCCCATGGGCCCATTGGACAACTGCTGGGTATAAGTTTCTTGGAAGGCAAAATTTAGAATTGTTGTAGTAAATTCCGTCCTTTAGGACAGCTCCTTTCTTCTTCCATTTCTGGATTTCTTCAGGGGTAATTATAGCTTGTTGTTCTCGTAGAATTCTTAGGTCAGTAGGAAGAGTTTGTAAGGTAAAGATAGGAACTTCTTCTTCTTGACCGGACACTTCTTCATCCACTTCCTGCAAATCTCTGGCCGCTTGCTTAGCAGCCTGATCAGCTAAATGGTTGCCCTTTGCTTCATCTGAATCCAATTTCCCATGTGCCTTTACTTTCAAAACGGCCACTTCTTCAGGGAGTAGGAGGGCATCCATTAGTTCCTTGATTGCAGAGCTGTGTTTGACTGGTGTACCGGCAGTGGTAAGAAATCCTCTTGTCTTCCAAATGAGGCCGAAGTCATGTGCCACACCCAGAGCATATCTTGAATCTGTATAGATGTTGGCACGCTTTCCCTTGGAAATCTTGCATGCTGAAGTCAGGGCTTGCAATTCAGCTTCTTGCGCAGACATTGCTGGCGGTAGAGGTGATGACTTGAGAACTTCCTCTGTTGTGGTTACGGCATATCCTGTGTGGTATTTTCCTTCTTCATCAGCATACCTTGAACCATCCACAAACAGAGTAAAATCCGGATCCGGTAATGGATTCTCATGCACAGTTGGTAAGTGTACTGTTTCCATTTTCATCTGTTCGAAACAGTCATGAGGAGTTTCTGGGTCATAGTCATTTGTTATAACTAGGTCTTTAAATTCCTTTTCCAGGAAATGGCGTGGCCATGCTTCAAGAAGGTCAGTTGCTGGGTATTTGGCAATGCCATTTTCCTGTAGTTGTGATTCATCCATGGTGGCCCATAATTTTGCCATGGGCCCAAGGTCATTCCATGATCTTGTCTTCAACTTGGTAACAGGAATATGTGGAATAGCAGTATCCCAATGACGGTATAGGTAATTGAGTTCTGGGGGCAGTTGGATCAGGACCATGCTGTTGCCTTCCGAGTCACAATAGAAATCTTGGGCAGTGAGCTTTACTTCAAACCAGTGGTAGAGCTCATCTTCATAGCAAGGTTCAGGAGTAATGTCTGGCTTGTACCACATGGTACAGAAGGCGTAATCTGGACCTTCACAGAGAGGTGTCTTGTCCTCGTGAAAAGTTAAATGTGGATGCATTTTCTTGATACATCCACAGAGAAGGTAGATGTAGGTTTCATCTGTGACAAACCCATAGTAGATACCCCCCTCAGGGAGTGGAAGAAGAGTGGATGGGTTAAGAACTTGACACCTTTGTATAGAAATGTTGTCAGGCAGAAGAAGATGACATTGCAGACGTAGGTGTCTAGCGGGAGACACGTGCTTGAGCTGGACTTGGTTGATAATGGCAGAGATGTCATGAGGGGCCAAAACAACCAACGGGTGGCCAAGGACCAGGTCTGAAGTTCTTTCAATGAGTTCTCTTGCAGCAAAAACAGCCCTAAGGCAGGAAGGGGTCCCTCTAGCCACAATGTCCAGTTGGCATGAAAAGTATCCAATAGGCCTCTGGCGGCCTTTTAAGTCATTAGTTTGGGTAAGAACTCCTGTAGCATGGCCTAGTCTTTCAGAGACAAATAATTTGAAAGGCTTGGTATAGTCTGGTAGGCCCAAGGCAGGAGCAGAGACAATGGCACGTTTAAGAGATTTGAAATTGTCCAGAGCTTCGTTGGTCAGGCCGAATGGATCTGACTTGAGTGCATCGTAGAGAGGTTGCATAAGCAGAGAGGCCTCTGGGATCCATGCTCTGCAGTAGGAAATGAGGCCTAAGAAGGCATGAAGAGATTTTGAAGTCCTTGGGGGTTGAATGTCCAGAATTGCTCTGACTCGGTCCCGAGTGAGATGTCTGGTACCTTGAGATAGGCAATGTCCAAGGAAAATCACAGAAGGTTGACAGAACTGCAGCTTGAGAAGTGAAGCTTTACATCCTTGTTCTGCCAAATAGCAAAGCAGACTAATTGAACACTTTTCAGTAGTGGGTATATCATCTCCACAGAGCAGCAAATCATCCACATACTGGAGTAAAACAACTTCTGGGTGTTCAGCTTGCCATGGGTCAAGAATAGTACACATGGCTTTGGCAAATTGACTTGGAGAATTTTGTGCCCCTTGGGGCATGACAGTCCATGTATATTGTTGCATTTCATGGGTGAAAGCGAACAGGTATTGACAGGATGGATCTAGTGGAACACTGAAAAAAGCATTAGCTAGGTCAATGACTGTGAAATACTTTGCAGAAGGTGGGACGCCAGAGAGCAGGGTATGGGGGTTTGGTACAAGAGGGGTATCCAGGACAGTGGCTTCATTGACCGCACGGAGATCCTGAACCATCCTGTACTTTACTGGCTCACCTTTTAGAGTCTTCTTCTTCACAGGAAATAATGGAGTATTACATTCTGATTTACACTCCACTAAAGCACCCTTTTCCAGGAGCGCTTTGATGTGAATAGAAATGGCTGCAGCCTGTGCTGGTTTTAGAGGATATTGTGGTTTCCTTGGTAACTTAGCTCCTGGAATAAGCTTAACCACCACAGGTGGGACATTTAGATGACCTATATCCTCTGGGCCTGAGGACCATAACTTAGCAGGCACCTGAGTTTTTAACTCATCTGGGAAATTGGACCTAGGTTCTGCTGCTTCCTCATTGGGTTTTTCTAATTGCAGCATCAAAGGTAAGGAGCACAGGGCTGAAGTGTCAGAAACAGATAGAGGTGTAAACATTTCTACCTGTCCATCTGGAGTGAAGGTTATAGATGCCTGCAGGCGTGAGAGGACATCAGCGCCTAACAGGTTAATTGGGCATGTGGAGGAAACTACAAAACGAGCAAGTAAGCTTGTGCCAACCCGCAGAGGGGTTGTTAGAGGACTGTGTCTCGGTTGGCCATCCACTCCAACACAGGAGACATCAATACTTGACAAGAAAGATGGGTCTGGCAGGTCTTGTTCTCTGAGAACACTTCGGGCTGCGCCTGTGTCAATAAGAAATGTGGTAGGTTGGCCTTCAATGGGTAAAGTCACTGTGGCAAGTGCCCCCCCCCCTTTATCCCCTGTAGACAATGCCATGACAGGGGTTAATGACACAGGTTTGCCAATTTCCTAATCATCATCTGGTTCCTCAACAATTGGAACCGTTTTCTCGGCCTTAGGGGCCGGGGCAGGCTTGGGAAACTTTTTGGGCTCCCCTGTGGGAAACTTTTTGGGCTCCCCCGGTTCCCTTTTGGGTTCTGGACAGTCACTTCTGTAGTGTCCCTTAGCCCCACAATTAAAACATGTTACGTCCTCTAACTTGACACCCTTGGTGCCAGGGGTGATGGGGGTGGTACGGGCCACCATGAGAGGAGCTGGATTGGGTCTTCTGGGGGTTTGGGCAGATTCCAAACCTCTAGCAACTAGGAGTAACGTATCTAGGGGAACAACCTTGTATTCAGGGCGTGCAGCAATGATTCCCTTGCGTATGGAATCTTTAACACCTTGGACAAACGCACCTGATAGCATTTGTGAATGAATTTTGTCAGTGAGATCAAATCCCAAATCTGTAAACATTTGATATAGTCTTGCATGAAACCTTTCCACTGATTCTCCTTTGTCTTGCACAACATCAGTAAGGCCAGCAGCTTGATCTGCAAGTTTATCCTTAGCCCAATCTCTTAATTGATTGCAAAAGGTTACTCCGGAGGGGTAATCAACATCACTTGTAAGCAGATCTGTACTGAGGTGGCGGGCCATGCTGGGCCAATATGCATCCCCTGCTTTAATAGCACAAATGCTCAGTAGGTCACGCCAGGCGGCGGAATAAGTCTTTTGTATCTGAACTATCCCTCGGTAAAAAGGCATAGGCTGCTTCTCTGGGTCAGGGAGAGATTTCATTAAAGCACTAGCTTGTGTGGGGTTAAAAGTGACATATTTAGGAGGGGCCTGTTCTCCCCGACCCTGATGGCCGAAGGGATCTTCAATAGAACGGTGGGCTCTCGCAGCCTCCATTGAACCCTGGGACAGCCTGTCATCCTCTTCCTCATCTAGCTCTATTATCTGGGACCTTCTGCGTGAGGGGAACACCTGAGGAGACAGGGCCGGGGGATAGGAGGGAGCTCCGGAGGCGGGAGTTGCCATTGGGTCATAACCTTGGGGCCGGTAATCACCGGGAAGCACCGGCATCAGGGGTGCTGAATGGCTGGGGGCCGCCATATTGGAGGCGGGGAAGGAAGTTGCATTGGGGTTAAGGGAAGATGTGGCGGCCATGTTGGATGTGGGCACATCCGGGGCAGACTGAACCGGACTGGGCATGACCGGAACCTGGGGAGTGACTTGGGGAAAGGGGTATGGCCAGTGAGGATAGGGGTATGGGAAGTGGTATGGCCAGGCCATTTGGGTGGGGGTTGGGAGGCGGGGAAGGAAGTTGCATTGGGGTTAAGGGAAGATGTGGCGGCCATGTTGGGTGTGGGCACATCCGGGGCAGACTGAACCGGACTGGGCATGACCGGAACCTGGGGAGTGACTTGGGGAAAGGGGTATGGCCAGTGAGGATAGGGGTATGGGAAGTGGTATGGCCAGGCCATTTGGGTGGGGGTTGGGGGCGGAACCTGGAGTGGGCAGGAAGGTTGGGTAGGAATTAGCAGAGGGGGTGGGAACCTGGGCTGTGGTCGGGGCGGGCGAGGGAGAGGGTGGAGAAGAGTCAGTAGAGGCGGGTGAAGAAGGAGGAGCCGGAGTGGGATCAGCAAGATTGACAGTGGCAGGAGAGGAGGGGTTAGTGAACTGGGCAGATGCAGATGGGAGGGTAGGATTATCTACGGAGACAAAGTGTGAGGAAGGAATGGCAGATGAGATGTTAGCATTAGACTCAGAAGGTGGCTTGGGGATGGATGAGGATGATGGGAATGTTAGGGAGGGAGAAGGGGAAAAGTAGGATCCATCAGAATTTAGGACCGGGCAAACGGGAGAGGTGACGGGATGGGGATTGGGAGGATTGGGAGTGGGATACATAGTCAGCTGGCAATCTCCCATTACTGACTGGATCTTTGGGATAGACATCCCCCGGGCGCCATTTTGGGGCGCTGGCTGAGGAAGAGCCCCAGTAACATAATTATTATGGTACACAAACATTTTCACACCCTTGTGAATTATTTCTTCCTCAACCCAACCTTCTTGCTGAATAGCCTTCGCTACTCTGTACCATGCTTCAGCTGTTTTTAATAAATCATAATTTGCAAGCTTGCCTTTCTTCTCCATCAACAATCTACGCCAACTTTCTGGTTGTAATCTACCACATGTCGGCACAGCAATTTTACAAACTTTTGCAATCTTTTCAACACCTTTAACCATCTCCTCACCCTCTCTGTCATCAACTAAATCACATGCTAACCAGCCCTTACTGGGCTTACTTAAATCCTGCCCCATAATCCCTTTTCCCCTACACCAGCGTCCCAGATATAGGGAAAGACAAGGAAAATTGAACAGGAACGTCTACAATGCTCGACTGCCACCCGAGAATCGTGGGCCCTTCTCAGGTGCGTCTTCCCAAAACGTAGACTAGTCACTGAATCCGCCTACCCGGGGTGGTAGACACGGATTGGAGCGAGGTGAGAAGTGTGTGACCAATCACTTCTCTTATAAGAGGAATGGGAGTGGATAGTATAATAGTACAGGAAGTGTAGAAAAGGTAAAAGGTAAGGGAAAATCCTTAGAGACAGACACAGGAGTTTGGAAGACTCCTAATTAAGCAAACAAGACAACAATACAAATGAAATACAGTGCATGCATCACAGTTCAAATGAAATCAACAGTAATCCCTTTCCTTCTACATGTGCTTACTCCAAAGTCACCTTTCTCAACCTCGTAGTGTCCCCGCTCGGAGAATGACTTCCTCAAGTCTCACTACCAGCGGCCACAGGAAACAGCAACCATACCTGAATCCTGTCTGGCCTCCCTCGTTACAGCAGTCGACATAAAAGTGGCCGCGCTACCCTCACCCTCGTAGTGCCCCTATAAAACCCACTTTATAAGTCTCACTACCACGTGATGCGGAAAACAAGCAATGCCTGCCTGAATCCCCCCAGGAAACTGAGTCCCCTGCCACAAGGCTAAGTCTCCTACCACAATTAAATAATCAGTGGACCTTCAACTCAACTAGAGCCGAAGGGTCCGGGTCAGGACGTCCCCAACTCAACTAGAGCTGGAGGGTCCGAAAGCGCACAGTGAAGCTAGCTAGGCTATCAGAGTGACACAAAATTGGATCACAGGAAACTATGATTCTACACAGATCCCACAGTTCCACAAACTTCTTTTTCCATACAGCCACAGCCACGAGGCTCCTAAAAGAAGTAAACAGGCAAAGAAGACCCCCAGGAAACTTCCACAGGTCAACCCCCCTTTTTCCTTACAGCCACAAACACGTGGCTCCTAAAAGGAGTAAAACAGGCAACAGGACTCCAGGCAAATCCCCCGGGTCCACCCCCCTTTATCCCAAAAGGGGAAACAGACAAACAGTCAAAACAGAGAACCCCAGGCAAAACCCCCGCAGGTCCACCCCCCTTTTATCCCAAAAAGGGGAAACAAATAAACATTCAGCCCGGGCAACCAAACTAGACACACCCAGGCAACAGATAGACTAAATGCAGGTAACAAATGGGTAATAAGACTCCGGGCAAGATATTACCTGTCTTTGATGTCCTCCCGGGAAGCAGTCACAGACACGTGGACGGGTCAATCAAAGGGGCCGGAACATACCGGTGGCTCTGCAGAAGTCTCTACCGTGTACCTGGAGGTGATCAATCTCCTTTCCTTCCCCCTGGATTCCTCCGTCCACCCTTGTCTTCCTTAGGACGGCTCACCGGCCAGACATAGCCCGGAGTCCCTGTTCGGGCGCCAAAGTTGTTATGGTACTTTTTCAGTAAACCAAAATGTTTAAGTGTCTATCTGTTCCTGTCCAAATTAAAGAGAATTGAATTGCGTATATACGCTGAAGTAATTCAGTCTGACACACGGAGTTCAGGTTAAAATAACTTCGAGGAGATTTATTGGCAAGTGAAGTATCAGAGGGCGCGCAGGCCCTTTTAAGAGACATTTTCGTCATCATTGATTATCAAGATATCAGTGAATAAACATCATTAATTGGATTAATTGTTAAGTGTCTGGATTAGTGTCCACCTATCAATATAATTAATTGGATCAAAAACTAAGTGGTTAGTTCCGTGTCCACCCACCAGGAGGTGGTATTATTCTAGACACGGGTGGGGACAAGGGGGTCTTGAGCGTCATTTTACTCGGTCGGTGATGTCAGATCTCGTGGTTAGGTGCAAGGTCTCTTATGAATAGAACATTTCATTACTACTGTGTTCTCATGGCCTTTAAATTATACTATGTTGCGAGTTAGGGGAAACTCAACAGTTCCTGGGTTAGTCATATCCTTATGGAGAATACAGTCTTTGTCTATTGTATTAGATGTGCTGAGAAATACTGTCATGTAATGTAGTTTTCATATGGAGAAGTCAGGTTATGAGGACAAAATGGAGGATTTGTCACAGTATCAGGTTAATACAGAGTTAGAGCAGCAATTCAATATAAGTACAATAAGATTTTTTAATAATTCTACATCACTATGTAGCCTGTGTGGTAGATGTAAATGTACTATGTATCTATGCTATAGTAATTCGCATGCTGGCAGCCGTAAGCTACCAGCATGCAAGTACTTCGTTCGACGAACAGCGGCTATCCGGGCTGTTCGTGGAACGAATGCGGGCCCCTCTGATAGACCACACACTTAGGAGCGTGTGGCACTCGTTAACCGATTGCAACAATGTTGCAATCGGTAATTAGAAGCTCTCCTAGGTGGCCGTCGTTCGGCTACCGACCATGCGGCAGTCGGCCATCTTGGATTCGCTATTCTTCAGCGGTGTTTGGTCGTCGAGCGCCTGGAACTGAAAACGGCTACTCGACGACACGAACACTGCTGGACGTCCAGACCGTTCGGGAGCCCGGTATTCGGTAGAATCGTTCCCCCAAGTATAATCGACAGTTTGAGGGGAACTTCGATGTAAACTGTATTTGTTGCGGCGTTCGGTCGGTTATTTCAGCTGGGATCTGAGCGGTATTCACACAAAAGATGCGCTCAGACCCCAGCTATCTACCGAACGTTCGGTTAGTTAAATGTACCGTATAAAACTTATAAAACTGATTTTTAATGTGAATTGTCAGTTTTGCTACACGAGGGGATAATCCACTTAATCGTCCATTTTAGTGGGAGTGTCCCTCTCGTGTAGCAATGTACCCTGGGAGAATTACACTGTATTATGGGAGAAATCCCCTGAAACGTCTGTCAGGAAACCCCTTGCATGGGGAACTGTATAAATATACAAGCCTGTGAATAAAGCTAGTTAGTTGACTCCCAAACTGTGTTTCGTCCGGTTATTGGGAGGATTGGGATATTGCCTTACTTTTCAGGCATGACTGTGGATTTACCTAGGATACCAGCGGAGATTGTGGATTCTAATACTACCCTCCGCTACAATATATAAATATATACATACACACTCACACACTTTCCTGTATATGTTAAATATATTATAATTAAAGCATTGTATAATATATTATACATATATAATGCATAGATATGATTTCATTATAAGTGTATTTTGAGGTATATATGTATATATCTCAAAGTACACTTTTAATGAAATCATATATATGCATTATATATGTATAATATATTATAAAATGTTTTCATTATTTTATAATATATTATACATGTATATGTATAATATAATATATTTATTTATTTTTACTTTTTAGCAGCCTGGGGGACTGTCTGACAGCTCAGACAGTCCCCCTGCTGGCAACTCCTATTGCTGCGATGTGATCATTGTGATCACATGGCCCTGGAGGGCCCAGGGTGGCCGGAGCTGCTGCAGGGGTACTGCTGGAATCTCCACCTGGCACCTGAACTCAAAGTGCCTTGTAGAAGTTCACATTAAAATCATGTCTCCATGATGAAGATCTCTCTCTGAGTCTGGGCTACAAATAGCTCATTAGATTCTTGATATTTCAAGACTTGTGCCATGACAAAGTATTTTGTCTTCTCTTACGTATAAGAGGTTACCTAGGTATATATTATTTTATAGTTAAAGCTTCCAAGTACAAGCCCCACGTTGGGCGTAAATTGTAACCGCGGCTGGTTCCCTTATTTACCACTATAAAGTCTTAAAGCATAGAACTTAGCAGGGCTAACAATACAGATATCTTAGCCATAATTTTAGATAGTTAGTAAGAGATCCTCTATTTAAAATATATAAATAATTGAGAATACAATATAAAATAAGGATTGTCTTGGAAGCAATAAAGTTTTGTCTTTTTAGACATCTAGCAATGCATATAAAAATATAAATATAGACATATAAAATCCATTACAATACTTTATAGAAGAGTTTATAAGATTAAACTAAATGCTTGCAAATATCAATAATAGATTAACATACCCTCCTGAACATGTCATCATGTCAGCCTCTCTGTCATTTTAAGATGGAGCGTCTGTCTCCAAATCTCTCCTCTGTCTGTCCCTTAACATTTAAAAGTACACCTATTTATACCCTAGGTGTCTCCATTTTAGGGTGACCGTAGTTCAAATATGAAAAAGTAACTTCTTTTACTTTATTCATTTTAGGACCTCCCTTAACTTGGCAAAAATACAAGGCCATAACTAAAGGGTGCACACCTCATGGAAATTTCCCTGACTTAGGTCAAGATGGCATCTTTATCTACTTAGGGCTACCGCAGTATATTATGTACTGAAAGAGTCCTAGCATAGCCTTGAAGCTTGTTTATGCATTATTGTTATTGTATTTCGTCTGGGACAAAATGGCGTAAACATATTCTGCACTGAAGGTAAGTAAGAGGTTATTGCTTAAAGAAACATGTATAAAAAACTATGTTCCATTTCTAACACCTTGTCAGTTTGCAATATCTCTTAAAGACAAAGTACATAGTTTGAGGAATATTTCATTCTAAAATGTGTAATATTTGCATTTGCCCATAACAACATAGAGGAACCCTCACAAATATTATATCCCTGGATAGCTTGGATCTGAGTGTCCAAGTTGTCGAAATAGTGCTCAGATCCCACGAATCGCCACCGGGTAAAGTTTTGACCAACCTCTCATGAGGCGTCTGCCCAAATCAGTTCCAGAGTTTCAGTGGTAGCAGTAGGTCAGTTTCGGGAGTTCAAAAACAAACAAAAAGACGAACGGTTCCCCTGGCTCATAGGTAGCATTTGTTCACCTTGTACTTGCGAATAAACCTACCAAACAGCGCTCTTCTGGCTTGTCGCGGAAAGAAAGTTGTTTGTATGGTTTTACCGGGTTTGCGAGGTTGAGTGTCTAACTAGTTTTGTCACAGAGATATTCATTTGTTTAACTGTTTACAAGGTTGTTTGAATACTATGAAAGATCTGACAGAATGATTTCATATTTCACATTAATCCAAAGTGTAGGTCCCTATCCTCTAGATACCATAGTATAAAGGATATATTTAAATAAACTTCATGCTGGACAAGCTCATATCAGGGTATTTGTACCAATGTAAGAACTAATCAGCTGCACTCTGCAAATGTGCAGCATCAGATGGCTAGCATTGTGTCAGAATACTGAAAGAATATTTAGCAATGTACAGGCTACAACCTAACCAAAGGCACTATAAAAAAAAATATTAAGGCATATTACCGGCCCTTACATTTACCCTATGAATATATCAGAACTAAATAAGCAATGTGTTTGATTCAGAAGGGAAAGGAAACAATGCTAAATAAATAAGTAGTTCAAAATATCAGTAACTAGACTACAAAGTCAGAGATTTAGCAAGGACTGGTAAACAGGAACAAGGGATTAGGCAAATGTCATTGTCAGATCTGGCTGGTGGGTCTGGTATCAAGCAAGTAGCAAGCAGGAGTGCTTTATGTATTTGGAGTGTTCCTTTAAGGCTTCTACAACAAATCATAAGTCATTATATATCAGAAGTATTTTATTGAATTAAAAGCATTACATTTTTTTTAGATATGCTTTATTTATCGATCTGCATATATCTAACAGTGGGAATATTGTTAGTGCTCAATTAATTCATTATGAAAGATGAATAATAAGAAAAATAATAATAAAAAAAAAAAAAAAAACAGCAAATGGTAATATGCTTTTAAAATGTAATGTTGGAGTGTTCTGCACAAGCATTTTATTAAGATGTAACTGGTCACATTTGGAGTTCTTTTAGGCATATATTTAATGTGTTTATGAAATCAAAATAGGGGCTCATGGATATCCTATTTAACATTTATTTTCTAATTTATTTTCTCTTTTTAGATTATACATACCGTACATTCAAAATACACATTTGCCCATATTTTTAAGTTATTTCACAAATACCCTGAGATTTACAAACCAACATTATCTACAATATTTTATTAAGCATGCAATCCATGCTACAATACTTATACAGTGAAATGTACCAGCCTTTTATGCTGCCTGTGTGCATTATTTAAAAACAAATTGCACTGCCAAAAATACAGTCATGATACTAATCTAAGTAACTTTAAAGTCAGTGTTCAGGGTAGATTTTTTATCAACCAAA
Organism: Pelobates fuscus; assembly: GCF_036172605.1. NCBI lineage: Eukaryota > Metazoa > Chordata > Amphibia > Anura > Pelobatidae > Pelobates > Pelobates fuscus. Next base: position 191,327,508 of record NC_086318.1, read on the forward strand.
AATCATGTACTACATCCAACATCGTCTCATGAGTGAATTATAAAACTTAAACTAAGAGAGCATACTGGCTAAAGTATTTTTTAAATCTTTGTACATGTTTGTACTTAAACCATCAGTAAAACATTTTTCCCAATGCAAAATTAAACGATAGACTGATTAACTGGTCTTGACTGTAGCCATAAAATGTATGAATAGCTTGAGTTTGAAACAAACTGGCCAAGCATCCTTTACTCTCTTGCCAGCATCCCACGTATGCATGTGAATGCTGGTAATGTATAATTACTGAAAATCACTTTTTGGCAGGGTACTTTTCTGTTTGAGCTGTCTGTAATACATTTGGTATGGCGCACCTGCTAATTAATTTAGTTCTACAAAAAGCGGATCACCTGGCTGTGATTCAACATATAAACCATTTAGACATGACATGGTCATGATGTTAGAATTGGGAAGAAGAACAATTTAAGCTCAATTGGACGGTGTACGAATGTTGGTGCCAGATGAGGAGGTTCCAGCATGTCATAAGATTTCTAGTGTACTTTGATTATCATATGATTATTTTGATTTCTTCATATGTGTTGCAAGGGCAAAAGTAAAATTTAAGTTATCATAGGCAAATCAATTTTCACACTCTGAAAGTTTGAAATGTGGATTTTAAATGTGCAATATTTATTTTCTGATACCAACATTTCCCTCTTCCTTTCTCAATAATTGAAGGTTTTCAATTATAGCCTAAATAGAACTATAAAGATGTCACTGCACAATATATTCAAATATATATACACATATATTTTTATTCTATTTATTATTTTTTATAATAGATAACCATTGCATTGTGTAAGTATTAACAAACCTTAGACAGGGAACAGTAAAAGAGACAACACAAATACAGTGTCTTTACAAAGATTGATTAATAAAAATCAGAATTCTTCAAATGTGAAAACATGCACAGTAAAGAATACCATTCATATAATAATTTTCCTAGTTTTATAACGTAAAATCAATATTCTTCAAAGTGATTCCATTTATATTTAAACTATTGACTAAATTGTCCAGTGTGTGTTTTTAATATCATTGTTCTCTCTAATACTAACACAAGTGAAATAACATCAAACTAAACCTAAAATTGCATTTCTTCCTAGATAAACTAAAATAAATAGGAAGTTGTTTTTTTCTAAAACAATGTTAAACTTCATTGTTTTTTTTTTTTTTAAATCTTTGTTTTATTGCGGCATATGATATGGGGTACAGAAGAGAAAAGGATAATGTACGGTTTGTTCACAAAATGGGGTTAATACAACATTTGCATCTGGTAAATACACTTCCTTGTTCAGTAATGGCGCCTTTTTTTTTTTTGTTATGTCGATTATCGAAACAGATATATTGCATTTTAAAGGTAAGGAAACAACGGTTATGTGAGTCATGTAAAATAGGCTAAACATTGCTAACGGTATGGTTGCTTAAGTGATTGTTAAGATTAGGTTACATGCTGGACAGGGTTCAACTGCAATTATTCGTGTCAATTCTGTTTAAGTACATGCTAGGTAGGCCCCTTAAAAAATGTTAGTCTATTACATAGAAGGTACACAAGTTTATGATGTTAGTCCCCAGGAGTCAGGTCCGCAGTTAAGTACATGTCAAATTTACAATATGCCATGCGAAGGCTAATGATTAGCTGGCCGGGAGGCAAGGAAAACACAACAAGAAGAGCATGCAGGCATTATATGCTGGTACTAGTAGCTGAATATATGCTTGGGTGTAAGCTAAATATGTGAGCTAGATAGCATCGCCCCTTAGACCTGTATGGCTACACATACATGACATTGGTAGGGTTGGAGCATTAATACAAGCACATTGTGAATTATACAGGCTACACTAAAGGTTATGAAGGGAGCGACAAATTTAACCAAAAATTAAAGTTACTTGGATCGTACTTTAAGCAATCGAGGTAGACTTCCTGAGATGGCATTCAAGAGTTAACGAACAATGTGTACCTTTAGTGTTATAGCATGCATCACTAACGGGCTTAAATCTGGAAATTACAACCTGTCTATGCTATACATTTTAACGACAATATTAGTAGGTTTAGATAAAAAATAAAACATGAAATAAAATTTAGCAGTAATAGATAGTAATAGATAGTAATAGCTTGGTTTGCTTCAGGTACACCTTCCCCTTCGGCTGTCCCAGCTTCTCCGGTGGCAGGAGCTTAGAGTAATGTCGGGATCTGCAAGGTTGGGCTGCTTGAGGAAGCAGGGGGTTAGTTCTGTGCGGTACATGTGCGGTACAATTGGCATAACGTATAATAAGTCCTAGATCAAGGGGAGCGATAGTCTGCTACTACTGGGGGCTATGTGTCCCAGTCTTCCTGCCTCATGTCTCACAGAGTCCTCCTCAGCCTATGCCTTTAAGGGTTGGTCCCAGGTTTGGTAATCCATTCAGGGACTCAACCGTTCCGACCACCAGGTCTGTGTGCTTCATGTGCTTTGCTGCCCGTTTGCTGAGGTGTGGACGGACCATCCTTTTCCCCGGTATATTTGCAGGCGTAGTGTGGGCCCCTCTCGGGTGTGAGTCCCTGCCTGCAGGAAAGAGCGTCTTCTCCTCCGCCATATTTTTTTGGCGCGCTTGGCCTGACTGGGTGTGCGCTTTGGACGGGAGCGGTATGGCGGTGCCTCAGGTGGGTCTGAAGCTCTTGCCTTACTTGTGCTCAGCCGGTCTGCTAGTTTTTCCCAAAACGCTTTAAATGTGGTGTCCAGCCGGGCTAGGATGTCAGTCTCCTTTGTTGGGCCTGTTGGCTCGAGTGTAGTCTCCGCCATTTTTTTATAGTTCGGTTCCGTTGGAGTTGCTGGGGTTGCTTCTTAGGGCCCGTAATCATGCTTATCTCTGTTGGAGGCATCGGGGGAGCGGCCATCTCCCCTGTGCTGGCCATGCAGGCAGGCCTTGAGGAGTGCTTCGAGGGTTTCTGCTTGGTGTGCCACATATTTGGTGTCGGTAGGTAGCCCCCGGTTTCGCCTTTCTGCTGGATACTCGTTTGGAGAATTTGCGGTGAGTTTTAGGTGTATAACCCGAGGTTTTTGTCCCGAGGTGCAGGAGCGGCTCTTTTCTGCGACCTCTCGGCTCTGCGGTCAGGCCCCGCCCCCAGATATTGATTATTCTGGTGTCGCTCTCTAGTCTAAACTTCATTGTTTTAACAATAATATACTGCAGTTGGCATATTGTGTCTATAACCAACTGGAAAAAATATAGTATCATGCTCTGGACTATCAAACTAAAAAAGACATTTGTAAAAACCTGAAGGTATACTGAATACATTTACTCTGATAATTGACATAAAGTACTTATTATAAAAAAATATTTATTATACATATGGTTCATATGTTTGACATTATTGATTTTTTCTTATGAGCAAACTAGATTTAAAATATTAGGATAACTGTATAACTCACGAATATCACTTAAATCCCAATTTAGATTTAAAAAAACAAATAGAAGGAGAATTTAAGAGAATTGTAGATAAATGATAACATGTTAAGTAATCTATGCACAAGTCACACAAGATGATATTACTGTATGTAATATAAAGTAGGATGATAAACATGATAATTCACGCAAGAGTGATAATGCATGTAATTATTCATGTTAGGAAAGTGTTACATGTGGTTAAAAAAAAAAATGCAAAAAATGCAAATAACATTTTTTCTCACCCATGGAGAGCTCCCCGTAGACTGAGCTCTGCAGGGCTGGGGAAGGCTTATAAAGCGTTGCCCCGTCCTGCAATTAGGCTCAGAGCACTCCGATTGGTGGGTTTAAGCCATCCAATCAGAGTGCTCTGACAGGTAAATGAAGAGACTGACAGGTAAGTCTCTACATTTACCTGTCACAGCACTCTGATTGGTTGGTTTGAAATCCACCAATCAGAGTGTTCTGTGTCATTTTACACAGCGTGGGAAAGTTCTTTGGCAATAGGTGCCCTCTTTAGGGTGGGGGCCAGGGGGGAGGACATTAGGTCCCCCCCCCGAATTTTATTTATGGCCCCAACCCGCCGCTTAGGGGTGGGGGCTAGTGGGGAGGACAATAGGACCCCCCTTATTGGTATTTAGGGCCCCCACCCTCCGCTCAGGGGGGGGGCCGTGGGGGGCAATAGGTCCCCAATTAGTTTAAAAGGCCCCACTCGTGAGTCATGGGTGAGGGCTCAGGAGGGGGGAATGTTTTTTTTTTTTTTTTTTTTTAACAGTAAGCAGCCACAGGCTGCTCACTGTTTAATATACATGCCCCTACTCACGGTATAGCGAGTAGGGGCATAATTTAATACTAAGTAACCAGCTTATATAGAGGCTGGGTCACATGCTGCACTGGCTAATCACAGCCATGCCATGGTTCTGATTAGCAACCTTTTTAACTCCTTACTCTGTCACTATCTTATATGTTCTGCTTACAGACACGGCAAGGGGCTTTGTTGTGTGTTTCCTAGGCAACCAAGCTTTGAAGCCGGTCACCACGTCAGCACATATCACATGCATGACGGGGGGCAGTGCACGCAATTAGATGCGTGCATACACACGGAAGTCCACTCGGTATCGGTGGTGGTGGGTGCACCACACCTGGGTGAGTTATTAAGAGATCTTGCATAGCAAGACCACTTAATGTTATATATATATATATATATATATATATATATATATATATATATATATATATATATATATATTATTCTTATAATAGCCAAATTTACCACCCTAACTCCTCCCACAGTTTTTACACTACATAGACAGTAATAGACCGCTATTAGTTTGTGGAACATTTCGCCGAATGGTTCACAAAATATCGTTGTTTTTGTGGTGAAATTGGTCCCATAGGAATGAATGGCGAAATGTTCAAAACTAGAGTGGGAGCTGACAAAAGCTGAAAAATCTGGACATGATTTCTAAACTGCCACCACTCCCTCATTTTCAAGCCCACCTACACAAATCTTATATCAAAAGTTCAGCTATCCCTGCTGCCACTAAACATGTCCACGGCTAAGCCATAGTCCTGATAGTTTTCACAATATAACCATTTGTTTGCAACTCACGCCGTCCATTGACATTCATTAAAACTCCACTCTAGCCACCTCAAATTTAAAGGACAATATCTAAACTGCGCCTTCATTTTTAATATTTCAGAGACATATGCATCAAAATGTAGGTCTGGGTCCTGTGATTCTCACAATATAAAGCTCTTCGCTACAGGATTTATAGTTTTTAAAATATGACCGTTTGAAGATGGCAACTGCCAGTGAAGTGAGCAATTTGGAGCAGTTTGTTTTTAACCGCTCTTCTCTGCCCTATTTGAAATCTATTAGTTCCTGTTGGCAGTTGGTGGAATGTTCAAGGGATTTGAAATGGCGGCTGCAGAAACCCTGTGTAACAAGGCTGCAATATGAAGATGCTGTTATGTATGTATTAATAAAGTGAGTACTTCGTTATACAGGAATTATTGACTGATTTTTACAAAACTTCACAGTGGCAGCAGGGATAGCTGAACGTTTTGATATAAATTGGTACATTTATATCCCTACATGGCAAGACCACTTACTATTATCTCACATATATATTCTTATTCTTATTGAGCAATTTGGAGCAGTTTGTTTTTAAAAGCTCTACTCTGCCCTATTTGAAATATATTAGTTCCTGTTGGCAGTTGGTGGAATGTTCGAGGGATTTGAAAGATTTGAAAGTTCTTCTCTCCCCTTGCTGTAGAGTGAGTGAACCACACTCCAACCTTTCCACAGTTACTCCAGCCACTCCAACCACACAACAGTTACTCAAGCCACTCCACCCAGTTACTCCGCCCAGTCCAGTTGTAGACTACTGGTAGAGGCAAGAACACTTCACACAATTTCCCCAGAAATTGTAACTTTTCTAGTTTCAATTATATTTGTAGGTATATATTGCTTATGTATGTATGCTTTGTTGTCCTGTTATTGACCATGAAGAAAGTCCAGAGCGGGGACTGAAACGTTGGTCGTTTTTTAATTTTATCCAATAAAACATTTGAATTTTAAAAGACCGGTGTGCAGCCATTCTGTAACGGATATATATTTATATATATATATATATATATATATATATATATATATATATATATAAAACGAGAAAATATATAAATATATATCCGTTACAGAATGGCTGCACACCGGTATTTTAAAATTCAAATGTTTTATAACATATGTACTTATATTGATATTAAAATACACTACATATGACGTTTCATATACCGTATATACTCGAGTATAAGCCGAGTTTTTCAGCCCATTTTTTGGGCTGAAAAACCCCAACTCGGCTTATACTCGAGTCACTGTCTGTATTATGGCAATTTGCATTGCCATAATACAGACTGGGGGAGAGGGGGGCTGGCAGAGCTGTACTTACCTGTTCTGCAGCTCCTGTCAGCTCTCTCCTCCTCTGCGCCGTCCGTTCAGCACCTCGGTCAGCTCCCAGTGTAAGTCTCGCGAGAGCCGCGGCTCTCGCGAGACTTACAGTGTGAGCTGATAGAAGGAGCTGCACGGACGGCGCAGAGGAGGAGAGAGCTGACAGGAGCTGCAGAACAGGTAAGTACAGCTCTGCCAGCCCCCCTCTCCCCCCACTGAACTACCACTGGACCACCAGGGAAGGAGCCCCCCTCCCTGCCATATATCAAGCAGGGAGGGGGGACGAAAAAAAAAATATATATAAATAAAATAAAAAATAATAATAAAAAAATAATAATAATAAAAAAAAAATTAATAAAAAAAAAGGGGTATAAGGACCACTATGGGAGGGAGGGGGGGGGGGGGATAAGGACCACTATGGGAGGGAGGGGGGGGGGGATAAGGACCACTATGGGAGGGAGGGGGGTATAAGGACCACTATGGGAGGGGGTGGGATAAGGACCACTATGGGAGGGAGGGGGGTATAAGGACCACTATGGGAGGGGGGGGGGTATATGGACCACTATGGGAGGGATGGGGGGGATAAGGAACACTATGGGAGGGAGAAGGGGGATAAGGACCACTATGAGAGGGAGGGGGTGGGATAAGGACCACTATGGGAGGGGAGGGGGAAGTAAGGACCACTAGGGGAGGGGAGGGTAAGGACCACTAGGGGAGGGGTGAGTCAGGACCACTGGGGGGGGGGTGAAGGAACACGGGGGTGGGGAGGTAAGGACCACTGAGGGAGGAGGAGGGGAAGTCAGGACATATGGGGGGGGGGAGGGGGCGGCAAAAAATTTTTTGCCTACGGCGGCAAATATCCTTGCACCGGCCCTGCACACACTTCATTCACACACTGCATTCATACACACACACACTGCACTCATACACACACTGCACTCATACACACACGCTGCACTCATACACACACACATACGCACACACTGCATTCATTATACACACACTGTAAATAAATATTCAATTAATATATTTTTTTTAGGATCTAATTTTATTTAGAAATTTACCAGTAGCTGCTGCATTTCCCACCCTAGTCTTATACTCGAGTCAATAAGTTTTCCCAGTTTTTTTGGATAAAATTAGGGGCCTCGGCTTATATTCGGGTCGGCTTATACTCGAGTATATACGGTATATAATATGTATATATATTATATATATATAATATATGTGTATATTTAATTTATTTTAAACATGTTTAGTAATTATTTTTTTTTACACTTCCCACTAGCAGGGAGGCTGTCTGACAGCCCAGACAGTCTCCCTGCTGGCAGATTCACAGCCAGCTATAGGTGGCCATGTGATAGCTCTTTGAGAGCGCTCTATGCCGCCGCATGGCTTTAAAGCCCATTTAAATGGGGACGGCATTGAACACTGTAACGGTGTTAAGGGGTTAAAATAACAGATTATAGATATGTAAAGTAATGTTTACACAAGACACAATAAAGGATAAAGATGACCTTAAGCACAAATCACTTTATGTAATTAAAGTAGGACGATAAGCAGGATAAACTAGGCCAGAACGATAATTTTCATAATTATGTATGGTGGAAAAGTTTTACAAGAGGTTATTTTTTTCTTGTTTTCTTCCCTCCTTCTCAAAGTCAAACTTTTATTGTTTTTTTTTTTGCTATGTTACCTCATAGAGGTAACATAGCATCAAGATTAATCCTTAAATATGATCGTGGTGGAAGGCTCAATGAGGTGGGGTAAACATTGATCCTTCCTTATAGGGTTGTTCTATTTACATGTCACTGTCTTTGTATTATTGTCTTCTCTTCATGCAAAATTTAATCAACAAGTGTTGTGTTGGATAACTGAGTCAGGAACCCCTGTGGCGGTTCAAATTTTTTCTTTAGAGGTCATGATATTAAACAGAAGGTACTTATGCCCCAAATATAGGATACACGCTGATATTATGAAGATAGAATTCTGTATGTATATCTATGTCCCAAATTCCTCTCAAATTCAGTACCTACAAAAATTGGTTTTGAAATTAGATAAACTCAAACAAGGATCAGTTATAGTAACGGGAGATTTTAATTGTGTAATTGACTATCAATTAGATAAAAGGTCAGAGAAAGGCAAAAAACCTTCCAAGAATGTCTTTAATCAAGCCAGGAAATTTCGTAACATTCTTCAAAATCTCTGAAACAGATTTGACCTGTTTTAGCAAAAAAAACACTGTGCGTATTCTAGCATCGACCTAATTCTGATAGATCGTAATTTGCTGGAGAAAGTAAAATCTTCTAATCTTTAAATTACTTGGTCGGACCATAATATGGTTAAATTACAACTGTAAACCGAATTTGCTAGACATTGCCCAGACTGGAAATTAGATGATAAATTACTTAAATCTAAAGTTAACAGAGACAATATCACAAAGGCAATAGATGTATATTGGTCAGATAATAGGGATAATGAAGTTTCGCCTTTGATGAAATGGTATGACTTTAAAAGTGTTATCAGAGATCACATTATCAGAAGCACATGCAAAGTTAACCAGGGAAAAGTCTCTATTAGATTTATATATCGAACTTGATGAATGTAATAAATTAAATATATCATCTCCTTCTAGAGCTTTATCAAATCAAATAAATATCCATGACATCTTAATATTTAAAGTAATTAGAAACAGCAATTTATGAAAACAAATTATTACTATAAGGGGAACAAAGCAGACAAATTACTTACCAATAAAGTTAAATTTCAACAAAAGAATAAATTAATAAATAAAATAAGACGAGACCAAGAAGTAATATAAGACCCTAGAAAAATTGGCACTGTTTTTAAAGAATATAATTGTACTTTATACAATTTGCCTGTAACATCCTCTCAAGAATCTATAAATAAATATTTCTGTGATAAGGATCTTCCCTGCTTAAATAATTATCAGATAGAGCAATTGAATGAAAGAATAATGCCCCAAGAAATTGCATAAGCTATTAATACAATAAATTTTCTCTCGGCAATCATGGCCCTCTATTCCTCTCCATCAAGTAGAATAGTGGGAGGGGGAATTAGGTCTTAATGGTTTGATATCTCAAATGGCACCCGCCAAGGTTGTCCACTTTCTCCACTCCTTTACATCCTAGTGGCCGAACCATTAGCACATGAAATCTGTTCAAATTCAAAAATAAAGGGCTTTCAAATAAATGATAAAGAATTTAAGATTAACCAATATGCGGATGACACTTTATTGACTCTTGCGAATCCCATTTCTTTAGTACCAAAAGTAACGAATATAATAGAGCAATATAGCCTCCTTACAAATTATAAACTCAATGTTCAAAAAACTGTTGTATTACCCATGTATATAAAGAAAAAGGTTATATTTTCCTAAATAAACATTATGCCTTTAAATGGGAAAAGAAGGGTTTTAAAAACCTTGGCATAAATATTGTATACGACCCCTCTAACATAATGAAGGCAAATCTAATTCCATTAATAAGAGAAATTACTCACCTTTTAAAATGATGGAGTACACTGGAAATATCATGGTGGGACAGGGTCAACTCTATAAAAGCATATATCTTTCCTATGATAATCTATTTATTAAGAATGATCTCGATGCCTATACAGCCCTCATGGCTACCTCTTATAAATAAAATCTTTAGAAATTATATATGGCTGAATAAGAAACCCACAATATGGACTGATCTTTTATATTTAAAACATAAAAAAAGGGTGAATAGGTTTTCCAAACATTTTTATATATCATCAAGTGGCCCTTTTAATGCATACAATTACCACAATTAAGCAAGAAAATAATATCCAAAATTGGTTTGAAATTGAATCTAATGATATCAAAGAGCCATGTAACGCGGTTAATTTGTTCTGGTCAACAAGAATAAATATTCAAAATAAAAGTAGGGGGGCGGAGCCTGGCAGCCATGCCGAGCAGTCGCACACAACATGGGCTCCAAGGCAAAAACAAAAAGACACCGAATTAAGCGAGACAAAGCCCTCAATTCCGCGTACACAACAGCCCCAACCTAAGGGGCTCACCGAAACAACATTGCCAGCCAAAAGTCCCGACTGCCAGCGAAAGTCTCTTACCGGAGATCGACCCGAGGCCTACGGAGGGCAGCAGCAGTGGACACGAGGGAGGCGGCCGATCCCTCCGCAACTGCAGCCTTCATGGACTAAGGTCTCCCTGGAGGATTCTACCCCCCCCCCCATGCCGGCGGGGGATATCCCGGCAAACACAAGCGACGACCAAGCATCAGGGAATCACCCTGAGAAAAACATGGCGGACACCGCGTGCAGCCTCACGGCCAGCACCAGACTACCCCTGTTAGCGGAAAGGATCGACCGCATACTGCAGGACTTCTGGGCCAAACTTGCCCGCCGAGAACGTGCTTCTGAGGTGAGGCCACCCGCAAACCGCCCACAAGACATGGCCCCAACACTAGAGGCCAAGGAGAGGAAGAAAGCGCCTCGGAGAGTGCCACGACGCAAAAAGCCTGGCGCTGCCAAGGTACGCCATCCTAGGTCACGGCCTAGGCAGGGACAGCACACCACGCATCACCCACGCTATCGGGGAGCTGCTCCCAACCGGGGACACAAGTACTTCACGGAGAGAGGTTCTCTACTAAGCAGTTGCAGGCCCTCGGACCGGCAGAGTCGCCAAACCCGCAAATTCACTGCCAAACGGAGACTTACCACACCCAGAGATCGTGGATGGCCTCCTGCTTCCCTCAGGGGTCTGAAATATGATTACCGCAGCCGCTCCCAGCAAGCTGACCCGCGACACCAAGGCATCACGAACCAGACACTGATACAGTTCATGGTCCTGACCACTCAGCGGCAAGTACCCTGTAATAGCACAATTAGGGCCATGATACAAGCCTCTAGACGGGGAATAGGCTAAACAACATGGACTGCTGGGAGGCCTCATCTTCTGCAACACACAGAAGGGACAGACCACATGGCCCATAGCCAACGTTACTTTCTCTTCTGTTCATATAAAAGCTGACACTAACGTGGTTAACCTCAAACTGTTAAGCATTGGCAGGGCCCACTTGTTTTAACCTTGTTTCAGCCTGTGAGGCAACTGTTTAGAAATTTAGTGTATAGTCGACGCATTACCAGCACTAATGTGATGTAGCTACCTTCTACCTACTGCTAATCAATGCATGCTTATGGCCTACTCCTAACGTTTTATACCAGAATTGTTAATGCCTAATCATAATGCTTTAGTTTATCTTCACAAGATATATTGTATGTTGCATAGATCTAGCCTAAATTTACCAAATAGCTACCTATACAAGCGACTGTTTCTCGAGTTATTTTTAAATATTATAAACTGTGCTTATTCATCTTATGCCCCGCATGTTGAGCGTGGGAAAAGCTGGAGGACTGCTCTTGGGGCACCTCTGACCTGTCTGTGATATATTTATGCACAACAAAAATAAAGAATTAAAAAAAAAAATTAAAAAATAAATAAAAGTAGGATATGTCAATTTAATTTTAAAACCTCTAATTAAATTCTGGACTCACTTTAAAAAACAAGTACATTTAAAAGACAAAATCTTACCGGCATTACCATTTATACATTGAAATAAATGGATCGATAAGCTGGATATAAGGGAAAGGACAGGACAGGGCATTAAGACAATTTCAGATCTATTCAGAGAGTCAAATATCATGTCCTTTGCTGATTTACGGAGTGCATTTGGGCTCTCTGTAATACAGAATTTTAACTTTATTAGAATAAAGTGTTTTCTATATAGCTCTATATACTATCTGAATAGGACATCTTCAGTATTCAAATTAAATGAGCTAATTAAAAATGATAAGAGGTGGAGCCTAACCCTTAATGGAGACAGACGCGTGAGCCCTTAGCTCTCCGACCCCGGGACCGCAATCCGCATACATCAGCCTTCAAACAGAGCAATCTCGCCCCAGACATACCTCCTCCCGCTACCACTAACCCCCCTCACTAATCCGCCGCATGGGAGGCAATAGAAAAAGACGGGACACGACCCCATCGTGACGGCCATCTTTGCATCAGGGCCCCGTGGACTCCGGCTCCGACTCGGATGGACGAGAGCCTGCAGAAAGCCGGTCGACTCCCCTTACCAAGGACGACCTGCGGACGATGCTCCGAGAAACATCCAACGATATTAAGGCCTACACAACGGCCGCATTGGAGAAACAAATAGCGGGCCTTAGAGGAGACATAGAGACCCTAGCCTCGCGCACAAGCCAAACCGAACAGGCAATCACAGCAGCGCAGGCGAAGGCCGACCAACAAACTACAGACCTGGCAGCTTTGCATAACAAGGTGTTCTACCTGGAGGAGGGGTTGGAGGATCTAAACAACAGGTCAAGACGTCAGAACATCCGCATCAGGGGCCTACCAGAGTCGGTCCTCCCAGAGGCACTTCTCCCGACCGTCAGGGCCATCTTCCGTGCCCTCCTCCAGGACGTAACCGAGACAGAACTCTGCATTGAACGGGCACACAGGGCCTTACGCCACCCGGCCCTCAACCCCAGTATGCCCAGGGATGTCATCACCAGGCTCCTACACTTCCCAATCAAGGAACAGATAATGCGGCAGCAAGAGAGAACCCGCCAAAACACCAGGGCCAAACACTTCAGTTCTACCAGGACTTAGCACCGACCACGCTGAAGAAGCGCCGGGACCTCAGACCCCTTACAACTGCCTTAATAGAAAAAGGATGGCGCTACATGTGGGGACACCCATTTAAATTACATGTCAAAAAGGGGGACCAAACGTTCACCCTTCACCAAATTTCTGATATGCAGGACTTCGCCACCCATCTCGGACTCACCCTACGCCAGGCCCCAGCTGACGACGGAGCCACGGCATCATCCAATAGCAGCCAAAGGGCAGAACCACGTCTTCGTCCCTCCAGACAACAGGCAAACCCAAGATACCCTACCACCCCCAGGGGCCGGATCCCCACGGAATCATGAAAAGCAAGGCACCCAGGGACTCCCCCTGAACACCCAGCCAGATCGCTTACTCCTGTAGCCCACCGATATGTAATGTATAAAACCAACAACCACACATGCACGGACAACTCCAGTTACCGATAGGGCTTTTATTATGGTTTAATGTTGAATGTTCAAGCTTATTGTTTAATGAAAAAGGTGTGACGAATAGTCATTAGGAACACCACCAGTACAACCCCTAGGCCTCCGTGCTAGCATCCCTGATCTTCCCGCCAAAACTGCCATCTAAGCTGCCATTTAAGGATGCTCACAACATGGCGGGAGAGCCGCACAGGCGTTGCCCCTCCCCGCCTTATAGGTGGGAGAGACGGTAGGGGACACCGGAGGATAGGAAAGCTGATAACACTAACTAGCCAGCGCATACAGGGGCAGACACACACCGGGTGGTATACAGTTACAGGTTAAACGTAGCATACATGCCTTCAACCTGGCCCCCCACACCCCCCTGCCAGCCACGGCAGGAGACTACGCCAGGACATCACGGCCGCTCAGGTCTAGCCCCCCCCGAGAAGGGAACCCAGCCACGTTTACACAGAGGAAAGGGAAGGGTCCCCGGAGACGGGGAGAGCAAAGTCACCAAGCGACTAAAGCATAAAGGTCATGATATTTAATATTCCATGTATTGTATAACACCAACTGTAATAACCAACTGTTAAAGGCAGCAAATGTTACCACGGTTATTCCCCCAGCGCACCATGGAATATACACCTCCCGACCCAACACAAAGGCCGGCAAGGCCCGACCCCTATTAAACTGGGGATAAGCATCTGTATGCGGAGAACACGGTAACACAAGGTTACCACCTAACCTAGCCCAAGACCGTTATAGCTCACATGATGTATATCGCTAAAGGTATAAAATCAGTATGCAAATGTTATTATGGTTATTATCCCAGCGCATCCTGGACTGTATACCTCTGGAACTAACTGTATACCCTAGAAATCACATACAGTGGATAGATAAATATATACTGATAATACGGTGACCCCCTGCCACCGTCTCCCCCCACTCGACATGGCCCAAGGGGGTTGTGGCGCATATGTTGTACACTGTTAAAAACATAAAATTATTATGCAAATGTTATTATGGTTATTATCCTAGTGCATCCTGGACTGCATACCTCTCGACCCAACCCTATACCCTAGAAACCGCAAAGCTAAAAGTAAGCAGAGAAAACGGTGACACTGAACCACCGTCTGGAGCCTAGATGTTGCACACTGTTAAAGGTAGAAATTTAGTATACCAATGTTATTATGGTCATTACCCCAGGGCACCCTCGACTGTGTACCCCTAAATCCAACAAACGAACATCCCAACCCAAGCGCCGACAGCGAGAAGCCACACGCCCCACCGCATAGGACATAACTTATCCCTAACTTACAGCAGCCCCAAACATAGCCAACACCCAACCCACACAGACAAGGAGCTCACAGCACTCCAACGGACCGAACTCAAACGGTAACACGACAACAACACCCGACTGGGCCGATCTGACAACAGAAGCCCACCCCCGCAAACACTACCAAAGACCTGCAACCACATCCGCGATATACAACACGACCCCTAACCTGACCACACGCAGACCCCCACCGACGCCTCACAACGGCAGGTCACGCAACAACACACACAAACGTAGACTAGCATGAACCGGATACCTGAGGACCCCACACCCCGCTAACTCTTATGCAATAGCGAGATACAAACAACGGACGCTCCCGGGAGGGAGAGCTCCAGGCTGACTAGGCGTCAACCCCCACAACCTACACTACCTCCGGAGCCATCCCCGCACGAAACCGGGGACAAGCTCACGGACAGACCCCCACCACAAACAGCAAACACACTCAAACGAAAGGCTCACACCCCGCCCACATAACACCTGGCAACCATTTAATAAGACCAGGCACCTCAACCCTACCCAGTTCTACCCATACCCCATCCGTCCGCCACCGCCCCCCACACCACACCCCTCCCTTTTTTTTTTTTCTTTTTTTTTTTTTTCTCTTCCTCTCTCTCTCTTCTTCTCTCTGATTCTTTTCTCCCTCCAAACCCCAGCACACAGCTCAACCACACAAAACCTCAAAATACAAAATGCCGACCGCTCTAACCTGCCTATCCATTAACTGCAAGGGCTTGAATAACCCCTCCAAGAGACACCAGTTCATGCGTTGGGCTAACAGATCTAAAGCCGACATTCTCCTACTCCAGGAAACACACTTCACCCAGGCCAAACAGTTCCCTCTCCTGAGCCGACACTACCGGGCGAACCATTACGCTAGCTCACCTGCAGGAAAGCAGAATGGAGTCGCCATCATCATTCGAAAAACGTGCCCCCTATCGCTCCAACGCGTGATCGCAGACCCACAGGGCAGATACCTCACGATCACCGGCAGAATTGGCCCCCAACACTACGCGTTCACGTCAGTTTACGCACCCAACACACCAACCAGCTCATTTTGGACCACCCTCAGAGCTCACTTGTCCTCCTTCCCATCCCACAACTCGGTGATTGGAGGGGACTTCAATGCCACCCCATCACCAACAGTAGATAGACACCGCTCACGGACAAACACACGTCACCACCAACCGACGGCAAAAGCAGATAAACTCTTCGCCACTTTCCTCGCTCGGACACAACTGATAGACGCCTGGAGATCCCAACATCCCACAGATCTAGATTACACCTTTTTTTCGCACCCACACCAATCGCACTCCCGCATAGACCTTATCCTGATCTCCCCAGCCATGGCACCCATGCTAAAATCCACAACCATTGGTCAGATCACTTGGTCAGACCATGCTGACACCACACTAACCTTCAACATCCCGAATACAGCACGCCCATGGTCCTGGCGGCTCAACCCCACCCTCCTCCATAACCCCCAGATCAGAGAGAAAATTGCCGAATCCATAACGGAATATTTCACCCTCAATGCAGACTCGGTAGACTCCAAATGCACCCTCTGGGCGGCTCACAAAGCAGTCCTCAGGGGCACCATAATAAATCAAGCATCTATATTAAAAAAAAAGAAAACAGCCCACCTAGAACAAACACTAACGACACTACGAACCTTAGAAACTAAGCTCAAAATAGAGCCCACACAAAGCTATAATCGAACAAATCAAACAATGCCAAACAGACATAAAAGAGTACATGGCGAAGGATGCTACCAAAGCCCTGTTGTGGTCGAAACAGCTCTTCTATGACAAGGCTAATAAAGCCGACACCCTCCTAGCACGAAAACTCAGACAACGCACAAACCAAAAACTGATCGACAAAATAACCACCCCGAACGGATCAATCACGGAAGACCCCGACAAAATAGCAGAGGTATTCCAAAACTACTTCTCGAAGCTATACGACCATGATGCTGATACTCGTCGGAACCCCTTGGCACAGGACGCACGAATACACGATTATCTGACCCAGACCCCACTACCCTCCCTAACAGAAGAAGCAGCATCACGACTGTCCGAACCAGTAACACCGGAGGAACTCGCACGCACAATGAAGTCACTAAAACCGAACAAAAGCCCAGGACCAGACGGCTTCACTGGCCTATATTATAAAACAATCGCTCCTACATTAGCCCCCCACTTATGCAACCTATACAACGCCATCCTACAGGGAAACCCCCTACCCAAGGAAATGCTACAGGCCACCGTCTGCCTCCTCCCCAAACCCAATAAAACTCACTTAGACCCTGGACACTACCGGCCCATCTCCCTCCTGAACGTCGATATAAAATTATTCACCAAACTTCTAGCAGAGCGGCTCTGCCCCCACCTTACCCGACTCATCCACCCCGACCAAGTGGGCTTCATCCCCACAAGACAGGCTAGCGACAACACCCGGAGAACATACGACCTCATATGGCATGCACACACAAGACGCATCCCAACCCTCATACTTTCCCTAGACGCCGAAAAGGCTTTCGACAGATTACTCTGGCCCTACCTGTTCGCCACACTCGAAAGATTTGGCTTCCCCGTGGGCTTCATAGACGCATTAAAAACTCTGTACGCCACACCACAAGCTAACCTCTTACTGCCACTAACACAACCACCGGCATTCACAATCCACAATGGCACGCGCCAAGGCTGCCCCCTATCCCCAATCCTATTCGCCCTATCCCTGGAGCCGCTTCTTCAAAACCTGAGACACAACCCAGACATAAAAGGCCTCAAAATCAAGGAAGAAGAATATAAAACAGCAGCATGACCCTGATGCAGACTGCCAGCCCGTCTACTCCAATACCGGGACACTGTGTGATGTATATAACCCTAATGCTTACTATTGTTGCTCACCCATGTGCCTTATTACTAGGCTTCTATACGGGGTCTCGACTGTAGACGAGCAATGGCACATTGGCGTACTGATCACCCAATATCTGCACATAATTTAAACAACCTCCCGCATCCAACCACCACACACCGAAATAATGAAATGGCTCTACCCACTACAACGCTACTAAAGCTTGGCTTCGACTTAAGCCACCTGCCCCCTTGCCCCTTACCACCCACGAGTTACGCTAACCGAAGCCAAACTGTACACCCAGACACCCCACACTAAACACATACCCCCACAAACACAGACTCCTCTAACTCACATGACTTCACATACATTCACGCCTCACTCGATGAAAGAGCTTAACAGCTCCCGCACTTACATACTAGTCCCATTCACTCATAACTTTGGGCAAATCCCCACGCCTGTCTTACGTGACTACACTAGCCCGACCCTGCCTTCGAGACACACGGGCCTAAAGCAACTGAACGAAGTATGTTTTTTTTTTTTTTTGTTTTTTTTTAATATGTGACGTTTCTTCTTGATGTTTGCGCTGCCTACCCTGTCTATAACCACGGTTACTATAATGTTTGCCAGGCGACTGCATACGGTGGCCCAATGTATAGTGAGACCTAGACAGCCCTGACACAAGGGCACCCAACTCTCCTTAACTTTAGCAATGTGTAACCCGTGTGTAGTGCTAAACCGCCGAGGTATTACTTTTGCATTAAGATATTACACATAGGACACACGCCCTAGTCCACGATTCTCAGGGGGGGGTAGATTATTTTGTCAGACGAGCACTACTTTACTCACACAATACACCATGCTACCCAGGGGCAACCCAGTGTTAAATACACAGGGAGGGCAGCCAAAACACACCTAACCACGACCGCAAAAGAATAAGTGTCGCCATACCCATACGTATAAGGACCACAAGGCGGACACTGTTTACAACCTTTACTCAGCACACTACCGGACACACTAGCACTCCATCCCAGGATGCCCACAGCTAGCACACAGACGAGCCCCTTAGCTAACCATCTCAACAACGTTAACTACATCGCTCACGGAGGGCCACACATACACCAAGCTAAACTAAATACACTTGACCCACATGTTGAAATCCACACACAAACATCTACGCCAGTTAGACGACTGTACTAACTCGACGAGTACAAACTATACTCATTATGCTCCAAGTTATATTGTTCAATTGTTAGACGTATAGGCCCCACTCGCAACTCTATATATATATATATAAATTAAAAATGTGCACTACTCGCATGTTATCAGCAGGTACAATCCTTATAAGCTCATAAGTTAAATATCATCAGCAACTGTATTCCTTAAATGTTTTTATAGTTCGGCTTTATCAGCATACATATTCCTTATTTGTACTTAAACGATAGTAACATCAACAATGTGCACCTTACCTGTTCGAAATATGGTATACCTTAAGCTTCTGCAAGCCTTACATGTTCTCACATAACCATGTGTTGGAAACGTATATATTCCTCAACTGCTCTACAAGCTATGTCATGTCTGTGTGCATAATCCTTTTATGACTCCTTTAAAAAAATGGTGCAGCTTTATATAATGTGTTATTGGAACCTTACTTGAATTGTATTGATGTGATGCTTATAACATATTGTTGCGAAATCTGAGGCTCTTTGCACCCCAAAAATAAAGAATTGAAAAAAAAAAAAAAAAACAGCAGCATACGCAGATGACCTGCTCATAACTATCACGGAACCAACCGATTCACTACCTCCGCTCCTACAGGCCTTAGAAAACTACGCCCATATATCTGGGTACAAACTTAACATTGAAAAGACAGAAGCTCTACCCCTACACATAGACGCCCACACACTGGAAACACTTCAACAACAGTACCCCTTTAAACTAGACGCAACCCAAATACAATATCTGGGAGTCAACTTACCGGCAGATTTAACACAATGCTACACACTAAACTACACGCCGCTCTTACTAAAAATCACTCGAGATACACAAACATGGCAAAACATGCCGATATCCTGGCTGGGCAGGTTAGCCTCGGTCAAAATGAATATCCTGCCCAGACTTTTATACCTATTCCAAGCACTGCCAATCCCCATCTCGGTTCCGGACTTTAAAAAACTACAGTCCTCGATCGACAAATTCATATGGTCAAATAGGCGCACACGGATAAAGAGGCAAACCCTGTACGTCCCCAACAGACAAGGGGGATTGGGCCTACCACACCTCACCTATTATTATCAGGCTGCACAAATCGCACAAGCCCAAAACCTGCACGCCCCACACGGGGTTAAACGATGGGTAGACCTGGAACACGACGTGTTCGGGGACGACTCCCCCTCTCTATACATTTGGCTATCGAAAGAAGCCAGACCACCCATACCCAGGACGACCCCAGCACTGACCAACACCATCAAAGTTTGGGACAAGACAGTACACAAATGTGGCCTCACTAACCCATTATCCCCGCTAACTCCTTTGTTCCGCAACACACAATTCCCACCTGGGATGACACCAAGAGACTTCCCACGATACGCAGACAACAACCTCACACGCATCTACCGCTTCTTCAACGGCAACCACTTGATACCTTTCACAGACCTACCACAAACAACACCCTTCAGAACCTACGATTACTTCAGATATATCCAGATCAGAAGCTTTCTCGACTCACCAGCAATCAAACAAACAAGCAACTCAGCATTAACACCCTTTGAGAAACAATGCATGCAAACACCTATCCAAAGAGGCCAAATCTCCATGCTCTATTCCCACATCGTACAGAATATAAAAGAAGGTGCCCTGTCCTACGTGTCGGCTTGGGAGAGGGACCTAGGCCCAGCAGAGGACCCATCAGATTGGGTAAACATCTGGGAGGCCACAGCCACAATCTCCATATGTGTCACCCACAAAGAACAGGCATATAAAACCCTAATGAGATGGTACCTCACCCCCTTGAGACTCAAGCAGATGGGCAGATTGGAATCAGACGCATGCTGGAAAGGCTGCGGCAACAAGGGGACTTACCTCCACCTGTGGTGGGAGTGCACCCCCATAACACAGATCTGGCAACAGGTCGCAGCCCTGGTTTCTGACATCCTACACACAGACATTCCACTCAACCCATGGATATGGCTACTATCCAAACCACACACAGACATTCCCAGAGCACAAAACAAGCTAGTGGCCAGGATAGCCCTAGCAACTAGACGGGCAATTGCGGAAAAATGGGGTAGCCCAGACACACCGACCATCGAGACCATAAAGAGGAAAATTTCAGACGCAATAAAAATGGACGAACTGTCCGCGATGGTGCATGACACGACTACACAATTCCACAAAATATGGGACCCATGGTTCTATGAATTCCCAATCCCTGCATCAGGGCACGAAACCTCTCTCACTCGCAATAGGTGCACCACACCAAGAAGTGATATCTAAACACCTCCTACCCCTGACTGGGGATCATCCCCCCCTCCTTTTTTTTTTTTTTTTTTTCTTTTCCCTTCTCTTTTCTCCCCCACCCCTCCGTCTACCCGCCTCCCCCCACTCCCACCCCACCCCTACCCACACACCAAAAATCTCAATACCATCGCCACAGGCCTCACAGCCAGCAGACACCAGCTAGCAATCGCAAGGCACCGATGGCCTTGACGGCACAGACCAAAGACCCCAGACGGACCACACCTATGGACTAGACGCCCCCTCACAACCTAGAACAACAACCCACAGTTGGACCGACCAGACAGACGAACAATACAACAGGAGATCTTAAACCCTGACACTACCCTACACCCTCCCACTACTGACTAGACCCCTTGACGAAGCTACCCAGCCCACCCCCACCGGTTATAAAAAAGAAAAAAAACTGATGCACAATCGAAAACGAATTGTAAACGCTGCAATTATTATACCCTCTGTAACCCTAAATATGTAAAAGTTGTGTTATGGAAACGACAGAACACCTTATGCAAAACAATGCATACAGAAACCGATTGCATGTATGTAACTCTCTCAATGCATCAACAAAAATAAAGAATTTTAAAAAAATGATAAATCTGCAAAGTTATTAACTAAATGTGTAGATATTATAAGAATGGTTAAAATTCCTGTTCTCCCACCTGCTTAATGCAGATGGGAAAAGGACTTCCGTCCACTGTTTACAGACTTCCGTATATTCTTCAGTCCACTGTTTAACTATAATGGAGGCACATTATAAACTTGTGAATAGGTGGTACTTGACCCCCGCCAAATTAGGTACATTCTCCAATTCTGATACTCAGAAGGGTTGGAGGTGCGGATCAGAAGGGGCAGATGAGATACATATATGGTGGAATTGTATCCCGATTAGGAGAGCTTGGGATTTAATTTTATTAGAAATTAACACGCTACTGAGTATTACACACCATTGGACACCTGAAACAATATTGTTACATCTAAAACTACCCCAAATATCAAAAGAGAAGAAATGTTTTTTGATTAATGCATTGATGGCTTTTAAAATATCCATAGCAAGAAATTGGAAAAAGACAACAATAGATACCTGGCCGCAAGTTAAGGAGGTTATTAGAATCCAATGAAAAATGGAAAGAGGCATTGTCTCGCAATTTTGTATTAGTCGTATAGATACAAAATTTGGGACAACTAGATTAAGACTCTCGATATGCCTACTAAAGATTGAATCTAATTACCCCCATTGTCTGGTCAGATCCTGTCACAGGGGAATATCCTTTCTCGGAATAATGTAAAAAGGAAGACACAAACCTGTTTACTGAAAATAGAAGTGTAAAGGATTTGTTTTATGTATATATGTTGTATGTATTGTTAAATGTGATATATGTCAATGATATATGTATCAATAGTATGCTGAAATAGATGAATGTAGGGACAATGGATAATTGTCTCTGTCTGTAAATTTTCTAATGAGGAAAAACAATATAATAAATTATTTAAATGTAAAAAATTTTTTTAAAAAAGCTTACTATTAGACTTGGTGGTTTGTTATATCCTAAATCTACAACTTGCCCAAATTCCTGGACTCTGAGCTGAAATGTATTCAAATCACAAGCCAACTTAAATGGACACTACAGTCACCAGAACAATTTTAGCTTAATTAAGTAGTTTTGGTGTATAGATCATGCCCCTTCAGTTTCACTACTCAATTCTCTGACATTTCGGAGTTAAATCACTTTGTCCTTGCAGCCCTAGTAGCACCACCCTGCATGTGACTTACACAGTCTTCCTAAACACCTTCTGTAAAGAGTAACCTAATGTTTACACTTCCTTTATTGCGAATTCTGTTTAAACTGTATTTAAAATGAATATTGGAATCAAACACCTACAAACTTAAATATATCCAGCTAGGCTTTTCCATGACTGCTGACCCAACCAGACCCAACCATCAACCCGTTGCCCCCCCAATAAAACACGTGACACCTCGTTCTTGTGGATAAGGGCAACGGCCACAGCTTTATTTAACTTGAACACTTTGCTCAGTCCAAACCTGCCAGCTGTTGGGTGTTTGCCCAACAGGCAGTTCTCACACCTTCGATCCCATGAGCCTCGACAGCCAGCTCCTCGCCATCAGCTCCGTGCCGGCTGTCGTCTCCCCAATGTCCTTTCTTCCTCTGCGCTGTCCAGGGAAACTGCCACCGCGATGCCCCTCCTCGCGCGCTACTCTGCGCGGGCATCGCGCCCCCCGCCGACAGCGCCTCCTCAATTCCTGCTTGCAGGCCTGTATTAAAAATGTCCAGCCCAATAGGAGACAGGTGCACCCCATCCCGCCTCATGAGTGCATCATTGTCCCCCTCCAATTCAACGTGCCTCACTACAAACCCACCCAGGCGGCGTACGAACCGGGCCATGGTCATATTGACCTTCCGGCTATAGCGCTCCAGGGCCTTGCCCTTTCCCTCGGTTCACCAGACCGGGCTGGGCACGATCTCGGACCATACGAGGGTCAGGTCCCTGAACAACGCGACACAGCTGGCCACGTCATGCCGCATCGCGTGCACCAGGTCCACCGACCGTCGCCGTCCGACATCGTTCCCGCCCACGTGAATAACCAGGGAAACCGGCCCCGACACGTAGCGCCTGAGCTGAACCAGCTCAGCATATAACCCGTCCCAGGACAGTCCCCGTATACCCCTCCAACGTACCCTTGCCACTTCGTAAGGAAGACCAAGGTTCCGGCCATAGGGTCTACTTTCGGCCCGTCTAGCTGCCCAATACACAAACGAATGTCCAATTATCCATACAAAACGCGGGGAAGAACCTACAATGACACAACAAAACCATAACTACGCTGCGCCGCTGGCCTAAAGCAAGTGAGGGCGCATATATAGCTGGAACCGCCCCGATTGCCATCGTCCCAACCGCTTGAGAGCCCCTGGTGGAAGACCCAGCATACTGGCCTGAGTAGCAGCCCCAATCCTGAAGGAGTGCGTAGTGTAACATCCGGGAGACAATCCAATGTTTATCACGCTCGCCCGAAGCACTCTGGCGAATTGAAATCGGCTAAGCGCGGACCCATCCTGATGCCTAAACAGTGACCCTGCTGCCCTCCCACGTACCTCCAAGAACTCCCGCAGCAACCTGACCGGGCAGAACCGCTGACCAGTAGCCTGAATCCGCACCGAAGCGCCAACCCCCATCTGATCCGTCTTTGACCTCCGGATGCACAACGCAACGTCCCTCGTAGAAATCTGAACATCCGCCATTTGCAAGGCGTCTGGTGCTCTGGTACTTGGGGCCACCAACTCACCGACCCGCAGGGCGGCAAAGAAACAAATTGCAAACGCGGCCTGAAACAGGAGCACCTCATAGTGCGACACGCAGATCTGCGGTAGCCGCTCCAATAGTTTACACAGGATCTCATTATAGATGGGACGCCGAGCGTCCGGCCTGCGATCTTTCTTACATCCCTTCATGATCCGCGCAACGCAGAACGCCTTAGTAGCATCCTGCCACCCACACCACTGGAACAGGAAGGACAAAGCCGACAACGTCCTCTCGGCCGCCGCAGCCGACTTACCCTCCTCACATAGCAGCTCCAACAAAGCCAGCGTAGCCGCCAACCTACCTTCCTCTGAGGACACTTCCCTACCCCTGCAAACATCCGTCCATCTCCGCCATACTACAGAGTACGCTCTCCAAGTGGACACAGCCAGCGAACCCTTCACCAACCGGCTCAGATTGTGGAAACCAGGTCCCATACGCCCGCCGGGCACGAGGTCCCAGTCCGGTCCGCCTCGGGAGCCGCCTCTCGAAACCGGTCCCACTGAAACCGAGAGAGAGAGTCGGTTATAACGTTCCGCTCCCCAGGCACGTGCCGCGCAACCAACCACAAATTCCACTCTAAACTACGCAAGACTAGGTGCCGTAGCAGAGACAAAACCGGAGGGGATGAAGATGACGACCGGTTGATCACATGGACAACATTCATATTGTCCGTGTGCACCACCACCTTCCGATTTGCCAGCTCTGAACCCCATAGTTCCACTGCCACTACAATTGGAAAGAGCTCCAGGAACGTTAGGTTGCCTGCCAATTCGGTCTCCAACCAGTGGCGGGGCCATGCCTCCGCGCACCATCGTCCTTGGAAGTAGGCCCCAAAGCCTACTGCCCCGGACGCGTCGGTGTACAACTCCAAATCCATGTTGGACGCCGCTGGGCGCAGCCAGCAAGATTGACCGTTGTACCTACCCAGGAATGAGCTCCACACTTGCAGATCCTCCCGATGTCTGTGGGTGATCCGAATGAAGTGAAACGGTTGTTTGACTCCGACCGTCGCTAATGAAAGGCACCGGCTAAAGGCTCTACCCATCGGCAGCATCCGACAGCAAAGTTCAAATGCCCTAGTAATGACTGTAACTGCCGGAGCTTCACCTTTTTTGCACCCTTAACCGAATCCACCAGACACAGCAGGTGATGCAGTTTCTCTTCCGGCAACCGGAAAACCATACACCGTGAGTCCACCTCAATCCCCAGGTAGGAGAGAACCCCCACCGGCCCAACTGTCTTTTTCTCCGCTATGGGCACACCAAATTCCGACGCGACCGCCCTAAATGAATCTAAGAGCCCCACACAGTCATCCGACTCCCGTGGGTCCACGAACAAAAAATCGTCCAAATAGTGGGTCAGCGACGCTAAACCTGAAACCTGAGCAACCACCCACTCCAAAAAGGATGCGAACATCTCAAAATAAGAACAGGAGATAGCGCAGCCCATTGGCAAACACATATCTACGAAAAAGGAACCCTGAAACCGGCAACCCAACAGGTGAAAACAGTCCGGGTGCACCGGGAGCAGCCGAAAAGCGGACTCGATGTCCGACTTAGCCAACTGAGCTCCCCTCCCTGCCTCCCGGACCAACTCCAGAGCCCGATCAAAGGAGGCATAGCGAACGTGCGACACCTCCCTGTCGATGTCATCGTTCACCGATCCGCCCGACGGGTAGGACAGGTGGTGAATGAGACGAAAGGATCCAGGCTCTTTCTTAGGGACCAATCCCAATGGGGAAACCCGTTGGGCCATCCTGCCCAAATGAACTTCCTTCATCAACTTCCCTTCTAGTATCCCCTCTTTACCGACAACTGAACGCAGATTGTCCGCTAACGAAGGGGAATCCGAACCCCTACCGAAAACCCCTCCAGTAGGACCTCTGCATCCTTACGCTTGGGGTACTTGGCGAGCCACGGGTGCATCCTTATGACGCTCACCGGAGTCCTCCCCTCTAGGGAGATCATCCCTAGAGGGCCTCCCTCCTTGCCTACCCTTCTTGAAGCAGCGCAGGGCCGGGTGGGCCCCTCCACAATGCGAGCACTCGTGTCTGAATCGACACGATCCAAACCACTTGCAGTGGCTCTCATTGTAGAGCCAACAGACGCCCCTGCGCTGTCCAGGAAAGGGGGACGGATGACTGGGGGTCATCAACAAGAGCCAAAGGCTCCCGTCCTGTACCCCGTAGTCCATACCCAGGCACACCGCCACCTTCTGGCGAAATTGTTGGTCATAGCGGAACCAACATTGACCCCCATACACCTTGTATGCCCCCATATCAAATCTAAGTACCCAAACAATGCTGGGGCCTTCTCAGGGAAGGCCCGCGTCAACACGCTCGCAAATATGGAGAACCCTTGAAGCCAGTTGCCAAAAGTACGCGGCAGCTGCTTACCCTTCTCGCCGTCTGCCGCCTCCCCCCGTCGCGGTCTATCCACCGACTCCCGGTCCAGAGGGACCAGGGACAGTACATCTACGTACTCACCTTTTATGATCCGCTCCTTAACCTCCAGCGCCACATGCATCCCTAGTGGGGACAGCTCACAACCTGGCAAGCAACCCTGTGCCCTACCTACCCGGGCATTCAACTGACCCTGATCCTGGTCATGGGCCTGTGCGGGAGAGAAACCGAAAATGGGGACACCAAGGAGCCCCCCCCTGGGAGCCTATCTAACACCGTTCTAAGTAACCCCAGTACTTCCTGACCCCTTAACTCACTACCTACACTATCCCCAGCTAGCGCACTCCAAGCGCTGGCGCAACACTTACCGCTGACCGGCTGAGGATGCTGGGCATCACCTTCTTCCAAACAGGAACTGGATCCTGATGACAGGGGTGATCCACGGCCGGCCTCCTGGCCCGACCGCAATCTGCTCTCCAGGGTGCTGTTGCTTGCACCCCTGTGGCCTCTCCTCCCTCCGGCTGCCCTCCTGGGCAGTGTTCGCGTGGTTCCCGGCTCACTTCCTGCCGGAACCACGCTGGAACGCAAGGCCTGTGACGGCCGCGCTCTCCTGCGCGGTGCCGTCACGTCCGCGCCTTGCGTGCTGACGTTGCTTCCGGCCGCGTCCACGTCACGCACCAAACGTGCTGACGCGACTTCCGGACGGGCCGGAAGAGAAGCGCGCGGGGAGCGCGATCTTCCCGCCCTTTCCTCAGCCTGGATTCCGCCGCCATCTTGGGCCTGCTCACCGCCGCCAGCACTCTCACCGATCCTCCTTTTCCTCCCTGGTACCGAACACCGGATCTGGTGTGCGGCCGAGCCGCCACTTCTCTCACTCCTCTGGCACCAAACAGGACTCGGAGAAAGACGCGACGGAGGCCTCGATCTCCTGGCCCTCCGTCCGTCTCGGGATGCAGTCTGACCGGCCATCTCCTCCTGAGGAACCCTCCTCACGCCCGACACCAGCTCCTCCAGGGCCCCTTGTCCGTGGGTCTCCATGTAAGATTGCAGCAGTCCCTGCAATGCAGCGCCAGTGACAGCCATGACAACTTAAATCCCCTTGTCAGTGTCAGATTATATTCGTCGTTTAGGTGATAAGCCAAAAAATGTTTTGTTTTGTTTTTTTGATAATAATAATTTTCTGTATGAATTACAGGGGACAGTCAGCTAAGAAAAACAGTCAGGAGCCCTCAACTGATCCTGCCGACTGGTAAGTCCCCTCCCTCTCCCCTTCCTTAAGAAACCCCAAGTTTTAGCAACATTGTATCCTTCATAATCCATCCCACAATCTTGGGCAGCAGTCATGTTCCCCCTTCCTTATTATTCCAGGGGGAATCTTACATTTCATTCACCCTTTTTAAATATAATCCATAATTAACAAATATATTATTTTACTAATGTCAGTACCATTCAACATTTATTTTAAAGATTTTACATATTTTAAAAGATTAAAATATATAATATATTTAAAAGAAAGTAATATTTTTTATGAAACCAGTAAAATATATTACATGTATTAAATCTTTTTTTCTTTTCACTTTTAGCATACTACTTTTCGGTATCTTCAAAACTTCGTAACTGTGTCTTAAAGTCTACAAAAGATACTTTTCCATCACTTTGCGTAGTATGAATAGCAAATGGCTTAAATTCAGGCAGGAGTTTTAGAATCATTCCAATTAGCAATTCATCACTAGAAGGGTTATTTATTAATGTCCGAATGGCTCCATACTGAATGGGGCAAAACCATGGGTCATTCTGGCTGCAAAATTTGGACATTGTTTACTATTTAACAATGTCAGATTTTCCAGTTCACAACCCAATGGGCCTGAATGTGGTGTGGATTTCAGTTGGTGGACGGCTGAAATCCCAACTGAATTCCTCAAATACAGTCCAGGATTAAAAAAAATAAAAAAATCCAACTATTTGCACGTTGGCAGCAGATAGTTAAAAATAAATTAAGAATATACCTAAAACTTACTTCTGTTCCATCACCAAGGCCAAGTTCTCCCTGCAGCATGATCCTCCTAAAATCAGTCCACATTGCTTGTGGGCTGAGGGGCAGGTCATAAGTGGCATAAGACAGTGGGGGCATGCCACCAATGGATATCTAGCATCAAATGCCAAATATGCACAGAATTCGTATTAGCCAGTCCGGGCTGACTAATGATGCCTAAATTAATCTACTGGAGGTGATTAAACGTCCGATAGCAAAAGGGTTAAACTCATCATTTCAAATGGAGCACATACAGACTCCAGGCACCATGACCACTTCAAATCAGTGGTAAAGTTGTCATAGTGTTTGCAGTAGAAGTTTAATATACCTGTTTCTGGAAGGCTCCATACTTTCTTAGAGAGTATATCTAAACAAATAATATTTTTGTCGACACTGTTGTTATCCAAACAAGTCCAACATTTTAAATACACAGCTATTAAACATAGCTTATAAAAAAACATGTCAGAATCTTTCATTTAAAGCAAATCCATTATGAAAATGAAAAAAAAATAACTTCTGCTAATGTGCCAAAGATAAGCATATGTACTGATAATTGAGATGGGAGAAACACCTCAAGGGACAACTATGACCCTGATGTATCCATTCTCAAATAAAAAAAAAAGAGAAAAAGGTAACTAAGTTGAAAGACACAGTAGAAGAAAAAAGTAACCTCACCAACATCACTATTGGTCTGAAGACTTAATATTAAAATGCAGAGTGCTAAAATGTGGAAAATTCAGAGCACAGCAACAGATGTAACTCAATTCATGCATGTTATAAAAGTTGTATATTACCAGTCTTTTCCTTTTCACTTTTTGGATTCCTGTCCCCTTTTCTTCATACTAACACCAAAGGGGAGCATGTTAGTGTACCTGGGAGACTAGAGTTAAGGAACTAACAAATACACCTACAGTGAGGGAAAAACCATGAGGAGCGAGCCGATTGCTGTCACAGGCAGGGCCGGCCTTAGGCATTTTGACGCCCTGTGCGAAAAATCTTCACAGCGCCCCCCTCATCCATGTATGCTGTAATGTTTGTGTTGTCTGTGTATGTGATAGTAGGTGTGATGACTGTGTGTGATATGTATGCTATGTGTGATATTTGTAACGGGTGTATTAACAGTGTGTGATATGCGTGTATTGGTTGTATGTGACACACACACACACACAGTCAGACGCCCATACACACACACAGGAAGACATCCACACACACAGGCAGACAGTCATACACACACACACAGACACACAAAGGCAGAAAGTCTCACACACACACACACAGACACACACAGGCAGACAGTCAGTCATACACACAGACACAGACAGTAATACACACAGACACACACAGAGGCAGACAGTCATACACACAGACACACACAGAGGCAGACAGTCATACACAGACACACACACACAGGCAGACAGTCATACACAGACACACACACACAGGCAGACAGTCATACACAGACACACACACACAGGCAGACAGTCATACACAGACACACACACACAGGCAGACAGTCATACACAGACACACACACACAGGCAGACAGTCATACACACAGACACACACAGGCAGACAGTCATACACACACAGACAGTAATACACACAGGCAGAGAGTCACACTCACCTGACAATCACACAGTTACCTGTGGAGTTCATTGTGGAGGCAGTGCAGCTCCTGGTGACTGTTTGGTGGGGAAGCAGGGACTCCTTCCTGCTTCCCCTGCAGCAGTTTTCCGGCGCTTTTAGCTCCGCCCCCGCCGCACGGTAAGCTCCGCCCCCGCTGCAAATTTAAAAAAAAAAAAAAAAATTTTTTTTTTTTTTTTTTTTTTTTAAATCCACGGCGCCCCCTGCTCCATGGCGCCCTGTGCGGCCGCACAGCTCGCACACCCCTAAGGCCGGCCCTGGACAGGAGATCCATAAGGTGGCAGGTTGGCTCCTCAGGGCGCTCGCAATGTGTGCACTCATTAACCAAGGCAGAGTAGACTTAACTGGATGGCAGGTGCCTACTCTGCTAAAATACAGTGTGTCTGGGAGAAGAAGGAGTCAGACGGCAGCAGCGATTGTGGAGCGCTGATGCTCTTCCTGCTCCTCGCAGCTCTATTGCGCGCCCTCGCTAGGAAGCCGGAGCCGGAAAATGATGTAATTCCGTCCAGCATCACTAAACAGTGCAAAGGAGCAGAGTGGAGAAGGCAGAACACCAAAGCCACTGGACTTCAGGGAGAGGACCCAGAGGACTTCTAAAGTTAACTAGCAGCCTGAGGGGGGCTGAAAAAAAAAGAACCCCAAGAAATATTATATTATATAATATATATATTATATTCTTCACATGCTTTGATTATTATGTTATTAAATGATAGGGGAGAAACTCACATTTCGATTACAAATAATTATATAATTGTTAATTCTTTATTTATGTGTAGTATGTGTTTATTATGTTTTCTTTGGCTACTACTCCACACTATGTCCACCTACTACAGCTACTACCACTTTTGTTTTGCTGTGCTCAGGTCTGACTGTATTTGAATGTACTGTTCATTGTTAGATGATTACTGTGTGTGGAGTGAATTTCATCCTTTCAGGTCCAGGCTGAGCTAATCATCTGCTGTAGCAAAAGTCATGATGTGTTATTGCTTCTGAAGGGGTTATTTTAGTTTGAGATCTACCATTATTAGTGCAAACGTGCAACAGGTTTCTGTCTAGTAGTTTTATGAGTTCATCATGCTGAACTGCAATGAACCCTCTTAGAAAGGTCACTTTAAGTTAATATGATAGCTACTATTATAAACATAGTAATTCCTATGGTGTAATTTTCCCTGTATAAGGATTGAGAAAACAAAGCTGGTAACCCACCACATGCTGAATTACCACATGTTCGCAGCACAATATCATATTGTATAGTGCTGACAGTGATATAGTTAATGTTTTTAGATAGTACACGTCAGTATTCTTTCCTCTGAAGCCAAGAATAGTTTAATGGCTGGATGCATTTAAACCTGTTTAAACTTAAACTAATATTTTTTTCAGAAAATTAGTAAGTTAGATAAAAAAAAATATATGTTTCTAAAAAACAAAAAAAAGATAAAAAATGGAATATAATAGTGTTTATTTTTTTTAATTAACAAAACTCATTTAGACAAATCAGATGGAATTGAGGTTGGATATCTACTTTCAGTTAATAAATATTATCGATTTAATTTTGTACATCTTTTGAAAATAATTACAGATTCCATTTAAAATGACCGTAAACCTGGAATAAAATATGCATGGGAACGAGGACCTTGAAATATAGCCTGCTGTTTGAGGAAGGAAGAATAAAAAGGGACAAGGGTGATAGATAGGTGATAGATAGGTGATAGATAGGGAAATTGATGAGGTTAGCAAAAATTGGTTACAGCGGAAGTCAGTTAACTGAAGGGAACACTTGTATACTGAAACCTTGACTACTTGAAATATTTTTCTTTTTCACAAGAACTTTTGTTTGTTGAATTTGACCAGACGTGTTGAACATGTATAAATGTACCCCAGTACAAATACACATACACACGCACGAAACATCACGTAAGGTAACAGAAGCTTTGTTTTACAGTCAATGGCAATACAGAACGCAAATACTCACGGGAGTTGTCTAAAGCATTTCACTCATGGTATGAACATGTGTGGCGTTTTTTTTTGGTTTTGTTTGTTTTTTACCAGTTTCCTCAAATAATGTAATGAATATTGAAGAGGCTTTTATGAGACTAGGGGGTAATGGTCCCAGCTTCGGTAATAAAACAACCATTGTTTCTTAACTCTTGCAAGAATAACTGCAAAATTATGTAAGTTCCTACTGTTCATGTTTCACTATGGTATTGAGTAATAAATGTACATAAGGTATTAATAGCTAAATTAAGTGTCAAAATACATATATTTAAAAACATATATTATGTGGTAATTTTTTTTTAAATTTATTGCATTCACAATAGAATTCAGTAAAATAATCTTGTTGATTGATAGACTTTGCTCCAAAAATGCATTTTCTTTTTTTCTCGTCTCTCCATTTTTATTGAGGTTTTTAGTCAATGACGAATTAGACAACAATGATACAGTGCATGTTAGCACTCAAGTATCATAATAGGGACATGCTGGTGGTAATGTATGAAAATAAATTGTAGAGCAACAGGAAGAAATAAAACACTTTGTTTGATGACCATTGCCAATAATTTAAAAATTACCCAACATGTGGTCCATTCAGTTATCCCAATTACAAATACTGCATGTTAGAGTAATTGTAGATTATACTAGCTTTAGTGTAACTATAATCTTAATTTTATTAATGACAGGAGGCGAATATTTGCTTAAGTCTCTCTTTACTAGAACTCCACAGCAGCACATTAACAGAGAGATAAACACCAAAGACAAAAACATAAGGTATCTATATAAGGCTCCTCCTAAGCCACCATTTCCTCTTTCACGCTGCGACAACGTAACGTACACAACAATGACAATAACTAAATAAAGAAAAATTCACAACATAACGATGAATGTCATCTGGAAAAACTTCGGATAATGGATGAACTTGATCTTTATCCTGCCAAACGGCCGATCCTATGAACTGAAGTCGAACCATTAAACTGAAACGAAATAAACAGAATCGAAAACACTGATTAGTGAACGAAATGTACTGATAAAACATAAATCCCACGATCCAGTACTGATAGAATAAAGACACGAAATCCATACTAATGACCGTCAATACAGTATAACATGCACTTCCCACAACATCACCCCAGACTAACCAACCTAGCCCAGATAATCAGACAAATCAACAGAAATACAATCAATGCAATCCATCCAAAACAAGGGGGGGGGAAGAAATCAAATTGGGTGGGAAATATTCGCCTCCTGTCATTAATAAAATTAAGATTATAGTTACACTAAAGCTAGTATAATCTACAATTTTATAGCATGACAGGAGGCTTCATATTTGCTGTTTTAACGCTCCGACAGCAAAGCAAAAGAAGCATGTTCCGACGGTCTAAAGTAAAATAGGCGAAAAAACTCTACACGGGACCCGTCCGCCGAACGCAGAATGTCCTGAAGGGAAGCGCTCGCCAAAAAAGCTCCGGAAGCTGCGGCGCCCCTAACCAAAAGCGCTCCGAAGGTCGCATCCACGCCCGCCAGAGCCAAAAGACATCTTATCCATCGCGCCAGTGCCTTCGCTACACGAAGCTTAGGCGAATCCTAGAAGTAAGGGCATGATACAACCGTCGATTCCGACTTGGTACGTCTAAGCACCTTGACGGAGACCCCCTCTGGAGAAAAACGAGAAAGTGCCGACATCGAAGGCCCGGACATCCAAAACACGTCTGAACGAGACCAGACACAACAAGAGGGCAAATTTCGCTGAAAGCTGGCGAAGAGAAAGGTCCTGGTTATCAGGCCAATTCCGAAAGAACGCCAAAACCAAACGCACGTCCCAGAGGGAAGAATACTTGGGCGCCGGAGGGCGCACCAGTCTCATTCCACGCAGGAGCCTGCAGACTAGCGGATCCTGGCCGATGGGGAAAAACCCGAAGCGGGACATGTGCCGTCGAGATAGCTGATCTAACCACGATAACCGAGCGATATGACCGACCCAGGTCAAAGAGATGAGACAAGAAATTCAGCACGCTAGATACAGGACCCGTAAAGGGATCGGTATCCCGTTCCAAGCACCAAGCAGAAAAGAAAGAGGAAATGGTGGCTTAGGAGGAGCCTTATATAGATACCTTATGTTTTTGTCTTTGGTGTTTATCTCTCTGTTAATGTGCTGCTGTGGAGTTCTAGTAAAGAGAGACTTAAGCAAATATGAAGCCTCCTGTCATGCTATAAAATTCAGAATAGATCACAACATTATATTTTTGACTGCTTCTCTACCAAACACTTCTTGTTGACAAAATATTAGCAAACTTTTATATGGGATGCACAGTTAGCATATATGTATAAGGAGTGCATTTATACATGTTCAGTATATATGTATAAGGAGTGCATTTACAAAAAATATAAAACATACAATTATATGAATGAACACTATTGCAGGCAATTTGAACAGATGCAAAGAAACAAAATGGAAGCCTGGCAGATACATCATCTCTGGGTACGTGGGGACTTAAAACATTTGATGTTGTCTGTGTACATTACATGAAAATATTCATGAACAATAATTATATGCCTTTTCTAAATTGCTATAGGTTTCTCTGGCAGAATTCATTTTATTTGATTTCACTCATTTTGCCATGAAAAATGTGTATACAATATAAATGTATGTAACATAATAACAGTGTCAACACAGCAGGTGAAAAACCAAGGGAAACTGCTGCATTATGAAAGTTTTATTTTTATATACTCTTTAAAATGTTGACTTTGAAATGCTAAATACGACAATATAATATAAATAGCTTAGTGCGTTAATGGTATTGCATTCAACAGAGTTTAGCACCTTTGGAGATCAGTTTATAACTTTGTTAAGGTGCAGAATTCCATAATTACCACAACAGACACAAAACTACCATTGGTGCAGCCAGTGCAACAGCTTGGGCCTGCAAGCTTGAGGGGCTCATCAGGTGGCCTTACATTATGGGCCATCCAATGGGCATTTCTGGTCCCTTAATCAGCACACCAGAATCTGCAAATTCATCTCCACAGGCTGCACAGAGAGTCACACAGGGACAGAGAAGACAAGGAGAAAAAGGTGAGTGTATAACAATACAAATCTGTGGACAAGGTATTGAAGTGGGAGGAGAGTACATATATAAAAAAATTGATCTTTATTTATGGAAACTTAAATCTAATGTAAGGAATGGCAGCCTGCAGAGTATAAAAAACCCTTCAGTACAGTGAAACACCTATTAAAGTATTACTAAAAGATAGGATAACTGTCTAACCACGCTAAACACACATCTAAAGAGAAATTACGTTATTGAGGAATAATTTAAATTAACCAGCTACAGCTTATAAGGCTTATTTTAGGGTGTCCCTCAATAAATTACCTCCTCTTTAGCTTTGTCCATAGACCAGTTTGGCATAGATTAGGGTTCTTTATTAACACTTTTGTTTTAGAGTTATCCCCAATTTATGGGAGGTGGTGTATGCCAGCCTTGCTTGAATGATTCCTACCCCACTTATGAAAAAGAGAGTAGACAGCACTAGCTAACTCTCAACCAACCTCAGTCAGCTCCTCTCAGCTCCATCCAGCCCCCAGGGAAGCCTAAGGTACGAAAGCTGGAGGGTTGCTAAAATATGCATTTTGTATCTTATTTTTTTTGTGTGTGTGTGTGTGTAATATGTATCTGAGTCACATGTGAAAACACCACAGCATTCAAATACCAACACTGCACCAAATACATCCCTACATTCAAACAAAAATGCTACATAAAATACACACCTACATTCAAATACATTCACATACAAATACAACCATGCAATTCTGAGCAAAAAGTAGATTCAAAGCTGACAAATGTACAAGTTTTATAGCAGTTGAGGATCTACCATTTGATCATCCACGAAGGCCCAAAAACAATTGCCACACCAAGGCCCCCTCTGCCTTAGTTTTACCACTGGGGAACAGTACTGTATCTTTGTGAACACTTTAGATGCTGTGGACTCTACCATCTATCATGTTCAGTCAGACTTCATCCGACTAAGCATGATTGGAGTTGCAACTAACCCTGGAGACGGCATATAAATAGTGCAGCTATGAACAAAGCCCTAATAGCTATATGTTATTTTAAACACCATTTTAACACTGCTGAAAGAAGACATTAAATATGCTGTCTTTAAATTTTTAAATGCATACATTTTTGTGTTTTGTACTTGTTATATTTTAAACAACAACAGAGTGTACATAACTGAATCTTATTTTTTACCAGTTAAAAATAATATTATAAGCAAATGAAAATAGTTTGTATAATACAATAAAAAGAAAGAAATAACACAACAAATTTAGACTAAAATAGTTGGAAAAATAGCTCAGACTGAGATTTGTTTGGGATATTCTGACATCACTTTATAAATTCAGCAGTTGGTTTATCACAGATTACGCATTATAATCTTTGATTTACTAAGTAGGGAATTATAAACTAAATTTTATCCTCCAAATTAAATTTATTTTCCTCATGTTATGCTTTGTACCTTATGGCATGGATTTAGTTAATGTTGACACAACGCACGGTTTACAATTCTCTGTTGAATTTGGAGAGGTATTTTCCTGGAGGCTCAACAGCCGAGTCAACAGAATACTGAAAATATTTCACACACATGATTGATTAGACTGAAAAGTATACGGTACTTAGTTCTTGATCAATTTTCTGAAAAAGATGATCCAGTCAGAGAAAGTCAGGTGGGGACAGGCCATATTGAATTTATTAATCGGTAACAATTTATGAACCTAAATTACATTTTATCCTAAATACCTGAACTTTATAAATAACCTAACAAATAATCTTCTTAGAATACTGAGAAAATAACATTTACATTCCGTAAAATTATTAACATTTTTAATACCACTTACAATAGAGGTATATTTTATTCCCGAATTCTTTAAAAATATTTTGCATTGAAATACAATATGTCTTCGTCAAATGTATGTGACTATATAACTTTTCTTTGTGTGTCCCCATGAAGATCTGGAACCTTCTGTTTAATCTAACTGCATTAGGTATTATTTAGTAACTATCACAATCAGATGACCAATCTCATTATTATATTCTAGAAAATGTCTGGAAATGATGATAGGACTTGAAGTCAAAAATCTTAACATAACTGGGCATGCAATTTCATCTGAGGCAGGTTTTGGTTACACAAATTTCCCACTGATTTTTTTGTATTGAAATGTGCACTGGCATTCTGGGAAGTGGCATCATTCTGACTTTATGAGGGGCAATTTGGTTATTTAGATTATATGCTTGACAGTGTTTGGCTGCTCGTTTTGGAGGAAGTGGTGGGTTAAACATAGGACCTGCTAGTAACATATGCCAGTTTGATGAATATTGTTTTACATAGAATTATACTAACTGACAATCCATACCCTGTTTTATTTTTTTGTCTGTTATTCAGATTGCAAAGTATTTTCTTTAGGAACTTGTGTAGAAAATAAGGTGCGTGTACTGAAAATGGACAACAGCTCAATGGGTACCCGCCCAGATCTCACGCTGGTTTTAGCTTATCTTTTGCCATTACAAAACGAACCAGCCATTTGCATATCAGACTGATCCAACCCAAAAGAGTGAAACAGATCCAAAATGCAGGCCAGCTCTCTCTGCACGAGAGATACAGCAACCCCAGACAATCGTTTCAACTTTTTTAGGCTTTTTCCTACTAGGCACCGCATGCAAGGCGTACACATCTGGATTACCCTTTAAACCTAGGGAGAGCAAAAATAAGGTTCAATAGAGTACTGAGAACGGACAACAGCTCAAATAGCCGGCCCTTCAGTGGGTCCCCGCTCAGATCTCAAGCCGGAATTAGCTCATCTTGTGCCATTACAAAAAGAACTTCCCCAGTTCAGTGGTCCATACGATGGTGACACCCTGAAGCCCTGTTTCTTGGAACTGGAAAAATAATGTCTATATGTGAAGAAGAGGTCTCTTGCCCTTTCTTAGAATGTATTCCTTATAAAAAGCTAAAATTGTCTAATATACATTTCTTGTGGAACTAAGAACCATGCTTACTCTAAATTCAGTATAAGGATTAGAAGTAGCATTACCTATAGATTTCATTCACCAGCATACTATGTTACATAAACACTATTAACAGTCTCAATGTCAATCATTGGGAGCCTATGGGGCCTCAACAAGTTTTTTCTTAGCAGTGAATACTTAGAACCTTTTCATTTCACTCATATATGACATAGATGTTTTGCAACAGGATGCACGATATACCATCAATTAGCTCTCATTACCTGCTAGCTCTACTTGAACTCTTAGCTCGCACCACCTGCACTCCCTAAAATGCAAAGTATTCTATGCAGAAAAAAAGAATAGAGCTGAACACAAAATTACCATAAAATGTAACATTCATTGGCTGTGTCATAGATAAAAGGTACATAAAGGGTTACAGCCTTTGCCTTAGTTACGTTCTTCCACATCTGGAGGGGTTAAAAGCTAAATAGTTTTATCTGCAGTTTCTGCAGATGTTTTTTCTGTTTCTAATGAAATGTTAAAGTTTGCTTTAACCTTGTATAGTTTAGATAACACTTTTAAGTAAGTCATTGTTGCTTTGACAAATTTGTAGACTATGACTAATGCCATTTTATATATGCAACACTCTCGCAATTAAATGATGAGATGATTTTGAACCATAACCGGAGTCTGTGGTTTCATTATTGGTTCTTCCGAGCGCTCATGTATCTAATTGGAAACCTCTTAAATTTCTATATAAATTTGGTGCCGTGAAACCTGGGAGTCAAGCTATGGATCTCCCCCGGATCACACGCAGAGAAATCTCTTGATCTGCGTTTAGTGTAAGTTGACAGCTGTGTTTGTGTTAAAATTCCTCTGCAGGGGTGTGTTGTGTGTGTTTACACACCATTAAGCGTTTTTATTACACTTGTTACTGTTTTTGTTGTTTATACAAGAATTACACTGGGACAGACTGCTGCCCCAACTTGAGGGTCTAGCTAACCCTGGTATAAAATGGGAAACTCTTATAGTCTCCCTGGGGAGGATATGACGGCTATAGAAGTCGTAAAAAAAATCACCAAGGCAAAGATTCTGTGACAGGCATTACATCTATGCTAATGAAAGCAGGAATGACTCCAGAAAAGAGCTTAGATCCACAAGTATGGAAATAATTCATGGCAAAGTATAAAGGATGGTTTGAAGATACGGTGGGTGGGGGCACTAATTATCAATAAGGGGGGGACCTATTGTCCCCCCCCGGCCCCCACCCCTGAGTGGCGGGTGTAGGCCCTAAATATCAATAATCATTAGACTCCCACAGCATATGCTTATGTCCATGTAGCTGAGAAGTGGGTTGGTGAGTGCCAGTTGTGGCTTAATTGTTGATATGGATCAATATGGTGCATCTGCAAGTGATAGTGAACCCCTATCCACTAGACAGCTGGTTAACTGTTTCATAGATGGCTTGCATCACCCACTCAGCGCAGCCCTTAAAATAGCTAAACCTGAGTGGTGTAGCCTAACTTATTCTAAACTTGTAAAAGTTGCTAAAGGTATTGAAGCCAACCACCATCCTTCTTGAGATAAGCTAGCAGGTGCCACTAGACTTATGGTAAATCAGACGTCTAGGAGCCCCCACCGTTCAAATCAGAGTCAGCGTACTCGTCCTGTATGCTGGAATCGCAATAAAATAGGACACATCAGGAGAGATTGCCGCAGCCCGCCTAGACAAAATCAGCAGCTTTGCAATCCAACTCAGATAATCCTAGCCATGATCAGACTCCTCAGACTGTAAATCTTTCAGATTCCCCATAGGACAGTGTCATTGACCTGGCAAACACATTCCTTTCTGTACCAATGCACCCAGGCAGTCAATACCTTTTTGCATTCACACACAAGCACAGACAATACACATGGGTGCTGCATCAGAGTGCTCAGAATTTGTCTACTATGTAAACAATTCTAGAATCTAGAATTCTAGAATCCTGGCCAAGGGCACATGAAGTTGCGTTGTTACAATATGTTGATGATTTGCTTCTATGTTGCCCAGACCACCCTGTCTTTACTAACTTTTTTTGGCACAAGCAGGATGCAAGGCTACCAAGGCCAAACTGCAGGCATGTGCACCCACTGTTATCTTTCTGGGACACTGTATTCCCCATGGTACAAAGCATCTCACAGAAGATAGAAAGCTTGCAGTGCAAAAGATCCCCCCTCTCCGCAGTCTAGCCCAGCTATGTACTTTCCTGGCCTTAGTCTCCCATTGTCAACCATGGCTTTACTCTGCAGCAATCTACATGCAGCCCTTGTATGGTTGCCTAACCCTTGACTCCTTTAATTTAACTCCTAAAGCAGAAAAAGCCTTTTACACTCTTAAGTTGCTCATCACCTCAGCCCAGGCACTGGGTCTACCAGATTATCGAAAGCCCTTTTCCATGTTCTGTACTGAACAGGCAGGCTATGCTACAGCAGTAATTATCCAGGACCATAGGCAAAAGCAAAGGCCAGTTGCCTATTAGCCAGGTTACATCCTGATGCTAGAGGTGCCCCTTCCCGTGTTAGGGCAGTAGCTGTTGTCACTGCTCTGCTAGATAAAGAAACAGACATTGTTTCAGACCATCCAATTACTATCTACACTCCTCATGACATTAACAGCATTCTGTCTCAGGTTCAGCCCAAACATATACATACTGCAATGCATCTCAGAATGCAGTGTGCGTTACTTTTGCCCTCTAATGTCACTTTAAAGTGGTGCATGGTATTAAATCCATCTACATTACTTCCTATGGATTTAAAAGAGGGGAGTGGCACAGACCTTTTTCATTAAGTCCGTATCACCTGATGAGTTAGTTGAGGCCCAGGTACCTCATGACTGTGCAGCCTTAATGGCTCAGGAAACTGCAGGTTTTTCGCATGTCATTGATTCACCATTGTCTAATCTAGACTGAGTATTTTGTAGATGGTTCTCGATTTGCTGAAGAGAAGGGTAACTTCCATACTGGATATGCTGTTGTCTCTGCACACAAAGCAATTAAAGCAGAACCACTCGATCCTCACTGCTCTGCACAGGAGGCGGAGCTGAAGGCTCTCACTAGTATAGACTGCTAATATCTATACTAATTCTCGGTAAGCCTTTGGTAGGTACAGTTGACCCCGTTCCCCAGTATACCAGTGTCCATTATCTCTTCTGATGCTAGCCAGCCTGCAGTTGGGGAGGGACATTTTGGCAAAGCAGCTTTTGCACCCCTTCTGTCCTTGTGGGGAATGTACTTGCAGAGTGGAAATGAAAAATACTGTGCCCTGGTGATTAACTGGCTATAACTGGCTTGCCACAGCACAGGCACAATCAGAGGGAGAAAGAACCCACCATTTTAAGGAGATTTGGGAATGACTCACTCACCTGTTTCAGGGCAAAGAATTTGTACTCCTTGTCATGGGGAACAGACTTCCAGAGTGAAAATTAAATGCCCTAGCAATTACCCGGATGCACCAGTGGAAGGTAGAAGGTGTTGCTTCAAAGCAGGATTGTCTGAGGAGGGAGGGAAACATCAACTTATTAAACTAATTGATGATGGTTTGCATTTCTCTTAACCTTCAGTTCACACACTCTCATTGCGGAATTTTGACACATGACAGGAGGCTTCATATTTGCTTAAGTCTCTCTTTACTAAAACTCCACAGCAGCAAAAAAACTCAGAGAGTAACAACCAAGCAAAAAACAGTAAGGAGACCATATAGCTCCCTTCTCAACATTCCATTTCCTCTTTCTTTGCTGCTCTGCATCAGTACAGGTCAGATTACCACTGCCTCCTGCTATTATTAGTGGGTGGCTTTGGGATTTTAGATATTTTACTGTATAATTGTTTATATACTTTTATTATCCTTTATTATTCTTTGGGGACTGTTTTGGTTTTCTGGTGTAGGCTATCTGCTTTCGCTTTCCCTTTGGGATAGTGGAAGTTGTTTCCCCTTTTTCTACCCTCTCCTCTGGGGCTCGTTTTTCCCTTAACTGTCCCCTCTCCTTCTCACCCGTTTTTCCTTTCACACGGGTATTGTGCCGCCCGGGGGTTTCTGGAGGCTGGCCTGTTGCTGCTTCCTCCGATCCCCTCGAGCTCCGGGACTGCGGTGTACGTCTCCAGCTGTCCCGTGTGTATCTGCTCCTCCGGTCGCTGGGTGTTTGCGATCGAGTGCACTACCCACCGACCGGAGCTTCCCCACGTGGCCCCGGTTGCGGCCAGCTCGATCCGCGGACCGCGTTTGTCCGCCGGGTGGAGAAGGGGGCGCTACACGCACGCCCCCTCCCCCACCGTTAATTCGATTATTGAATACTCGCACGTGGTGTGTCCTGCAGGGGGTCCCCAACTACTAAAGACCGAGGTCTGGGGCCTAACTGTGCCCTGGCGGTCTGGGAACACCCTTTGCTTTCCTGCATTTTGCCCCACACTCTGTGAGGCTACTAGTGTTGTGCATTTATACATTTTTACACTGACTGTATGCTTATTATATATGTATATACTGGCTACATTACACGTGGCCGCTTCTGTGGAGAAAGCGCTCTCACGCGCTCTACCCCAGTCATCCCAAGATAGGGATGAATCGGAGACTCAGCGCACGCTGATAGAGTCCGACCCTAACTCACCGGACAGAGACCACTCACGCACGTCTAAGCGCTACTGGAAGGGTGAAGGCCCTGAGCCAACTACCCGGAAAGGTAAGGCTCCTGCAAAGTGACCCAAACGGGCGACCGCTTCCTCTCCGGCACGCTCAAGACATTTTCCCGAAGAGGAGGAAGAATTCACCCTCCCCGCACCACTGTCCATCCTGGTTGAATGGCGGGCGGATCAGTCCCCCTTGGAAGACGAAGGCGGGTGGGGTGGAGAAGAATCGGAGGAATTGGCGTACCAACAGGAGTGTGTGTGTCTGTTAGTGAGTGTGTGTCTGTTAGTGTATGCCTGTTAGTGTGTGTGTCTCTGACTGTGTGTGTGTGTGTCTCTGACTGTGTGTGTGTGTGTGTGTGTGTGTGTGTGTGTGTGTGTGTCTGTTAGTGTGAGTGTGTGTGTCTGTTAGTGTGAGTGTGTATGTGTGTCTGTTAGTGTGTGTGTGTCTGTTAGTGTGTGTGTGTTTGCCTGTTAGTGTGTGTCAGTGTGTGTGTCTCTGACTGTGTGTGTGTTTGCCTGTTGTGTGAGTGTGTGTGTCTGTTAGTGAGTTTGTGTCTGCTAGTGAGTGAGTGTGTGTCTGTAAGTGTGAGTGTGTTTGCCTGTGAGTGTGTGTGTCTGTTACTGAGTGTGTGTTTTTGTTAGCTAGTGTATGCGTACCTGTCAGTGAATGTGTGTGTGTATTTAGAAAGCGGGGCGGGGGGAAGGGTTGGGTGAGGGTGGCGCGGGGGGGGCCTGAGTTTTGGGGGGCCTGAGTTTTGTCCTGCCTAGGGCAGCACAAAAACAGGATACACCACTGCCTACACCCCTCCTTTGGGGAGGACGTATTCTTGGATGCAACGGGCGAAGCCCTATTCGACCCGTGCAACTTCCGGCACCCTCGGTCTCCTGAATGGTCCCTACCCGAACATCTGACCCAGTTCATCCATTATTAGGTTCGCAAACCCCTTGATTGGGCAGTTCGGAAGAGGTTGAGGGCAGAGTGCC
Organism: Pelobates fuscus; assembly: GCF_036172605.1. Classification (NCBI taxonomy): domain Eukaryota; kingdom Metazoa; phylum Chordata; class Amphibia; order Anura; family Pelobatidae; genus Pelobates; species Pelobates fuscus. The sequence continues at coordinate 191,371,748 of NC_086318.1, forward strand.
CCAGACCCACCCTACCAGACAAGGTCGCTGTGACGCTCGAATTCAACCCGATGGTCTCCACCTATTTGACCCGGACCAGACGCGATCCCAAGAAAGGGATCGAACGCAGCCTCTGCCTTGCACAAGATAAGGTGCTGGACATGTTGGGGCCGCTGGCCTAGATCCTTACCATGGCGGATGAGGCTATCTCACAGGGCTTGTCCCTGGACCCTGCAGCCATCAGAGATTGGGCATTACGCTCCATTTGCCTGCTGGGCAACTCCAACGTGGCATTATGCACAGAGCGGAGGAAGGCGGTCCTCATGCGCATAGATGCAAAATTTTCAGAGTTGGGGTCCAAGGAGCTGGGTCCGTTGGCCAAAGGACTTATTTCGGGGAGCCCTTCATCAAGGAGCTCCAGAGGCATGTTAACCTTTATGCTACCCTGAATAAGGCGCAATTGTCAATGAAGAAGGTGTTCCGCTCTCACACTTCTCGTGTTTTTGGCAGGGCTGGAAGGCAGCGGGGTCGTGCCTCCAGCCGCTTCTGGCCTCTGAGCCACCGAGGATCCCGGACACCATCCTTTTTTCCCAGCTACCGCTCTGGGTCTTTCACCTCCTGGAGGTCGGACCGTGGCAGAGGAAACCGGGCGCGTGGAAGAGGCAGAATGCCCACAGGTGAGACATATTGCACCACATGTTTTTCCCAGGCTTTTACATGCCGGCAGGTTGCGTTTTTGTCTCGACAGGTGGCAGGACATTTCTTCGGACGCATGGATACTCCAAACAGTCCGAGGCTACGTTATAGACTTCCATTCCCCGCCGGTCCAGGAGATACCCCCCCCCCCGGACTCTGGTTTCGTCGAAAGACCTACAGGTCCTAGTGGATGCCGAAATACAGGCCATCTTCGACAAAGGGGCAGTTCAGTAGGCGCCGGACGAAGGAGGTTTCTTCAGCTCCATTTTTCTAGTCAGGAAGAAAATGGGAGATTTCCGTCCGGTTATAAACCTGAGAAACCTGAACGCCTTCATTTCCTATCAACACTTCAAGATGGAGGTCATCCATCTTCTGAGTGAATTACTGCGCCCAGGAGATTGGTTCACTCGCCTAGACCTAAAGGACGCATATCTATCCGTTCCGGTGGAATACGGTTGCCGACGATTTCTACGCTTCATTTGGAAAGGGAGGCCATGCCAATTCACCTGCCTCCCATTCGGTCTCAGCTCGGCACCATGGTATTTCACCACACTGTTAAAGCCGGTAACGGCATGCCTGCACTCCAGGGGCATTCGATGCCTGATATATCTGGACGATTTACTCCTTTTCTGAGAGGACGGCTCCAGACTGAAATCTCAGACGCTCTACACGGTCTCCTTGTTCGAATCCCTGGGGTTTGTGGTTAACCAAGAGAAGTCAACTCTCACGCCGACACAAGTAGTTCAGTTTTTGGTATTCGAAATAGATGCGACCCTCAGACCAAAATCACGGCCATTCGGAAAGAGATTCGATGGATACTGCGCCAGGAAATGATCCCACTCCGGGTCTTGGCATGAGTGGTGGGCCTCTTTTCCGCATCGATCTAAGCCATCTACCCGGGCCCCCTTCACTACAGGGCTATGCAACGCCTGAAAGCGCGCTTCCTATGCAAGAAACCCTCGTACGACCAGCTGATTCCCGTCACGCATGAAGTCAAGATCGAATTTCGCTGGTGGCTGTTACACATGTCAGCTTGGAACGGCAAGGCGATCTTTGGACCGACCCCGGACTTTGTCCTGGAGTCGGATGCGAGCCTATGGGGCTAGGGTGCGACCTGCACAGCCGTCTCCACGGGAGGCCCCAGGTCAAGCACGGAAGCAGGATATCACATCAACTGCCTGGAAATGATTGCGGGCTCATTTGCTATACGCAGCCTTGTGGGTCATCTATCAGATTGCTGCATTCAATTGAGAATGGACAATATATCGGGGGTGCAGTACATCAACCGCCTGGGGGGGCCCGCTCACGGACACTGACGGAAGTCACAAAGGAGATTTACAACTTTTGCCTTCAGCGCAATATCACACTCTAGGCAGAGTATCTCCCAGGAGTGTCAAACCTGACAGGAGACTGGTTCTCCAGACACTGGAGGGATGCCAGCGATTGGCGGCTACATCGACCAGTATTCCTCAAAGTGGCGTGGCAAAGGGGCACATTCACAGTGGATCTGTTCGCCTCCAGGACAAACTTCCAGATCCCAAATTACTTCAGCTGGCTTCCGGATCCGACGTGCGCAGCAGTGGATGATTTCCTTCAGGACTTGCCGTCGCACTGAGCCTATGCATTTCCACCATTCACTATGATCTCCAGGGTCCTACTCAAGTTACGGCGACAACAGGTATCGTTGGTGTTGTTGACGCCTCTTTGACAGGGCCAAGCCTGGTTCCCAGAATTGCTGGAGCTATCATGTCGGGAACCGCTTCTTCTTCCGTCTCCACAAATACTCGGATCCACGAGGCAACAATCACCCCCTCGTAGTGGAAGGCCACCTCTACTTGGTGGCTTGGACTCTTTCCGGGGTACCTGGAATGTCGATGAGCTATCGGGATCAGCTAGAAATCTCCTCTGGGACTCATGGGCCCCAGGACGGAGGAGATGTTATCTGTCAGTCTGGAACGTCTGGTGTCGTTGGTGCATTGAACGGAATATCGATCCCTTTACAGTACCTATATCCAGCGTACTGAATTTCCTTTCTCACCTCTTCGATCAAGGGAAGTCGTATCGTCCAGTTAACATTGCCAGGTTGGCCATTTCAGCGGCTCATGTCCCTCTACAGGGGACGCCCATTGAACAAGACCCTTTGGTTTGTAGATTATTGAGAGGGATCAGACTGTCACGTCCTCTGGCTCATAAATATACATTCTCTACAACAATTGTCAGCTAAATTTACACTTGTGTTGTGCCTGATATCGTTTTGTCGGGTCTCCGACGTTCAGGCTTTTGATGTTAACGTATTCACCTTTTCCCCGGATGGGGTGATCTTTTCGGTGTCGAGACGTACCAAGTCAGACTCCACTGCCATTTTCTACCCATTTTTTCGAGAGGCTCCTAAGCTCTGTGTGGTTTCTACCCTGTCTTGCTATGTGACAGTTACTACCCCGCTTCGAAGTTCCCAATCGGGACAACTGTTGATATCTTACATATGACCACATAAACCGGTTTGGACCACTACTTTGGCTCGCTGGATCAGATGGCTATTGTCGTTGGCCGGCGTGGAGTCCTCATTTGGTGCTTATTCGGTTAGGGGCGTGGCGGCATCAGGAGCCCTAGTAGCGGGTGCTTCCCTGTCCAACATTCTACGTTCAGCAGACTGGTCCCGGGAGGACACCTTCCGACAGTTTTACTTCAGACCGACGGTACATGCATCGTTTGCCCTACTGGCTGAGCATTGAAACAGCACATATGAAGCCTCCTGTCATGTTATAAAATTGTAGATTATGCTAGCTTTAGTGCACCTATAATCTTAATTGTATTAATGACAGGAGGCGAATATTTCCCACCCTTTTTGTTCCCGACCCTTGTTGTATTTTTATCTTGTATGTTGAGTATTATATCTCTGGTCAGTATTCCATGTGATTGTTTACCATATGTATTTTTTCATTATTGCCTAGGGTGTGGATCGGTAGACTTGATGATGTTCTCTATAAAATTGCGCTGGGTGGCTACATGTTTTTATACGTGCATTTCATTGGCTAATCACAATTTTCGATTTTGTTTATCTCGTTTCAGTGTAAAGTTCCCAGGATGGGATCACGTTCAAGTCTTCATTTCGGTTGAAGAATCCTAAGAGAGTCGTTATTCCTGTTGAAGATGGACTGTTATTGTTATGTTATATTTTTTCTGTCTGTGTTGTTATTGCAGCTTGAAAGAGGAAATGGAATGTTGAGAAGGGAGCTATATGGTCTCTTTACTGTTCTCTGATTGGTTGTTACTCTCTGAGTTTTTTTTTTGCTGCTGTGGGGTTCTAGTAAAGAGAGACTTAAGCAAATATTCACCTCTTGTCATTAATAAAATTAAGATTATAGGTACACTAAAGCTAGCATAATCTACAATTTTCACACATGTAAGTTAGAAGACTAAGAGAACCCCTTACCTCAATCAGAATCAAAATGTAGAGCAGGATACCCCAACTTGGGCAGACTGAACTTCAGAAAGGCAATCTGCTCCATACGATGAGGTGACTTTTGTTAGAGAAGATGCAGTATATTCCCTGACTTTGTACAGTGGTTGGCAGACAAGATAAAAGATCCTGGGCAGATAGAGAGAGAGAGTTCAGGCCACATACTATTCTTTTCATTCAGTAATTCAAAGGGTCAATGGAGGTCCAGAGAGGTGATATTGACCAGTTCAGAGCATGGGCGTAGGAACCCAAAAAAATCTGGGGGGGATAGCATTTTTACTCGCCGGGTATATTCTTATTCCGTAAACTAGGAGTTGTTTATCCCATTGTACAGCGCTACGGAATTTGCAGTCGCTATATAAATGATTAAATAATAACATTAAAGGGTCACTACAAGGAAGGGGTTTTACTTACCCGTATACAGCGCTGGGATCCTCCTGATTAGAACCACCCCTACCCTTCCCATGAATATTAGAACCACCCATACCCCTTCCATGCACAAAAGAACCCCACCTACCCCTTCCACGCATTTTAACCCCCTACCTCTTCCATGCATATTAGTACCCCCTAACCACTTCCATGCATATTAGTACCCCCTAACCCCTTCCATGCATATTATAACCCACCCTACCTCTTCCATTCATATTAGTACTCCCCTAACCCCTTCCAATAATTTTTCTACCTCCCCCCTCCTCCCATCCATATTAGTAGCCCCCCCTAAACCCTTCCAATTATTTTTCTACCTACCCCTCTCCCCCTATCCTTATTAGTAGCCCCCCTAACAATTTCCAATTATTTTTCTGCCATGTTAACTAACGCCAGTGCTGGAGTGCCGCCGTGTTTACATTAAAAGGTCTGCAGGGACAGGCTATAGACACCAGAACCACTACATTAAGCTGCAGTGCTTCTGGGAACTATAGTGTTTCTTTAATGTGAGGTAAATTAGAGATTAGTGCCACGAATAATATGCTAGATTTCCTACTTACAACCAGATGAGGATGATGATGGGCTCTAGCTGCAGTCTGGCTCCACTGGTCTGGTGTAGAACAGGCTCTCTGGAGGCTGTTTGTAACTGTGGTCCCAAAAATCAATGTTCTGTGAGTACGGGAATCAGCTCCATTTTTTGGGGGCCCTTTACACAGCTCAAGGTCTGGGTCCCAGGGTCCACCTTCACGTTCCACCAATGAGTTTGTTCACAGGGGGTGGAGTGTGTAGGGGATGTCCTGATATGTGTGTAAGGAATGCATTGTGTGAATCTGTGTTTGTATGTGTAAGGGCTGCAAGGTGTGATTCTGTGTATGTACGGGATGCAGTGTGTGCGTCTGTAAGGGGTGCATTGAGTGTGTGTACGGGGTGCATTGAGTGTGTGTAAGGAATGCATTGTGTGTTTCTGTGTGTGTAAGGATTGCATGATTGTGTGTGTGTGCACGGGGTGCATTGAGTGTGTGTAAGGATGAATTGTGTGTTTCTGTGTGTGTAAGGGTGGCATGTTTGTGTGATTGTGTGTGTGTGTGTGTGATGGATGTCAATCTCTCTCCCTCGTCACTCTCTTTCTTCCCCTCCCTCCCTCGTCACTCTCTTTCTCCCCCTCCCTTGTAACTCTCTCTCTCTCCCCCTCCCTTGTCACTCTCTCTCCCCCTCCCTTGTCACTCTCTCTCCCCCTCCCTTGTCACTCTCTCCCCCCTCCCTTGTCACTCTCTCTCCCCCTCCCTTGTCACTCTCTCTCCCCCTCCCTTGTCACTCTCTCTCCCCCCCTTGTCACTCTCTCTCCCCCTCCCTTGTCACTCTCTCTCCCCCTCCCTTGTCACTCTCTCTCCCCCTCCCTTGTCACTCTCTCCCCCTCCCTTGTCACTCTCTCTCCCCCTCTCTTGTCACTCTCTCTCCCTCCGTCCCCCCCTTGTCACTCACTTTCTCCCCCCGTTTCTTTCTTTCTCCCCCCTCCCTCCCTGTCCCCCTCCCTGTTTCTCTCCCCCTCCCTCCCTGTTTCTTTCTGCCCCCCTCCCTGTTTCTTTCTCCCCCTCCCTGTTTCTTTCTCCCCCTCCCTGTGTCTGTCTCCCCCCTCCCTCCCTGTTTCTTTCTCCCACCTCCCTGTTTCTTTCTCCCCCCTCCCTGTTTCTGTCTCCCCCCTGTTTCTTTCTCCCCCCTACTCCCTCCCTGTTTCTTTCTCCCCCCTACTCCCTCCCTGTTTCTTTCTCCCCCTACTCCCTCCCTGTTTCTTTCTCCCCCTTACGCCCTCCCTGTTTCTTTCTCCACCCCTCCCTCCCTGTTTCTTTCCCCCCCTCCCTCCGTTTCTTTCTCCCCCCCTCCTCCCTGTTTCTTTCTCCCCCCTCCCCCTCCCTGTTTCTTTCTCCCCCCTCTCCCTCCCTGTTTCTTTCTCCCTCCTCTCCCTCCCTGTTTCTTTCTCCCCCCTCTCCCTCCCTGTTTCTTTCTCCCCCTCTCTCCCTCTGTCCCCACCTTGTCACTCACTTTCTCCCCCCCGTTTCTTTCTTTCTCCCCCCTCCCTCCCTGTTTTTTTCTCCCCCCTCCCTGTTTCTTTCTCCCCCTCCCTGTTTCTGTCTCCCCCCTGTTTCTTTCTCCCCCCTACTCCCTCTCTGTTTCTTTCTCCCCCCTACTCCCTCCCTGTTTCTTTCTCCCCCTACTCCCTCCCTGTTTCTTTCTCCGCCCCTCCCTGTTTCTTTATCCCCCCTGTTTCTTTATCCCCCCTCCCTGTTTCTTTATCCCCCCCTGTTTCTTTATCCCCCCTCCCTGTTTCTTTATCCCCCCTCCCTTCCTGTTTCTTTATCCCCCTCCCTCCCTGTTTCTTTATCCCCCCCTCCCTCCCTGTTTCTTTATCCCCCCTCCCTCCCTGTTTCTTTATCCCCCTCCCTGTTTCTTTCTCCCCCTTCCCTGTTTCTGTCTCCCCCCCTGTTTCTTTCTCCCCCCTACTCCCTCCCTGTTTCTTTCTCCCCCCTACTCCCTCCCTGTTTCTTTCTCCGCCCCTCCCTGTTTCTTTATCCCCCTCCATGTTTCTTTATCCCCCCTCCCTGTTTCTTTCTCCCCCCCTCCCTCCCTGTTTCTTTCTCCCCCCTACTCCCTCCCTGTTTCTTTCTCCCCCCTACTCCCTCCCTGTTTCTTTCTCCCCTCTACTCTCTCCCTGTTTCTTTATCCCCCCTCCCTGTTTCTTTATCCCCCCTGTTTCTTTATCCCCCCTCCCTGTTTCTTTATCCCCCCCTGTTTCTTTATCCCCCCTCCCTGTTTCTTTATCCCCCCTCCCTCCCTGTTTCTTTATCCCCCCTCCCTCCCTGTTTCTTTATCCCCCCCCCTCCCTCCCTGTTTCTTTATCCCCCTCCCTGTTTCTTTATCTCCCCCCCTCCCTCCCTGTTTCTTTATCCCCCCTCCCTCCCTGTTTCTTTATCCCCCCTCCCTCCCTGTTTCTTTCTTCCCCCCTCCCTCCCTGTTTCTTTCTTCCCCCCTCCCTCCCTGTTTCTTTCTTCCCCCCTCCCCTACCTGTGTTGTAGCGTGGCCCAACCTTGTACTGTCCGCGGGTACAGGGAGCTTTTGTTTCCTGTATCCGGCGGACTAACAGGAAGTGCACACTCAGTGTTCACTTCCTTTTAGTCCAGCCGGGTACAGGAGACAGATGCTCCCTGTACCGGCGGACTATGCAGGGCTCGCCCACGCTACATTGAGGGAGTGACAGGAGGGAGCGCTGAGCGCTTCCCTCCTGTCAGCCCCTCTCCTCTGGCTGCGCCCGGGCAGAGCTGCAGCCGCCTGAGGCTCTCTGCAGAGCGCTCGGGCGGCTGCAGCAAAAGGGGGGCCGGCGGAGCTGGGGGGGATTTCCCCATTACCTGTCCCCCCCGCATGATTTGCTGGGGGGGATGCGTCCCCCCCATCCCCCCCGGTTCCTACGCCCATGGTTCAGAGGCACTACTATCTGGTAGCTTGGTGCTTGCTGTTTCAGTAGGTCCAATTATAACCCAAACACCTCTTCTGCTACAGGCCATGCACCCTTTGGATAAGTTTATATCACTAAGTTGGCAAGCTATTGGATCTGATTGCTAGTTTCCTCTTAATGCTAGGATTGCACAGGCATGGATATGAATATGATCATTGGAGAGAGAATGTTTTTATAATTGAAACATTTGAGGCTGTAAAACGACAAGATATGTAGGATTTATTTGGGAACATATTGCAATGGTCCCTTTATTAATCCTAGTTATATGTAGAATTACAATATGCTGCTTTTGTATACATTTTGTCTCTATGAGGCGATCCTGATTGGCACAGTAGCCTCCTTATGCTTTGGATTGGCTAAGATCATCAACTTTAATGATCTCAGTCAAGCAAGTTGTATCTTTTTTTTTGTCCTTTTTGATTGTTAATAAAAATCTCTACCTTCACCCTACTTTGTGACGCCTGTTAATCTCTACATATATGTTATCCCTGGTGGACAGAGGACCTCTATCCACGGAGCTCCAAAGTACATTTCACTTGTGTGCAGTACTTTCTGGACTTTTGACATTGGATCAAATAGCCATAGCCAGGGGCTCCAAGGGTAAGACATACAATAGTGGAATAAAAAGTACCCCTGTCTATTCCATTGTTATTTGAAATGGCTCTGACACAAAACCAGCATTTAATATTCTGGATGAAGGTGAACTATACAGTGTTCAAATAGCTGCAATAAACCAACCTGGGGTGCTGAATTTGCACATAGTTTCATGTAGGAAAAAACAGTTAAGGCAATCAAATGATTTTTCAGCGTCAAGTGAGACCAATACAGTGGTCCAAGGAAATGAGCCTGAAATGTTGAAAGAGCGTAGGTGGCTTACCAGGTTTACAGAAAGTTATGATATGTGCCACTAGAAATTCTGCCGGAAAAGCTTCCAGCTCTACAGCGGTGCTAAACATGTTTGCCAAGTGTGGCATCAGGACAGACCGAAAACAAACATGATAAGCATTTTTAGAACCTGTCTGATCAAGAAGCTTTCTTTTCCTTTAGGGTGTTAATATATGTTTGCTACCTCTTCCTCATAGTTTGGATAGGCCAGGTTCACCTTCTGCTTGTCAGTCAAGGAAGGCAGGTTTACTTTCCCAAAACAGTTTCTAATACATGGATGTGGCAGAGTGGGGTCTAGCTCCAAATTCTACAGGGTACTATAATATTTCACAAATTCATTGCAAATTCCTTTAGGTATTTCCACCTTGCTCCCTGACTGTGACAATATATAAGGGATTCTATTGGGTGGGTCTGCAATTCTTGAGACTATTTGCTAGTAATCTTCCCTTCTGCCCTGCATATAAGTGATTGCCTTCCATTTATTTAGGTAGAAGCCTGCTTTTGGAAGATTTATGCAATTCAGTTGTTTTTGGACATTGTTTATCTCTACTAGACATGTGCACTTCGTTTCGGTCCAAATATGAATTCTGACGAAATTCGGGCAATTCGGACATTAGGGTACTTCCGAATGTCCGAATTGCAGAAGTCCCGAAGTTCCGAAATTACCGAATTTCCGAAGTGTCGAAGTTCTGAAGTGCTGAAGTTCCGAAGTTGCCAAAGTTCCAAAGTGCTGAAGTTCCAAAGCACAGTATTGCCTAAGTACTAATATACTTACCCAGTGAAAGAAGAAGAATGTTACATTGTATACAATTTCAAATAAAAAGTATACAAACATAGCCAGGATTCAGCTGTAAGCATTTGCAACACTTACAACAATCAAGTAACATACATTACTTTGAGACAAATTTACTAATACTAAGTAAAGATTACTTAGTATTAGTAAATTATGCCCCTACTCACGATACCATGAGTAGAGGCATGTCTATTAAACAGTGAGTCTCTACATTTACCTGTCACAGCACTCTGGTTGGTTTGAAATCCACCAATCAGAGCGCTCTGTGTCATTTTACACAGCGTGGGAAAGTTCTTTGGAATTTTCCCACGCTGTGTAATTTGACTCATAAGAGTTATGAGTCAAATTACACAGCGTGGGGAAATTCCAAAGAAAACTCCAAAGAGTTATGAGTCAAATTACACAGAGTTTGGGAAAATTCCAAAGAACTTTCCCACTCTGTGTAAAGCCAAAACGCTGTGTAAAATGGCACAGAGCACTCTGATTGGTGGATTTCAAACCTTACCTGTCAGTCTCTTCATTTACCTGTCAGAGCACTCTGATTGGATGGCTTAAACCCACCAACCAGAGTGCTCTGAGCCTAATTGCAGGGCGGGGCAAGGCTTTATAAGCCTTTCCCCGCCCTGCAGAGCTCAGTCTGCGCGGAGCCCTCTCCGGGTGAAGATTATTTTATTTTTTTTGGCGTTCGGCTTTTTTTTTTTTTTTTTATTGTGTCGGTTATTATGGATTTTTATTTGGCCTATTTTCGGGATGAAAAAAGAAGATTTTAGAAGAAAGAAAACATCAAATGTTAAGTTTTATTTTTTTTAAAGGTACTTGGTTAAAGGTCCCCCCTCATTATTTTTAGGGTGAGGGGGTAGATAGGGAGTTAATTCTTTTGGGGGGAGGGGGTGACTAGGGGTTTGGGGACCCCCTAGTCACCTGGGGGGGTAACATTTCTTTTTAGGGCCCCACCCGCCACTCAGGGGTGGGGGACAGGGGGGAGGACAATAGGTGCCCCCCCATTGGTATTTAGGGCCCCCACCCGTCGCTCAGGGGTGGGGGCCAGGGGGTGGACATTAGTTCCCCCCCCTTATTAGTATTTAGGGCCCCCATCCGTCGCTCAGGGGTGGGGGCCAGGTGGGAGGACATTAGGTCTCCCCCTTTATTCCAATTTAGGGCCCCCACCCGCCACTCAGGGGTGGGAGCCAGGGGGGAGGATATTAGGTCCCCCCTTAGTAGTATTTAGGGCCCCCACCCTCTGCTCAGGGGTGTGGGCCAGGGCGAAGGACATTAGGTCCCCCCCTTATTCCAATTTAGGGCCCCTACCCGCTGCCCTCCCTTATAAGTATTTAGGGCCCCCACCCACCGCTCAGGGGTGGGGGCCGGGGGGAGGACAATCGGTCCCCCCCATCATTTTACTTTAGGGCCCCCACCCACCGCTCAGAGACAGTTTGTTGAACCAGAGATACTGCCCGTAGGTAGCAGATTAGATCGGAACCTTAGAAACTATAGTTGACTGTCTAAAGGTCCAAGCGTTTGTGAGTAGCGGTGTTCCATACTGCATATGCTCACTACCAATCTCCAGTAAAAGGCAGTTATACTTATCTCCATACTGTGTGAAATATATATATATATATATATATATAAAGAAGAAAAATAATCTTGCACTCCACTCCCAAGGTATGAATGCCCGGTGCTTGTCCAGCAAAATACAAAGAATCCAAATAAGATAGCACTCCCAGGACTTGTAAATACAAATAAAACTTAGCTTTTAATGCTCTTGAAAAAAAATCGACTTTTCAGTCTGCTAACCACAGACTTTCATCAGGACTAGTGTACAAACCATAAAAACACATATATATACAAATATACAAATTGGCAATCAACTTACCCACCACCAAGATAATTGCATCTCCCTGTCAGCTCGGTCTGGGTTTCCCGCGGGTTCTGCCGACGTCAGTGCGTGCGTCAGAAAAATGACGTCATAACGTGGCGCCGGCGTCATTACCGCTACACGTGACCACTCGACCCAAAGCATCATGGGGAGGCTGTTGCCGTGGTAACAGAATCCATGGCAACAACTAAAAACAATAACACAAAAGGCTGAGAAAGCAGTAAAAATCAAATTAAATAAATAACCTTGCATATAGACCCATACTGTATTGTCTGTCCTTGTAAACCAAGGAACTTAGAGATTAGGACTTAGTGATTGCGTTATTACCAAAACCCGCTCATCCTAAATATATCATTAAAGGGCCAGCACACATAAGTGCCAAAGTATACGGAAAGATCACTCATTACTAAAAAATGCAAAAAATAAAGTAATACAGAAATTAAATATGTCCCAGGCAATAGTATATATGAAGGAGCAAATATATGAATATATAAGTGTGCACAAAAAGGGGGCAAGATTTACAGCCACCCCTCACTTGGGCATTTAACTATCCTGTCCACTGACAAGCAAGCTAGACCTAACAAGGAAAATTGAGACTACTTTTATCGTCATCAATGAGGAGAAATAACTATCTCAGCAGGTAGGCAAAATAAGCCCAAAACACATTCCATCCAGTCACCAAAGTATATCTAATCAATAGATTTAAGGTGATAATGTACTCATGAATAAAACAATAACATAGGATAATACATGTGGTAATTCCACCAAAAAGTGGATACCCATGCCATCACTGAATCTGTATTTCTTAACCACCGAGGCAAAGTGAAGAGAGAATAACCATCCTCAAAACTGAATATAGAGCGAGGTGGCCTAACCCCAAGGGTGAGCCCCCATCTCCTATGTCAGTATTAGTCAGGTTATATATACTTCAAAAATTACAAAAAGGCAGATAATGAATATTTTTCATTTAGTCCATGCGGATGAACTGTTTGTAATGTCCTTATCCAGAATAGTTCTCGTTGAAGGAGCATCTTTTTTCGGTCACCACCTCTCCTAGGCATAGGGACGTGGTCAATAGCCATTAATTTCATAGATGGCATAGTATGACCCAGTTCCAGGAAGTGCTTAGCTACTGGCAACTCCGACTTGTGGTCCCTGTATGCTGTTCTAATGCTGGACCTATGGTTCCGGATACGTTCCCTCAATGGTAAATCCGTTTTTCCAATATACGTTAAGCCACAAGGGCACGTTAGCTTGTAAATCACGAAGTCACTGGTACACGTTAATCGGTGTTGGATACGATAACTAGTTCCTGTATAAGGATGTGTAAACGTCTTGCCAGGAATCATATGTCCACACGTTACACATCCTAGACAACGATAGCATCCCAAGTTCTGTGGAGTACTTCCCTTGGTGTAGCAGTGTGATGGATCGGTGTTAACTAGCAAATCTCTCAAATTTTTGTTCCTCTTATAGCAGAACATGGGAGGATTCTGAAAAATTGGAGCTAGTGTCACATCATTCTTCAGTACTCTCCAGTTTTCCTCAACAATCTGTCTAAACTTAAGGGATGAAGTAGTAAATGCGGTCGGAAAAATCAGTCTATCACTCTGTGTCTTTAGAGCAGGAGTATCAATTGTGGCCAATCCTCGATCAAGTGCTTTCTGTAAGACTTGGCGTGTGTATCCTCGTTGTTGAAATTTCTCCCACATTATATCCAATTGTTCTTGGGCTCTTTGTGGGTCAGAGTTATTCCTCAGGACCCGTAGGAATTGCGAGTAGGGCAATGAGTTTTTTAAAGGACCAGGGTGAAAGCTGTTAGCCTGGAGTATTGTATTACGGTCCGTTGGCTTTGAATACAAAGTATAGGCCAAGCACATCCCCTCACGCAGTACTCTGATGTCCAGAAAGTCCACAGATGTTTCATTTATCACCGCCGTCAATTTGATGTTATCAGTGCTTGAATTGATGGATCGGACCATCTCCTCTGCTTCAGATAGAGACCCAGTGACCAACATAAAGATATCGTCGATGTATCTTACATACTTTAAAATGCTGTCTTTATAGGGTTCTAGGATGTATCTGGTTTCAAAGCCAAACATATAGCCATTGGCATACATGGGCGCCATGGCTGCCCCCATGGATGTCCCAGCAATTTGTCTGTACCATTCCATCTCAAATCTGAAATAGTTCTGGGAAAGGACTATCTCCAAAAGCTCTAATGTGAATTCTATAGGGGGTCCTGTATAGTGCCTAGATTGTGATAGTATCGCTCTCATTGCGTCTATTCCGTCCTGATGGGGTATTACGGTATACAGGCTTGCCACATCACACGTCAATAGGACCACTGGTCCCGAGGGTAATGTTGTCTCAGAAAGTATTTTTACAAAGCTTGGAGTGTCCTTTATGCAGGTGGGAAGGTGTTCAATTGGACTTTTGAATAAAAAATCCAGCCATTTGGCTAACGGTTCCAGGACACCCCCAATTGCCGAAACAATGGGGCGCCCTGGAGGTTTGTCCATGTTCTTATGAACCTTTGGAAGTGAATAAATCACGGGGGTTCTAGGTGTAGAGATTTGAAGATATTGGTACAGTTCCATGGAGATGTAGTTAGAGCGTAGCCCTCTTGATAAGCATTCTTCGATCAGATTGATTACTTGATCTGTGGGGTCCTTTGATAGTTTTACGTAGGTATTGTGGTCCGACAATTGCGATAGAAGTTCAGAGCGGTAGTCAGAATAATTCTGGATGACAATACCTCCTCCTTTATCGGCTGACCTAATTATGATGTCTTTATCGGTAGCCAAAGATTTGATGATTGCTCGTTCGTTCTTCGTACAGTTAGAGTGATGAGAATGGTTTTGTTTCAAATGGTCAGTAGACTCCTTGTGTACTGAGCGTAAAAAAGATTTAATGGACGTCTGGTTGGGCATGGGGTCGAATGTGCTCTTCATTTTAAATTTATTTATGGGGTTAGTTGTATCCATGATTTTGGTCTTAAAAAAGTCCTTAAGTCTTAATGACCGACCAAATTTATACAATTCCACTTCCCAGTCCAGGGGATTAGCTCCAGAGGTGGGGACAAAAGATAGGCCTTTACTGAGTAACTGGATTTCCTCCTGTGTCAAGGTTCTAGATGACAAATTGAAAATAGGGGCTATCTCTGTTGGCGGGGTGGCCTTCCTCTTGCCCCAGAAGATGCGCCCCTTCTGGCCACGTCTAGTGATGAATCTTCGCCTGATGTTCCGTGTCTGCTCTGGTATCGTGTCCGTATGGAAGGTTCCTCTGCTGATGCTCTGTCTAAAAAAGATTGTGTAGTACTAGATGTGCCGCCGGTTTTCCGTGTTAGACGTGAGTCGTGTGGTAATTCAGACTCAGAAGTAGATTCTCCTGAAGTTCTATCTATTGTGAACTGTCTGGGTTTGCGAATAGGTCTACGTTTCTTGATGAAATATGGTGTATCAGTCTTGCCGCTGAGCCATCTATAGACTCGATGTTCCTTGTAGTCAGCGGTCACTTTCTCCTGTTTTTCTCTTTTGAATCTTACTAAATCCGTCTTATAATTCTTGATGTTATCCTCCAATTTTAGTAGGGTAGTTGCAGATTCTGGTGCTGATAATAATACAGCTTGTCTTGTTTCTAGTTCAGAGATCCTTCTCCTCACTTGGATTAGATCCTCTCTGACATCCTCAATGATGATCAGCATCAAATCCAGTGAACACTTGTTCAACACTGAGATCCAACGCTTGCAGACCTGTGGTTTTAATCTGCCTATAGTGGGGATATTTTTAACACGGAAACCTCGTGGAATTTGCAGCTTACGATGATATTCAGACAAAAAAAGCCCGTGTAGGTCTAGGTCAGTCTCCCGTTTTCTCAATCTTAGTAGTTCGAAATATATATCACGCAGGGACGTAGTATTAGGTAATTCAGATGTGGATGCTGTCCATCGTATCCTGTCTGCATCATCCTCACTATATTGCCATATTTCCGCCTGTTCTGCTAAACCACCAGCCAATGTGAAAAAATCTTCCATAAATGAAATAGGGATAGTAGATTGAATCCAATATATACAAGTATATACAAGTACTCCCAAAGGTACAAACTCAAAGTTCAAAACAGATAAATATAAATCTAGGAGCAAAAAGGGAAGCTCCAAATATTAGGGTGCATAGAAAGCTAGCTCTTGCCACTGAGCTATGTATACAAAGAAGAAAAATAATCTTGCACTCCACTCCCAAGGTATGAATGCCCGGTGCTTGTCCAGCAAAATACAAAGAATCCAAATAAGATAGCACTCCCAGGACTTGTAAATACAAATAAAACTTAGCTTTTAATGCTCTTGAAAAAAAATCGACGTTTCAGTCTGCTAACCACAGACTTTCATCAGGACTAGTGTACAAACCATAAAAACACATATATATACAAATATACAAATTGGCAATCAACTTACCCACCACCAAGATAATTGCATCTCCCTGTCAGCTCGGTCTGGGTTTCCCGCGGGTTCTGCCGACGTCAGTGCGTGCGTCAGAAAAATGACGTCATAACGTGGCGCCGGCGTCATTACCGCTACACGTGACCACTCGACCCAAAGCATCATGGGGAGGCTGTTGCCGTGGTAACAGAAGATTGTGATAGTATCGCTCTCATTGCGTCTATTCCGTCCTGATGGGGTATTACGGTATACAGGCTTGCCACATCACACGTCAATAGGACCACTGGTCCCGAGGGTAATGTTGTCTCAGAAAGTATTTTTACAAAGCTTGGAGTGTCCTTTATGCAGGTGGGAAGGTGTTCAATTGGACTTTTGAATAAAAAATCCAGCCATTTGGCTAACGGTTCCAGGACACCCCCAATTGCCGAAACAATGGGGCGCCCTGGAGGTTTGTCCATGTTCTTATGAACCTTTGGAAGTGAATAAATCACGGGGGTTCTAGGTGTAGAGATTTGAAGATATTGGTACAGTTCCATGGAGATGTAGTTAGAGCGTAGCCCTCTTGATAAGCATTCTTCGATCAGATTGATTACTTGATCTGTGGGGTCCTTTGATAGTTTTACGTAGGTATTGTGGTCCGACAATTGCGATAGAAGTTCAGAGCGGTAGTCAGAATAATTCTGGATGACAATACCTCCTCCTTTATCGGCTGACCTAATTATGATGTCTTTATCGGTAGCCAAAGATTTGATGATTGCTCGTTCGTTCTTCGTACAGTTAGAGTGATGAGAATGGTTTTGTTTCAAATGGTCAGTAGACTCCTTGTGTACTGAGCGTAAAAAAGATTTAATGGACGTCTGGTTGGGCATGGGGTCGAATGTGCTCTTCATTTTAAATTTATTTATGGGGTTAGTTGTATCCATGATTTTGGTCTTAAAAAAGTCCTTAAGTCTTAATGACCGACCAAATTTATACAATTCCACTTCCCAGTCCAGGGGATTAGCTCCAGAGGTGGGGACAAAAGATAGGCCTTTACTGAGTAACTGGATTTCCTCCTGTGTCAAGGTTCTAGATGACAAATTGAAAATAGGGGCTATCTCTGTTGGCGGGGTGGCCTTCCTCTTGCCCCAGAAGATGCGCCCCTTCTGGCCACGTCTAGTGATGAATCTTCGCCTGATGTTCCGTGTCTGCTCTGGTATCGTGTCCGTATGGAAGGTTCCTCTGCTGATGCTCTGTCTAAAAAAGATTGTGTAGTACTAGATGTGCCGCCGGTTTTCCGTGTTAGACGTGAGTCGTGTGGTAATTCAGACTCAGAAGTAGATTCTCCTGAAGTTCTATCTATTGTGAACTGTCTGGGTTTGCGAATAGGTCTACGTTTCTTGATGAAATATGGTGTATCAGTCTTGCCGCTGAGCCATCTATAGACTCGATGTTCCTTGTAGTCAGCGGTCACTTTCTCCTGTTTTTCTCTTTTGAATCTTACTAAATCCGTCTTATAATTCTTGATGTTATCCTCCAATTTTAGTAGGGTAGTTGCAGATTCTGGTGCTGATAATAATACAGCTTGTCTTGTTTCTAGTTCAGAGATCCTTCTCCTCACTTGGATTAGATCCTCTCTGACATCCTCAATGATGATCAGCATCAAATCCAGTGAACACTTGTTCAACACTGAGATCCAACGCTTGCAGACCTGTGGTTTTAATCTGCCTATAGTGGGGATATTTTTAACACGGAAACCTCGTGGAATTTGCAGCTTACGATGATATTCAGACAAAAAAAGCCCGTGTAGGTCTAGGTCAGTCTCCCGTTTTCTCAATCTTAGTAGTTCGAAATATATATCACGCAGGGACGTAGTATTAGGTAATTCAGATGTGGATGCTGTCCATCGTATCCTGTCTGCATCATCCTCACTATATTGCCATATTTCCGCCTGTTCTGCTAAACCACCAGCCAATGTGAAAAAATCTTCCATAAATGAAATAGGGATAGTAGATTGAATCCAATATATACAAGTATATACAAGTACTCCCAAAGGTACAAACTCAAAGTTCAAAACAGATAAATATAAATCTAGGAGCAAAAAGGGAAGCTCCAAATATTAGGGTGCATAGAAAGCTAGCTCTTGCCACTGAGCTATGTATACAAAGAAGAAAAATAATCTTGCACTCCACTCCCAAGGTATGAATGCCCGGTGCTTGTCCAGCAAAATACAAAGAATCCAAATAAGATAGCACTCCCAGGACTTGTAAATACAAATAAAACTTAGCTTTTAATGCTCTTGAAAAAAAATCGACGTTTCAGTCTGCTAACCACAGACTTTCATCAGGACTAGTGTACAAACCATAAAAACACATATATATACAAATATACAAATTGGCAATCAACTTACCCACCACCAAGATAATTGCATCTCCCTGTCAGCTCGGTCTGGGTTTCCCGCGGGTTCTGCCGACGTCAGTGCGTGCGTCAGAAAAATGACGTCATAACGTGGCGCCGGCGTCATTACCGCTACACGTGACCACTCGACCCAAAGCATCATGGGGAGGCTGTTGCCGTGGTAACAGAAGATTGTGATAGTATCGCTCTCATTGCGTCTATTCCGTCCTGATGGGGTATTACGGTATACAGGCTTGCCACATCACACGTCAATAGGACCACTGGTCCCGAGGGTAATGTTGTCTCAGAAAGTATTTTTACAAAGCTTGGAGTGTCCTTTATGCAGGTGGGAAGGTGTTCAATTGGACTTTTGAATAAAAAATCCAGCCATTTGGCTAACGGTTCCAGGACACCCCCAATTGCCGAAACAATGGGGCGCCCTGGAGGTTTGTCCATGTTCTTATGAACCTTTGGAAGTGAATAAATCACGGGGGTTCTAGGTGTAGAGATTTGAAGATATTGGTACAGTTCCATGGAGATGTAGTTAGAGCGTAGCCCTCTTGATAAGCATTCTTCGATCAGATTGATTACTTGATCTGTGGGGTCCTTTGATAGTTTTACGTAGGTATTGTGGTCCGACAATTGCGATAGAAGTTCAGAGCGGTAGTCAGAATAATTCTGGATGACAATACCTCCTCCTTTATCGGCTGACCTAATTATGATGTCTTTATCGGTAGCCAAAGATTTGATGATTGCTCGTTCGTTCTTCGTACAGTTAGAGTGATGAGAATGGTTTTGTTTCAAATGGTCAGTAGACTCCTTGTGTACTGAGCGTAAAAAAGATTTAATGGACGTCTGGTTGGGCATGGGGTCGAATGTGCTCTTCATTTTAAATTTATTTATGGGGTTAGTTGTATCCATGATTTTGGTCTTAAAAAAGTCCTTAAGTCTTAATGACCGACCAAATTTATACAATTCCACTTCCCAGTCCAGGGGATTAGCTCCAGAGGTGGGGACAAAAGATAGGCCTTTACTGAGTAACTGGATTTCCTCCTGTGTCAAGGTTCTAGATGACAAATTGAAAATAGGGGCTATCTCTGTTGGCGGGGTGGCCTTCCTCTTGCCCCAGAAGATGCGCCCCTTCTGGCCACGTCTAGTGATGAATCTTCGCCTGATGTTCCGTGTCTGCTCTGGTATCGTGTCCGTATGGAAGGTTCCTCTGCTGATGCTCTGTCTAAAAAAGATTGTGTAGTACTAGATGTGCCGCCGGTTTTCCGTGTTAGACGTGAGTCGTGTGGTAATTCAGACTCAGAAGTAGATTCTCCTGAAGTTCTATCTATTGTGAACTGTCTGGGTTTGCGAATAGGTCTACGTTTCTTGATGAAATATGGTGTATCAGTCTTGCCGCTGAGCCATCTATAGACTCGATGTTCCTTGTAGTCAGCGGTCACTTTCTCCTGTTTTTCTCTTTTGAATCTTACTAAATCCGTCTTATAATTCTTGATGTTATCCTCCAATTTTAGTAGGGTAGTTGCAGATTCTGGTGCTGATAATAATACAGCTTGTCTTGTTTCTAGTTCAGAGATCCTTCTCCTCACTTGGATTAGATCCTCTCTGACATCCTCAATGATGATCAGCATCAAATCCAGTGAACACTTGTTCAACACTGAGATCCAACGCTTGCAGACCTGTGGTTTTAATCTGCCTATAGTGGGGATATTTTTAACACGGAAACCTCGTGGAATTTGCAGCTTACGATGATATTCAGACAAAAAAAGCCTGTGTAGGTCTAGGTCAGTCTCCCGTTTTCTCAATCTTAGTAGTTCGAAATATATATCACGCAGGGACGTAGTATTAGGTAATTCAGATGTGGATGCTGTCCATCGTATCCTGTCTGCATCATCCTCACTATATTGCCATATTTCCGCCTGTTCTGCTAAACCACCAGCCAATGTGAAAAAATCTTCCATAAATGAAATAGGGATAGTAGATTGAATCCAATATATACAAGTATATACAAGTACTCCCAAAGGTACAAACTCAAAGTTCAAAACAGATAAATATAAATCTAGGAGCAAAAAGGGAAGCTCCAAATATTAGGGTGCATAGAAAGCTAGCTCTTGCCACTGAGCTATGTATACAAAGAAGAAAAATAATCTTGCACTCCACTCCCAAGGTATGAATGCCCGGTGCTTGTCCAGCAAAATACAAAGAATCCAAATAAGATAGCACTCCCAGGACTTGTAAATACAAATAAAACTTAGCTTTTAATGCTCTTGAAAAAAAATCGACGTTTCAGTCTGCTAACCACAGACTTTCATCAGGACTAGTGTACAAACCATAAAAACACATATATATACAAATATACAAATTGGCAATCAACTTACCCACCACCAAGATAATTGCATCTCCCTGTCAGCTCGGTCTGGGTTTCCCGCGGGTTCTGCCGACGTCAGTGCGTGCGTCAGAAAAATGACGTCATAACGCGGCGCCGGCGTCATTACCGCTACACGTGACCACTCGACCCAAAGCATCATGGGGAGGCTGTTGCCGTGGTAACAGAATCCATGGCAACAACTAAAAACAATAACACAAAAGGCTGAGAAAGCAGTAAAAATCAAATTAAATAAATAACCTTGCATATAGACCCATACTGTATTGTCTGTCCTTGTAAACCAAGGAACTTAGAGATTAGGACTTAGTGATTGCGTTATTACCAAAACCCGCTCATCCTAAATATATCGTTAAAGGGCCAGCACACATAAGTGCCAAAGTATACGGAAAGATCACTCATTACTAAAAAATGCAAAAAATAAAGTAATACAGAAATTAAATATGTCCCAGGTAATAGTATATATGAAGGAGCAAATATATGAATATATAAGTGTGCACAAAAACAAATGGCTGGATTTTTTATTCAAAAGTCCAATTGAACACCTTCCCACCTGCATAAAGGACACTCCAAGCTTTGTAAAAATACTTTCTGAGACAACATTACCCTCGGGACCAGTGGTCCTATTGACGTGTGATGTGGCAAGCCTGTATACCGTAATACCCCATCAGGACGGAATAGACGCAATGAGAGCGATACTATCACAATCTAGGCACTATACAGGACCCCCTATAGAATTCACATTAGAGCTTTTGGAGATAGTCCTTTCCCAGAACTATTTCAGATTTGAGATGGAATGGTACAGACAAATTTCTGGGACATCCATGGGGGCAGCCATGGCGCCCATGTATGCCAATGGCTATATGTTTGGCTTTGAAACCAGATACATCCTAGAACCCTATAAAGACAGCATTTTAAAGTATGTAAGATACATCGACGATATCTTTATGTTGGTCACTGGGTCTCTATCTGAAGCAGAGGAGATGGTCCGATCCATCAATTCAAGCACTGATAACATCAAATTGACGGCGGTGATAAATGAAACATCTGTGGACTTTCTGGACATCAGAGTACTGCGTGAGGGGATGTGCTTGGCCTATACTTTGTATTCAAAGCCAACGGACCGTAATACAATACTCCAGGCTAACAGCTTTCACCCTGGTCCTTTAAAAAACTCATTGCCCTACTCGCAATTCCTACGGGTCCTGAGGAATAACTCTGACCCACAAAGAGCCCAAGAACAATTGGATATAATGTGGGAGAAATTTCAACAACGAGGATACACACGCCAAGTCTTACAGAAAGCACTTGATCGAGGATTGGCCACAATTGATACTCCTGCTCTAAAGACACAGAGTGATAGACTGATTTTTCCGACCGCATTTACTACTTCATCCCTTAAGTTTAGACAGATTGTTGAGGAAAACTGGAGAGTACTGAAGAATGATGTGACACTACCTCCAATTTTTCAGAATCCTCCCATGTTCTGCTATAAGAGGAACAAAAATTTGAGAGATTTGCTAGTTAACACCGATCCATCACACTGCTACACCAAGGGAAGTACTCCACAGAACTTGGGATGCTATCGTTGTCTAGGATGTGTAACGTGTGGACATATGATTCCTGGCAAGACGTTTACACATCCTTATACAGGAACTAGTTATCGTATCCAACACCGATTAACGTGTACCAGTGACTTCGTGATTTACAAGCTAACGTGCCCTTGTGGCTTAACGTATATTGGAAAAACGGATTTACCATTGAGGGAACGTATCCGGAACCATAGGTCCAGCATTAGAACAGCATACAGGGACCACAAGTCGGAGTTGCCAGTAGCTAAGCACTTCCTGGAACTGGGTCATACTATGCCATCTATGAAATTAATGGCTATTGACCACGTCCCTATGCCTAGGAGAGGTGGTGACCGAAAAAAGATGCTCCTTCAACGAGAACTATTCTGGATAAGGACATTACAAACAGTTCATCCGCATGGACTAAATGAAAAATATTCATTATCTGCCTTTTTGTAATTTTTGAAGTATATATAACCTGACTAATACTGACATAGGAGATGGGGGCTCACCCTTGGGGTTAGGCCACCTCGCTCTATATTCAGTTTTGAGGATGGTTATTCTCTCTTCACTTTGCCTCGGTGGTTAAGAAATACAGATTCAGTGATGGCATGGGTATCCACTTTTTGGTGGAATTACCACATGTATTATCCTATGTTATTGTTTTATTCATGAGTACATTATCACCTTAAATCTATTGATTAGATATACTTTGGTGACTGGATGGAATGTGTTTTGGGCTTATTTTGCCTACCTGCTGAGATAGTTATTTCTCCTCATTGATGACGATAAAAGTAGTCTCAATTTTCCTTGTTAGGTCTAGCTTGCTTGTCAGTGGACAGGATAGTTAAATGCCCAAGTGAGGGGTGGCTGTAAATCTTGCCCCCTTTTTGTGCACACTTATATATTCATATATTTGCTCCTTCATATATACTATTGCCTGGGACATATTTAATTTCTGTATTACTTTATTTTTTGCATTTTTTAGTAATGAGTGATCTTTCCGTATACTTTGGCACTTATGTGTGCTGGCCCTTTAACGATATATTTAGGATGAGCGGGTTTTGGTAATAACGCAATCACTAAGTCCTAATCTCTAAGTTCCTTGGTTTACAAGGACAGACAATACAGTATGGGTCTATATGCAAGGTTATTTATTTAATTTGATTTTTACTGCTTTCTCAGCCTTTTGTGTTATTGTTTTTAGTTGTTGCCATGGATTCTGTTACCACGGCAACAGCCTCCCCATGATGCTTTGGGTCGAGTGGTCACGTGTAGCGGTAATGACGCCGGCGCCACGTTATGACGTCATTTTTCTGACGCACGCACTGACGTCGGCAGAACCCGCGGGAAACCCAGACCGAGCTGACAGGGAGATGCAATTATCTTGGTGGTGGGTAAGTTGATTGCCAATTTGTATATTTGTATATATATGTGTTTTTATGGTTTGTACACTAGTCCTGATGAAAGTCTGTGGTTAGCAGACTGAAACGTCGATTTTTTTTCAAGAGCATTAAAAGCTAAGTTTTATTTGTATTTACAAGTCCTGGGAGTGCTATCTTATTTGGATTCTTTGTATTTTGCTGGACAAGCACCGGGCATTCATACCTTGGGAGTGGAGTGCAAGATTATTTTTCTTCTTTGTATACATAGCTCAGTGGCAAGAGCTAGCTTTCTATGCACCCTAATATTTGGAGCTTCCCTTTTTGCTCCTAGATTTATATTTATCTGTTTTGAACTTTGAGTTTGTACCTTTGGGAGTACTTGTATATACTTGTATATATTGGATTCAATCTACTATCCCTATTTCATTTATGGAAGATTTTTTCACATTGGCTGGTGGTTTAGCAGAACAGGCGGAAATATGGCAATATAGTGAGGATGATGCAGACAGGATACGATGGACAGCATCCACATCTGAATTACCTAATACTACGTCCCTGCGTGATATATATTTCGAACTACTAAGATTGAGAAAACGGGAGACTGACCTAGACCTACACGGGCTTTTTTTGTCTGAATATCATCGTAAGCTGCAAATTCCACGAGGTTTCCGTGTTAAAAATATCCCCACTATAGGCAGATTAAAACCACAGGTCTGCAAGCGTTGGATCTCAGTGTTGAACAAGTGTTCACTGGATTTGATGCTGATCATCATTGAGGATGTCAGAGAGGATCTAATCCAAGTGAGGAGAAGGATCTCTGAACTAGAAACAAGACAAGCTGTATTATTATCAGCACCAGAATCTGCAACTACCCTACTAAAATTGGAGGATAACATCAAGAATTATAAGACGGATTTAGTAAGATTCAAAAGAGAAAAACAGGAGAAAGTGACCGCTGACTACAAGGAACATCGAGTCTATAGATGGCTCAGCGGCAAGACTGATACACCATATTTCATCAAGAAACGTAGACCTATTCGCAAACCCAGACAGTTCACAATAGATAGAACTTCAGGAGAATCTACTTCTGAGTCTGAATTACCACACGACTCACGTCTAACACGGAAAACCGGCGGCACATCTAGTACTACACAATCTTTTTTAGACAGAGCATCAGCAGAGGAACCTTCCATACGGACACGATACCAGAGCAGACACGGAACATCAGGCGAAGATTCATCACTAGACGTGGCCAGAAGGGGCGCATCTTCTGGGGCAAGAGGAAGGCCACCCCGCCAACAGAGATAGCCCCTATTTTCAATTTGTCATCTAGAACCTTGACACAGGAGGAAATCCAGTTACTCAGTAAAGGCCTATCTTTTGTCCCCACCTCTGGAGCTAATCCCCTGGACTGGGAAGTGGAATTGTATAAATTTGGTCGGTCATTAAGACTTAAGGACTTTTTTAAGACCAAAATCATGGATACAACTAACCCCATAAATAAATTTAAAATGAAGAGCACATTCGACCCCATGCCCAACCAGACGTCCATTAAATCTTTTTTACGCTCAGTACACAAGGAGTCTACTGACCATTTGAAACAAAACCATTCTCATCACTCTAACTGTACGAAGAACGAACGAGCAATCATCAAATCTTTGGCTACCGATAAAGACATCATAATTAGGTCAGCCGATAAAGGAGGAGGTATTGTCATCCAGAATTATTCTGACTACCGCTCTGAACTTCTATCGCAATTGTCGGACCACAATACCTACGTAAAACTATCAAAGGACCCCACAGATCAAGTAATCAATCTGATCGAAGAATGCTTATCAAGAGGGCTACGCTCTAACTACATCTCCATGGAACTGTACCAATATCTTCAAATCTCTACACCTAGAACCCCCGTGATTTATTCACTTCCAAAGGTTCATAAGAACATGGACAAACCTCCAGGGCGCCCCATTGTTTCGGCAATTGGGGGTGTCCTGGAACCGTTAGCCAAATGGCTGGATTTTTTATTCAAAAGTCCAATTGAACACCTTCCCACCTGCATAAAGGACACTCCAAGCTTTGTAAAAATACTTTCTGAGACAACATTACCCTCGGGACCAGTGGTCCTATTGACGTGTGATGTGGCAAGCCTGTATACCGTAATACCCCATCAGGACGGAATAGACGCAATGAGAGCGATACTATCACAATCTAGGCACTATACAGGACCCCCTATAGAATTCACATTAGAGCTTTTGGAGATAGTCCTTTCCCAGAACTATTTCAGATTTGAGATGGAATGGTACAGACAAATTGCTGGGACATCCATGGGGGCAGCCATGGCGCCCATGTATGCCAATGGCTATATGTTTGGCTTTGAAACCAGATACATCCTAGAACCCTATAAAGACAGCATTTTAAAGTATGTAAGATACATCGACGATATCTTTATGTTGGTCACTGGGTCTCTATCTGAAGCAGAGGAGATGGTCCGATCCATCAATTCAAGCACTGATAACATCAAATTGACGGCGGTGATAAATGAAACATCTGTGGACTTTCTGGACATCAGAGTACTGCGTGAGGGGATGTGCTTGGCCTATACTTTGTATTCAAAGCCAACGGACCGTAATACAATACTCCAGGCTAACAGCTTTCACCCTGGTCCTTTAAAAAACTCATTGCCCTACTCGCAATTCCTACGGGTCCTGAGGAATAACTCTGACCCACAAAGAGCCCAAGAACAATTGGATATAATGTGGGAGAAATTTCAACAACGAGGATACACACGCCAAGTCTTACAGAAAGCACTTGATCGAGGATTGGCCACAATTGATACTCCTGCTCTAAAGACACAGAGTGATAGACTGATTTTTCCGACCGCATTTACTACTTCATCCCTTAAGTTTAGACAGATTGTTGAGGAAAACTGGAGAGTACTGAAGAATGATGTGACACTACCTCCAATTTTTCAGAATCCTCCCATGTTCTGCTATAAGAGGAACAAAAATTTGAGAGATTTGCTAGTTAACACCGATCCATCACACTGCTACACCAAGGGAAGTACTCCACAGAACTTGGGATGCTATCGTTGTCTAGGATGTGTAACGTGTGGACATATGATTCCTGGCAAGACGTTTACACATCCTTATACAGGAACTAGTTATCGTATCCAACACCGATTAACGTGTACCAGTGACTTCGTGATTTACAAGCTAACGTGCCCTTGTGGCTTAACGTATATTGGAAAAACGGATTTACCATTGAGGGAACGTATCCGGAACCATAGGTCCAGCATTAGAACAGCATACAGGGACCACAAGTCGGAGTTGCCAGTAGCTAAGCACTTCCTGGAACTGGGTCATACTATGCCATCTATGAAATTAATGGCTATTGACCACGTCCCTATGCCTAGGAGAGGTGGTGACCGAAAAAAGATGCTCCTTCAACGAGAACTATTCTGGATAAGGACATTACAAACAGTTCATCCGCATGGACTAAATGAAAAATATTCATTATCTGCCTTTTTGTAATTTTTGAAGTATATATAACCTGACTAATACTGACATAGGAGATGGGGGCTCACCCTTGGGGTTAGGCCACCTCGCTCTATATTCAGTTTTGAGGATGGTTATTCTCTCTTCACTTTGCCTCGGTGGTTAAGAAATACAGATTCAGTGATGGCATGGGTATCCACTTTTTGGTGGAATTACCACATGTATTATCCTATGTTATTGTTTTATTCATGAGTACATTATCACCTTAAATCTATTGATTAGATATACTTTGGTGACTGGATGGAATGTGTTTTGGGCTTATTTTGCCTACCTGCTGAGATAGTTATTTCTCCTCATTGATGACGATAAAAGTAGTCTCAATTTTCCTTGTTAGGTCTAGCTTGCTTGTCAGTGGACAGGATAGTTAAATGCCCAAGTGAGGGGTGGCTGTAAATCTTGCCCCCTTTTTGTGCACACTTATATATTCATATATTTGCTCCTTCATATATACTATTGCCTGGGACATATTTAATTTCTGTATTACTTTATTTTTTGCATTTTTTAGTAATGAGTGATCTTTCCGTATACTTTGGCACTTATGTGTGCTGGCCCTTTAACGATATATTTAGGATGAGCGGGTTTTGGTAATAACGCAATCACTAAGTCCTAATCTCTAAGTTCCTTGGTTTACAAGGACAGACAATACAGTATGGGTCTATATGCAAGGTTATTTATTTAATTTGATTTTTACTGCTTTCTCAGCCTTTTGTGTTATTGTTTTTAGTTGTTGCCATGGATTCTGTTACCACGGCAACAGCCTCCCCATGATGCTTTGGGTCGAGTGGTCACGTGTAGCGGTAATGACGCCGGCGCCACGTTATGACGTCATTTTTCTGACGCACGCACTGACGTCGGCAGAACCCGCGGGAAACCCAGACCGAGCTGACAGGGAGATGCAATTATCTTGGTGGTGGGTAAGTTGATTGCCAATTTGTATATTTGTATATATATGTGTTTTTATGGTTTGTACACTAGTCCTGATGAAAGTCTGTGGTTAGCAGACTGAAACGTCGATTTTTTTTCAAGAGCATTAAAAGCTAAGTTTTATTTGTATTTACAAGTCCTGGGAGTGCTATCTTATTTGGATTCTTTGTATTTTGCTGGACAAGCACCGGGCATTCATACCTTGGGAGTGGAGTGCAAGATTATTTTTCTTCTTTGTATACATAGCTCAGTGGCAAGAGCTAGCTTTCTATGCACCCTAATATTTGGAGCTTCCCTTTTTGCTCCTAGATTTATATTTATCTGTTTTGAACTTTGAGTTTGTACCTTTGGGAGTACTTGTATATACTTGTATATATTGGATTCAATCTACTATCCCTATTTCATTTATGGAAGATTTTTTCACATTGGCTGGTGGTTTAGCAGAACAGGCGGAAATATGGCAATATAGTGAGGATGATGCAGACAGGATACGATGGACAGCATCCACATCTGAATTACCTAATACTACGTCCCTGCGTGATATATATTTCGAACTACTAAGATTGAGAAAACGGGAGACTGACCTAGACCTACACGGGCTTTTTTTGTCTGAATATCATCGTAAGCTGCAAATTCCACGAGGTTTCCGTGTTAAAAATATCCCCACTATAGGCAGATTAAAACCACAGGTCTGCAAGCGTTGGATCTCAGTGTTGAACAAGTGTTCACTGGATTTGATGCTGATCATCATTGAGGATGTCAGAGAGGATCTAATCCAAGTGAGGAGAAGGATCTCTGAACTAGAAACAAGACAAGCTGTATTATTATCAGCACCAGAATCTGCAACTACCCTACTAAAATTGGAGGATAACATCAAGAATTATAAGACGGATTTAGTAAGATTCAAAAGAGAAAAACAGGAGAAAGTGACCGCTGACTACAAGGAACATCGAGTCTATAGATGGCTCAGCGGCAAGACTGATACACCATATTTCATCAAGAAACGTAGACCTATTCGCAAACCCAGACAGTTCACAATAGATAGAACTTCAGGAGAATCTACTTCTGAGTCTGAATTACCACACGACTCACGTCTAACACGGAAAACCGGCGGCACATCTAGTACTACACAATCTTTTTTAGACAGAGCATCAGCAGAGGAACCTTCCATACGGACACGATACCAGAGCAGACACGGAACATCAGGCGAAGATTCATCACTAGACGTGGCCAGAAGGGGCGCATCTTCTGGGGCAAGAGGAAGGCCACCCCGCCAACAGAGATAGCCCCTATTTTCAATTTGTCATCTAGAACCTTGACACAGGAGGAAATCCAGTTACTCAGTAAAGGCCTATCTTTTGTCCCCACCTCTGGAGCTAATCCCCTGGACTGGGAAGTGGAATTGTATAAATTTGGTCGGTCATTAAGACTTAAGGACTTTTTTAAGACCAAAATCATGGATACAACTAACCCCATAAATAAATTTAAAATGAAGAGCACATTCGACCCCATGCCCAACCAGACGTCCATTAAATCTTTTTTACGCTCAGTACACAAGGAGTCTACTGACCATTTGAAACAAAACCATTCTCATCACTCTAACTGTACGAAGAACGAACGAGCAATCATCAAATCTTTGGCTACCGATAAAGACATCATAATTAGGTCAGCCGATAAAGGAGGAGGTATTGTCATCCAGAATTATTCTGACTACCGCTCTGAACTTCTATCGCAATTGTCGGACCACAATACCTACGTAAAACTATCAAAGGACCCCACAGATCAAGTAATCAATCTGATCGAAGAATGCTTATCAAGAGGGCTACGCTCTAACTACATCTCCATGGAACTGTACCAATATCTTCAAATCTCTACACCTAGAACCCCCGTGATTTATTCACTTCCAAAGGTTCATAAGAACATGGACAAACCTCCAGGGCGCCCCATTGTTTCGGCAATTGGGGGTGTCCTGGAACCGTTAGCCAAATGGCTGGATTTTTTATTCAAAAGTCCAATTGAACACCTTCCCACCTGCATAAAGGACACTCCAAGCTTTGTAAAAATACTTTCTGAGACAACATTACCCTCGGGACCAGTGGTCCTATTGACGTGTGATGTGGCAAGCCTGTATACCGTAATACCCCATCAGGACGGAATAGACGCAATGAGAGCGATACTATCACAATCTAGGCACTATACAGGACCCCCTATAGAATTCACATTAGAGCTTTTGGAGATAGTCCTTTCCCAGAACTATTTCAGATTTGAGATGGAATGGTACAGACAAATTGCTGGGACATCCATGGGGGCAGCCATGGCGCCCATGTATGCCAATGGCTATATGTTTGGCTTTGAAACCAGATACATCCTAGAACCCTATAAAGACAGCATTTTAAAGTATGTAAGATACATCGACGATATCTTTATGTTGGTCACTGGGTCTCTATCTGAAGCAGAGGAGATGGTCCGATCCATCAATTCAAGCACTGATAACATCAAATTGACGGCGGTGATAAATGAAACATCTGTGGACTTTCTGGACATCAGAGTACTGCGTGAGGGGATGTGCTTGGCCTATACTTTGTATTCAAAGCCAACGGACCGTAATACAATACTCCAGGCTAACAGCTTTCACCCTGGTCCTTTAAAAAACTCATTGCCCTACTCGCAATTCCTACGGGTCCTGAGGAATAACTCTGACCCACAAAGAGCCCAAGAACAATTGGATATAATGTGGGAGAAATTTCAACAACGAGGATACACACGCCAAGTCTTACAGAAAGCACTTGATCGAGGATTGGCCACAATTGATACTCCTGCTCTAAAGACACAGAGTGATAGACTGATTTTTCCGACCGCATTTACTACTTCATCCCTTAAGTTTAGACAGATTGTTGAGGAAAACTGGAGAGTACTGAAGAATGATGTGACACTACCTCCAATTTTTCAGAATCCTCCCATGTTCTGCTATAAGAGGAACAAAAATTTGAGAGATTTGCTAGTTAACACCGATCCATCACACTGCTACACCAAGGGAAGTACTCCACAGAACTTGGGATGCTATCGTTGTCTAGGATGTGTAACGTGTGGACATATGATTCCTGGCAAGACGTTTACACATCCTTATACAGGAACTAGTTATCGTATCCAACACCGATTAACGTGTACCAGTGACTTCGTGATTTACAAGCTAACGTGCCCTTGTGGCTTAACGTATATTGGAAAAACGGATTTACCATTGAGGGAACGTATCCGGAACCATAGGTCCAGCATTAGAACAGCATACAGGGACCACAAGTCGGAGTTGCCAGTAGCTAAGCACTTCCTGGAACTGGGTCATACTATGCCATCTATGAAATTAATGGCTATTGACCACGTCCCTATGCCTAGGAGAGGTGGTGACCGAAAAAAGATGCTCCTTCAACGAGAACTATTCTGGATAAGGACATTACAAACAGTTCATCCGCATGGACTAAATGAAAAATATTCATTATCTGCCTTTTTGTAATTTTTGAAGTATATATAACCTGACTAATACTGACATAGGAGATGGGGGCTCACCCTTGGGGTTAGGCCACCTCGCTCTATATTCAGTTTTGAGGATGGTTATTCTCTCTTCACTTTGCCTCGGTGGTTAAGAAATACAGATTCAGTGATGGCATGGGTATCCACTTTTTGGTGGAATTACCACATGTATTATCCTATGTTATTGTTTTATTCATGAGTACATTATCACCTTAAATCTATTGATTAGATATACTTTGGTGACTGGATGGAATGTGTTTTGGGCTTATTTTGCCTACCTGCTGAGATAGTTATTTCTCCTCATTGATGACGATAAAAGTAGTCTCAATTTTCCTTGTTAGGTCTAGCTTGCTTGTCAGTGGACAGGATAGTTAAATGCCCAAGTGAGGGGTGGCTGTAAATCTTGCCCCCTTTTTGTGCACACTTATATATTCATATATTTGCTCCTTCATATATACTATTGCCTGGGACATATTTAATTTCTGTATTACTTTATTTTTTGCATTTTTTAGTAATGAGTGATCTTTCCGTATACTTTGGCACTTATGTGTGCTGGCCCTTTAACGATATATTTAGGATGAGCGGGTTTTGGTAATAACGCAATCACTAAGTCCTAATCTCTAAGTTCCTTGGTTTACAAGGACAGACAATACAGTATGGGTCTATATGCAAGGTTATTTATTTAATTTGATTTTTACTGCTTTCTCAGCCTTTTGTGTTATTGTTTTTAGTTGTTGCCATGGATTCTGTTACCACGGCAACAGCCTCCCCATGATGCTTTGGGTCGAGTGGTCACGTGTAGCGGTAATGACGCCGGCGCCACGTTATGACGTCATTTTTCTGACGCACGCACTGACGTCGGCAGAACCCGCGGGAAACCCAGACCGAGCTGACAGGGAGATGCAATTATCTTGGTGGTGGGTAAGTTGATTGCCAATTTGTATATTTGTATATATATGTGTTTTTATGGTTTGTACACTAGTCCTGATGAAAGTCTGTGGTTAGCAGACTGAAACGTCGATTTTTTTTCAAGAGCATTAAAAGCTAAGTTTTATTTGTATTTACAAGTCCTGGGAGTGCTATCTTATTTGGATTCTTTAGATATATATATATATATATAAAAATAGCGAGGGCTTGCACTCCTGGTGTAATCCTGTGGTGCCCGGTGCTGGTCTGGCAAGGATCATGTAGACATAGCAGAAATGACCGCACTCCAAGGACTTTATAGAGATTTTCAAATAAAATTTAACTTTTATTCAATCCATTTAAAAAGTCAACGTTTCAGCTCCCACATGGAGCTTTCATCAGGACAAAACAATGTTTTCTCAACCTGCCACAAGCTCAAACTTGTAAATACAAATGTAAAAAGCCTCAACTCGAATTTTCTTTTACCAGTCTGTACTAAACATAGAAAATATAAAGAAAAACTGTAAAATACAATTTCTTTTAAATACAAAATCTTTCTAAGATAACTACCATTAGCACTGTGGATATTTATGAACGACATTTCTCTTAATGTACAGTCAGCCTACAGGGTTTCATGGTACAACTGAATTAAAGATCCGACTCTCAAATGAATATCTAATTCTTTTTGAAAGATTTCTTCTCTCTAATCATAATAAAACTTCATGCATACATTAACAAATCTTAAGATTTTGAAACTGTTTAACACTGGCATTCTCCTGTTACTAGAGATACTTATTTTCTCACACTAGTTATCACACTAAATATAGAGTTACAACGTCTTACTTTGTAACAAAGCACGCTTTGTTAAAAGATGTGGGCAAATTCCTGAGATGAAGGATAAGTAAATTGATAATTGAATAATATGTTTTCTTTCCAATTCACCTAGTCAGTAGTTTATACCATCTAATGTTTCAGTAACAATATTTACTCTCATATACTTTACATTTGTACTGTATTCATTGAAATCTTGCAAACATTTAAATAAAATGCTTAAAAAACTAATTGAATTTTATTGCATTTAGCACAAGGTTAGTCTGTTCATAATTTTTAAAATGCAATTGACGTCATCAATCAAGATTTCTTTATCACATTTGAAAGTTTTTTACCACATCTGAAAATAATTTAATTGAAAGCGAATATGTACAGCTTCCATCTTAAAGCTGCACTGTCAACTCTGTGCTATAATTTTAAATAAATAATAATAATAATTTTGAATAATGGAAAAAAACACATAAAACAAAACAGAGAATTATTTACTGTATTCAACAGATGAGTTGATGCAAAATCAAGCCCTTCAAACAGCTGCTGCACCTACATCTTGCCATTTTCCATAGCACTGATGAAGAACAGGCACCGAAGAAGCAATCTATAGAGCATAACCAGAATTATCATTAATTTCCATAGAGCTTTGTTTGATAAGTCCACTTGAGTGCTCAGTTTCAAAAGAGTTGCTTTCTTACATACTTGAAAATAACTTCCAGATTAATTTCATACCAACCTGCAATTCAACCCAATTCAGGCCTATAGGGTGATCAGAAGAATATCGGATTTCCAAAGAGTAACGTACCAGAATTCAGAAGGAACTAATGCACAAGTTCAAACATGCTCATTTTTCATTCGCAATTCATAATGCCATTCTTGTACTTAGAAAAAGGGAGAATGGATTGGAGAGGAGGCTTTCTTTTGGGGGAGGATTGGGACAAATAATCTACAAAGAAGAAAAACTACCACAACAAGAGGACATAGTCCTAAATTAGAGGGGCAAAGGTTTAAAAATAATTTCAGGAAGTATTACTTTACTGAGAGGGTAGTGGACTCATGGAATAACCTTGCTGAAGTGGTAGAGATTAACACAGTGAGAGAGTTTAAGCATGCATGGGATAGACATAAGGCTATCATAGCTATAAGATAAGGCCAGGGACTAAATAAAGTATTTTGAAAATTGGGCAGACTAGATGGGCCGAATGGTTCTTATCTGCCATCACATGCTATGTTTCTAAGTTTCTATAGTTTCTCATGATGGACAAAAGGTCTGCCCAATCATGTGTGCTAGATCTCCTTACCAATCAAAAGGTAGGGAAAAAAAGATGATTGACAACTACTTTAGACAGTTGTCGTAGGCAGGACAATTGTCCACAAATTGCCCACAAAACACAAATTAGGCCACACACTCTTCTTCTTGTCCTAGTAGCTCAGCGGGCCATCAGCAGGATGCCAACATGTAAGCTCTGCCTATTTCAGAGGCATTAATAGTTTTCTTTTGGTTGCTTGATAACTCACTTTTAACCCCCAAACTATCGACAGCCTCAACCCAACACGCAGCTGCTCCACTTTGCTGTCTTGGGACTATGCTGCAATCATTGCAACTAGGAGTAGTAGACAATTGCAAAATGGCAGGTTTAACCCTTTAGTTCCCAGACCTCTTTTCAATTTTCTTACCGTTTGGGAATAATTTGCTTATCTTTTGTCATAGGTTCCTCCTTAATATATACTGAGGAAAAATAATTATTTATAATGCCAGCCTTTTTCTAGTCTTCATTAACACATCTGTATTTTCAGTGTACCTACACTTTCCTTCACTTTCATTGTTTATTTGTTTGTTTGTTTTTTATATACTTAAAAATAATTAGGGGTTATTTTTGCTCTCTTTGGCTTTCTCGGTTTTTAGTTATGGCAATCTAATTGCCTTTTTGCATGCATTAGATGTTTCCTTATACGGTATCTTATATAAGATGCCTTTGATTTGTCTGATTAAAATGCCTTAAATGCCCCTTTTTATTTTAATTTCTTGGTTAACCTTCCCACAAAACAATATTGGTTTAAATGTGTTTCTTTTATTTTATTACACAATGGTACATACTGAGAAGTGTACCTTTCTAATATTTGTTTGAAGATATCCCATTTATCCTCAGTCGTTTTTTTTCACTACAGAGTTTATGCAATATGTTGTAAAGCTGCCCTTGTCGTATTGAAATTGGCTTTTTTAAAATTAAATGTTTTAGTATACCCCATGTGTATTTGCATTTTTGAGTTTATTTCAAAAGATACCACATTGAGAATATACCGTATGAAATTCACCCCTCATGCTTAAATACTCATATGCATTTACACAAGTAACACCAGGAACAGATTGGAAATGTCAAGCCATAAATAGCCATACTGGGACAAGCACAAGTGGAGAATTTATCCAAATCTGTTACTTTGCCCTTAGCTTTGTAGTTTGGTTTTAATTTCTGTACACTAAATTATTTAGTTGAGTAAAAAAAAAAAAACTAGAGAGGTGTATTATAAATAATAGACAAAAATAAATGATTTTGTAAAAATTCTCCAGTTTACAACATAGCTATTTGAACCTACACATTGCAATTTGGTTTGTAATTCATCACAATTTGGTGTTTAGTGAATAAACACTGTGTATTTGTACATGTATATATCATCAATGATGCAGACAGGGATGTGACACAGACAACCTGCTGCTGGGTTCATTGAGTGAGCACTCAGAAGAGAAGTCCAATATCCTTAAACTGCAGAGCAATCCCTCTATACAGCAGATAAAAGTGTAAGTATTTTTTTTTTATTTTTTTTTTGCGATTTACATCATTTTCTCCATTGCAAATTTTTTTTTTACTCTTATATCACTCCTTGTAATTTACATATATAATTAATTATGCAATTTAGCATGGCCGGTATTTTTTTCCATGAAAGTTGGCAACCCTAGGTACTGGGAGAGATGGGGAAGGTGCAATTGCCCCTCTTTATACAATATACGCCCCCCATCCCCCTGCGTGCCCCACTCACCGACAATGCCCTTGTATGCCGAAAGGAAGCAATTAAAACTTGGTCTCCCTCCACTGATGCACATTACCATTATAACACTCTGATGCATTTCCCAGCGTCAGCTGATAGGAGCTGTCTGCAACCACTAGTTAAGCCTCAGGGAAAGGGGGATTAATTGTTATTATTTTTTTATTTACAAAATTATGCCCCTTTAACCCCTTAAGGACCAAACTTCTAGAATAAAAGGGAATCATGACATGTCACACATGTCGTGTGTCCTTAAGGGGTTAACCTTATTACAGGCATATCTCCCCATCACAGCTCTTATCCTCCCATTCCAGTCCCTACCTCCCACATTGCAGTCCCAATCCCCCTACACCCATTACAGCCCTTATCCCACTTCTATCCACTACATCCCCTATTATCCCCCTGCACTCACTACATCCCCCTATGCCCTCTATACCCACTAAGGCCCTTGTCCCTCCTGTGCTCATTACAACCCCTATGCCCCATGCACCTACTAAAGCCCATACCTCCCCTACACCTACTAAAGACCCTAGCCTCCCTCTAACCCCTATAGCAGTCATTACCCCCTGCACTCACTACAGCCCCTATGTCCCCTATATAAACTACAACCCTTATCCTTTCTGCACCCACTACATTGCCTTTTACCCCTGCGCCCACTATAGCCCCTATCACTTCCTCTGCACCTTCTACCGTCCATAGCCCCAATGTATTCTCTAAGGCCTATTTCCCCCCTGTACCCATTATAACCCATATTACCCCCTGCATAGACTACAGCGTCTATCCCCCTGCACCCAGAATAGCTCCTAACCCTTCCCTGCACCCACTACAGCCTCTAAACCATTGCACCCAGCACAGCCTCTATCCCAACTGTGACCACTACTACAATGATTAAGTGGTGAAAATTGTTATTGCCTACCCCAGTTTGACTGTTGTATCTTAAGTGCCCCCCTATGTATTGTTCGTAGTGTCACCACTGTCTACAGAAGACATGGGGGAAGGCTCCCAGTGCTTATCTGCCCTCACCAGTGCACCTAAGCTCCAAAAAGGCACATTATAAGTGCTGTGAATAGGCACCCCTACAGGATAGTCACCTGTAGGCAGATAATAATCAAACATTTAAGGCGCTAACTATAATAAGCAAAAGACAGCAGTAAAACACACAAGGATTCCCAACACATTGTGCAAACATACAAAATATCTCAAACAAGATGCGATAATAAATCACGCCAGAAAGTAAACAGCCACCTATGTGTAATTATACATGCATATATATATATATATATATATATATATATATATATATATATACATATATACATAAAGTTAATAAAAGTCTCCATATATACAGTAGTGCTTAGAAGTCTCTATATATATACAGTAGTGCTTAGCTTAAAAAATATGAACAAATAATTGGAAAATAGGTTAGTATGTAATGACAATGCCGATGTGGCTTTTTCAAATGGAGTGAGAAACATACAACCTGTCTACATAGTGTTTAAATAGGGATATGGTAATTAAAAATTGGCACCAAAAAATCAATCATAGGCTGTCCTCCAATAAAATGCAATCACTTTTTGTAAAGTGCAAATATAAGAATTATACATACAATGTTATACATCATTTAATGGGAAATAAAATTATCTAATTAAAATGTGAAAACGAAGTGTGTTGAATGTAGTAGCAACTTCTAAAGCTGGGACATGTGACCCGAATCAAATGCGAGTCATAGTGTCGGACGCTAAGCCTTCTGGGAGCTGCAGATTTCAATATCGATGTATATGATGCACATTTCCCGACATTATAATGGAGCTGTAAACACTTTATTAGTGTATTGTGCAGATAGAGGGAGATCATATGGGATGACTACATCGTAGGGGTTGTTAACAAATAAGTTAAATAATTAAAAATAGCCACGGCGGCCATCTTGGTAGGGGAAAATGTAAAGGAGAAGGAAATAGTGGCGGCGGCCACTACAACTACAGCTCCCAGAAGGCTAAATATAGATATATTTATAGAGATATGCTAAACAGTGAGAAATAAGCACAGGAAAAAATATATAAAATAAAGGGTATGTATACAAGGAGACAGGTGATAGGGATATATGTAAATTACTCAACCTCCCTATAAATACTAGAGGTATCTGGTAAAAGGTGTCCCTAGTCTTCTGTAAACATCGTCATGGGTGTTCTATGCTTATACTCCGTCTAGGGTAATTCCCTCAAGTTCTCAATCGGTGTCTAAGTACTGAAGACAAAAAAACGAAAATACTTAAAATAAATCAAGTGAAAAAAGTGCTTGCATAGTGATAAGGTGCTCCATAATGGAGGGAAACGTGAATGTGACTACTCACCAGAATCTTAAATACGCCATGCAATTTTGGGCACCTGACCTAAAAGAGGATATTATGGCACTAGAAAAAGTGTAGAGGCGGGCTACAAATGAATAAGAGGGATTGAAGATTTTAGTGCAAGAAAGCTTAACAAATTTAAATCATTTTAGTTTAGAATAACAGTAACTCAGAGGGGTATTATAACAATATACAAATATACTTGTGGACTCATACAAACCGTTGTCTGGAAATCTATTCATAAATAGTTCTATATGGGGGCGGAGCCTGATCGCCATGCTGGAAGGCTGCACATGGAATGCGCTCCTGTAAAATTTCTGCATTTCTGCCATTAATGCAGAAATAAGCCTGATCACACTCACCCAACAAGTGAAGTGGAAGCCCAGCACACAGCATTGCTGAATCTGCAGCATTTTATTCGACAGACAAGAAGTTTACACTTGAAAAGCCTTTGTGGCCTACCTGAGAGTACAGGTGCGGGAGATGCGGCCGATCTCCCTGTCTCGAATTGCAGATGACGGAAGGGCTCCAGTCCCCACCACTGCCGGTGAGGGATATCCTGGCACCAGTTAATCGACTCTACCTACCTGCTATTGGAGGGACTGTGGACCGGCTAGCACCACGGCTGCATAAAGCCTGTTACACCGATCGAGTTAAGATGGCAGACGCCTCACAAGCCCCTACTGCACTTGACCAGCTGGAGACAGGCTTGGCCCGGCTTGATAAAATATCTGCTGACTTTTGGCTGAAATTAGAGCATAAGCAAAGTCAAGCCGGGGAGCTCAGTAGGAGCTGCAGCTCATCACAAGATTCAAGTGCGGTCACACAGCGCAACGTATCTGCTGCCAACATGCGGACTGCTCTCACCATCATCTGCCAAAAAAAGCACGAGACGACATTACACCCTTCACCTATGGTGAAAGAACAGAGACACAGGGGCGAGAAGGTGAGAGGGTACAACCAGGGAAATACCCACACTGTCCACCCACCCAGACTAAGGGTTGCGCCCACGACACTGCCCACACCAGCAGAGGCCCGAAAGCCGAAATAGACCCCAAACCATCAAGGACTTCCGTTGCCCCTCACAGGGGATAGACTTGGCCTTTCAAAGTAACCAAGCCCGTTGAGCCCGTGGATCGAGATGACATAGCATATGTAGCTGCGTCCTCGTGGAACTCAGCTAAGTGCGATCAAGGGAGCCGATGAAGCATGGAGAGGAAGACCTGACATCCCTGGAGCATCACTGGAGACACACCGTGGAGCCTCATTCAGCTGAGGGAGAAGCTAAACTAAATTCAATGCCAGTTGGAGAGACAAGCCAGCTACTTATTAAACTGAGAAACTAAGGGAGCATAACCCATGATCATAATACACTGATAGCAGGAAAACAGTAAGCCATTACGAAGCTGTCCTGGAGTGCATCTGTATAAGCTAAGTGCCTAACGATATATTAGTTGTATATACTTTGTAGGAGTCGGTACAATCAATTAGCCTTTGAAGATCAGAGGACAGCACAGAGAGTAATAAGTTGGTGGTAATATATGATGTAAAGTTCACTGTATCCAATTTAACCTTTGCCTATCAGACAGTCTGCAGCCAGTTAAGAAGCATGTCATGTAGGTTTTTGAGGTTTATTGATTTTGTTCTTTTAGTTTTGTCCCGTTCTTCTCCTGCTCTGAATAACCTTTCTCCTCGCACTCCTAATTCAGGACAGAAGGAAAGAGAAGAGTACCCTTTTTTCTCCTTTTTTTTTCTCCCTTTCCTCTTTGCTTGCTACGAAAATAAATCCTACTAAGTAAGGAAGCCACCAAATACCTATTAACCCCTTAATGACACAACTTCTGGAATAAAAGGGAATCATGACGGAATATATCCGTCGTCTGTCCTTAAGGGGTTAAGAATCAAAAAAGACAAGGAAAAGAACACTTATGTAAATAAAACTTAAGTAGAAGGGAAATCTGATGTGCAGACATACTATGAGAATCTGTTGGTTAAAAACAACTTGACATGCTTTTGAGTTAATATTATCAACAGTGGTTAATTTAGAACCGGAAAAAAAAGATATATCTACTAAAACAGCAGTTAAACTGTTGGTCGACATGCACTAAAATTCCATAGAAGCACATATAAAGGGGAGGAGGAAAAGGGAAAGAAAGGGAGAGAAGGAAAAATAAGCTGGCAGTGGATTGCCTATAATTTTATTTAGGTAATCTTTTGCTTTACCCCCGGTTCTTCTAATTAGTGTATCAAACTAATACTTCACAATAACAAGGTAGTGCGAAACAGAACGCAAGACACAAAAAATAACAAATTAAAATACAAATGGTTTCTAAAAAGATACAAAATGGCAAACACCTGAAAAAAGAAAAAAAAAACTTGAAAACAAACCAGAAAAACACCTTTCCTTTTGTTCACCAAATCCACCAGGGAATAAGTCAAACCTAGAGGAATCCCTCCTCTGAAATAACCCATTAGAGGTAGACATTAACAAAGGACAAGTGGAGGAAAACCAAGAGTCGAGAGGAGAAAGAAATGAATATGACCAGACACTTGGACACACAATTTGGGAAACTGAGAGAAGAAATCCAAATTAATACTTTGATATCAAGAAAGAACTGCAGACATTGAATTCACAAATCCAAGGAATAGGAGGAAAATTAAACGGGTTGGAACAAAAAGAAATATTTCACAAAGAAGAGCACTTGGCGCTGGAAAAAAATGGCTGACATGGAGAACAAATTGATAGACCTGGAAGACCGGTCAAGACGGAAACAATTTAAGAGTCAGTGTAATATCAAAACAAATGAACGCAAAAAGTTTTGAGTCATATGCAGAGGAGTTTATTAAACATCTGAAAGTAGAATGGGACAGCAGAATCCCTATGATAGAGAGATGCCACAGAGTGAATAAACCTAAGGGGGTCCCAGACCACCTCCCAAGAGATGTTCTGATATGTTGCGCTATTTATAAAATTAACACACAAATGCTGAGAGCCATAAGAAGCAACGAATGAGCAGATGAATACAATATACTGAAAATATTTCAGGACCTGTCACAACAATCTTGAGACAGAACAATATTAATTACCGATGGGAGTTCCCAACGGAAATTCTAATATCGCACAAAAGAAAAATCCCTTTAATCATGCAGATGATCTAAAAACTTGGCTAACTGAAAATAATATTGGAAGAAGCTCAAATCACTAGATAACAAACAGTGTAGTCCCAATTCTACCCCAAATAGAGAGGCAATAACGGCATTCAACCTTTAAAGGAGGGAAAAGTCACAGAATTACTTTGGAAATAAGAAGAACCATGGACTATATATAAACACACGAATATCTTCCTCCTTTTTTTTATTTATTTTTTTACGAATAATAGCACAAGGGGAAAACAGGATAACCTAAGGAATAGGTAAATTTAGGAACATAGGGGAAACAAAATAATGATAAAATAGAATGTAGAATATATCAGGAAATTGATTAAACTTGCACTAAGTAAGACAACCAATTCACAAAATGAAGAAAAGCACCTCTATATATAGGCTCACGTTACAGTGAAATGATATAAAATACACCTATAATAATAGGAAGAGATATAAGAAACATTCACCAGCTCAGGGAGGAAGAAGGAAAGGAAGAGAAGGGGAAGCAAGGAGAGAGGAATGGAGCAAAGAGAAAGAGAAGGGAAAAGAAAGATGAAATTGCACTATTTAATATAGAGATACAATCAGGGCTGCCATCAGAAATTTTGGGGCCCGTGACAAAGCTCAAGGTCTGGGCCCCATGGGGCCCTCCCACAAGTCCGTCCACAGGGCTCCTACCGATGATGCAGGAATGAATGTGAATTAGAATGTGTGTAGTGGATGTAGTGTTTGTGTGTATTAGATACTGTTTGTGCAGCGAATGCAGAGTGTGTGTTTGTGTAGTGGATGTAGTGTGTGTACAGTGAATACAGCGTGTTTGTGTAGTGGATGTAGTGTGTGTGTGTGTGTAGTGATGTAGTGTGTATTTGTGTAGTGGATGTGGTGTTTGTGTTTTTTAGATACAATGTGTTTAGTGGATGTAGTGTCTGTGTAGTGGATGTAGTGTGTGTATTAGACACAGTGTCTGTGTATAATGAATGCAGAGTGTTTAAATGTGTGGTGAATGTAGTGTGTGTATAGTGAATGCAGGATGTTTGTGTAGTGGATGCTGTGTGTATAGTTAATGCAGAGTGTGTGCTGGTGCAGTGAATGCAAAGTGTATGTTAGTGTAGTGAATGCAGAGTGTGTTTTTGTGTAATGAATGCAGTGTGTGTGTCAGTGTAGTGAATGCAGAGTGTGTGTTAGTGTAATGAATGCCGAGTGTGTGTTAGTGTACTGAATGCAGAATGTGTGTCAGTGTAGTGGATGCAGAGTGTGTGTCAGTGTAGTGAATGCCGAGTGTGTGTAAGTGTAATGAATGCAAAGTGTGTGTTAGTGTAATGAATGCAGAGTGTGTGTCAGTGTAGTGAATGCCGAGTGTGTGTTAGTGTATTGAATGCAGAGTGTGTGTTGTAGTAGTGTATGCATGTTGTGTAAATGGAGCGTTCCCTCCCACACACCCCACTTTAAAAGTGATAAATGTTATTCCCGTTACCTGGTCCAGGGAGGGGGGAGATTGCATCCCTGGTGGTCCGGTGGCATTGTGGGCCCTCCGACTCCCTGTATTTGCAGAGAGGGCCCAGCAGACTGCAGTTGTATGTTACAGCTCTTCCCTATCTCTAACTCCCCCTCTGCAAATACAGGGATCATCGCTTTATACATGTGCACAGAGGCAATGTGGGGCCCGGGACTGCCAAAGCAGTCCAGGCCCCCCAGGACCGCTGGGCCTGTGACACCCGTCATGGTTGACAACCCCTGATGGTGGCCCTGGGTACACTTAAGAATAGCACAAGATGTTTACAAAGAGGAAGTGGAATAAGTAAAAAATAATCACAAAAGGATTGGATTAATAATAAGTTAAAGGAGTATGGCGTTTAGAAATATAGGGCTTTCCCATGTTTCCACCACTTCTCTCCGTGACACATTATTTGGTTCAAGCTGTTCGTTTTCATTTTGTTTTTCTTGTTTTTTTTCATTCGCAGTAGTGCCTTAAGGTAGCCTCGCCCACTCTCAGCACACTTTTCCCACATGACTAGTGGGACTGCTATCTGAGTAATGTTTTTTGTTACTCGAGATACTGTATGGCGTTTTTTTTTTTTGCCATCATCACGTTTGTTTTAGGTTAATCCCTACATTCGGCATTAATCCGTCTCATTTTTATGTAACCACTAATAAAGATTGTCTTTTTTGTTTTTATCGGGTCTTTGGCAGCTCTTGGAGAGAGAGAGTCACTAGAACTGAAAGGAAATTATAAATTAAGTTGACCTCAATAAATGCCTGGGGGATTAATACACATTGTAAAAGGTCTATAATCTTGAATTTCTTGATTAAAAAACAGATACACATCTGTGCACTACAAGTTCCAACAAAAATACAATAAGTTCAACAAGATACCCCACCATTATAAGTGCAACATTAGAAAATAGAAAAAAAAGGGGGTGTAGCATTTATGTTCGCAAAAAATGTTTCCCTAATTAAGAACTAGACCCAGATGGTCGTTATATTATTTTAGTATGTGAAATAAATAACAAGTTATTCTCACTAGTTAACATCTACTCACCAAACAAAGCCACAATACATTTTATTTAAAAGATATTTAAGAAAATAGAGCAGATCAAGCAAGAGTTGATATTAGTAATGGGGGACTTTAACTGTGTAATTGACCCCTTCAAAGATAGAAAGAGCCAGAATGATAAGAAAAGCAGGAAAACAACAGAGAATAGAATGCAAAAATACAATAAGTTCAACAGATACCCCACCATTATAAGTGCAACATTAGAAAA
Organism: Pelobates fuscus; assembly: GCF_036172605.1. Lineage (NCBI taxonomy): Eukaryota > Metazoa > Chordata > Amphibia > Anura > Pelobatidae > Pelobates > Pelobates fuscus. Next base: position 191,416,559 of record NC_086318.1, read on the forward strand.
TAGAAAAAAAAGGGGGTGTAGCATTTATGTTCGCAAAAAATGTTTCCCTAATTAAGAACTAGACCCAGATGGTCGTTATATTATTTTAGTATGTGAAATAAATAACAAGTTATTCTCACTAGTTAACATCTACTCACCAAACAAAGCCACAATACATTTTATTTAAAAGATATTTAAGAAAATAGAGCAGATCAAGCAAGAGTTGATATTAGTAATGGGGGACTTTAACTGTGTAATTGACCCCTTCAAAGATAGAAAGAGCCAGAATGATAAGAAAAGCAGGAAAACAACAGAGAATAGAATGCAAAACCTATTGAATAATTATAACTTAAGAGATGTCTTGAGAACATTCCAACCATCCAACCTAGACTATACGTGCTATTCCAGAACGTACAACTGTTCTATGTCACACTTAGGACTAAGGATAATTTATAAACGGACCTTAGAATGGCCGGATTTAACGTAGCCAAGAATAGTCAAAATACTTGCCGAGGTCAAGAACACAGAATGAGACACAATGATGAAGGAAAGCCAAAAGTCAAGGATACCAGAATTCAGAGAAGTCAAAACTAAGCCAAAGTCAAATAACAGAAAATCAAGATCAGGAAAGCACTCTTGGGTGAAACCACGACAAGGCAATGAGCAAAAGGAAAATTGGGTTTAAATACCCCTCCTGTGGATCCGATTGGCTGTAACCGGCCTTTGACCTCGAAAGCAATTACCAGGTTTCCATGTGCTTGATTGCTGCTCAGCACAAACCCTCCTGTGGATCTGATTGTCCATGTCCGGCCTTTGACACCAAAAGCAATTACCAGGTTTCCATGTACATGATTGCAGCTCGGCACAACTTTTCCTGTCAGGACAGTAATGCTGCTCAGCACAGCTCTTCTTGTCAGGACGGTAAATGCCATTAACCACATTTTTATGTGTGGATGAATACGTGGCACCTCCCTGGTACTTGATCATTACTCATTAACTGTGGTGTGACGGACCGCCTGGTAACCCAACCGGGTACCTCCGTCAATCACTTTCTAGCACTAGCAAGCACAATAAGCACTTTACTGAAACATCCACGAACCGGTTGGGGTCTCGCCGCCCTTCAGCCACCCTGGACCCAAGACCAGGATCTAGCTGCCAGTGGGTAGACCTCTAAGAGAGCGTAGCAGGAACAGCTCTTATAAGAGCTAGTGATTATACTCAATGGAGTATTGTGATATAGCAATCCCCAGAGTGAATGTAGTTCTCCAATCCCCCAAACATGAGCCAAGATTTCATGAAGGGGTAAACAAATGTCAGTTTTATGGGAGCCACACTTGGCCTTATATGACAATCCCCATGCAAGGGGTACGCCCGCATGGACCTGATGGTAGACTGATTTGCAACTTCACAGACCAATAACATATGGGTAAAGTTTACAGAGTTCTATAACACACATTGTGTGCAACTACACCTATTTATATACGATTTATAAAATACCTCACCAATGTGGGTTAATTTTTATTTTATATTCACTTAATTTCACATGATTGTAGTTAAATAAATTCTCCAAGCACCATAACAACGTAATCTCAAAAGGTAGGTAATTTCAGGTAATTTCAGATAGGTAATTTCAGGCATCAAGGTTGAGTTCAAGCTAAGATGAAGCTTTTATGGTGCCTGAAGTCCTAAACCTCCATTTTACCTTTGTGTTAATCCTTTTTCAAACTATTTACAACTGAAGATGTGTCCCTAGGTGCCAGTCTGGCTGTTCTCCTCATCTGTTCAAGCTAATGCAAAAAAAAAAGAAAGAGGGCAGCAATGATTGGCTCAGGGTGTCAGTTGATAATCCCAGCCTATCACTGGCCATGGCCAACCATTGTGAATGAAGGATAGAACTAAATGTTTGAAAAGGGTGTCAGAAGTAGAGAGCAATAGACTGGCACCTGAGGACACATCTTAAATGTTGAACCATTCAATAATAGTCTAAGCTTTAAAGGTAAGACAGCGTTGAGGGGCTGACATTGAGATTAAATTGTTTTGGTGCCCAGTGTATCCCTTTAATTAGTTATTGCTGAAAAAAGAAATATATAAATCATTGCTTCTTGTCATTGTAATTGATTTTGTGTATGTAAAAGTTAAATATATTTGTAAACTAATTACAATATTATATTGCTAGAATATAAGAGTCTATATTTAAGATCACTTTCTGTTTCTAATTGTACATCCTACGTCCACTAACAAGTATTCCTTGTGCTAAAAAAAAGTGGATTTTGAATTTAATTTGCTACCCTGGTCAGTCTCTTGTACAACATCACATCAAGTTTAAAGTTTATTTTCCAGTGTAAATACAAACATGTATTTCTAAAGTTAGAGCTTTACCAGTTAATTTCTAATTACCAGCTCCACTTTAAGTCTAAAAGAAAGAATTACTCACCCATGCCACACTGTTTTTGCTCCACCCTTCACTGAGATCATAGGTGATGATGATCTCAGGCAATCCAATGCTGCCAAAAAGCAGCATTGGTGACCTAGGTTGCCGGAGCTGCACTGTGCCAATCACCATGCTTTGCCAATGAGCATCCCTTCATACATGTGGATCATACCAATGCATCTCTCTAGGGATCATTCAGGGTTTTCATGCAGTGTTTGTATGTCAAAGGTCAGTTTTGAAATAATTGAAGGAATGCAGGGTCTGAGTGACAGCCACTGGTGGTGTTTTTGGTGAGTTATGTACTGTAATGGATACATGTTTTCTGTGAAAGAGCAGTTTTAATAGAGGAGAGCATGCAGTGATAGGCACTTCACTCAAAAACCTCTATATTAGGCTGTAGTGGATCGTGTGCTTAGAGTGTTTCAAAGGTCACTAAACATTCTAACAATCTATACTCTTGGTATAACCTATGTTTTTTTTTTTGGTCACCTTCCCTCTCCACAGTGTAGTTTAAGACTGCCATCTAGGTAAATGATGTCAAAGTCATAAATGTATTGCTTCCTTTGTTGTTCATCTGTTTGCTGGGCAGGCACATATACTTAACACATATACTTAGCGTAAACTTGTTTTCCTGGCACTACATGGTTATTAGGTCCCCCCTCCCTCAGGGCCCCCTACCGCTGGGCTGCTGGTGTTAAATCCCTTCAGTCACTTACTTTAATCCAGTGCCATGCTCCCTCAGCACTGTTGAAAAATTTGCAAATTTGGATTTTTTTATTTTTCATAGCACTTACTATATATGTTTTAATTTGTAATCATTTTTTATATTTTTCCAACAAAGTCCTCTGAAGCCTTAGAAAATCTTCATTGGGGTGGTGCCATCCCCAGAAAATTGGCACTCTGCTTGTTACCCTTAGAGCCAGGATCTGAAGGCTCTAAACAAGGTGAGCTTAATATTTACCATTAGATTTAAGTTCACAACTTAAAGATTCTACACATTGAGTATGTTTCTTCTTACATCACCTCTGGAGGAGACAATACAGTGAAAGTGTTGTTGTTGCTGCCCTGAGAGCAAAAAGGTTCATCCTACGGAGCCAATATTATATAGGCTCCAAAACATGTGAGTGGTTCTAGCTTTTTGTTTAATATTAGACTAGAACTTTTCTATACCACCTGCAATATTATTTTGTTTGTTTTTTCTTGTAATTTTATGCATCTTCGAGTATATTTCAACATTGTATTAGCGGGGTAAGTTTAAGGTACCCCTACACAGGCCAGAAATAATTATTTCTTAGTGCTCCACTCCAATAGGTATTTTATACCACATTTTTTTCCTACATTAAGCTGTAGTTGTCCTTTAACTCCATCAAGCTGTGACTATGCATATTTGCAAGGTTATGTCTATTTGTTCGTAAAACTGTGAACATTGCTGTGAATAGACTGATAACCGATTGTATGTCTGCTATCAAATGATATGAAATAAAAGAAAAAAAAAAGAAAAATTTAAAAAAAAATCAACATTACACATCTATATTCACAGATAAGTAGGTTTAGCACTAAATGCAGTACCTATTGCCACACATCAAACACAGACACCACAATCCCCAAAATCAATGTAGTACATGGTCAGTGCTGCCACTCTAAGCCTTGCAATGTGTTATTACATGCAGGTCATCAATTTCCAGGGGACATCCGCAATCAACAGGTAATGTTTTCAAGCTATTGTGCCAGTATACAATACTGACATTATGCATCAAACAACCTATTAGAGATGTACATGGGTGAAAAATTAATTTCAGAATATTGGTTTGTACAAAGTCCTCGATTTAATACTGTTGGATAAGGTTTCCAGATGATTTAATATTTTGAATAACCTTTAACCTATTAAACAGATGTCATATTAAGGAATATATTTAAATTTTGTAATACATAGATTTTTTTATATATGGATATATTTTTTTATACATGATATATTTTTGCTATTTAATATTTAAAAAAATAAATATAACTTTATCCAAAAATAATATATCATTTGGAATATTAAATTGAGGCCAAAATTCTGAAAATATAGATTCGGGTGAACCAAATTTCAGCTTGAAATGTGTTTATTTTCGAATTTCATCTTGGAAATGTGTTAATTATTCCCTATGGGAATGGAATCAATGGAGGTGGCAGTTCACAAAGTTGCCAAGGAAAGTAACAATTTAGTGAGTTATCTCCTAACCAGCTGAAAAATTAAAATGTACAGCCCTTTTCTTAATATTAATCTTTCAACTGTTTGGTATAACACGCTAATTTGTTATCCTTATAAAAATGAATTGATCAGAAAAAAAGAATCAGTTCTTTTTTCAATTAGTTAGTTTTCAGTTAAATTTATCATTTTTCAAATCGGAAATTCGTCTTGCCAAATTCAGCTAAATTTATCTGAAGTTTTAATACCAGATTTAAACACAGTGCACATCCCTAAGACATACAGTTTTACTATTTAAGCCTATGGTTTGCGTAAAAGTGTTAAATTCACTACAGTTACATATCTATTGAATAAACTAAATAAACCATTATGAATATATCTTAATGAAGCTTGTGAATGACAGAGTGAAGCAATGGGTAAATGGGTGTATCCCTTTAACCCCTTAAGGACACATGACATGTGTGACATGTCATGATTCCCTTTTATTCCAGAAGTTTGGTCCTTAAGGGGTTAAAGAAGATCCACAACAGATTTTTACAAGGCATATATCATATAGATTCTAAAGCTGAGTAGAAGAGTGAAACTCTAAAGATTTCAGGTTTATATACTATAAAAACTGTGTGGGCTATGTCTCCAATTGGGTAACCGTGCCTGAAAGCTATGCTGTTCTATTAATGGCTTGTTTTAATCCTGGCATCTTTCAGTGACAGTCTTTCCATTGATAACACATGTCTCTTTCTGGTATTATACTAACAGACTGTTCCAGCACCCTTTTAACCTCTTGCGTAATTCAATTTCCTGAATGTTACGCTCAGAAATCATTCTTTTGAAAAATACAATGAAATTGTGCAAAACAGAAGTTCTTTCTATTTTCTCTAAGGTGAAACTGAATAACTTTGTTGCCTTATTTACTGAGCTTTTGTTTTACTGTGATTTTTTTTTTTTACATTGAACTTTTAGTGATATTATGTAGGCTTGGTACTCTATGTATTAACATGTGCTGGATACACCCAATATTGTTATTCTGTTGCTTGTAATGCACAATAAATTATCCAAAGTGATACAATAATATCTGTTTTGCCATTTTATTACAATTGCATAAATGGCTTATTACATTTTCTAAATGAACACTAAAGCTTGCTTTGGTGGTTATGGTCCCAAGAGCAGCGTGGAACCCTCACAGAATTAGCAGTCAAGTTAATATCAGAAAATTTAGACTTTTTACGTGGGTATTCTGGGAACCGCTCACCTCCTCTGCTACTGCAAATGTAGAGCTGGACATTCCTAAGTAGAGGCTTCCATTAGCTCTCCTGAACTAAAACTTGCAGTGCAGGTCCAGATCATTGGCTTAAAAGCATCAGCTTAGCTTAACCAGAAAGTTTCAAACCTCTGCCAGAATGAGAAACTAATTGTTACTGTTACTGAATATATATACACCCAATTCCTGTGTCATTTTTTTTTTTCATTATAGAGGTCAACTTGAATCCAGCAACATTGATAGCATACACAATTGTGTAATACTGGGGATGGATTACATATGGCCACTTTGACCAATCTGTGTCCTCTTTTCATTTATGACTACTCTGACTTCAGTAATCCCTTGACTTTGGCTCGCTTTTTCCAGCTAATCTCTACTCCTTGACCTCGTCCTGTCCCTGACTATTCTTGCCTGTTATCTGTTATAGTCTATACTAATCCCGATCTCCTTCCCTAATTATGAAATGCCTGCTGGTAATATTATAAATAATTAAATACCTAGGGCAGGGGTAGGCAACCTTTTAGCAGCACTGTGCCGATATAGGATTGTGATGTCCCGTAGCGTGCCGGTCCTATTTTTTTTTTTAAATGAGGTGTGTATGCTGCCGTATCCTGCTTGTGTTATTTTTACTGTAATTGCTTTGTATCGTTGTATTTGTGCATATATGCAGGGCCGTCTTTAATATTGACTGGACCCTAGGCAAAGCATTTTTTGGGGGCCCCCTAGACCCTGTCCCCCCTCCCCAGGCGTGCAATCACATCCTCCACCTCAACGCAGTGGCGGACCTAAAGTAGAGAGGTGCAAGAATTGTTTGGGGCCTCCCTGTTGCACGAGTGATTAAAAGGTAGATCCCCATCTGTCGTGCAACTCCAGTAATGCATTGACAGCTGGGGCTCTACCATTTACCCATGTTTCCAGGTCTTAGCACTAAGCGTTTTTTGTGTGTTCGAATGTAAACAGGTTTTTATATGGAATATGTTTGTATGTGGTGTTGGTGTGACTGCAAGCATGTATTTGTGTAGTGTTGGTTTTTTAATTCAGGGGTGTATTTACATATAATTTTGGTGTGTAACACAGACGTGTTTGTACGTAGTGTTGAAATTTGAATATAGGGGTGTATTTGTGTGTAGTGTTAGTGTGTGAATGCTGAGATGTATGCACATATACACCCACACAGAGATATATATACACACTGAAACACACACACAGACATACTGACATACTGACACACACACACACAGATATACTGACACAGATTTACTGACACACACACACAGACATACTAACACACACACACACACAGACATGCTGACACACACACAAACATACTGACACACACACAGATATACTGACACACATATATACTGACACACACACAGACAGACATACTGACACAGACATGCTGACACACACACACTGACAAACTGACACACACAGATATAACGACACACACATACTGACACACACAGACATACTAACACACACACTGACAGACATACTGACACAGACATACACACACACAGATATACTGACAGACACAAAAATTACACTTTTAAACCCACCCTCCAGTTTCCTACCTTTCCTGCTGGTGGCTGAAGGTGTTGGGAGTTGGGGTCTGGCTCTCTCGGCCAGCCCCCCTCCACTCTGCCTACTCTTCTTTCCCGCACACTCCTCTCTTTGTGGGAGGAAGTGATGCACGGCCGTCACTTCCTCCCAGCCTGTTGCCAAAAAGCAAGGGGCCTGCTCGCGCTGTTAAAGCGCCTCACTGCGCCACTGGGACCCTGCTGACAGAAGCCTACCGGGTGGCCCTTTGTGCACGGGCCACCCGTTGGGCCTCCTTAGTGTGCAGATTACCGGCCGGGGGTTAGAAATAGTTGAGGCCAGCGGGGCTCACGGTGCAGCTGCCCAGTTTGACCCACGTTAAAGACGGCCCTGCGTATATTAGCTATTATATTGTATATGTTCATGAGTAGTTTATGGTATTGTGTATGATACATATGAATGTGAGTTGTGTATGGGGGCTGCTTGTGGAATTGTGTTAATGGATATGTCACATTGTGTGTTTGGTAGTGTGTGTGGGGGCTGTTTGAGGTATTGCATGTGAGAGACTGCATGTGGGGTTGTGTGCATGTATGTGGATTGTTAGTGGTGTGTGCAGATTATGTGTATGTTTGTGTGTGGGCTGTCCGTACTATGTGTATGAGGCATTCTGCACTCCTGTGTATATCTAGCAGTGTGGGTGGCTTCCCTGGGTTCCAGTGGGGACCAGACCGGCCAGATACATGTCAAGGACAGGAGCTGCAACAGCAACTGCGAGCTGCTCTACTACACTGTGGATTCCTATTCACAAGTGCTGTGAGGAAGTGATATGAGATCACTTCCTCTACGTACTGCAATGCATAAATTGAGGATTGTTCTTCACTACCTTTTCGGATTAGCAGATATCTGAAGTTTTACTGGGACTCCTGATAGGCCAGAGCCTATTTGTCTCTAGCAGCCTTGAGTGCCGTGCAAAGACACCTCGAGCGCCGTGCATGGCACTAGTGCCGTAGGTTGCCTACCTCTGACCTAGGGGATCTCCAGAGTACCATTACAAGGAGGGACCCAATGATATGATCCCTCATCTACCCTTACACCATACGTAGAAGAGTAATCATTAAAAATGTGGCTGATGACTAGCCCCAGCTATTCACCTACAGTAACTGGTTCGATCAAAACTGATCACTAAAGGATCGTATAGTAGAGTACATCGTCAAAATTAGATCAATATTATATAAAATATCCAGATAAATATTTATTGAGTATATATCATACCAAAAACAGATAACATCCAGTAGTGCATAGATGATAGAATATAAACAGACCAAATGAATACAATCGTGCACAATATAGATAAACATAAAATATACTAAATGTAATACATAGACAGTTACGATAGTATCCAGAGCAAAACTTCAAAAACCACAGTGAGGGGCCCCCTACACTGATGGCAATGTGTAAAGATGAGACTGAAGGTGTGCACACATAGAGAGGCAAAAATATATCCAATGGTCACATGAAAAACATATAAAAAACAGAATATGAAGGGTATATCAACGAAGCCCAAATAAACCCACTATCCCAGAGGGAGGGAGCTCTGAAACCCGCCAAAAAAACAGGTCTAAGCTAAGGGTGCTGCAATGGAATAATCCCCAAGCTTGAAGAAACTCTGGGGGTAAGCCAGAGCAATTTACCCTGTCCGCTCGACCTTCATGTAAGGTTGGAGGAGCACACCACACCGCCCGCCACGAGATAGGGTGTACGTGTAGATTCGGTAATAGCAGTTGCCGAGAATCACTCCCGGGTCGTAAAGAGAGCCGAGCTGGAGATGCAATAAAGATGGAGAGCAGATTGTCTATGCGTTTCGTCCCATTTGGAGGACTTTTTCAAGACTAAAATCTGCTATTCTCTATGTGGGAGACAGTGAAGGAGTATATGCATCAGAAAGAAGACCACAAAGGTTGAAACGTGTTGTGCTTGGACTACCAGTCTTTATACAAGTTTGCTTTTGTGCTTGTTTTTATGTATTATTTTCTAGTAAATTTATTTTAAAATTCCATTATCCTGAAGGACTCTTTATTACTGCGAAAGGAGTGGACCAGGAGTGGGGCAGATTGTCTGAGGAGAACATTAATCAACACCTTTATAGCCATAGCCTGCTAAATGTAACTCTGGATATTGTGAGTCACCCATTACCTTTGATTCTAATCTGATTCTTTAAAACAATATTATGCTATATTAGCTTTTATGTTTTTACAGATTAACCAACAGACATTGTGTAATGTATGAAAACTGGTTTTAACTAACTGATTTTTGCTTGTGGTTTGCTTATAATTTGTACCCCCTTTTTTATATATTCTGTCTTCTGCTGGAAATAGTATTCTTGGAGGTCCATCTGTTGTCCTCCTTGCTGAATAACCAATCAGGTCTTTAAGTAGAGATGAAGCATGTTCTTAAAGTTGTGCCCAGGGCCGGACTGGGGATACAAAGCAGCCCTGGAAAAAAAAAATCTATGCCAGCCCCATAAGTCATTGCCGTATGTAATATGTAATATGTAATATGTCTTTAAGTAGAGATGAAGCATGTTCTTAAAGTTGTGCCCAGGGCCGGACTGGGGATACAAAGCAGCCCTGGAAAAAAAAAATCTATGCCAGCCCCATAAGTCATTGCCGTATGTAATATGTAAGGCAATGTCTTGCCACCCCAGATGGTTGAGTAATATATATATATATATATATATATATATATATATATATATATATATATATATATATATTTATATTTATTTCTTTTTCTAATATATAATATTGGTCCTTTTAATTTAATAATACATTACGCATACTCACATGCAGTGTTTACATTGCTTCCTAGTGACACCTCTAGTGACAGTCACTCAGACAGTCACTAGAGGTGCTTCCTGTGTCAGTGCTGCACAGCGTGATTGCACAGTGTGCAGCACCTTTGCAGCCAATCCTATGGCAGAGCATTGGATTGGCTCAGATCATCATGCTTGATGATCTCAGCCATAGAGGCAGGGCCAGTCGAGGGGAGACCAGCACGGCGTGGGGAGAAAAAAAAAGGTGAGTAAAAACACTTTTTAAATACACACAGACACACAGATACACCATGACACAGACACACAATGACACAGACACACACAATGACACAGACACACACAATGACACAGACACACACACACGATACAGACACACACACACACACACAATGACACAGACACACACACACACCATGACACAAACACACATACACACACACACCATGACACAGACACACAATGACACAGACACACACACCATGACACAGACACACACACCATGACACAGACACACCATGACACATACACACACATAATGACACAGACACACACACCATGACACAGACACACACACACACACACACACACCATGACACAGACACACACACACACACACACAATGACACAGACACACACACACAATGACACAGACACACACATAATGACACACACATAATGACACACACACACACATAATGACACACACAATGACACAGACACACACATAATGACACAGACACACAATGACACAAACACACACATAATCACACACACACACACTGACACAGACACACACAATGACACAGACACACACATAATGACACAGACACACACACACAATGACACAGACACACACACCATGACACATACACACACACCATGACACAGACACGCACACACACACACACTCACATACACTCACACTGACACTGACAGAATTAAAAAAAAAGGTGAGTAAAAACACTTTTTAAATACACACAGACACACAGATACACCATGACACAGACACACAATGACACAGACACACACAATGACACAGACACACACAATGACACAGACACACACAATGACACAGACACACACACACGATACAGACACACACACACACACACACACAATGACACAGACACACACACACACCATGACACAAACACACATACACACACACCATGACACAGACACACAATGACACAGACACACACACCATGACACAGACACACACACCATGACACAGACACACACACACACACACACCATGACACAGACACACACATAATGACACAGACACACACACCATGACACAGACACACACACACACACCATGACACAGACACACACACACACACACACACAATGACACAGACACACACACACAATGACACAGACACACACACACAATGACACAGACACACACATAATGACACACACACACATAATGACACACACACACACATAATGACACACACAATGACACAGACACACACACAATGACACAGACACACACATAATGACACACACATAATGACACACACACACACATAATGACACACACAATGACACAGACACACACATAATGACACAGACACACAATGACACAAACACACACATAATCACACACACACACACTGACACAGACACACACAATGACACAGACACACACACAATGACACAGACACACACACAATGACACAGACACACACATAATGACACAGACACACACACACACAATGACACAGACACACACACCATGACACATACACACACACCATGACACAGACACGCACACACACACACACTCACATACACTCACACTGACACTGACAGAATTAAAAAAAAGGTGAGTAAAAACACTTTTTAAATACACACAGACACACAGATACACCATGACACAGACACACAATGACACAGACACACACAATGACACAGACACACACAATGACACAGACACACACACACGATACAGACACACACACACACACACACACACAATGACACAGACACACACACACACCATGACACAAACACACATACACACACACCATGACACAGACACACAATGACACAGACACACACACCATGACACAGACACACACACCATGACACAGACACACACACACACACCATGACACAGACACACACATAATGACACAGACACACACACCATGACACAGACACACACACACACACCATGACACAGACACACACACACACACACAATGACACAGACACACACACACAATGACACAGACACACACACACACAATGACACAGACACACACATAATGACACACACACACATAATGACACACACACACACATAATGACACACACAATGACACAGACACACACACAATGACACAGACACACACATAATGACACACACATAATGACACACACACACACACACACACACATAATGACACACACAATGACACAGACACACACATAATGACACAGACACACAATGACACAAACACACACATAATCACACACACACACACTGACACAGACACACACAATGACACAGACACACACACAATGACACAGACACACACATAATGACACAGACACACACACACAATGACACAGACACACACACCATGACACATACACACACACCATGACACAGACACGCACACACACACACACTCACATACACTCACACTGACACTGACAGAATTAAAAAAAAGGTGAGTAAAAACACTTTTTAAATACACACAGACACACAGATACACCATGACACAGACACACAATGACACAGACACACACAATGACACAGACACACACAATGACACAGACACACACAATGACACAGACACACACACACGATACAGACACACACACACACACACACACACACAATGACACAGACACACACACACACCATGACACAAACACACATACACACACACCATGACACAGACACACAATGACACAGACACACACACCATGACACAGACACACACACCATGACACAGACACACACACACACACCATGACACAGACACACACATAATGACACAGACACACACACCATGACACAGACACACACACACACACCATGACACAGACACACACACACACACACAATGACACAGACACACACACACAATGACACAGACACACACACACACAATGACACAGACACACACATAATGACACACACACACATAATGACACACACACACACATAATGACACACACAATGACACAGACACACACACAATGACACAGACACACACATAATGACACACACATAATGACACACACACACACACACACACACATAATGACACACACAATGACACAGACACACACATAATGACACAGACACACAATGACACAAACACACACATAATCACACACACACACACTGACACAGACACACACAATGACACAGACACACACACAATGACACAGACACACACATAATGACACAGACACACACACACAATGACACAGACACACACACCATGACACATACACACACACCATGACACAGACACGCACACACACACACACTCACATACACTCACACTGACACTGACAGAATTAAAAAAAAGGTGAGTAAAAACACTTTTTAAATACACACAGACACACAGATACACCATGACACAGACACACAATGACACAGACACACACAATGACACAGACACACACAATGACACAGACACACACAATGACACAGACACACACACACGATACAGACACACACACACACACACACACACACAATGACACAGACACACACACACACCATGACACAAACACACATACACACACACCATGACACAGACACACAATGACACAGACACACACACCATGACACAGACACACACACCATGACACAGACACACACACACACACCATGACACAGACACACACATAATGACACAGACACACACACCATGACACAGACACACACACACACACACCATGACACAGACACACACACACACACAATGACACAGACACACACACACAATGACACAGACACACACACACACAATGACACAGACACACACATAATGACACACACACACATAATGACACACACACACATAATGACACACACAATGACACAGACACACACATAATGACACACACACACATAATGACACAGACACACAATGACACAGACACACACATAATCACACACACACACACTGACACAGACACACAGAATGACACAGACACACACACAATGACACACACACACACACAATGACACAGACACACACATAATGACACAGACACACACACACAATGACACAGACACACACACCATGACACATACACACACACCATGACACAGACACACACACACACACTCACATACACTCACACTGACACTGACAGAATTACATATTTTACCTGTTGGTGACCGGCTGGGTGGGCTAGTGGATGCAGGGGGAAGTCTTCTGCTGGCCGGCGGCCGCTGGCTGGGGAGGTCTGCTGGCCGGCGGCCGCTGGCTGGGGAGGTCTGCTGGCCGGCGGCCGCTGGCTGGGGAGGTCTGCTGGCCAGCGGCTGCTGGCTGGGGAGGTCTGCTGGCCGGCGGGCACTGGCTGGGGAGGTCTGCTGGCGGCCGCAGGGGGAGCAGGCTCTTCTGTCTCTGCTCCCCCGCCCTCGCGCGCTAGCAAGAGACCGGCGCCGGAATATGTTGTCATATTCCGGCCCCGGTCTCATTAATCTGCGCGCGACGGCGGGGGAGCAGAGACAGAAGAGCCTGCTCCCCCTGCGGCCGCCAGCAGACCTCCCCAGCTAGCGGCCGCCGGCCAGCAGACCTCCCCAGCCAGCGGCCGCCGGCCAGCAGACCTCCCCAGCCAGCGGCCGCCGGCCAGCAGACCTCCCCAGCCAGCGGCCGCCGGCCAGCAGACCCAGCTGTCTGCCCGGCCCCAGGTGCCGGCGGCCCACCGGGAAATTTCCCGGTATCCCGGTGGGCCAGTCCGGCCCTGGTTGTGCCATATAAAATAGAAACACAAAAAGACACCAATAGTGTAACCCAATATATACAGTGTCTTAGATAATGTAATGATAAAGGTACACTCACAAGGAGAGAACCTCCAGTCAGGTCTTAGATAAGACTTTGAAAAGAAAAATCCTTACTCTCTGATAAATTTGGAGACGTCCCTTTGGATATTCCTGATACAGTTGGCATATGAAATAAATGGAATGCAATATAGTGCTCTCTGCTTTGAATAGTGGTACTTGAAAAAATTGCAATGAAATCTGCTTAGATTTTTGGGAAAATCATATGCTACATGGAATGGGCATGGGTCTTATGATCCCCACTAAGGATATATGCAGGTAGATTTGGAGGAAAGTGCCAGTGCTTCATTTCTTTATTGAAGGGTTTCTCAAACCACCACTGCTTTTTAAAGTGGTCATGGTGGCAGAAGTCTGGACGTGCAGTTTTTCAGCTTAAAACACTTCTACTACACATCCAGACTTGTTTTTATTTGTGTGCTGGGACCAAGTTACCCCCAGCACACGTGTCGTAGGGAGCCCTGCATTACCTAATATCAATTCTGTGCATAAATTACACTGCACTGTATGCTGCCAGCAAGCTTATCTACTTCTTCCACTCTGAATGAAGTCCTTCCTTCTCCCAATTCTTTCCTTTTTTTTTTTAAATTACCTGCCCTTTCTCCTTCTTCTTTCCCTCCCTCTGTCCCGCTACCTTTTTCTCTTGCTGGCTAAAAGTACTCACTTGAGCCAAGAGCTGATAAAATTGTCTAGTGAAAGGCTTCTCTACTGGACTCCGGCGGGGGTGCATTGACCAGCGTTGACAGACGTCATGTGACACTAGATTAAGGTAACTTTAGCTTTAGTGTAAAACACTCTTTGAGCATTTCTCCAGGATAATAGGACATTATTCTATTAACTATGAAAAAGGGTTCAGAAACCCTTTAAAATAAAGTTGTTTTGGTGGCTATAGTGCCTGCATGTTATTTTGACTGCTTGCAATTAAATATGCTTGCAACAGTAACATTTTATTATTTTGGTTATTTTTTTTCTGTTATTTTTTTTTCAGGTTTTTTTTTTAACTAGACATGAAGCAACATAAGTGTTTTTGTTTAGCAATCTATGTGTATAAACCACATGATAAAGAGAACTTTTCACTTCCAGTTTTACACATTAACAACAAATTTAATGTCACAAACTTAAGTGACTCCAGAATGTAAGTCAGACCTTTCATGGGTAAATCAAATCAGACCCTGGCTAATTGTCACATCATTATTTTAAATGATTTCCTCTTTCTCTGTATTCATAGTTTATTTTTGTGTTAATTTCATAAGAGGCTGTTAAGTTTTAGCAGCATTACATTGGTAAAAGTGCAGTAGGCTTGTAATATATACTGTAATACCAATGGATCAGGGCCCATCTGTATCCTGTGCTTTCTTCAGGAGGTGTGAGTTCAAGGCCAGAGCACACATGGTTGAAGTGTAGAGCAGGCACTTTATTCATTTATGCAAAAGGACTGCCGTCAGATTTGCAAGCCTGCCATGACTGTGCTATATGTTTTTCTCCTTGCTCAGCCTGCCTCTAACACCATACAACCTCCAGTGACTAAAGATCAGCAGAAGGAACAGAGCTCAACTGTTCTCTCCCTGGGCAATGAATGCTGCCTCTTCTCCAGATGAAGACAAATCTCCATTTCCTCCTCTGCTTAATCATATGCATTTTTCTGATATACTTAACCAAGTTTTTAAAAGTACATTTTCTTTTCCACTTCTGAGGTTTGTCTGTAAATATGCCACATAGGTATATGTAAAGTGTTTTTCTTTGTTAGTTAGAATTACAATGTATCTGTAAAATATCACCATCCAGTGGTATTAGTATTATTATAATCATAGTATTCTGCATTGTATATTCTGAAATGCTCTACAATAGGTGGACTAATAAACAAGTAGTTGCAAATAGGCATGTTGGACATACAGGAAAAGAGGGTGCTGGGGGCACGTTCACATTCTAAAGGGAATGGGGTATGATTACACAAAAGCTAAGTGTAAAATATATTTCATAAACAGAAAAAGTTCAGGGGAAAAAAATATTGTTTTTGTGTGACATGGTGGACAGTAGTTGTGTAAAGGGAGAAGGACAGAGAACAGGCACAGACACTCTTTTGAAGAGTAGATAGGCCTTCATCTGGATGAGACAGTGCCTGGATGGGACATACTTGTGTATTAGTGAGGATAGGTAGCTAGGTATAAGACGCAAACTTCTGATTTTGAGTGGGCAGGCAGAATATTGTCCACTTACCCAGCCCTCTCATCATTGGATTGGAGCCTGTAAAATATCGGTGGCATTGGGTTGGGGCATTTTCAGTTCATCTGATTGCTTCACATAGATATAATTCTTCCATACCAAAATGACACATGGACAAAATTTGGTCCACAGGAACCAAAAAAAATATTTTCAATTCTGTGTTTGGTGTGTGCTGGCTCTGCCCCTAATCTGCCTCCTTGACAGTCTCAGCCAATCCCATGGTAAAGCATTGTGATTGGCTCAGACCACCACTTCTGTAGAGCCAGCAGAAGCAGACTGGAATAAAAGTAAGATTTTACTACATTTCGGGGGTAAGGGGAGGGCCATGGGGGATAGATTATGCTTTTAAAACTATAGGGTCAGGAATACATGTTTGTGTTCATGACCCTACAGTGGTCTTTAATACTAATAAAGTTAGATTACCTCAGCTGATGTCATCCCTGACAGCAGAATTATTTCCTTGGCTTATACCACACTTTGATGCCAGTGATGATCACTTTGGTACGGAGGCATGTGGGAAGACCCAATCAGGGTATTTAAATAACTTTTGTGTCAATCTCTCTCTCTCAAAAGGTATTTTGGAATTTTTGTGTTGCACATAGCTCATATTTCAATATGGGGCTATTAATATTGTACTTGCACTTTGTGAACTTAAAGTGGAGAATGTTTCATGCTGTCCTAATGGACTTTTGTGGCAAATCCAGCCACTGTACATTGTCTTTTATGTATATATAATGTCATGCATACGTGTATACACCTTTAAGAACCAAGCGTATGTACTCTGTGTAAAATGGTTCAGGGAAATCATAGCGTTCATATGCTGCCGGCATACGAAAACCGCCAGCATTCATGTAATCATTTCACGAACTGTGAATTTCAACACCATTCGTGAAACGACCAAACTACCGAATGGAGACCACACACAGGAGGTCGTATGGCACCCATTAAGGATTGCAACATTGTTGCAATCGGCAATTAAGAGGATTCAGGGTGGCCGTCGTTCGGCTACCGACCACGCGGCGGTCGGCCATCTTGGATCCTTTGTTAAGCCCAGCGGTATTTGGTCGTCGAGCGCCTGGAACTAAAATCTGCTACTCGACGGCACGAATACCGCTGGACTTCCAAGCCGTTCGGGAGCCCCGGTCCTTCGGTAATGTGTTTCTATAGAGTAATTCGGTAGTTTGAAGGTAACTTAGAAATAATGTGTATTTCGTAAGGCGTTCGGTTATTTAAGCTGGGATCTGGGTTTCACGAAACGTGCGCTCAGACCCCAGCTATCTAACGAGCGTCCATTCGTTTAAATCAGACGAATATTGGATGAGTTATAGATTTTTGTGTGAAATATTGGTTCTGCTGCACGATGGGATAATCCACTTAACTGTATATTCTGGTGGGAGTGTCCCTCTCATGCAGCAGTGTATTATGGGAGAAATGTCCAGGTTGCTAAGTTCCCCATGTAGTCCCCTACTGTACAACCCCTGCAATGTCAGTAGGGAAACCCCTTGCATGGGGAATTGCATAAATACTGTGACCTGTGAATAAAGCACTCAGCCTATGTTTCGTCTAGTTCTTGGGAGGGAAGGATTCTTATTACGCTACCTGGAATATTGTATGCTGTACCTGCCTATGCTGATTATTGCCTGTGTTCCTGTCTACCAGCGGAGATCTGTGGATTATACTGCCTCTCCGCTACAACTTTAATGCCAACAATTTCTATGAAGTATAGACAAAAATTAGGGGCACACCCAGAACATGCATTCTTCAGGAATAGTGCTGCTATAGTAACCAAAATTCATAAATAATACAGATTAAGTAACAGCGCACACATAAAAAATTGTTTTTACATTTTACAAGGCTACTTAAAATCACTTATCCTACACTAATTCCAATGTGGGAGAGAAATAAATATTGCTAGAGTTAAATAAGCAAAGTGTGTAAATAATCTATTGTAAGAGCAGGAGATGCCCCGGGCGTGCCTCCAATTCCCTTTTGTCTTTACTATGTAAGTTTCAAATCCAGACCAGATTGCTTTTGGGTTGAGCACCCCGCCCAGCCCCCGTACAGCAGATTTGATATGCATTGTGAGTATATGCATCAATGCACTATCAGTTTAATTGTATAGTTTAAACACGTTTTTAAATTGCGTTTATCACATTAATTTTGCAATATATATGCTGTTACAACAGATTAACTACACTTTAGCTCATTTAGCACTAGCACTATCTGATTGGTCTCCAATGTTGGAATTAGCGTAGGACCCACCGATATTGCGGTACTGTGAAGTAGTGGTGGACTAAACACTATATGTCCATATGGTGGAACTGAATCTCCATATTTTTTTGCTGAGATAGGTGATTTTAAGGAGCCTTCTAAAATTGAAAAAAATATTTTTATGTGTTCATTGTTTCTTAATCTGTATTATGTAACAGTAGTGATCTCCCGAACTGTTCGCCAGCGAATAGTTCCCAGCGAACATCGCTTGTTCGCATTCGCCACGGACGGCGAACACATGCGCTGTTCGGTCCGCCCCTATTCGTCATCATTGAGTAAACTTTGACCCTGGCCTGTACCTCATAGTCAGCAGACACATTCCAGCCATTCAGCAGCAGACCCTTCCTCCCAGACCCTCCCACCTCCTGGACAGCATCCATTTTACATTCATTGTGAAGCTGCATTCTTAGTGAAAGACAGTGTAGCTGCTGATGATTTGATAGGGAAATTGATAGCTAGGCTAGTGTATTCAGTGTCCACTACAGTCCTGAAGGACTCATCTGATCTCTGCTGTAAGAACAGCACCCCCAAAAAGCCCTTTTTGAGGCTAGAACATCAGTCTGCTTTTTTTTTCCTGTGTAATGTAATTGCAGTTGCCTGCCAGCCAGCCTGTGTGTCAGGCTCACAGCATATACAGTGCCCACTTGCCCAGTGCCACCACTCACTCACTGGTGTCACAATAGCTTGCATTTAACAAAAAAAAACTTTTTGGACTGTAATATAATAGCAGTCAGTTTCCTTCACTAGTGTGCATTTCAGGGTCTGCCAGGGCACAGTGTCACACCAGTGCAACTCATATCTGGTGTAACAGTAGTGTACATTTAAAAAAAAATAAATACAATTTTGACTGTAATAGATTGAATAGCAGTTAGTTGTCTGCCAGCGTGTGTGTCAGGCTCGCAGCGTATACTGTGCCCACTTGCCCAGTGCCACCACTCATATCTGGTGTCACAATAGCTTGCATTTAACAAAAAAACTTTTTGGACTGTAATATAATAGCAGTCAGTTTTCTTCACTAGTGTGCGTTTCAGGGCCTGCCCAGTGCCACCACTTACTCACTGGTGTCACAATAGCTTGCATTGAAAAAAAAAAAACTTTTTGGACTGTAATATAATAGCAGTCAGTTTCCTTCATGAGTGTGTGTTTCAGGGCCTGCCAGGGCACAGTGTCACACCAGTGCAACTTATATCTGGTGTAACAGTAGTGTACATTTTAAAAAAAAATACAATTTTGACTGTAATAGATTGAATAGCAGTTAGTTGTCTGCCAGCGTGTGTGTCAGGCTCACAGTGTATACTGTGCCCACTTGCCCAGTGCCACCACTCATATCTGGTGTCACAATAGCTTGCATTTAAAAAAAACTAAACTTTTTTGACTGTAATATAATAGCAGTCAGTTTCCTTCACTAGTGTGCGTTTCAGGGCCTGCCCAGTGCCACCACTCACTCATATCTGGTGTCCCAATAGCTTGCATTTAATAAAAAAAATTACTTTTTGGACTGTAATATAATAGCAGTCAGTTTCCTTCACGAGTGTGCGTTTCAGGGCCTGCCAGGGCACAGTGTCACACCAGTGCCACTCATATCTGTTGTCACAGTAGCTTGCACGCATAGTACCACTAATCGAAAAAAAAATGACAGGCAGAGGCAAGCCACCCCGCAGGGGCTGTCGTGGTCGTGGTTCTGTGATTCCCTTTGGCCCTAGAATAATGCCCAGTGTTCAGAGGCCACGTACCCTGAACTTGAAAAGTTCTGAGGACATAGTTGACTGGCTAACACAGGACACCCAATCTTCTACAGTTTCCGCTCTGAACCTCGACGCACCATCCTCCTCCAGCTTAGCTTCGGGCACCTCTCAAGTTACCACTCGCCCGCCTGCCGCCACCACCAACACTAGCACCACAGCCGCTTCACTTGGTATGTCAGAGGAGTTATTTACACATCAGTTGGAAGAAATGAGTGATGCGCAACCATTATTGCCAGAGGATGTAGATAACAGGGATATGTCTCAGTCAGGCAGCATTACACACGTACGGTGTGATGATGATGATGTTGTACCCACTGCTGCTTCCTTTGCTGAGTTGTCAGATACAAGTGAAGCGGTTGATGATGACGATACGTCCGTGGATGTCACGTGGGTGCCCGCTAGAAGAGAAGAAGAACAGGGGGAAAGTTCAGATTGGGAGACAGAGAGGAGGAGGAGGAGACGAGTTAGAAGCGAGGTCGTTGCAAGGAGCTAGTGGCACTGTCAGACAGCATGCATCGGCACCCGGGGTCAGACAGACAGCACACCAATCAACGCATGCTGTTGCCACCACCAGAATGCCGTCGTTGCAGAGCTCAGCAGTGTGGCATTTTGTTTTGTGTGTCTGCCTCTGACAACAGCGATGCCATTTGCAACCTGTGCCAAAAGAAACTGAGTCATGGGAAGTCCAACACCCACCTAGGTACAACTGCTTTGCGAAGGCACATGATCGCACATCACAAACGCCTATGTGATAAACACATGAGTACAAGCAGCACACAAACTCAAAGCTGCCATCCTCCTCCTGGTCCAGCATCTTCAGCCACGTTAACCACTGCTGTCCTCCTTGCCCCCTCTCAACCATCCGCCCCTCCGTCTCTCGCCTTCAGCAGTTCCTGCTCATCTGCCCACAGTCAGGTGTCTGTCAAGGACATGTTTGAGCTTAAGAAGCCAATGTCACAAAGTCACCCCCTTGCCCGGCGTCTGACAGCTGGTTTGACTGAACTCTTAGCCCGCCAGCTTTTACCATACAAGCTGGTGGAGTCTGAGGCATTCAAAAAATTTGTAACTATTGGGACACCGCAGTGGAAGGTACCCGGCCGAAATTTCTTTGCACAAAAGGCAATCCCCAACCTGTACTCGATTGTGCAAAAGGAAGTAATGGCATGTCTGGCACACAGTGTTGGGGCAAGGGTCCATCTGACCATTGATACCTGGTCTGCAAAGCATGGTCAGGGCAGGTATATCACCTACACTGCGCATTGGGTAAACCTCCTGACGGCTGCCAAGCATGGAATGCGTGGCTCTGCAGAAGAGTTGGTGACACCGCCACGACTTGCAGGCAGGCCTGCTGCCACCTCCTCTACTCCTCCTACTCCATCCTCTTCCATAACCTCCTCGGCTGAGTCCTCTTCTGCTGCTGTATCTTGTTCCAAATCAACGGCACCCCCCCAGCTCCCCAGCTACTGTTCCACATCCCGGATACGGCAGTGTCACGCCGTCTTGGGGTTGACTTGCCTGAAAGCAGAGAGTCACACCGGACCAGCACTCCTGTACCCACTCAACGCACAGGTGGATTAGTGGCTGACTCCGCACCAACTGGAGATCGGCAAAGTGGTTTGTGACAACGGAAGAAATTTGTTGGCGGCATTGCATTTGGGCAAGTTGACACATGTGCCGTGCATGGCACATGTGTGTAATCTGATCGTACAACGCTTTGTGCATAAGTACCCAGGCTTACAGGACGTCCTTAAGCAGGCCAGGAAGGTGTGTGGCCATTTCAGGCGTTCCTACACGGCCATGGCGCACTTTTCCGATATCCAGCGGCGAAACAACATGCCAGTGAGGCGCTTGATTTGCGACAGCCCGACACGTTGGAATTCAACACTCCTAATGTTCGACCGCCTGCTCCAACAAGAAAAAGCCATTAACGAGTATTTGTATGACTGGGGTGCTAGGGCAGCCTCTGCGAAGCTGGGATTTTTTTTGCCATATTACTGGACGCTCATGCGCAATGCCTGTAGGCTCATGCGTCCTTTTGAGGAGGTGACAAACCTAGTCAGTCGCACCGAAGGCACCATCAGCGAAATCATACCATTTGTTTTCTTCCTGGAGCGTGCACTGCGAAGAGTGCTGGATCAGCGTGAAGAGGAAGAGTTGTGGTCACCATCACCACCAGAAACAGCATCGCTTGCTGGACCTGCGGCAACGCTGCAAGAGGATTGTGAGGAAGAGGAGTCAGAGGAGGAATGTGGCTTTGAGGAGGAGGAGGAAGACCAACCAGAACAAGCATCCCAGGGTGCTCGTTGTCACCTATCTGGTAACCGTGGTGTTGTACGTGGCTGGGGGGAAGAACATACCTTCAGTGAGATCACTGAGGACGAGGAACAGGACATAAGTAGCTCGGCATCCAACCTTGTGCAAATGGGGTCTTTCATGCTGTCGTGCCTGTTGAGGGACCCTCGTATAAAAAGGCTGAAGGAGAACGACCTGTACTGGGTGTCCACTCTACTAGACCCCCGGTATAAGCAGAAAGTGCCTGAAATGTTACCGAATTACGGCAAGTCGGAAAGGATGCAGCAGTTCCAAAATCAATTAAAAAGTATGCTTTACACAGCGTATAAGGGTGATGTCACAGCACAACGGGAATCTAACAGGGGAAGAGGTGAAAGTAATCCTCCTCCTCCCACGACCACGCCGGCAAGGACAGGACGCTTTAAAGACGTGTTGTTGATGGAGGACATGCGGAGCTTTTTAAGTCCTACGCATCGCCACAGCCCTTTGGGGTCCACCCTCAGAGAGCGACTCGACCGACAGGTAGCAGACTACCTCGCCTTAACTGCAGATATCGACACTCTGAGGAGCGATGAACCCCTTGACTACTGGGTGTGCAGGCTTGACCTGTGGCCTGAGCTATCCCAATTTGCGATAGAACTTCTGGCCTGCCCCGCTTCAAGTGTCCTGTCAGAAAGGACCTTCAGTGCAGCAGGAGGTATTGTCACTGAGAAGAGAAGTCGCCTAGGTCAAAAAAGTCTAGATTACCGCACCTTTATTAAGATGAATGAGGGATGGATCCCGAAGGGACTGACAGTGGGCGATACATTCGACTAAAAAAGGCCTGATGAGGGGGACTACTTAACACACCACTCCTATCTGGTGGCACATTAGATTGCACGCGCAGTGCCCCAGGACCAACCAAGCATATTTTTCCATCTCCCGCTTCCTAAAATCGATGCCTTATATACACGTCCCCTGATAGGGGACGTAACAGGGATTAAACTGATAAGAATAGTACTACTTAACATACCACTCCTATCTGGTGGCACATTAGATTGCACGCGCAGTGCCCCAAATTTGAAGTAGGAAGACCGACCAAGCATGTTTTTCCATCTCCCGCTTCCTAAAATAGATGCCTTATATACACGTCCCCTGATAGGGGACGTAACAGGGATTAAACTGATAAGAATAGTACTACTTAACACACCACTCCTATCTGGTGGCACATTAGATTGCACGTGCAGTGCCCCAAATTTTAAGTAGGAGGACCGACCAAGCATGTTTTTCCATCTCCCACTTCCTTAAATCGATGCCTTATATACACGTCCCCTGATAGGGACAAGACCGTGACATGGCTAGCTTGGTATCCAACCTTGTGCAAATGGGGAGTTTGCGGTTGTGCAAATGGACTGTTTGCGGTTGTTTGCGGTGCGTTAAACGGGGAGTTTGGTCTGTCACTGTGAAGCGGGCGTAACCCTTACACTACCTGATCGATACAACATCATACCTGATGTTTTAAAGCAGGTTATTCCAAACAATTTAGGAATGTTAGGTGATTTATGCCCTTTATTGATTAAAACCAGACTCTGCATCAACTATGTAATTTTCCAAGAGTTTTGCCATGGATCCCCCTCCGGCATGCCACAGTCCAGGTGTTAGTCCCCTTGAAACAACCTTTCCATCACTATTGTGGCCAGAAAGAGTCCCTGTGGGTTTTAAAATTTGCCTGCCCATTGAAGTCTATGGCAGTTCGCCAGGTTCGCCAGTTTGCGAACATTTGCGGAAGTTCGCGTTCGCCATTCGCGAACCAAAAATGTTATGTTCGCGACATCACTATGTAACAGTTTCTGTGAAGTCATGGAGTGTCCTAAGGACTTATAAATCTTAAAAAATGTTGCCAATATTGTTTTGTGCGTAAACTGTGTTTACTTTATGATATTATGTGAATTGTATGTATGTGGTTAAAGAGACAAATGCATCACTCTTTTACCAAGCAAATGTGGGAAGTGAACAATATGAATGCACATCAATACTTCATTAATCTCCCTGTCTCCAACCTGTGAATTTACATTTTTTTCTGAAATAGTACAACTATACCTCATACATGCTCTAGCTGCACTATCCCGAGAGGCTGTATGATTTTTTTTTTTCATAGCTTTCTGTAAGTTTGCAGCTCTCAAGTGTTGCTATGATTACATCATTCATATAAAAAGAATTAATAAAGCAGCAGAGCATTAAAATGTAAGCATTGTCTCTATAGTGCCTATTATTTAGGAACTGTAAATGGGGACTGTCACTTCCCAGATCTTCTAGATGTATGCTTACTTATCCCTTATATTTAATAATATGTATTTGTGAGGTCTGAAAATGTGCAGAAATACACAAATTTAGCTCTTCCTGTCAGCCATTACATATGTGTTTATTAGCAGTGCAATGTAAACACTGCTGTATTTTTTATTATTATTATTGTTAACCCCTTAAGGACACAGCTTCAGAAGCTTGTCTTACGCTTAATGACACAAGCAATTTTTGCATTTTCTTGCTGTATGCGTTCAACTTCAATTTGCATCTCTCTCGTTTATTGCACCGACGCATATTATATACTGTTTTTTAGAGGACAGAAAGGGCTTTAATTTGATGTAACATATATATATATATATATATATATATACCGTATTTTTCGCTCCATAAGACGCACCTCACCATAAGACGCACCTAGTTTTTAGAGGAAGAAACCCAGAAAAATAATATTCTTAACATACTGTCCCATAGTGTTTCTTACTATGGGACAGTTTGTACAGAATATTTTTTTCTCCCCTGTCCCATAGTGTCCCCCCCTCCCATAGTCTTCTCCTCTCTCCCATAGTCTTCACTCACCCCCTCCCCATAGTCTTCACTCACCCCCTCCCCATAGTCTTCACCCACCCCCTCCCCATAGTCTTCACCCACCCCCTCCCCATAGACTTCATCCACCCCCTCCCCATAGACTTCATCCACCCCTCCCCATAGTCTTCATCCACCCCCTCCCCATAGTCTTCATCCACCCCCTCCCCATAGTCTTCATCCCCCCATCCCCATAGTCTTCATCTCCCCCCCTCCCCATAGACTTCATCTCCCCCCCTCCCCATAGACTTCATCTCCCCCCCTCCCCATAGACTTCATCTCCCCCCCTCCCCATAGTCTTCATCCACCCCCTCCCCATAGACTTCATCTCCCCCCCTCCCCATAGACTTCATCTCCCCCCCTCCCCATAGACTTCATCTCCCCCCTCCCCATAGACTTCATCTCCCCCCCTCCCCATAGACTTCATCTCCCCCCTCCCCATAGACTTCATCTCCCCCCTCCCCATAGACTTCATCTCCCCCCCCTCCCCATAGACTTCATCTCCCCCCTCCCCATAGACTTCATCTCCCCCCCTCCCCATAGACTTCATCTCCCCCCCCCTCCCCATAGACTTCATCTCCCCCCCCCTCCCCATAGACTTCATCCCCCCCTCCCCATAGACTTCATCCCCCCCCTCCCCATAGACTTCATCCCCCCCTCCCCATAGACTTCATCCCCCCTCCCCATAGACTTTCTCCCCCTCCCCCCCCATAGTCTTCATCCCCCTCCCCATATTCTTCTCTCCCATACTGTCCCCCTCCCCTTGTCCCATAATTACTTACCTGTCTTGTAGCGTTGGCCGGCAGCACAGGGCGCACCGTGGTAGTGGAACTTGAATTTCATGTTCCGGTTTCCGGCGGGACTGAAAGGAAGTGCGCACTCAGCTTGTGCACACTTCCTTTCAGTCCCGCCGGAAACCGGAACATGAAATTCAAGTTCCACTACCGCGGTGCGCCCAGTGCTGCCAGCCAACGCTGCAAGACAGGTAAGTAAAGCTTCATATTCGCTCCATAAGACGTACAGACATTTCCCCTCACTTTTGAGGGGGAAAAAAGTGCGTCTTATGGAGCGAAAAATACGGTATATATAAATGCTTATTTATTATTAAAAAAAATACAGAAAAATGCAAAAAAAAGAGAACTTTTGTGTTTTTTGTACAGTTTTTGCAATAATAATGTGTGCCTAATTAGTGCAGGTTAAAGAAAGTTGTGGCGAAACCGACCTCGCCACGTGTCCTTGGAGGGGGCTGATTGCCCGCCTCTTGCCTTTGGACTATGGACCAGACTTTATGGGAATGTGATACCCCAGATAGCCATACCATGGAGCCTATTCATATAATGAAAGACTATGGGAAAGACTTTAGCTCCATGGCAATTGTACTGTGTGAGTAGGATCTGCGCGCTATTCGGTAGTTTTGTGCGTGCAGATCCCAGCTATCTGGGGATAGGTGAAATGTCTGTGTGTTATGTGTAAATGTGACTTTATGTATTTTAAAGTGTTTTATGTTGTTTTGCAACCATGTGGTTAATGGAGTCTGCCTTTAGTCCTGGGTAATTGGATTACTTCTCCAATTAACTCCAGGGCAGAAGGGAGGAAACCAGGGTGCATTGTGGGGATGTTTTTCTGCCAGCCAGAAAGGAACAAAAGATACTTTTAGTAACTTTTGAACCCCTGGTCGGATTCATGCCATTTTTTAATATGTTGTTCCCCTGAATGGATTGATTGTGGATATGTATTTTTATGTGAATGTGATGTATGGTTTTAAAGTTATGAAAGTTGTGTAAAAGTATATTTTACACTGTATGCATAATGGGATTATGTGTCACACTAAGGGGAGGGGATGTGTGGGAGGTAACATCTATGTCATTGGTTCTTTTATGCCTCCCCCTGGGTGTGGCCTGTATGTGTGAGTTGGAAATAAAAGCCAGGCTGGATGAGCCAGTCCAGAGTTCCTGTTTTAACCTCAAAGCGATGTGTCGTCTCGGTCTTTGGGGGAATGGGATTGTATGCTGACTGCCAAGAGTGTAAGCCGATGTCTGCTTTTCTTGTTCAGCTGTTCCAGTGTTCGTGTGGATCCAGTGCGTGAGTTCTGATGTTCTGCAGTAGCTGTGCCTTTCTGAGAAAAGGGGATTATCGCCTAAACTGGGTTTTATCCTCTTGGAAGTGAAACGGTCCGTTACATTGGTGGCAAGCGGTGGGATGGCGTCCTAGTGCGAGGAGAAGCAGCTCAGAGACACTGGTAACGTTTGGAATTACAAATTGAGGGCAACGCTAGTATCCGTACAGCGCCCCTGGCTACAGCAGGATGGAATCAGCTAGTTTTTGGACAGCGTTCCATGATGAGGAGGAGGAGGCGGCCGCGGACTACAGGGATGCAGACAGAAAGGAAGTCTGGTATGATGCCCTGGAAGACGCCCAGTGGCGGCGAGGTGAGAGTCTCCCCAGTGATGAGCAGCGGCTACAGAAGCGTGTGGCGATGCGCATGTATCTATTGGGAGAGCAGCCCCTGGATGAGTGGGTGACAAGACTAGAGACCCTGGTATGGCGAGAGATCTGGCTAGACAACGCATACCAGGCCCTCTGGTGGCATACCATTCGACTTACCCCCTGGACGGCCGAGCACGACTTACCGGAGGGGGATGATTATGATGGCCCGGGTTTATTATGGGATGCCTTGGAGGACGACATTGATCTTGGCAGCACGGAGGGGTCTAGGTTTTGGGACATCTACGACTACCGGATGGGCATGTATGTCTGGGCTGACGAATGCGAGGTGAGCAAAGACATGACCCACCTGGTAACAAGGGAGTGGGAGCTGGAGCAGGACTACCAACACCTGCTCAGCTTCGTGCAGCTCCAACCTACCCGACAAGCAGAACCAGACCTCATAGACTGGTCCTGGAGAGACCCACAGATGGCAGGTGGAGATGGGATCGAGGTCTCTCTACTGGCCCTACAGGGATGCTGGGCAGTCGGCCCAGATCCCCAGCGGCAGGTTACAGTTCAGAGAGAGGAGCTTGTTACACCCTCTCTCCAGCGGCAGCCTAACCCACCAAGGGGAGACCGTAAGCCCCACACCAGCGCAGATGGGACCGTGGTCTCTGCGCCCAAGTTACAGGGAGCTGAAGGAGCCGTCCTCCCTCCCCAGCGGCAGTGTGATTTGTTGGGAATTGGGAGCCCGGTCTCCATTCCCCAGCGGCAGAGTATCCAGCAGGGAATAGAG
Organism: Pelobates fuscus; assembly: GCF_036172605.1. Lineage (NCBI taxonomy): Eukaryota > Metazoa > Chordata > Amphibia > Anura > Pelobatidae > Pelobates > Pelobates fuscus. The sequence goes on from NC_086318.1 coordinate 191,446,459, forward strand.
AGCCCATCCCCCTTTCCCCCACAGCAGGACTCTGTGCTGGGAGGAGAGACAGTCGGTCTCCCTCCGCAGAGACGGGAAGTATGCATGGGAGAGGAGATTGTTACCACCTCTCCCCAGCGGCGGATCATTAATGTACAGGGAATAGAGAGCCCAGTCTCCATTCCCCAGCGGCAGAGTGTTCTAATGGGAGAGGAGCTGGTTACCACCTCTCCCCAGCGGCAGCTTAATGTACCAGGGGGAGACTGTAAGCCCCACACCTGTGCAGATGGGACCGTGGTCTCTGCACTTCCAGCACAGGGGGTAGGGACGGTCGGTCCTGCCCCCCCACAACAGGGCTGTTTAGCCAAAGGGGAGACAGTCTGTCTCCAGCAGCAGAGCTGTGTAACTAAAGGGGAGACAGTCGGTCTCCAGCAGCAGAGTTGTGTAACTCAAGGGGAGACAGTCGGTCTCCAGCAGCAGAGCGGTGTAACTCAAGGGGAGACAGTCGGTCTCCAGCAGCAGAGCGGTGTATTTAAAGGGGAGACAGTCTGTCTCCAGCAGCAGAGCTGTGTAACTAAAGGGGAGACAGTCGGTCTCCAGCAGCAGAGCTGTGTAACTCAAGGGGAGACAGTCGGTCTCCAGCAGCAGAGCGGTGTAACTCAAGGGGAGACAGTCGGTCTCCAGCAACCAGGCTCCAACCAGACTACTCCCGTGGTAGTGCTGGCAACAGGACAGAGTACCGCTGGTCTCTGCCCTCTCAGCAACCTACCAAGGCAGCCTACCAGTCCCCCACACAGCCGTGGTGAGGCACCTGAACCTGGACAAGATTTTCCCTCACCCAGGTGTAGTAACTGTTTATTGTGGGTGGGCTGCTCTGCTGTTTCTGTCTTGTGGGTGGGCTGCTGGACTAACAAGGGCACTGACCGGCAGGAGGTCAAGTACCCTGTTAGTCTGGGGGGTAAAGGGGAGAAGTGTGGCGAAACCGACCTCGCCACGTGTCCTTGGAGGGGGCTGATTGCCCGCCTCTTGCCTTTGGACTATGGACCAGACTTTATGGGAATGTGATACCCCAGATAGCCATACCATGGAGCCTATTCATATAATGAAAGACTATGGGAAAGACTTTAGCTCCATGGCAATTGTACTGTGTGAGTAGGATCTGCGCGCTATTCGGTAGTTTTGTGCGTGCAGATCCCAGCTATCTGGGGATAGGTGAAATGTCTGTGTGTTATGTGTAAATGTGACTTTATGTATTTTAAAGTGTTTTATGTTGTTTTGCAACCATGTGGTTAATGGAGTCTGCCTTTAGTCCTGGGTAATTGGATTACTTCTCCAATTAACTCCAGGGCAGAAGGGAGGAAACCAGGGTGCATTGTGGGGATGTTTTTCTGCCAGCCAGAAAGGAACAAAAGATACTTTTAGTAACTTTTGAACCCCTGGTCGGATTCATGCCATTTTTTAATATGTTGTTCCCCTGAATGGATTGATTGTGGATATGTATTTTTATGTGAATGTGATGTATGGTTTTAAAGTTATGAAAGTTGTGTAAAAGTATATTTTACACTGTATGCATAATGGGATTATGTGTCACACTAAGGGGAGGGGATGTGTGGGAGGTAACATCTATGTCATTGGTTCTTTTATGCCTCCCCCTGGGTGTGGCCTGTATGTGTGAGTTGGAAATAAAAGCCAGGCTGGATGAGCCAGTCCAGAGTTCCTGTTTTAACCTCAAAGTGATGTGTCGTCTCATTATTGGGGGAAGGATTTATTGTATGCTGTTCCAGTTGACTGCTAGGGGTACAAGCCTATTCGTATGGTTCCTATTCAATGGTCTACAGCATTCATACGCTTGGGAGAATTTAAAGGTTTCTTGGATTCGGTGATTATGGTGTCTGCCAGAGTGCTTGGAGTCCTCAGGAAGCACTAGGAGCATCCATTAACGGAGGTACCAAGTCGGGGTGCCAGGTGATCCGTTACAAAAGTAATTAAAAATAAATTCATTTAGTTGTTCTGATTTACAGAATATATAATGTGTCTGGGATTTTCAGTTTTTTTTTGGTAGTTACAGGTCACAAAGCACAAGGAGTAAAATAAACTTTTAATATGGAGCGATTTTAGAATTTGGTATGTTTATCTTGTATGCTTAATAACCATAAAAGAAAACAAAATTGCCACACAAAAGTAGATATTTATATAAAGTAGACATCACAGGCTATTGTCCTAAGGTTGTTTTGACACTTTCTAAGTAGCCATTTCACCGCCAATCTCTGCTAAATATTGGAGTAAAAATTAGTATTTTGGGGTTTTTGGCACACAAACTTATAACAAAGAACTTCTCATGTGTATTTTGTAAAGTTGGTGTGTGCTATTCCTGTACAAGGTTTTATTAAGTGTTCAGTTACTTCTGCTGAGTACAACGGTACCCCCATTGTATGTCTTTGGCACTATTTCGTGAAGCTACAGTGCCATATAGGAGACCTGTCTGTTTCAACATTTACAGTAGAATTTTGAGAGGCGGATTTAATGGGCCTATGCTTCAATTTGGGGTATTATAGCAGTTTGACTGTTCAAAAAAATCTCACAAAGGCCTACCATTTGTAAAAGTAGACACCTCAGGGTATCTCATATGGTGCATATTGTGCTTTGACATGCCCCCATTTTTTCACCAATATATGCTAAAGTATGTGGTAAAATATAATTTTGGGCATTTTTTACATATGGATTACATTTTTGCTGGGCATTTTGTACATTTCATATGGGCCACTAAGTTCAAACCCCCCAAATTATGCTCAGCTACGCCTTCTGAGTAAAACAATATGCCCAATGTATGACCTAGACACTATTTTGTGAAGTTACACTGCTGTAAAAGAGACATAACAAGTTAAGTTTTTTAAGTGTGAATTTTCATGGAGGGTTTTGATGCGTCCGTGTCCCACTTTGGAGCACTTGAGCAGGCTACATATTACAACTACACTATAAAGGCATACCATTTCTTAAAGAAGACATCCCAGGGCAATTCAAAAGGCATTTTTTGAACCTTAGCGTGGGATCATTTTTCCGCTAGCTTGTACCAAGTGTAGTGGTAATACGCATTTTTTTCTGCCTTTTTGACACACAAAGTGAGTTTGCGCAGTATATTTTTCAAACCTTATGTGTACTACGACTGTATAATACTTCATATGTTGCTCAACTATGTCGGCTGAGTACAGCAATACCCCCGTATGTACCTTTGCCAGGTATATGTGGACATTGAAGGGGCACATTTGAGACACAGCCATTCCAGTTTTTTTCAAACTTTGAATTTTTACGCTGTGTCCATGTCCCATTTTAGAGTATTTTACAAGGCTATATAATCCAATTAACCCATAAAGGCATACCATTTCTTAGAGAAGACATCCCAGGGCAATTCAAAAGGCATATTTTGAACCTTAGCATGGGATCATTTTTCCGCTAGCTTGTACCAAGTGTAGTGGTAATACGCATTTTTTCTGCCTTTTTGACACACAAAGTGAGTTTGCGCAGTATATTTTTCAAACCTTATGTGTACTACGACTGTATAATATTTCATATGTTGCTCAGCTATGTCGACTGAGTACAGCAATATCCCTGTATGTACCTTTGCCAGGTATATGTGGACATTGAAGGGGCACATTTGAGACACAACCATTCCAGTTTTTTTCAAACTTTGAATTTTTACGCTGTGTCCATGTCCCATTTTAGAGTATTTTACAAGGCTATATAATCCAATTACTCCATAAAGACATACCATTTCTTAAAGAAGACATCCCAGGGTAATTCAAAAGGCATATTTTGAACCTTAGCGTGGGATCATTTTTCCGCTAGTTTGTACCAAGTGTAGTGGTAATGTGCATTTTTTATGTATTTTTTTACTTTGTAAATCTTTTTTTACTTTGTAAAACTTTTTTTACTTTGTAAAACCCGTTTTTAAACTTTTTTTTACTTATTAAATGTTTTACATTTTCTTAACTTTTTTTACACTTTTACATTTTTTTCTAAACTTTTCTTTTAACGTTAACCCCTAACTAGCAGTAAGCAGCACTAACAGTAAATTCCCCATTTTCCCATAACTCCCACCCACCCCAGCTAGCAAAATATATAATTATAAAATATTTAGATTAATTAATTAAATAAATTGAACCCCTGAGGGTTAAAAAAATAAATAAAAGTTAATCCTCAGGGGTTAAAAAAAATTAGATCGGGGGAGGAGCCTGACCACGGAGGTGAACGGACGCACTAGCCTGTAGCTCCGTGCTCACCATACCAAAAACGACTGAAACCGGGCGTAAATACCGCAAAAACCTGACTACAACAGCCCACAGGGTCAGCTAGAACAACATGGGACGCAAGTCCAAGCGTATAACAGCAGACAAACCCGCTCCGGGACTTACAATCGGGGACATGTGGAGGCAAGCGCATGGCGCCAGTGGGCCCAAGATGGCCGCACTTTCTGGCGGTTGCTCAGACTTCTCAGACGAGTTGTCCGCCGACGCCGATGAAGACTACTCACCCGTGCCAGCACCGGCTCCCTCACAAAAGAAACTTAACAAAGCAGGGTCGGATGCCTCACCTGTGACCATATCGGTCCTAAAAGAATTATTGGCAGACCTGCAAAGGAACATCTCGGTGGATATCAAAGCAGTACGAAGCGACCTGCGGGGACTGGCTGGCCGCATTGGGGCCCTGGAAGGAACATCCCAAGTGAATACCCAACACATTACCCAGCTTCATCAAGCCGTCCATGCCCTGCAGCAGCAGAATATGCTACATGAACGCCGTTTTGAGGCCCTAGAGGACTCACGGCGAAGAAATAATCTTAAACTTAGAGGGGTCTCAGAAAACATCCCCGAAACAGACCTGCCACAATTTTTGAAACGCATGCTGGCGGCTCTATTGCCACAAAAGCAAGGGTCCGCTATCACACTGGAAAGATTTTATCGAATTCCTAAACCCAACAAGGCAACAACCACAGTCCCCAGGGACTTGATAATTACCTTCCAAAATGGGAAAGACAAAGCTGCGGTCCTCACTGCAATACGGGACAAAGCACCCCTTCAAATTGAAAACATGGCGATCTCCTTTTACGTCGACTTATCGAGTGGCACGCTAGCCTGGCGGCGAACGCTACGACCGCTCACCTCCTTACTCCAACAACATGGGACTCGCTACCGCTGGCACCAATCCCGCATGCTCAAGGTCCAACATGGACATGAAACGTACCTCATCCAGGACCTCCAGAGCGCAACGACACTCCTACAGGACATGGGCCTGTCTACGGACTTGCTGATGCCACAGGGGCCACACGCCGCAACTCCTCCACCCCATGCCTGGGATCCAGCAAGAACCTCCATCTTCATCCCCCAGGGAGGAACACCTGACTCCTACGCGACTGTCACTACTTGAGGGAGACTCAAGTGACCCACGGGACGATAATTAACTTTTAATTGTTATTCTTTCTGGTTTTACCAACCTCTGTTTTTTCACCGTTGCGGAGACATCAATCCTGGTTAAACCCCTACGACGACCTACATATCCTGACACGACGCAGGTATCTTGCCTCTCGCCCCCCCCCCCACATTCTAGGGCTCACAGGCATACACATGAGCACCCACGCACAGCATCTCGCCTGACACGACCCCATGCTTACCCACTATCAGCCCGGCTATAACCGCCGAACCTGCTCACACCCCTGCCGGACCATAGCTGTGACCCAGCCGGCCTCCCCATAGGGTTATACATGTCCACATGGGACTTACTTTCATAATACTTTGCCATGCACTTATAGCTTGGGCCAATGCCCCAACTCAGCTGCCATATTGTGCCCTTGACTCCCCGCTTTCAGGCCACGTAGATTACACCTACATCGGACCTACCCTGTTTAATCAGTTATTTGCAATTCAACGTTTTTTTTTGTTACCTCGTATACTCCATCGCACTGAACCCTCTTACTGGACGGACCCATAGCGTAGCATCAGCAAACACTCAATGATAGCCTACAAGGTAACCTAAGCTACATAGTCTGACCTGCATAGGACATAACCCTGCATTCCATACACTAAAGCATAATTGTTTAATCTTACCTAATGCTATGCCAGAGACATCTCAGCTGCATGCATGTTGGTCCACATTATGCACACCATACAGCCCTAGAGCAATCCGTGACCTACTAAACAGTGGGATAATAAACTGCTAGTTACTGGACCCTTGTTAGCACTGCAGCCAGCAAGATAAGACATTATAGGAGGGCTTGAATGTTTCAGCTAGATCATTGCTTCATCACTTATGTGTAACCCTGTCTACCAAGGCTAACGTGATTCTACATGCATACTTACTCTTAAATAATTGGTTATAGTACAGACGTACCTGCTTAACTAACATAACCCTTTAAAGGAGTTCTCAGAGCCACTGTTCTACACCAACGTTACTTCTTGTGCCCCTTTTTTTTTTTTTTTTGCGCTTGACTCTCCTCTAGATACCTAGCAACATGCCCAGAGTTGGCCATTTTGGAGGGTTCTAGAGGACAGTAAAAATCTATACCAATGTTACACTGCCTGGCAAAACATGCGGCAAAAACCACTAACCTGCCAGAAGTTCATATCTGTTCAGAGACTTCAAACATGCAACTAAACGTTACAACATGTTAATTGCAAATGTATTAGCTACAACATGCTATGCTTAGTATGACAGCTGTTAACTACCTCTCAATGCTCTTTCTGTGCCTAATCAGGGTAACGTGTTCTTTAGATGTTTCATTGTATAGTTAGCGATGTTTTATTTCCCATGTATCTTAGATTAGTCAGACAAGCTAGCGACTAGATTGCATGCAGTATGTAACACATCTTACCGCTAAGGTATCGTTAGACCTGCGTAGCTAAACCAAGACCACATTTTAATTATATACTCAACGTAAAACTTAAACGTGAACGACCTCGATAAAATAAACAAAATATGTGCATGGATTTATGGAAACCCCATTGTCAAAATGTCGATAATCAGCGTGAGGAATGCTATTGGGGCACCACACGCCTGCTGTTATGATTTTTGTTGCACTGCAAAAATAAAGAATTAAAAAAAAAAAAAAAAAAAAAAATTAGATCACAGTATAATACTGCGATCTGTATGTTGATCACTGTAGGCAGTGATCAACTGGCAGGGAAGGGGTCAATTTTTAGTTAGACTGGGTAAAGGGGGGTGGTATTTTTTTTTTTTACTTAAACGTTACTAAAACAGTTACAAAAAAATTTTTTTTTACCTTTTTAAAGCTTATTTTAAAAAAAATGTAACGTTAACCCCTAGTTAGCCTAACACCAAATTCTCCAATTCCCCACTAACTTCCACCCATCCCAGCCACCTAAATATATAATTTTTAAATATTTAAATTAATTAATACAATAAATTTAACCCCTGAGGGTTAAAAAAAATAATAATTAACCCTCAGGGGTTAAAAAAAAAATCAGATGACATTAAAATGTATACCCTGCCAATTGATCACTGTAGTCAGTGATCAATTGGCAGGGAAGGGGTTAAGTTTATTAAAACAGGGGAAAGGGGGGGGTGGGATTTCACTTTAATTTTTTTTTTTTACACTAGGGGGCAGGATCATTGAAGATCCGTCTCCCTGCACTTCACACAGAACCCGGAAGTGCAGGGAGGCGGAAGGTAAGTACATTGAGCACATGTGCTCGCTCTGACATGCTGTCAGAGCGGGCACATGAGCTGGGGCAGCCCGATCGGGTGCTCCCGGTCTGCCTCTAATGCAGAGGCAGACCGGAGCACTGTTAACCCCGCGATTGCAGCGATCTGGGGTTAACTTTAGTAAATGACGGAAATTTTCCGTCAACGGTCCTTAACTGAAGGACAAGGTTGACGGAAAATTTCCGTCACCAGTCGGGAAGGGGTTAATATTAATATTAATATTATTATTGGTATTTATATAGCGCCAACTAATTCCGCAGCCCTTTACAATATTATGAAAGGGGGAGAATTTTACAATAATTGAGACAATTACAAAGTGACACAGGAACAATAGGTAGATGAGGACCCTGCTCAAACGAGCTTAATGTCTAGAGGTATAACACCAATTATATTGCAAGGCTAAAATGACAGGGGCACTTCACATTGAAATTAGGTGGTCTGAGCGACTATAGTGTCCCTTAAAATGAATTTAATTCAGACAAACCAGCCAAAACAAATTTTTGTTCTATAAAAGTAAGTGGCCAAAAGATTATGAATAGAGACAGGCATTATTTCATTTCCTTACATGTAATTTTGTTTATTATAACATTATGGACTTTATTTAATCTCTTGGTGCCATTATATTAGACTGTTGTGTATCTTTTTCAAGTGCTGTACACTACGGGTACTGTATAAATCATCATGTAACCATATGTGATTTGTCTATGTGAGTAATATTTAGAGAGGTCAATGCCATAGGCATTGGACATTGAGCTGCTGAAGTGTTCAGAGTCTGTTTGTGAGCATGTGAGAATGTCTTTGTAAAAAAAGAAAAATTCTTCTGTTGCATTTTTTTCAGTGTTTTCCAGGCATGTGATTTTAAAATACCGTAGCTTTAAGACAGACTTGAAGAGAGAGATACATGCTCCTGAATATTTTATCATATTAGCATTTCAACTGTTCCAGTTTTCTCTCCTCTTGGTGGAATGTTAAGTGTTCATCATGTGTTTATACCTTTAAAACAAGCTAATATGAGTTTTCCATGTGGTAGTATAGCATTAAAACATTTTGTCACCTGCATTTTTCTGCTGAAGGCACACATTCAACCTGGCCCCAGGTCGGTAGGAACAGTGAAAAATATGTGTAGTCTGCATTTTTGCTGAAATTCTTGACCTTATCACAGGGCGTCAAATGAGTATTAATGTTTCTTTGGGGCAAAAGGTGCAAACAGGAAACTGTTTCCCATCTCAAATTCCTGTCTAAAAACAGGACACTAATATGTGTTTCTTTACAGTGACCAGTTGTGTTAAAGTCACAAATAAGATTTTTTTTTTAATTTACGATTTTCATCTTTATTTGAAAACCTTCCCTCACAACAAAGTGTACACGTAGACTAACATACATGTAATATTGAAACATTGAAAATGTTTATTTTCCCCACACAGTCCAAAATAAATGTCCCTTTCTTCTTGGACTGGCTTTCATACCGCAAGGCTTTAATCCCTGTTTTAGAGATCTCTTCTGCTCCTCTGTACAATGCTCAAAAACACTCATTAATTTTGCATTTTGCTACAATTTTTAGGAAGCCATGATGTTCTTGACAAATACTGATTTGCAAGATATGTGGCTCTTTATTTATTCATTCATGTGTTTATGTCTGTCATGCTTGCACACCCAGTCTTGCAGATGTAATACTGTAATTTAATTTTCTGAGGATTTTGGTGGTGACGAGTGGGATGCTTGCATTTTTGAGGCAACAGTGGTTTATTACAGCATGTTTTGATATGTCAAGGTGCATCATCTAGGTATGGTAGACCACTGATCTCCTAGCCTGCCTCCTTCAGCTTTGATAAAGTTTGGGTGATGCCATAGCAGCATTAATGGTATCAGTAACAATATTTGTCACAGCATTTTCATTCCAAGCTGCTTCCCTTTTAAGGATACCAAAGGGAAATGCAGTATGCAATTAAATGATGCATGCTATACAGATGTTTTAAGGTTATTTTTGGCAGTTGTGGTGTTGCATTAATAAATATATATGGTTCCCTGATTGCCGTATAAGGTAATCGGCCAAGACTACATGTATGATGTTCTTGTTGTTGTTGTTGAATTTAGGTGTAAACTAGTACTAGTGACAATACTGTAATGCATAATTTCCCCTTACCACATCCTGTTAACCAAATCCCACACTTTTTCTTCGATTCTCTCCTGTTATTCTTCCCTATGTATCTTCTGTTTTCAATTGTGCTCTCTTTCTTCCAGTTGATTTCTTAACAATGATAATCATTACTCCTCGACAAACTATGCCTTGAATTAGACCTAGTTTCAGTCCAATCCATTGTTTTCTATTTCTTTGAAGCATGTTTTTGACAAATAATTGTGTACGTTCATCTATTCCCATTATTTTCTTCTTGCTATCTAATAGCAACATTCCGAACTCACCTCTACCCTGATTCTCTTTCTTCTCACTGTTGCTTTTGAGACAGTCAGTCATCCTTCTATTCTCTCTACTTTGATAAACTTTGGTATCACTGTTACTGGCCTCTTATAGCTTTTGTCCTAACTTTCTGGTTGTTCCTATACAGTCTTATTCAAACAACACATCCACACCACCTATCTTTCTTCTAGCTGGTGTCAGTGGTGTATCCTGGTTTTGTGCTGCCCTAGGCAGGACAAAACTCAGACGCCCTCCCCCCCGCGCCTCCCTCACCCAACCCTTCCCCCCCGCCCCACCTTCTAAATACACACACACATTCACTGACAGATACGCATACACTAGCTAACAAAAACACACACTCACTAACAGACACACACACTCACAGGCAAATACACTCACACTTACAGACACACACTCACTCACTAGCAGACACACACTCACTAACAGACACACACACTCACACTAACAGGCAAACACACACACAGTCAGACACACACACACAGTCAGAGACACACACACACACACACACACAGTCAGACACTAACAGACACACACACACACACATTAACAGACACACACTCACTAACAGACACACACACACTAACAGACACACTCACTCCCTAGCAGACACACGCACACTCACTAACAGACACACACACTCACACTAACAGCCAAACACACACACAGTCAGACACACACACACACACTAACAGACACACACACACTAACAGACACACACAAACGCTAACAGACACACACTCACTCACTAACAGACACACATACACTAACAGACACACTCACTCACTAGCAGACACACACACACACTCACTAACAGACACACACACTCACACTAACAGGCAAACACACACACAGTCAGACACACACACACACACACACACTAACACATTTTTTATTTTTTTTTATTTAACCTCCCTCCCCAGCCTTCTTACCTTTGGGAGCCGCCTGCAGAGTGAGGCTGGGAGCCGGAATATGACGTCATCTTCCAGCTCCCAGCCTCACTCTGCGGGCGGCGCGTGAGGGAGCTGAGCAGAGTTCTCAGAGGAAGTGCTCCCTCGCCAGCCACCAGTGCCGCCCACCCTGCAGCCAGCGCACAGCAGCCCAGCATGTCGGTTAGCCGCAAGGCTAACAAGGCATTTGCCCTGGGCGTTTGGGGGCGGCGTTTTTTGCTGCCCCCTGGAAAATGCCGCCTAAGGCAAATGGCTTGTTTGCCTCGCGGCTAAAACGTCCCTGGCTGGTGTACAACAGCGCCAGTACATCCATAAGGCGTCACAGGTGGTTACTTTAGAGTGCTCTGGCCCCAGGAGCACAATTTCTGGGTGACTGGCAAGAGGAAAATGCACAGACCACTGTGCTTCCTTTCCTGCCAATCACTCCTTGTAGCATGGCCATGCGGACTGCAATAAATAATCTTCTGTATCCTCTACCTGATCTGACAGGAAATGCTCACTGAGAGCAATGAACAGCTTCCTGTCATACCGAGTAGAGGATAAAAAAGATCCTCTACCGCAGTCCATGCACCCATGCTACAAAGATGTAAGCAGACACAAGGGGGACAGGGGGGTAAAGGAATGGGGGAGTAGTGGAAAATACCACAAAGGGATGGTGGGGAAAGAGACACACAGAGGGACTAGGGAAGTTGCGAAAGAGACACACAGAGAGGCATGGTGAGAGACATACAGAGGGGCTCGGAGGAAGAGACACATACATGGAATGGAGGGAGAAAGAGACACACAGAGGGGCTGGGATGAGAAAGAGACAACACATTGAGTGGCTGTGGGGAGAAAGAGAAACGTTGTCTGAGGAAGCCCAAAAGCACAGGAGGCGGGGCGAAATGCGTCATGTGATACGTCATCAGGAGGCGGAGGCGGAACCTGGCATCTTGAGAAAACCAGGAAGTAACACACATAAGTCAGTGTTTTATGCTGCAATTGAGCTTTTTTTGTGGGATTACTATATGGTATAACCCCCAAGGCTTTAAGTAAACACTTTTAATTGTTTTATGCATAATACAATTTGTTGTTATACTATGCCATTGGGGTTTCCTGGTTCTGTCATCACTGCAGTTATTTCATACTAAAAGTGCCGTCTTTTGAGAATTGAAGTCTTCAAAGCCTTCAGGCCTGAGCATTGTGGGAGTTATTCCCTCTCAAGTGGAACCTTTCTTACCCAGAGCCAGGGTTGATAGGGCTCTGGTAAATGTGAGTGTAACCCTCATATTTGTATATGAACAGTGTATTATTACTATAATAAGGATAATCTGCACTAGATTATGTTTTTTTTTTTTGTTTTTTTTACAGATTGTCTTTGATCAATGTATGTTAAGTATATTTTGATCGCAACAATTGTTTATGGTTTTTGGATTATTTTGTCCCTTTAGGTGATTGTAGCTCATTTTACCAAGCACTATTAATTTATTAAGCGCTATCCACTTTTTAGTTATTAATCTAATTTTTGCCCATACCTTTTAGATTACTGCCTTGCCCCAGAAAACAATCTTAGTGTTTCTAAACTATTGCACATAGTTTATTTTCCCACATAGAAGCTGAAGTGGCACTGCCCCTACTGTCCCTATAGATGAGCCTCCGTGGCTGGTGGCTTTGAAGGTGGAGCAGAAAGCTGCAACAGAGGAGTCCAAGAGCAGGGAACGAGGTGAATCATCTTTTTTTAAACTTGACATTTTTGCCACAAAGGTATTGTGGACAGAATGAGGGTATTATCATTATTGTATGAATGTTAACCTATGTAAAGCACTCAGGATAAGGGGTCTACATAAGAATTGTTAAATAAACAGGTGAACCAGCAAGATATGACTTGACTCAGTAATGTTGCGATCCTGACAGGGTAAAATGACAGACACAGATGTGCAATGCCTTGGGGTTTCAATAAGATATGTAAAAGGTTTTATAAAGCCTTGAATTTTTTTTTTTTGTAGTGGCTTTTCTGAATACATTTTCAAATTCCAACCATTTTTTTTCAAATCTACATATTTCACTCTACGATAATATCTACAAATCATTTTACATCCTTAGGGAATACACTTTTTAACAAGCTAAAATTGTTCTTTTGTGAAATGCACACAAAATATGTTCTTTACAGTAATTTCTAAATAAATCAGTAAATAAACATGTTTTTTGGGGACGTTTTTTGTGAGCAAACCTTTTGGATTACTCCGTTGTTCTCAAAAAAGATTTATAGTTCCAGTTTTATAATTTGAAAAAAATAGCCAACTTGAGAGAGAACATTTTGGACATACTTGGCATAGATACATTTGGTCTCATGGTTATAAGATAACAACTGTTTACATAATCTTATATGCCGTGATTTTGTAAGTGTAGCTGAGAATTTACTTTTGTTTGAGAGCAAATACCGTATTTATCGGCGTATAACACGCATCGGCGTATAACACGCACCGGCGTATAACACGCACCGGCGTATAACACGCACCTCATTTTTAGAAAGAAATTCCAGGAAATTTCCCCCCCTCCCATAGTATTCTCCCCCCCCCCTCATTCCATAGTATTCCCCCCTCATCCCATAGTGTTCCCCCCTTTCCATAGTATTCCCCCCCTCCACTCCCATAGTACTCTCCCCCTCCCCTCCCATAGTATTCTCCCCCCTCCCCTCCCATAGTATTCTCCCCCCTCCCCTCCCATAGTATTCTCCCCCCCTCCCCTCCCATAGTATTCTCCCCCCATAGTATTCTCCCCCCTCCCCTCCCATAGTATTCTCCCCCCCTCCCATAGTATTCTCCCCCTCCCCTCCCATAGTATTCTCTCCCCCTCCCCTCCCATAGTATTCTCTCCCCCTCCCCTCCCATAGTATTCTCCCCCTCCCCTCCCATAGTATTCTCCCCCTCCCCTCCCATTCTCCCCCCCTCCCATAGTATTCTCCCCCCCTCCCCTCCCATAGTGTACTTCTCCCCCCCCTCCCCTCCCATAGTGTACTTCTCCCCTCCCCTCCCATAGTGTACTTCCCCCCCCCTCCCCTCCCATAGTGTACTTCCCCTCCCATAATTACTTCCCCTCCCCTCCCATAGTGTACTTCCCCTCCCATAATTACTTACCTGTCCTGAAGCGTGGGCCGGCTTCACAGCTTGCACCGCGGTACAGGAACTTTAATTTCATGTTCCGGTTTCCGGCGGGACTGAAAGGAAGTGTGCACTCTATTGTGCACACTTCCTTTCAGTCCCGCCGGAAACCGGAACATGAAATTAAAGTTCCTGTACCGCGGTGCAAGCTGTGAAGCCGGCCCACGCTTCAGGACAGGTAAGTAATTATGGGATATCGGCGTATAACACGCACCCACGATTTTTCCCCTATTTTCAGGGGAAAAAAGTGCGTGTTATACGCCGATAAATACGGTATTTATTTTTGTCAAATATTTTTTATTGAAAAGGTTTTGTTTTTTTGTTTGTTTTTTAAATATAACACAATGCAATGAAACAGTAAACAAACAATGACTGTAAAGAAAAATAACACACCATCCCCCAAAAACCCTGAAGATTAAAAAAAAAAAAAAAAAAAAAAAAAGCGGTAAGAAAAAAAATTTGTATCTATCCAATTACACAATTCTAACAGTGTATAGAGTTAAACTGTACACATAAAAAAAATGTAGTAACAATAAAAGTAAATATATAATTGCTGATGATGTTAGATTATCTTAACATAGGAGACTAATCAATAATCAACATAATACAACTAACGTTCAATTATAAATAATATAAACGCCTTAACCCATCTTAACAGACAGTCCAATGGTACTTTCATTGCTTCATCATATTTTATTAATCAAACTCTAAATGTAGCACTTCTTTAACTGTTGGGATGTTGTTAGTTTTGCAGTATCTAGGAATAGTCAGAGTAGCAGCTATCGGGTGTGTTTCTGTGAGTAGAGTTGGTATTTGTATATCATTTTAGAATTTTAATACAAGGATGTGTTTGTATGTAATATTTGCATTCGCGTGCAGAGGTGTGTTTGGATGTATTGTTGGATTTTTAAATGTGGATGTACATTTGTGTGTAGTATTGGTGTTTGTATATAATTTTAGAGTTCAGTGTCTTTGTATGTCATGTTTGTGTTTGCAGGAGTGTTTGTTGTGTTGGTGTTTGATTGCTGGGATGTCTGTACATGTACTGCCACATAAATACTTACACATTTACATACACATTAACAAACAGAAACAAACCGACATATACACAGTCATATACACACTTACAGACACACACTGACAAAAAAACACACACCTTAACACACAGATGCTCACACTGGCATATACAAACACAGATACACACTGGCACATACAAACAGATATACACACTGGCACATACACACAGATACACACACTGGCAGATCTACACTGACATCCAGATACATACACCTTGAGACACAGGTACACACACTGGCACATGCACACACAATAGCACATACACTCACTGACATACACTGACACACTGACATACACTGACACATACACACAGGTACACAGGTACACAGATACACACACTAACATACAGATGCACACTCCTTGACACACAGATACACACACTGGCACATACACACACACACACACACACAGATACGCACTGACACACAGATACACACTGACACACAGATACACACACTGGCAGATATACACACACACACATTGATGCACACTGGCACACAGATACACAAACTGACAGAAACACTGACACACAGATACACATACTTATAGAAACACACACATTGGCACACAGACATACTCACACTGGCACAATGATACACACATTGGCACACATACACACACATTGGCCCATACACACACACAGACACCGACCGAACCACTGACAGATACACACACACACTGACATACACACAGACACAGATGCAAACACTGACATACATACAGACACATAGATACACACACAATGACACATACACACACCTTGACATACAGATACATAAACTGGCACACATACACAGAGATACACACTGACATACAGATAAACACACTGGCAGATACACACACTGACACAGATACACACACACGTAGATACACACACACACATATATTTACAGTCAGCCTCCTGTTCACTCCTGTTCCCTATTGTTAGTGCTGCTGGCTGAGGCTGCTGTGCTGCTCTTTTCCCGCTGCTCCCTCTCTCCCTCCAGCCGGCACGATCTGTCTGGGAGAAAGTGCTGTCACTTCCTCCCAGCATCACATACTACAGTGGCCCGGTCGGGGTCTTAGACAGCCGCAGCGCCTGACCGGACCCCTGTTTAGCGATACAGGTCAGGTGGCCTTAAATGCTTGGGAAATCCAATGGGTAAATTGCAGCGGAACCCCAAATATGTTTGGGTTCCGCGGAACACCAATTGAGAAACTCTGCTGTAGAGGAATCTATTTCTTTAATTAGTTTATTTATAATGTTCCACAATCTCTGGATAAGAGGGCAATACCATATACTATATATGTAGATCTGATCCCATCTGGACACAGCCACGTCAACATTTGTCAGAGAGATTCCTAAACATTTTATGTAACCTAGACAGGATCAAATACCACCCATTAACCATTTTATAATGAGTCTCTAAGTGAGAAGAGCATTGTGTGATTCCTTTTAAGTTCCAGTCATCCAAAGTCAATTTCTTCAGTAATTCTTGCACCCGTACTTTCATAAAGTCTAATTTATTAGAAGGCTTAGATGTTACATACAAATAGCACAGAAAATGGTGCATTTCCCGTCTGAATCTTCTAAATATTTTTTTTTTCAATTGTCATTTTTCTAAATTACTGTATGATCCAGTGCAGAAACATCAAAATACTCTTTAAGTTTGGAAACTAAACTTTTGTAATCTTGGGCAGCAAAATTGTCTAACTTATATTTTGATTTAATTTTATTCAAAGACAATAAATAATTACTTGAAATAAAATGTTTTCTGGGTGACACAAAGAATGGGAGGTCCAATAATCAAGTTTTAAATTTGTCACGTCATATTTAAGCAGAGGCATATCTCTTGACCACAATGATGTTGGTTTAAGTTTATTGTCCATAGTGTCCCAGACTTTCAAGGTACTTTTGGTAGAGGGAACAATTTCCTGTAATTTAGAGTGTTGATCATGAGGCAGCCATAACATTTCTTTAAATGAGTATGGTAAAAGGTTTCCCTCTCCATTTCTACCCATTTGCCCAAATTGCTGTTAATATTGAATTTACAGGCAGATATTGCATTCACAGCATAATACTAGGTTCTAAAACCTGGAATTCCCATACAGCTAATAGTCCTGAAATTTTGCAGGACATATAATTTAATTCTCCTATCCTTCCAAATATAAGTAAGTTCCTGGCCTTCTCTTGTGCAGATTTGGCGGTAGTCCAGGAGGAGGTGTAAGCAGTCACCAATAGAGTCCCAGCAGTGGAGAAGGACATTTCCTCTCTCTCACAGTGCCAGGCTGGTGCAGCTGAACAGATCCGACACCTACAGAACTCACACGGCCATGCAGATAAGATTAGACATACTTAATGATGCACGCCGGCACAAGAACCTTAAAGTCAGAGGCATTAAGGAATCAGTCACCCCTGAGGAATTGCCGTACTTCTTCAATTCTCTGCCCTACTGCCTCAGCGGCAAACGAAACAAGCTCTAAGAGACTCCCCAAGTCTCAGCCCTCCGGGATGTGAGGCTCTGCTTCCTATCTTTCCGGGACAAGCTGGCACTATAGGAGGTACTGAAATCCAAAGTCCCATTCGAATTTGAAGGCATGCAGTGGAGACACTCAGTCCAAGGAGTCACAAAAGCACTCAGGGATGCCAGTATCAGCTGCAGGTGGGGCCCAACCCACACTCTCATAGCTTCTGGCAGTCCCTTCCTCCCAGCACAACTTGTGGCTGCCATTTTTAAAGGGGCCCAGTCACGCTATGACATGGCCACAGCGCTGACCAGGCCCCTGAAGATATAGGGCTCATCGGGTGGCCCTAAATGCTTGGGCCACATGATGGGCCCCATCAGCATGCGGGCCCCGGTGTAGCTGCACCGGTGGCAGTTCCGCTGCTACACGTGGGGCCCTGGCGGCTGGGCCCCCCAGGGCCACCGGGCCCGTGACAACCTTCATGGTTGTCATCCCCTGATGGCGGCCCTGCCCACTGCCACTAAAGACGGCACTACCTTCCGGCCTAGCACAGCAAATGGCCTCTACAACCGCTGTGCAAAACTCTTAGAATGTGTGGAATATTGTCCCCTTTGTACCCCCCTCCAGAGTGGACACCGGCTGAAGAGTCTCTATCTGATGATATCCCGTTATTCGGGCATTGTGTAGCTATCAGAATGCAAGTTCTACAATCCGAACTTTCTGTGTTTTTGTGTTTCTGTGATTTCTGTGTCAAGCTTAGTTTTCTTTTCGTTTACTTTTTCTTTATTTACTGTGGTTTCTATCTTATGTATTAATAACTGGTCACCTATTTGACTGGAGTGAAACACACTAATACGTCCTCGACCCCCAGTGGTGCCCAGAGGTTAGTGGGCACTGTTAATACCCCCGTCTCTCACAGTACTGCCACATACTAATTCTACACATACGTGTCTATACTTTGTACACTTTATTGGCACTACACTATCCCCCTCACATCCAAGTAGGAGACACTGAACGGCTCACACCAAGGTATGACGGCTCCCCAGGGCCTCCATCTTGCTTCTTATCCCTTACACATTCGTGACATAGACCAATTTCAAGACGGCTACCTTTAGAAAGTTACCCGAGACTCCATTGACACTTACTGCCCTCTCACAGACTGTTATACTTTTGTTTTTCAGTTACATTATACCATCCTATTATCTCTGTTAAATTTCATTGGCTCTGACATGTGCCATGCCTTTTCAGTTTTATTATTGTTCAATCATCTACATGTCACTGTCCATGCAGACTACAGTATTATATATAAAATGTGCCATGTTGTCACAATGCTATCCAACTGTTCTGAAATATTGCATATTGTCTGTGTAAGCTGTTAGGGCATTGCAGGCTAAGCTGTTGTGATATCATTCACAACAAAAATAAAGAATTAAAAAAAAAAAAGAATGCATTGCCTTGTACCTTCAGAGACCTACGTATCTATCCAATACAAAGCCCACTTGATTGTTGTCAACAATAATGGAAACAAATTGGACTAATCAATTCACTAACATTTTAGCATGTACTGTGATACCATTGTTTAATAGGGAGGTCTAAAATTAGAACACTTATTTGGTTCATCATTAATGATTTTGGGAGGGTAACAAACTGTGTGCATAATGCATCACTGGGCATTTTATCTTCTTTCCAGCATAAAGTAAATAATTTAAGTCAAGTGTGTCGTCATAATAGTAGAAAATGTTTTATAATATGACATTGTAAATTAATTTGGACCCGGTCCCTTACCAGCTGGTGTAGGTTTGATAGCTTTAGTACTTCTGTTTGAGTAATGGCCATATTCAAAGGAATTTTGGGTAAATTAATCTTGTCCAGGTGAGATCGTATTTTTTTTTAAAGAGGGTTAAATCACAGCGGATCAAGAATTTAAATTTGTAATAATTAGCAAACATATTGCTTTCTCCAACTCACACCTGTTGTCAGATATATAATTTGAGAGTGTTTCCTGACATACGCTTTAAAATGATTAAACATTTTGACAAACATTTAATATTTTGATATTTTTTATATATTTACATGCTTTCTATATATTATATAATTGTAAATATTTCAAAAATAATAATTTTAAAAGTTTATGCAAAAATAGTAAACCATTTGAAAAGCTTGCCCACAAATATTAAAGTCAAAGTCAAGCTACTGCTCAGTTTATTATTGTACAGAATATTTATCTGCTGCTAAACTAGTTGTAGGAGTCTAATTTGTACTCTATACTGCACAGGACCAATTGTGCACAGTGCCCAGGCGCTCTGTGGGTAATGGCACATCATGGCGCTAGGCTCTGCCCCTCACACTGGCCCCGTCCCTTGCTGTAGGCATCGCGTACTTGTTTTTGTGTTTTTGGCTCCAGGCTCCTTGGACTCAGCATTAAATCTCACACCAGACCACATGATACCAGATTCCCCCCTCCCTGGCCCAAGGTAAGATTGAGAGAGAGGGGATATACTAGTGCCCCAACCCCCCCCCCCTACTACAGCCCATCATTCTCCGTACTACTATCCTAACCTCCATATTAAAGCCTCTTACTCCCCCTACTACAGCCCCTTACTCCCTCTACTACAGCCCTACCCTCTCTACTACAGGCTCTTACTTCCCCTACTCCAGCCCCTTACTCCCTACTACAGCCCTTACTCCCCCTACTACAGCCCATTATTCCCCCTACTACAGCCCTAACCTCCATATTAAAGCCATTTTACTCCCCCTACTGCAGCCCCTAACTACACCTACTACAGCCCTAACCTTTCTACTTCAGCCCCTTACTACCCCTACTACAGAACTAATCCACCCTACTACAGTCCTTACCCCTACAACAGCCCCTAGCCACCTACTACAGACCTTTTACTTAACCCGTTAAGGACACATGACATGTGTGACATGTCATGATTCCCTTTTATTCCAGAAGTTTGGTCCTTAAGGGGTTAAATAGCAGCTCCTGTTCCCTCACTAGAGCCCCTAACTCCCAACGACAGCCCTTATAATCAAATGCAGCCCCTATCAGTACTACAGCCTCCAACCCCCCTACTACAGTCCCTTACCCCCGTGCAGTCCGTATACCAGATTACACTCCCTACTCCCAAATGTAACCTCTATCCCTTACTACAGTCTTTACCCCCCAAACCTATCCCCCACTATAGCCAACTTCAGCCCATAAACCCCTATTGCAGCCCCTAGCCTCTCTTTTAAATCCCATACACCTCATTACAGCCCATATTTCTCTACTACAGTAACTTCCCCACCACTACAGTTTCTCTCCTACCAATTGCAGCTCATATCCCCCACACTACAGCTCTTAGTCCCCCTCACTACAGCCTCTAGACCCCTACTTTACACCTTAACTACTCAATTACAGCCCCTATCTCCACACTACCGTCCACTACCAGTACCACTCCCGACAACAGGTTCTGATCTGCCCCTGGCAATAATAAGCTAATTGGGCAAAAAAGATGGCACTAAAAAGCTATTTGGGCACAAATATGGCACTGGTAAGGTATTTTGAGACAAAGATCGGACTGATTAGCTATTTTGGGACAAAGATGGCACTAGAAAACCATATTGGGACAGAAATGACACTGGGGAGTTGGGCAAAAAGTTGGCACTGATAAGCTTTTTGTTAGCAAAGCTGGCACTGTAGGAAGTGGGTGACATGTTACCTGGTGAAGTCAGGTTGCCCAAAGAGGTGGAGTGGTTTTTCTTTATAGAAAATGGGTGTGGCCAGAAGTGTTATGTTTGTGAAGGGGAGAAGTTGGCAATATAACCATGCCCACCTGGGGATCGGCCCTCATACTGCAAGTCTTTTATATGAACTATTAAAATAAACAGCCACATATATCTATTTGTTCCTATTGTATTCCTGGGCAAATAACCACCTATAGATTTTCTTCACCTAAATTCTCATCTTCGTTGCTTGTGGTGGAATAAATCAGAATTCAATCATGCTTTTAGATCATATGCAGGCCCAACCTGGTCATCGGATAAATCAGGCAAATGTCTAGTGAGTCAAGTTGGCCTTAGGCCAAGATGGGAAAACAAAAGATTTCTGCAGCTGGCAAATGCAGGGTGTTCTAATGTTTCATGGGCCAGTGATAGATCACAGATTTCACTCATCAGCTCAGCGAACTCTGATGCTGGGGCCCAGGGAACAGTTGGTCTGCAACTATGGCAAGTGTTTTCATGCATGCAAAGCTGCCTTGTAGCCATACCTCTTCAAGGTAGTCCAGGCTCTGAAGTGTTCTTGTATGGACAGAATGCAGGTGAGTTTGTACAAGAGTGAGCACATCAAATGTTGCTGTCTATAGTTGACCTCTTTCTGGTTTTCCCATAAGTGGCATGCCAGTGAACAAATCCAGGACAGCAGGACATGGATAAATATTTGGACTGTCCTGCCAAATCTAAGGCTATTGGAGGATTTGTTATACGAGAATGTTTGTGGAACAAGTATGGTGCTTTTTACATATGTTATCTGTTTAATTCCATATGTATTGCTAGTTTGAGTTATTTTAACATAAAGAAAAAAAAGATAGATAGGACATGTATTATGGATTAAAGGTGGACACACACACACACACACACACACACGGGTTATTCACTAAAGTGTGCATTCCTGGGAATTCAAAGTTCATTTAAAATTTTAGGTCAAAATAGATGAATTGGAAAAAATTCCCCAAGGCAGCTATATTTTCAGTTCGGCTATTTTGGCCTGGAATTGTTTATAGTATGTATCACTTTAACTTTATTACCACTGCTGTCCAAATTCCCTGTCATACAGTGGGCACTCCGTTTCCATTGCTGCAGCCATATTTGCCATTTTTTTAGAAACCCAAAAGTAAATCGTAAACAAAATACAATCTGTACCCTTGCAAAAAGGTTTATCAGTGAAATGCATTGCTAAAACCGTGAAGTGCTGTTATGTTATAGTTGCATATACACTATTACTTCAATAAATGTGACATATTAATATACAATAATGATAGATCTATTTTATAGATGTATGAATCACAAGGATCCACCTGCATATGGTCACAAACTTGATTAACAAGCTTCATGCATAGGATGCTGCCGATAACAGATGTCATGTGTATGCCGTGGATTATGTATTATAATTGGTATGTGTTGAATGAAAACAAATAAATGCATGAGCAACTAGACAGTTTTTCTAGGCAATTTCCACTAATTATAAGTTGAGTTGCTGTACATTGTATGCAATCAATGCATCATCTAGCACCTCTTCTAATTGGTAGTTTTATCACATGGCTTGATAGTTGTCCTAATGGAATAGTAGAAGAACTGATACTTAGTATATTATAGTTTTATTAATGTCTATATCTGTATCTGAGCCAGTCTTACAGGTTTTGGTGATGTATTTCTTCATATGGCTGAAAAATGTATTAGCTCTGATTATTAGCATTGCTGAGACAATCATGTAATTACAGTATATGAGAATGTGCTTTTGAACAGTAAGACATTTTCAACAAACAGCTTAAGTCATGTTTAAGAATCTATTCATCACAACAAAGGTGTCTTGGCTCAGCCTTCCAATTGGAGTTTAACATTACCCAGAATTCCCTAAAAGCATGCAGCTGCAAATCATTCGGGGAAAAGCTAGTTCAACATACACATCAAGAGAGCAGCACACACGAAAATACAGTATAAACTCCTACAATACCCTAAATTACCTGTTGTAGCAAGCAAATATGGGAATTTAGTCACACCATTTGGTCCCCATAAGTGATTTGTTTTGTAGCCCTGCAATATTTTATACTGTATTTTTGTGTGTGTACTATTGTGTTAATGTATATATTACATATATTTCGATCTTTACTGCAGCACCCTTATTAAGAATTGCATGTTCTGGGTATGCCCAAGTGTGCTAATTCACTGTTGTTTAACCCCTTAAGGACCAAACTTCTGGAATAAAAGGGAATGGTGACATGTCACACGTCATGTGTCCTTAAGTGGTTAAATGAACACTGTGGCCTTAAGAATACAAAAGTGTATTTAACACTATAGGGTCCCTCAGGCATAAAGCTATTTTGTTGAAATTGTTAAAATTGGCCTTGGTGCTAGCTTCGTCTCCACCTCTTCAAGCATCAGTGATAGGAGGAGTCAATGCTTTCCTAGGGGAATTTGAAGACGCTGGACTAGAGACAACCACTAGAGGCAGTCTTAACCCTGCAATATACATTGCAGGGCTAAAGGGACAGAGACAGCACCCAAACCACTTCAATTAGATAAAGTGGTCTGGGTGTCTATAGTGTCCCTTTAAATTGTAGTCTTGGAACACCTGTAATGGAATGAGTGAGTGCTGTGTCGTAGACCAATTCAATCCATACACTAAAAAAAATAATTTAGTTCTCAAAGTTGTAATTTGCTAGCAAACCTTTATTTTTCCTCTCTATTTGACAGTCTTTTAGGGTTCTAAAATTCATACAATTACACTGTATATCCAGACAGTTGATGCAGTTTATTTATCTCTGTCTGCTTTAGATATTCATTTTAATAATAGTAATTAAAGCTAATGGTCATGAAGCTTTCAATACAAAATTCTGCGTGCTCACCGATCTGTGCTGGATAGGAAAAAGGTTTGTTTAGTTATAATATTATTATTGAGCTTTTCAATTTCATTGATGTTTCATAAAGAAGATAAATAGGTCAGATTTTTGCCTGTGTGTATAAATATTTAACAAAATCACGGTATAGTTTACAAGTATCAAAAAAATGTTGATAGAGATTGCTGGAAATATTTGCACACACTGAATACAGGTATCAGAAAAAGTCTTACAGTTGAAAAAGAGCACATATCCACTTCTTAGAAATGCATGCAACTTGAATGGTTACATTGTCAGCTTTTAATAACTTAGAAATTGGATACTGAAAGCTGTAAAGAAAGGTAAGTGTGCGGTTAAACTGGCTATAGCATAAACTACATGGAAGGTTGAACTTCATTATTAAAACTTAACTGCATAAGACCTATGCATGGTGTTCACCATTTTGTACATGCACAGGGCATATTTCAGTATGCTCCAAAGATTGAGCAAAATGGCAGCAAAAGTCTAAAATGACTAAGCAAGCATAAAACATACTAATATGGATGGGACACATCTAAAACTAGCTCGAGCAAAGCTCAAATATCTCCTACCTTTGCTTGGCAAAGAAATAATATTAGGCCAATTTTTATGTTTTAAAATATTGTACATTATTGTAATATTGTTTTGATGTATTATTGAATATGTTCATCACAATTCTAGTTAAATATGGATTTAAAAACAACTTATGTATAAAGAGATCTTTTTGTTAAAGTTATAGTACACATTACTATACGCTTATTTTCCTTTTTTAGGTGTTGATAGAGCGAGAGAGAAAACCTAAGCATACTGTGCACACATTTTTAAAAAAACAAAAAAACATTTAAAGCGTATTTAAGTTTCAATATTTTGTGTTGTTTTAGGTTATTGGTGAAGTTTTGTTTGTACAGAGCCAAGAAACTTTGGCATGTTCCAGCTAGATCCCCTCTCAGCGAACTGCACTGGTCACATTTTGGCTGGAATAATAAATAAAGATATTTTTGAAGCTCCTGCCAGCAAGATAATGCTTCAAACACTCCACAGAAAAAAATAAAATAATCATAATGTAAAACAGAATAAATAAAACACATAAAGACTCAGATCCATAGAAAAAAATAACATTTTTTTTTATTTACAAAAAAATCCAAATATTGGATGCTGTAAACAAATTTTACAATCCTTTCCCTCAAGCATGGATGCATAATGCTTGTGTTTCATCTGTTTTTTCATCTGCCCTCTACAGAACCCATCCTTATAGTTTTCCAAAAAAGCAAAGCAATGAGCGGTTTGATGCAACAGGATGCCACTGTGAAGGCAGTGTTTGTGTGACAAGTAGGGAGAGAAAGAAATATGCATAGCCTCCTTAAAAGTTACAAGATTTTGCAACACTCTAGTCAAGCTGTTTATTTTATTTTTTCGGCACTCTTACACAAAACCTCAAATTATAACTGCAAAAGATCCCCCCTCCCCTCTTCATTTTGCCTTTAGAAAAATGTTGTGAAAACAAAAGAAACCCCACACACATAAACACATAATATAACCTTTTCTTATTTTTTTGCTTCTGTGCAATTATTTCCAAAACTTTCATACTACAATGAGATGCTAAAAAAAATAAAAAAAATAAAAAATAAAAGAGCTTTCTTTCAGTTTCACTCCCAGCTCCCAAGGTAAAGCTAACAACAGAATACATTTCATGTACAAAAGCATTTTGCAGAATTAAAGCTCAAGATAAAATGTAGTATGCAATATAGAAGCACCAGCAAATATTTAAGAAAGCAAAAATGTTTGACGCTGGTGGGGATTTTTTTTTCTTTTTTCTTTTTTTTTTTCATTTTGCCTCAGAAACTACATCCCTGCATTTTTTTCTGCAACAACATACAATGGCTTGGCTTGAAAGAGATCTGATGTTTCATCACATTTGTATTAGTGGGTTTATCTCAACATAGATTAGCAATAAATCCATCCTCCAATGGCCAATTTTTAAGGAGTCATGTAGTTTGAAAAGAAGCATTGTCTCGCCTGCAAAATCTGAGTTCTAACATGTTAGATGATAGACAAGTCAATTTCATTAATTGCTGTACAAAATGTATTTTGCAACCAACATGAATAGAGTATTTTTTCAAAACAATAACAAACATACAAGATGTAGACTATGCACAGCTGTTGTGACTGTACTTCTAAGCTGGCTTGGCTGCAGTCAATTATAAATTCTAAAAAATAAATGCATTTGAGATACAATTAGGTAGAAAATTGATCTCTAAATAGCCATTTAATCTTATGAAGTCTTCGATATCTGTAAACAAGTTTGATTGTGGCACATCTATATCTGACACCTTTAATAAAGATAGGAGTTATTTACGCAGTGCCAATAGCTGTGGCAAGAATAGGTATACCCCATCACCAGCTGATCCTATTTCCCCAGCCATCCCTTTCAATTCAGTTCATAAGCAACATCTATGGATCCCATTCTGACTTAGACAAGCCCATCTCAATTCTGATTTACTGTCTGTCTGATGGAACAAGTCCTGGGAACTGAGACTTCCTACTCTCAATTAATCAAGTAAGGCTCTTCACTGACCAAACAGAAAACAGACCAGAGCAGTCACAAAAAACGCCAGATATTTCCATGCAAACAGAGAGTGGCAGTGCAATAGCTTTAACAGATCCTGCAAAATTCACAGGAATTGTGCTACAGTAAACATATCAAGTTCCTGCTAAAATGATCTTTAAAGACAGTGTGCATTTGTACACATACATACACACACACACACACACATTATATTATTTATGAAGGGAAAAATACAGAATATCAAAATAGAAAAGGGGTGGTCGCATTTTCTATTCATTTCCAAGTGTTTCTATTTCTAGAAATGATGTTTTTGAAGACCTTAGGGGCCTAAAAAAAAATATTGACCTGTCAGCAACAAAAAGGGCTGGGATTATTATATTAAGGTGGTAACTGGGGGTTCAAAATATTTTTGCTTGTTTTTGTGTGTCAGACATAAATGTATTTCCGGCTCACCTATATGAATCATGACCTGCTATCATTTACAGGCACAAGGATATGCATGAATATCTCGGTTTAACTACCAACAGCAGGTTCACCAAGTTACAAGGTAATAAATGTTGATTGTGTTTGTCACCAACCCATTGGAAAAATAAATGTATTCACAAACAATGCTGTGACTGCTCCTCTAATTGCACATGTGACGTAATAAGAAACAGATGCTTTTGAACTACAACACCCTTAATACTGCTTTATTACTTCAAGCCTATGGCTCACATAGAATTATGGGAGTTCAGAAAAAACACCTGGGGGGTTTGCACTTTCTTAACCCTGACATACGCAGTTCTCCTGATATAATAAGTACACGATTGCAGAATAATCAAAGGTTAGTAGATTTGGGCTGCAGTGTGCAATTAATTCATTTTCTAACTCAGTTTACAATGGGGGACGGGTTTAGGACACAATCATGTCTACATATTTCTAATTTTAACCAAATTCTTTAATACGATGCCAGGGCTGTGAAACAATAAATTAATCCAGATATTTATTCTTTCAGTCAGGCCTTTTCACATCAGATAGATGCAGCAGACCATGAAAGAGCAATCACAGGCCAAAGCTTTAAAATGAGTAGAGGGATAAGCTGCTATTGTAATACCTGGGCATAGCTATTCACTACCACAGTATCAGTTTACTTTTTGTGGTACAAGTTAATCTAAGGACTGTGCTAAGAAGTTTAAATTATAATTATACAAAGGATGTACTGAAAGAAAAAATAATATAAATTAGGAAAAATATGGAAGGGCGAGGGACCAAAACCCTCACACAAAATCCCTTGCAAAAAAACAAAAAAAATTAAAAATAAAATAAAAATAAACTGTTATAGTACCGTTTACTGGCTTTTAGTTAAATATTAGCTTGTATAATGAAATTGACTGGTGTTTAAATACAGTACAGTGTTAAAGGTTGAAATAGAAAAATTAAACCTCTAGACTGAAAAATATGTTGAAGATAGAATATATATATAAAAATAAGAGTTAAAATAAAAGCAACAGTTTTAATTTTGCTTTAACCATGTAAGTGCCAGTCCCAGAGGAATGAGCAAGACATTTCTTTGCAAAATGCTGGTTAAATACCTCTAGTGGTCCTACCATGAATCAAATCATTCTGCATAAAGAATTTTTTTTTTGAAATTAACAACTAACCTGCTATAATAATTCAGAATTGTCCACTAAAATTTATGTTGGCCTACAATGGCTGTCAGGGGTCATTTGCCAAATTAAAAAAATGCTTAAGTAACAATATAAAATCATAATTTGTGTAGAATTCAGCTGATTGATTATGCACCAGTTTGTGCAAATAACTATAAATTAACTGAATTGCCTTGGTTATAAATAAATAGTGATGTGCTTTACTATTTTAGCAACCTAGGTGTTTTCACACAAATGAGCAAACATTTTTTTTTTTTTAAATCCCAAACTATTAATATACTTATATCCTGTTGAAACTTCAACACACATCGTCCTTTAAATGGGCATTCTCCAAGTGCTACATTTAAGCTAAACCATAATTCAATATATTTGGGTGCATATGAAAAACTCACACACTCACTCACACTCTTTTTATATATGCAAATATGCATTTCACATATAAAACTTTATACAAGTATTTGCCAAGGAAAAATAGGGCATATACTGCACTGTTAATCACAGGTTTATGAACAAGATATATATTTTTTTTTCGTATCCCTGATAAAAGAAAATGTGCGGTTCAATCACAAATCTACAAGTAATCTTAATTTTTCTGAAGGAAACAGGCACTTTGATACAGTAAGTTAACAGATATACAAATAGTCGCTTCAACTCTTTCATTTGGGTATATTTCTTTAAGAAATCTTTGGTCCTCAAGCCTTTTATTTGCTACTGCTAACTCTCTTGCATGGTCACATTTGTAAAATGTGAATCATGCATACATCTGGAAATAATGTATTTTGTCTTCAAAAGATTTACAGTTTTTAGAACTGTACCACCCTACTGTGGTTCACTTGGAGTAAATCACATCTGGAATACCATTCTATGCAAGCAAGTTGTACATTCTATAAAATTCAGAGACAGTACTTGCTGTAAACCACAAAGGTCATTCTAATATTCAATATTTGTCCTTCTTGTATACTACCAGCACTTTAAATACAGAAGGAATATTAATCCCATCAGAATATTACTCCCTCTGGAATAATCCATAACCTTTTGCCAACCTCTTCTTATTCAAATATTAAGGGAGCTGGAACCGTCACCCGGTACAGTCTTGAAGCAATCCTTCCTCCTGTACTATGGAAGGCTATCGTTACTTTAAAATGACTGACTGTTTGTGCTCTGGGATTGAACCCAATTAATTTGGATCAGGCTCCTGTGTATTCTATATGAATCACAAGCTTCACAAAGATTGAAACCTAGAGCAGATCAACATTGCACAAAATCACTCCCCATTTTAATTATCAGGAATCCCCATTTCTGTTTTAGTGGGTATATTCCTAAAAGAAGCCTTTCAACCATCTTAATTACAAGGTAACCAAGTAGAGTAGGTATGTTGCTGGCACGTGAAGACAGGTTGAACCTGGGCAATATAGTAATTGCTGAAATTGGCATCTGCTACATATGGGGCTGGCTGGTAATAGCAAGTTACATTAGCCACATTGGGAATACTGTTTTGTTCAATCAGGACTCGGATGGCTAGCATGGAGATAAGGCTCAGAGTCTGCCTTCTTTCGTGTCCCATAAGACATACAGTACTTTCATTGACCACACCATGCAAAGTCATGAGATAGTCATACTTGCGGTCTTCTAATCCCACAAAGTGATTCTGCAGGTAGGACTCCAGCTTTCTTTGCTGCTCCCCAATGTCTGAAAAGTCAATGAAAAATCTTGAACACATATACCTCTGCAGAGACTTCATCTCTGATTCAGATGCTGCCCTGAAGCCTCTTACTAAAAGGTTACAATATTTTAGAAGGCCACCACCTCTGATCTCCTCTGGGTTTCTGGTGGCAATTGTCTTGTGACAAAGGTGGTCAAAGGCTTCTTGGAAATCTCCATAGACACTCTCTCCAATAATAGTTGGGTGGAAGGTTTCAGTCATTGGGTTCTCTGAACACTCATAAAAAAACAAAAGAGAATCCAGCTTAATCTGAAAAGAATCTACACTGAACTCAAACTGCCTCCTCAGGGAATCCACAAATTTTAGTTCCACATTTTTGCCATGGTTGTTGGATAATGAGATTAGACTCCATCGATCTGAATCGTTGCAGACTTTCACCATTTTCTGAACATACGCTTCCTAGAAAAGATAAACACAAACAAGCCGATCACATGAGCTGAGAATTGTACAATAAATATAGGTTTCTAAATATAACTACCAGAAATGAAGTGAACTAGAACAAAAAAATAAATAGATTATAAAAATAAATAAATAAAGCATTACATGGCTTAGGTTTCGCAACGTTATGACATGAAATCAAAAATGAAACTACTTTATCTGTCAGAAAGTCAAATTCAAAACAAGATTGAAACATTAGTTTTGGAATGTTGTCAACTGGTACCCTGATTCCTAGAAGCTCCACAAAGCCCGACCCCCTAAAAAAAAAACAACGGATACAAGCAACCCACATTGTAATTACTAATAAATGTAAACCAGTCTGCAGTGCCCCTAGTTTTGTAACCCTGCATCACTATTGTGTTCAGCTTTTGAGCTCATGACAGGGTGGAAATGACTGGTAGGTTCTTTATTTTCATATCACGGGCTAATAACAAAACATCTGGGTTGAATAGGTAGCCTGTGTTTGTTGTCGGGGTCGCTCAGCGAGCATTGTTTACCTTCAGGGTGAGAGGGGTAATCTTTTCCTTGTTAACTCCTTCGGGTAAGAAATCCAAAAGGCAATCCAGCACCACGTCTTTCACAGTCTGAAACTCGGCCTCTCCTTTAAGATCTGCGCAGAATATGAGATCAAGATCCTTAAAGCCCAATCCGCTGTCCTGGTGAAGGATATGGCTAGCTGCCGAACCATTTAATCGAACATCCCGTACATTAATGTTCTTCTCCTCCAGCCTGCTCCTCACCACCTTCACTATCTGCCTGGGCTTCATCTCCAGGGTGGGGAAGTTTCCCCTGCCGTGGATGGGTATGGTCTCAGTGAGGATGCCATCCAGTCTCTGCACTTGCTCCCAGCTCAGTACATTACAGTTACTGTTGTCGCAGCCTTGGCTTATCCCAGCGGTACTGGCATTTTCATCATCTGCCATAGTAAAATGCCGTGTTTGTCTTTCTTCTCCTATGAAGGCAAAGCCAGAAGAAGAATTAACTTGGTACACCAAAAAGTATATCTTCCCGTCTTCAGAGAGCCCTGCAGAATACAAAGTAACAGGTCAGCGATCGCAGCATTTTAATCACCTCTAAAACTCTTCTAATCCCCTTCTCAGATAAAAGTAACTGCGCACATAGCCTTCTCAAATGCATCTAGTTCCCCTTTCAAAGCTCTAAGTCTAAGGAAATAAACACTCTGCAACTAACCACTAACTCTCTCTTAAAGTCTATTGGGTATGAAATGCAAACCCCCCCGTTTGCTAGTCACAGAGGGGCAAGAATTAGCAATACATGCCACCAATCTCACACCCTGGGGATCACCTTGTGTTAAGACGTCTTGTAATGTCACCGGAGTGCAGGCTGTCTGTCGCTGTCTGGAGCTTCACTAGCTGTGTCTGCGCTTTTTTCCTCCGGTTACTTTATATATGGGCTTTTGCTGTGTTCCTCCCCGACACGCCCCTTCTGTTAGCACAGCTATTTACCCGGGCAGGTCGCTGGGAACTTGTTGCTGCGGTCTCCCAGAACTTTCTCTCATGGATCATCATACTCAATGCTCCACGTTACCCCTTTCCCAAATCAGCCGCCCACCCGCTCCCTCCTGTCAGATAGAAGCCGCAGCCACGCACAGGGTCAGCGGCGGGTAAGCCGTGCCTGCCTGCGTCATGGAGTCTTAGGGTAATCTCTTAATGAGGAAAGGAGCTCTCTCACCCCTAGTACTCTTTAGGGTGTAATGAGCCGGATAATGCGGAAGCGGACGGCCTTGGCACGGGGTATGAGCACATTTCTGAGTAGACAGAACGCAACCTGTCAGTATGCTTGGTGACTGTGAAGCAATGAAAGGGTAAACGTGCGCTTGGTCCCCCTGGCACTGCAGGGGCAAGCGGGCCTGCTCCGTGTGACAGCGGCTGTCCCTGAGGAGGGTTGCTATGGTCATTGTGTTTTCACAGTACATGCTGGGCACCGGGCAAGCTCAGGGCGGGAGTTCCCCTACTCTCCCAGGTTATTGACAGCTATCAGACTAGCGAGGATTCTTAGAATTCTTCGAATCCTGACAGAATATTGGAAACGGACTCGCAAGTTCCAGCAAATACTGGGATACACTGTCAGGATGATTGACTGCGTTCCACGGCCAATCCGCGTTCGATGACGCAAATACATTCTTTTTGACGTCCGCGTCTCGACACGCTTGACCAATGGAGCAGGTTTAGGGGCGGGGCCAGCATCTCAGAATGAGTGTTGTATGCTTGTGCTAAATGAATAGCACCAGAGCTATCAGCCGTTTAGTATTATTACAATGTAAGAGTTGAAACACACAGTCTGAGTTTTGTCAGTTGTCTTGTACTCCGATTTCTATTAAAATGTGTGTATTATAATATGTGTGTGCGTGTGTTTTTTATGGATATTGTAAGGTAAACAATATGTGAACATAGTTCTGCAATATTAAAATGAGTCCAAAGTCATTGTGTGTGGTTTTGCTAGTAGCCTGGTATACTGTAGACAATTCCCTTCAAGCAGAAAGTATTCCCTTGCTTATTTCCACTTGGTCTTCATTTTAATCCCGGAAACGGAAAAGAGATAATCAATTATGGGAGATTATTTACCACCCCTGTTCCAATTACTAAACCAGAACGTTCAGTCTATATGACATGAATTGCATGGAGAGCTGCTGCTATACAACAGCACCTCCTGCCGGTTATTTTGCACAAAAACAGAAAATTGGGTGGGATAACCACAAGTGTATATGGGGCACAGACTCCCTTTTGTGCTAACCTAAAATACCCTGCAGAAGATTAGTGAAATCATGAAATTCTAAGAATTCGTGACTGAACTATTCTTCCCCTCTTCACACATTTCACTACAAAGCAACCCAAATGGGGTTTCAATTCAATGTTTTTTGTTTTTTTTTCTAAGAAAACAAAAAATCTCAATGCCAGAGCAGTTCTGGAAGTTATCCAGTTCTACCTAAGTTATTCATTACTGCAATTGAATATAATGTATTAAAGGTCTTGGGCAGACGGGATAAAAGGAGAGGCTGCGTCATTCACTCTGCATTTCACACAGCATGTCTGCATTTACTTTAGCTAAACCTACCCACTGTGCAAGCACAGATAAATGTTATTTGAAATGGTGTTTTAAATGCCGAAAGCCAGTGTCTATAAACACAGCAGGTATTTCAATTTGTTGCTGAATAAAATCTATTTTCAGGATGGTAGCAGTGTAAAAAATCAGATTAATATTATACAGTTGCTAGTGTGTTTACTTTTTGGTATGTGTTCAGACACTGTCTTTATTACAAAAAGTAATGCTTTTTTTTCATATAATTTACTTTTTACATACTTCGATCCACCTATTTACTTGTCATTTCTTGCTGAAGCACAACATATGGTAGTGAAGATGAACCTATGGTACATGAATCACATTTGGCACTAAGATTTGGCACCTACAGTGTAGCCATTAATTTGTGAAACTTAAATGCTTGTACTTGATTGACCATGATATCACTTTAGCAGAACAGTGACAGGCTTTAGAATCCACCATAGGTAGGGGAGGTTTAAAGAGGCATTGCCATGGCCGCATCTGTTTTATTTTTTTGAATGCCCCTATGACTCTACTACATTTTATTGTCCCCCTAGCCATCCCCAAATGTCTCTAGGTTCCCCTATTTCACATTTTTTACCTCTTTATTTCTGTTTCCTAGGTGCCGCCATCTTAGTGTTCACAGATGAAGGCCCTGCGGGATACCTCATCTGCCCACATTAACTCACGCTAGGAAATTCCTGCGTATGCCCAGTTGCAGACTTGGGCATTTGCTTTGTCCAAAAATCCAGAAAGACAAATTAACGAATAGAGATTACAATAAACAAAAAAGAAGTTTCAGTCTTCGTTCATTCACTTATTACAAGGAGGGTGCTACCAGTTTGCGTCTCCCTCCTTGTAATTTGTAGTGGCTGGTAAGGGCCCCGAAGTGATAAAGGGGGAACTTATTGTCTCCCCTCCAGCACCAACCCAGGTGCAGGCCATAAGTGACAAAGGGAGGACCTGCTGAACCGAACGACACCAATCTTGACCTAATCCGTGACGGAGAGCCCGCAACGGAAATCTACCACAGACAGAGCTCAGTGGAGGCGGCTGATCCCCTAGCTCCACAACCTACCTTGTGTCGGCCACGCTCCTAACCCCCCCTCCCCCCTCTGGACCGGTGGGGGTGATCCCGGTCCCTGCTGGCCTGCTAACTAGAAGCGGTCAAGGCATGAAGGAAACTACCAGCCTCTCCAGCGAAGCTCCTGACATCAAAATGGCGGACGCGTCCAAGCCTCAACCCAGCGACTTACAGCGACAACAGAACGACACCCCCGTAGGCCACAGCTGCCCAATGACCTCACTGGAGGCTATATTTGACAGGTTCTGGGCCAAACTAAGGGAACACATGGCAGCCCCTGCCCACCTACCTACTTACCCGCAGCGTCTGAGGAGCGGAGCCGGGAATAGAAAGCGGGAAAGGCCCCCTCCGGGCACTAGCTTCACACTTCTGTCCCACGCAGAAAATGCCCTCCATGATTGAGGGCCACCAAGGGTCTACCCCGGATGCACCGTCGACGTAAGCGGAGGCCCGCCGGCCCGAACCGGCGTTGCAACATCAGGACCTCATGCAGCCCCACTTGTGGGAAGGACTTGGACTCACAGAGCCCCTGAGTCCGTGGCTCAGTGGTGCTGGCCCCTACAATGATCCAGGGTGGGAGGGAAGCCAGCCCCAAACACTACCTGGCTACTCTCACATAGGCTCCGCTCGCCATGGAGAAGGACTCTCCCCCAAAGCCTATGTGGAGTGGGCTGAAAGCTCCTAAAAGGACACCCTAGCAGACTCTCACCACAGAGTTAGATTACTCCACGCCTGCATTCACTCACTACCTACCTAAAGCGGTATTCAGCTGTACTTATAAGCTGTTAAGCACACTCTCTAATAGATATTTTACCTAGTGGATTGACCAGCAATGGTGGTTTACTCTCAAATATCCAGTTGTACTTCTCTCTCCTATTCATTAAATATACTGTAAGTCGGTGCTTTCACACTTAATATTGTGTAGCAAACACCATGTCTAGAATGTCATCTATGCTTGCACATATAGCTCTGGTCCCTAGACATGCTTACCTAGCTTGATCTCCACATACTCTTGTATACTTCTCACCATATCAAATAACCTGTTAGGAATCCCTCATCTATTTGCATATCTTGTGTTTAGCTACACCCTGACAGGTTTATCTTGCATATATCTATTCATTATACTTAACGAAAAATGTGCAGTTTCCTCATGACACATTGTGTTGTAACTTTAAGTCTATGCTCGTTTCATACAAAAACAAAAAACTTGTGCAGTCATACCAATATTTGATAAAGCCTCTGGAGAGGCGAAACGCGTCAAGTGGGACCCCCTTATTTTTGGACATTTGTACCTATACTTTTATATGTGATATTTTATAATAAATAGTCTATTTTATACATTTAGACATCTATTTTTTATTATTTTATATGTATTATTCCTTTATGTCCTGTTAACTACCTGGTGCCATCATATCCTTAGGTGGGGATAGTACCACCCATGCTGTGATAACTAGAGCAGGTCTTGCTCTACAAATTGTAAGTACATTACTTTATCTTACTACCCTGATTTTATAGTACTTACTACACTATCAGAGCGTCTCTTTCTCTTTTATCCCCATTGTGCATTTGGAGGACCAGTACCATCTTTACCATCTTACATCCTTAGACGGGGATTATACCGTCCACGCTGAAAAAAGTAGAGCTCTTATATAGCTCTACCGTATGTGAGTGTTTTTCCTACAGTTACCTAGCACAAATATTTGCACTGTTATATACTGTATTGCACTATTATTTTTTTCTGTTTTATTATTCCGAGGTATTTTACCAACTTTTCCTCGCAGAGGTGTATGTACGTATAATATTTGGGCGCAGTATACGCCACATTCTATATCTTCTGTTTCACCAATACACAAGGTTTGGGAATCCTTGTATTGTATACAGCAGCCCCCATTGTTATCTTACGGTATAGTGAGCGCCTATAAACCCTGTTTTTTCCAGTCATACCAATATGCCTATACTGTTAAACTCATTGTTCTTATCTCACTTTTACTGTTGTGGCATAGCGAGAATGCTTGTTACCCTCATGCACATAAAAAAATAAAGAATTGAAAAAAGCAACATAAGGAGACTCAAAATGCAGGTAATGACCACAGCTGTAATGTATAATATAATTTAATTGTAATGTAATTTATAAAGTATTATATAGATAATACACCAGTCAAGAGACTCTCATCGTGGTCTGTGCGTTTTTTTTTTCTTGTCCCCTAAACTTCTCTTGACTAATAGTTTATGATATATTTAATTTGGGCCATTTCGATTTAAAATTTCCTTTAATGTCCCTTTTGCATATGCCCCTTTATTTATCCATCCTTTTTCCCTTTCTACATTCCCCTTTAATCTGTCCATGCATACTCTTTTGTCTCTGCCTGTTCCGCTTTCTTCTCCCAGAGCCCCTTTTAGCTTCCTGAAACCTGGCAGCTGCAAGCAGTAATCATGCTCACCCTGGCTCACATTCCACTCACCGTCTGTGAGGGGACGAGTGGAAGTTTTGAGTCCTGCAATGATGTAAAGTTATTATGGCTGTTTTTAGTGAGATGATGTCACTGGGAATTGCTTCCACTGTTTTCAGTTAGACCACAGGCAGGAGAGGGTTCATGGAGGATATCAGCTGTATGTTAACACCATATAAATAATAAAGTGTGCAATATTGTGCAGAAAGATTACCCCTTAGTGGACAGAGCTTTTTGAAGATCCCATGCCTTTTGTAACAAAGGTCATCTGGCCTTATATGTGCATTATGACAACAAAAACCTTCCACAAAGAGGTTAAAAGTCTCAGACAGTTTCAAGATGTTTGCGTTCTGTTCTGGGGACTTTGAAAGCTAGATTATTAGACGGTGTCCTTTTCTTTCCTTCTTTGATAGACAGCTCTTGATTGAACATTGCTTTGATAGCGATTATACGTTTTTTTTGTTCACTGTAACATGTATTTTATTTTCCAGTTTTTCAAAAAAGTTCTGCAACTTGTAAGATTCTCAGCTCTGAGCTATGTCTATATTTCAACAATATAGACAAATTACAGTCAAATTACATATATATCCAAATTGACAAAACCAAAACATACTTTTTGAAAATGTGACTTGGCTCTATACTGAAGCATCTCTGAATTGTCTGTAATGTCTCGACTTTCTACATACCTTTAAAATAAGTACATGATGTGATCTGAATGTACCCCCAAGACTTTGCAACTTGTTTTAAGATTTGTGTCAGATTGCTAAGAAATCTCAAGAATTTTCCCATTGGTGCAGTTAAAGTTTGCTACATAACATTCAAACGTGATATATTCATAAACCAGTGAGTCGCACTTATTGTAAAGATTGAAACCATCTAAAAATGGTTACCATTTTACTAGGCAACATTGCTGCAGATATATTAAGGGGGATTTATCAAGTGTTTTTGGTCTAAAAAGTGGTACAAAATTGGTTTTCATGATGATTTCCCTACTTTTAGTACTTTGGACTACATTTGAAACATCTGCCAATATATTTAATCCAGGGGAGAGTTTTTAGAGAATATATGTCTAAACCGGGAGCAGGAGACATGCAGTTTTCTGAATCTATACTGTTCTCAACAATCTGGCAGTATTCCAAACAGATTTTGGTAGATTAGCAAACACCAGTAAGCATTAAGCAAAGGAAAGATTAGTTGTGATAGAAACTTGTGAATTAACTAAATGCTTTTGTTTGGAACAATGGAATTGCAAGAATCATATAGAAAATTAAAATCTTTTTTTTTTACTATTATGTAGACTATACTTTGTTATCTCACACTTCATCTTAATACCACCATCAGGAAGACCAGAAGAAGTGATCTTGAACACGGACAGAACGTGTGTTAAGGCTTTGGCTTGGAGTTGTGGGAGGGGTTTAATTACCTTTTTAAGGGACTCCACATCTTCTCCTGCACCGTTATCTGGTCTGGTGATTTGCAGGCATTTCACAAAACTCTACCTACTGCCTCATGACTAGCCACTGCTACCAATCTGTTTCAAGACCTGACCATGGACTAGATGACACGTTAGCTCACGGCCGTAAGCTAACACAACTTGCTCTCTCAGATAATACACAACAAACATTATGATAGCATTCCTTTTAATTAATAGGTTCATATCAGAATATCACATATCTGATTCATTTGCCATGACATCTTTGGTAGTGTTTGCCTCTTTTTGCCACCTTAAACACACAATACCATCCAATTATATATGACCGGCACATGCTAAATGAATGGCCCAACAACCCTAGTTAGTTATTATCCTACCAAATTAAAACCATCCTGAGAGGCATTCAAAAATCCAGCACTGCCCAACCACAAAAAAGATTACCTATCCACAATCAATAATTCCAATCCCTATTGACCTATAGGAGTCTGGCCCCTTCGAACCTCAAACTAATCAAGTCACTAAGACAGCCATGTATCTGGTGTATTATGGCTTTCTTAGACCACGAGAGTTCACTACCAAAACCTCAACTAACACCCAGTATTGTCTTAGATGGTCACATATCAATAAGCAGCAAGGCCATTTCATACTTTGCATACCCCTCACTAAAACAAGTCAAATTGGCCATCAGGTTGATATTCCATTCTACCCTACTCATAATAAATGGCGCCCGTTAAGAGTATTAGATATCTACTTACTCTCCCTATGTAATCACCCATCACGACCCCTACTATCATTACAAGGGTCTGTTCTTACAACAGCAAAACTCATACTACACGTCAGGACATTAATCATGAGGCTAGGTCTTAACCCTACTAATTATTCTGGTCACTCTTAGAATTGTGGCAGAATCCACGACATCAAGCAGAAACAAACCAGTCCATATTATTAAAACATTAGGACACTGGAAGTCCTCAGCCTTTTCGCGGTACATTCCGCAACCGGCACAAGAACTCAGTCATGCCTTTATCAAATTACATTGTAAATAAGTATATATAATGATTGTAATAAATATTTTGCCTGTATCTCCTTTTTTGCTCTCTTTATTTACAGGCCTACCGTCTCGTCGGTTCTGGCACACCACAAAATATTTCCAATATTCTGTGTTATGCTAATACTAATTTACTCTCTCTTACTCTTTACTTTCAACCTTTTGTGCCCCAACACAAATGCTAAGGCTTTGCCTGGAGTTGTGGGTAGGGCTTAATTACCGCTTACTCCACACCTTCTCCTGCACCATTACTTGGTCTGGCGATTTGAAGGCTCCTCCCTCCACTCCTTCTATTCACTTCATATACCTTTACACAATTTTAAGGGTGGGCCCTCTTTATTTACAGGCCTACCGCCTTGTCTGTTCCAACACACCACAACTGGCTTTCCTATATTCTGTGTTATGCTAACAATACTTTACTTTCTGTTACTCTTTACAGCCCTTTGTTCCCCTAACACAAATATATATATATATAGAGAGAGAGAGAGATCTACAAAAATAAATGCCCCGAGCTGTGCATTCATGTCATGGAGGCTGGAGGGGAAGTCAACCATCTGATTCTCTAGGTTCCAAGCTGCATCGGCATCCTTCGCACCATACTCCTGTCTAACTTTTCTGTTCCAACTCATGTGTCCAATGCAATACTGAACAGCATTTGGGCATCTTTATCGGTTGTGGGGCTGCAGATTATTGCAGCACTGATGCCTCAAGTGCAGTGCTCGGTTATTTTGACTCCCAGACCTCAAGAAACCCAGTGCTTTCTGGCTGTTTCCTACTTTTCTGTTCCCTCTCTCTGCTTATTTCTCATTACTCTTAGACAATGCCGGCTTTAGTATTCAAAACTATTAAACCAC
This sequence comes from Pelobates fuscus, assembly GCF_036172605.1. Lineage (NCBI taxonomy): Eukaryota > Metazoa > Chordata > Amphibia > Anura > Pelobatidae > Pelobates > Pelobates fuscus. The sequence goes on from NC_086318.1 coordinate 191,487,115, forward strand.
TTCTGCTTTCTCACTGCAGAGTGAATGTATTATCATTATAATTAAAGAAACACTCCACACACCGTATGCACTACAGTGCACTGTAGTAGTTATGTTATCAGGAGTGCCCTGGCACCCCCTCCAATGTAAAGAGTCAAACCACTAAGGACTGCTAACCTGGAGTTCACCAGATGCCACTCCCTACCACCACTACATCAGCCAGAGAGGTGTTAGCCTAACTTTTGCTTTTTTAACAGTGATCACCTAATGCTCTCAGCCAACGAGGTAGACCTTCTGGCTCTCAGGCTGCTGTAGTGGAGGTGGAACCCGGCATACCCCAGGTAAGAACTCAAACTGTTGAGATGGGTGGGCGCCTTGGCACTATAGTGTGCAATAGGGGTTATGGTGGTTGTACCGTGCCTTTAAATCTTTAGGCCTATGCACTGGAATGAATCTCAGCCAGCTAGGAATAAAACTTAATTCTTAGTTATCATAGACATGAAGTGTTTCTCACGCACAAATAACAGAAATAATGCAGAACATGATGTGCATTGTTCAATTAAAGTGTAAAATCATCTTCTCCAACATATAAACATTTACCTTTTTTATTGTGCATGTGTACACAAAGTAAAAATAATAAAGGAACCTTTGTTTAGTATGATATAACTTTTGATTAAATTACATTTATTTTTGTAAGTTTTCTATTTTGCACTATTTTTGTAAGTTATATATTTTGTACCTATACACAATGGCAGACCATCATCATCATCAAATAATATGTGTATCTTGTTTTGTTGTCTGCAGATATGGTAATGCTCCTAAACTTAGTGATAAACCACACAACTCTGCAATTCCTAGAGCATCAAATATAAAGGGACACTATAGTCACCCGAACAACTTTAGCTTAATGGAGCAGTTTTGATGTATAGATCATGCCCCTGCAGTGTCACTGCTCAATTCTCTGCCACTTAGCAGTTAATTCACTTTATTTTACAGCCCTAGCTACACCATCCTGCATGTGACTTCCCGGCCTTCCTAAACACTTCCTGTAAAGAGTCATCTAATGTTTATACTTCCTTTAGTATAAATTCTGTTTAATTTAGATTTTCTCATCTCCTGCTCTGTTAATAGCTTGCTACACCATGCAGGAGCCGCATGTGTGTCATTAAAGTAAAATTTTACAGAGCAGAAGATAAAAACATTTAACATAAGTTATATCTGCTTGAAAGTGAAACCATTCTTTTCATGCAAGTTGTCAGTCACAGCCAGATGAGGTGTGGCTAGAACTTCATAAACAGAAACAAAGTTATTTAACTCTTAAATGGCAGAGAATTGAGCAGAGGCATGATCTTTACACAAAAACTGCTTCATTAAGCTAAAGTTGTTTAGGTGACCTTTTAAGGCACACCAACACTTTTTTTTTTCTATTAGATAAATTGACAAAATGCAAATCCGTGTAAATAGTGATGTTCAACATTCACCCTTCATTTAAAACTAACCTTTTCAGTGTTCATTAGGAATCTTCAGCAGAACAACAGGCCTCCCCCCTTAGAGATTACTGTTTGGCTTCAAATTCTCATGATAGTCTTAGCATGTTGTCACCTGCCGTATTATGTATACTGATGAAAGTCTGATGGGCAGTCTGAAAGGGTCCAGTAAAAGGGCGGCTGGAGTTATTGTAGTCCTGCATCCTGCATGTTTTTTTTAGAATCTGTGTCTATGTGAATGCAGCTATATGTTACATTGGAAGCAATGGTGGAGAAAAATATATAAAACAATGGAGTATATTGCAATCTAGTACTAAAACCAGTTGATAACTTTTCTGAACTTTCTGAAATTACAGAGTTTTCCATATGAATATTGCAGTGTGCGTGTTTGCCTTGGTTTTTTCAAAGTGTGAAAGTGGCCATTTCAGGAATTATGCACAGGTGTATTTTTCAGTTTCACTCTGTGATATTGTAGTTGCAGTGCCTCTTTGTCTTCTAATTGGTCTAGTTAGGATAGCTACTTAATGTTGCTTGTAAATCATCAATCCTTGAAAAGGCCTGAATATTGAAAACTGAATTATATTTTTTTGGCCGAGATAGCGGAGTGAAAAAGTTTTATAATTTGGATATCTTAAACATGAGTAGAGTTTAGGAATGTTTCCACTTCAACAGATTTCCCTGTGTTTCCTGGAATGGCCAACTTGGATAGCATAAAGGTTATCCAAATTGCAAATTTTTTTTTGCTGTCAACTGTTTCTGACCATCATAACTGAACAGATTTCCATCTGGAGGCAATGTACATCCGCATTATCACACACGCAAGGCATATCGGACAATTGTTTTCCTTTAAGAAACTATCCATTATGCAAAAATAATTTCCTCTTAAAGCAAACTCTTTTAATGACAATTATGAGATAGTGTAATATTATGTAATGGTGTAATATTTTTTCCAGGTAGTCTCACTATGCAGTGAGAGGTGTGTGTGTGTGTGTGTATGTGTCTGTCTCAACCCTCGGATTTTATTCTGTAGTCTACTTTAAATCACCAAAGCTGACACTTTCTTTGGTGTTCACTCCTCTGGAAGTTACATTTTCACTTAAACACTTCTGTGTGTAGACTGACTTATCAGGAAGCCCCAACATTTGGCCTCAATTTAATATTTTTGGATATGCCTTTTTAAATTATTTAATATTTTTGGATAAAGATTTAATATTTTGGAAAATATTTCAATATTTTCACGTTTTGATATATTGATATTTTCTATATATGATATTTTATGGTATTTTAATATTTAAAAGAAAATTACATTTAAAAGTTTATCAAAAAAATCTGAAAATAATTGACATGTTTATATTAAATCGATGCCTTTTGTAGTACCTTATTTATACTTAATCTCAACCAATACAGTACTATTGATCTATTGGGAACGTCTCTACAATTTATTACATAAAAATCTAGCAGTACCTGGGTAGATTTGGATGAACATGTTAAGGGTGTAGCAGTGTTATTTTAATAAATTGGCATGTAAAATGTTCAGCCACACAAACACAAAGTTAATGCTGCCCCAGGAACATTTTAGGCAATGGGTCTGAGGGCTTCAGTGGTGTAAGTATTTTTAGGCTTTGGAGTCCATGTGATACAGAAAATGAATCTTATGATACACTTGACGATTTTTTTTTTTTTTAAATTGAAAAAACAAACATATATTTAAAATATGCCATAAAGAAATGTTGTTAAAATGTATTTCCATTCTAATAAAAAAAGAGATGAGAAAAGTAGTCGTACAATGCAAACATCTTATCTAATGTATCCTATGTATTGATAGGAACCATTTCCAAGCATTTAAATACATATCTAAAACCATTCTACCTATTCTTGTGCGTGTGGATAACTGATCACTACAATTGGATTTCTTTCAGAGCTTCCCTGCAGAGAAATGTCATTGTAAATAAAAATGGGGATATTTTGATTACTGGGAATAAATTGTGCAGGTCTTTGACCTGCAAGCAAAGTGAATTCAATGAATTTAACGGCCGTAAATTATTATTTCAGCTGCAAGAATGTTAAATTCTATTCAAATGGGTTCAAGCTTCATGACAGTTTGATAAAATACTCCCTTATGGCATGACTAGACGTTGAACCTGAATGTTCCAGCAGTTTACTGAATAGATAAGAGAACATTTTCATTAAATCCCCCCACATACACAAGGGGCTACAGGGACTGATGCAGTCATTAATTCCAGAGCGTCAGGGGCCAGAAACCTCCTCATTCCCCACAGACCACCATCTTCTTGCAGTGTACACATGGAACATTAAATTGTTGCCTCCCTCTCCCTTCTACTTCTCATGTCAACGCCCAATGCAGATGCTTTGGCAATGGTTTTGCGGCTGGGTAGTTCAAGACCAATCACATATGCTGTTTTTACAAGTAAGAAGTGCAGAAATGATAGATCTAATTTAAACAGAGTTCTCATAACTATAAAGTGCATGAACATTTAAAATGTATCTCTAAGTACCCAAACAACTTTAGCTTGATGATGCAGTTTTGTGTATAGATCATGGACGTACAGTTTCACTGTTCAATTCCCCACCATTTAGGAGTTAAAGACTTTTGGTTTGTGTTATGTAGCCAAAGTCACACAACCCCTGGTTGTAATGCACACAGCCAACATGGTTTGTTTTCAATCATATCTTACAGCACAGTGTGTTTATTTTTAACTCTAGCTCTTGTAATTGAACTTTAATTGCACATAGTTGGCTGTTGCAGGCTCTAACAATAAATCAATTAATAGGTGCGCAAACAGTCTATAAAAACACAGTGTATATAACTAGATATATATTGTGCTGCAGGCTCTAACAGGAGATACAAAATTATAGATTAAATACACTGTGCATGAGGGTAACCTAAAGAATATAGACTATTTTTCAGGAAGTGTTTAGGTAGGTTGGCTATCAGCCAGTTGAGGTGTGCAAGGAACCTGTGTCTCTGTAGCAAAAGCACAGCGGTCTAGGAAGAACCCACAGAACCAACAGATACATGTTTGGATATCATTAAACACAGTAGGACTACTTAGTTTTATGTACAAACCTGAAGTTAACCAAACATGACATAAGAAGTTCTGATTTCAAGTTTTGAAAACTTCAGGCTTGTACATCAAATAAAGTAGTATCTACTATGTCATATATTTTAACTGCATTGGAATTTCTATGACATTCTGATGCAGCCAATATGATTATTTTATAAAGGTTTTGCTCTTTATTCAGAGAGGTATGTTGCTTTGACAGAGCTGCTTTATAGGGTTACTCCAACTCAAAGCCAGTGTTTTCATAAAACACTTATTTTACTTAGAGTAACCCTTTCTAAGGCGATCTGCCTCCCCGTCCCCAAAAAACAAACAAACACTAAAACTCACAACCATTCTATCTCCAAGTCCTCCCTCCAGCCAAATCCTCATTGCCTGTCATCTCCGTTAAAGGAGAAGGGAGGGCAGGGAAGATGGACTAAGGGATGGATGCCATTCTTGCACAGGTTTCATATTCGCCAGCTTGGAACTTTGTGGAGTTACACCTCCGGCAGCTAAGAGGTTAATCTCTGTATGTGCAGTGTTTCAAAGCAAATTGCTGCACATAGAGACTCCAGGAACCAAGAACACTTTAAATCAATGAAGTGGCCATGGTGCTGGAAGTAATCCTTTAGTACACAGCATAGGAAAGTACATGGATATCCTTTCAGATTTCCCACTAGCCAGAGTAGGTGTCTGCCTACAGATGCCTGTACTGTGCAGGATGCCTGTTTTCAGCGCATATCATGTGCCTTTTTGGAGCTTAACTGGGATGATGGAAAAAAGAATGGGGAAAGAAAGGACCTAAAAAATAATAGTGACAATTTACTAGTATGCTTAAAGGACCACTATAGTCACCCAGACCACTTCAGCTCAATGAAGAGGTCTGGGTGCCAGGTCCATCTAGGGTTAACCCTGCCTGCTGTAAACATAGCAGTTTCAGAGAAACTACTATGTTTACATTTGGGTTAATCCAGCCTCTAGTGGCTGTCCTCCTGTCAACCGCTAGAGGCGCTTTCGCGCTTCTCACTGTGATTTTCACATTGAGAAGACGCCAGCGTCCATAGAAAAGCATTGAGAATGCTTTCCTAAGGACTGACGGAATGCGTGTGCGGCTCTTGCCGCGCTTGCGCATTCGCCGGAAGAAGGAGGAGGGAGCCCGGCGCTGGAGAAAGGAGAGCCATTACCCCCTTCCTCCCCCTAGAGCCCGGCGGGAGAGGGGCCATGAGGGACGACTATTAATACTATTGTGTCAGGAAAACGAGTTTGTTTTCCTGGCACTATAGTGGTCCTTTAATTTAAAAAAGCATTCGATGTCTGTAGTAAAACAACAACATTTCAAAAAACTAAAGAACAGGAAAAGCTGCATTTCCACATTTCCCCTGCTTTTAGAGTAAAACTGTCTAAGCCACTTTTTCTGCAATATACTTGAAAATGTTATATATTTTATATATAGAATGATATATAGAGTTATGAAGTATGGTCAGGGGAGGGCTGGCAGCCTTAGGCCTGGGGGACAAAACCAGTCAAGTGGGCCATTGTGCCACCAAATCAGTTCACCATCCATGCCCACCTTTTCCTGGTTTTATAACGGATATTGATGTTATGCTAATCAGTAGCTCTTTGCCATACCCGCTCCTTCACGGCTCTGACTTTCAATGTTGTCAGAGCACAGGCTGAGAATATCTGAGCGGCTGAGCCTGTTCTCTGACTCACTAACTGAGCGCCGGAACCACGAGGGAGAGGATATGATCTGACTGCACCTACTGCTGGTGCGCACCAGTGGACCACCAGCGAATCGTTTAAATTAAATATGCTGGTGTACCCAACTTGTGAGCTGTGTTGGCCGCCGGGTGCCTCTGTTGTCATGGCACCCTGCGTGACCGCACAGCTTGCCCACCCCAACGGCTGGCCCTGCTGACACACACTGACGTTACTACTTAGACATCCCTCAATATTAATACAGACATCAGAGTAAACACCAATAAACTGTGGAAACAGAGCTGATCTCCCCAAATTTTTTTGGGATTTGCTTAGAGGATTTATTGAAAGATTAAATCATGCCTCCTCCTCTCTCTCCCCCATGCGCTGCTCTGTAGGCTGGGAGAAAGTGAAGAGTAATCACAGTCTCCCAGCACAACGCCACCTGTGGCTGCATGGGGAACAGCTGTTTAATGTAATGCTTGCAGGATGGCCAGCTGCCGCAGAACCTCTTTGTTTCCGTCTCTGCAAAGGGCTCCAGGCACTGCTTGTTGTGAGTGTGAGCCACTGTAAATTAGGGGCAGAGGGCACTTGCACTGCGGTCAAGACGGGTCTGGGCAGGAGGAGAGTGCAGTGCAATCAGTGCACTCCCCTCCTGTGGGTCACCAGTAGACTGGTGCACCTGCCCAGGATCAGAGCCGGTGCAAGGATTTTTGCCGCCCTAGACAAAATATAAATTTGCCGCCCCCCCCATGTGACATCACAATGCCCCACCCAAATGATCTGCCATATGAACTAACGCCAGTGCTGCACACAGTGTGTGTTTACATTAAAAAGCCTGCAGGGACCAGCTATAGACACCAGAACCACTTCATTAAGCTATAGTGTACCTTTAATGTGAGGTAAATTATAGATTAGTGTCACTAATAATATACTAGATTGCCAACTTACAATTAGATGAGGATGATGATGGGCTGCAGTTTGGCTCCACTGGTCTGGTGTAGAACAGGATCTCTGGAGGCTGTTTGCAACTGTGGTCACAAAATTCAATGTTCTGGGAGAATTGGAAGCAGCTCCATTTTTTGGGGGCCTCTTACACAGCTCAAGGTCTGGGCCCCAGGGCCTGACGGTGGGTATGCCCATAAGGCCCACTCATAAGTCCACTTATATGTTCCACCCACCCATGAGTTCGCTCACAGGGAGTGGAGTGTGTAGGGGATGTGTTGTGTTATTGTAGAGGATCCCAGTTTGTGCAGGTGATGCAGTGTGTTTGTGGGTAGTGGAAGCAGTGTGTATTTGTGTATAAGGGATGTATTATGTGTTTCTGGTTGTGTGTAAGGGATGCATTGTGTGAATCTGTGTTTTTATGCATAAGGGATGCAAGGTGTGTGTCTGTATGTGTGTGCATTGAGTGTAAGAGATGCATTGTGTTTCTGTGTGTATGTAAGAAAAACAGTGTGTGTGTTTGCATGTGTGTGTAAGGGTTTGCATTGTATGTTTCTGTGTATGTGTGCAAATGATGCATTGTCTTTGTGTGTAAGGGTTGCATTGTGTGTGTGTGTGTAAGGGATGCATTGTGTGTGTGTGTGCGTAAGGGATGCATGTTGTGTTTCTGTGTATGTATAGGGATGCTGTATGTGTGTGTGTGTGTGTGCTGTGTTCTTCTTACCCCCCTCCTCCCTGTGTTCTTCTTACTTCCCCCCCTTGTTCTTCTTACCCCTTCTTCTTATTACTCCCCCTTCTTCTTACCCCCCTTCTTCTTCTTCTTACTCCCCCCTTCTTCTTCTTAACCCTCCTACTTCTTCTTACCCCCTCTTCTTCTTCTTACCCCATTCTTCTTCTTCTTACTCCATTCTTCTTCTTCTTACCCCATTCTTCTCCTTCTTACCCCATTCTTCTTCTTACCCCCTTCTTCTTCTTACCCCCCCTCTTCTTACTCCCCCCTCTTCTTACTCCCCCCTCTTCTTCTTACTCCCCCCTCTTCTTCTTACTCCCCCTTCTTCTTACTCCCCCTTCTTCTTACCCCCCTTCTTCTAATTACTCCCCACTCTTTTTCTTACTCCCCCCTTCTTCTTACCCCCCTCCTTCTTCTTACCCCCCTCTTTTTCTTATCTCCCCTCCTTCTTACTTCCCCCTTCTTCTTACTCCCCCCCTCTTCTTCTTACCCCTTCTTCGTCTTACTCTCCACTCTTCTTATTCTTACTCCCCCCTCTTTTTCTTACTCCCTCCTCTTCTTCTTCTTACTTCCCCCTCTTTTTCTTACTCCCCCCTTCTTCTTCTTACCCCCCTCTTTTTCTTATCTCCCCTCCTTCTTACTCCCCCCTCTTCTTACTCCCCTCCCCCTCTTCTTAATTTCTCCCCTCCTTCTTACACCCCCCTCCCCTTATTCCCCCTCCCCTCTTACTCCCCCCTCTTATTATCCCCCCTGCCCTCTTCTTACTCCCTCCCTCCCCTCTTCTTACTCCCCCTTCTTCTTACTCTCCCCCCTCGCCTCTTCTTACTCCGCCCCTCTTACTTCCCCCTCCCCTCTTACTCCCCCCCTTCTTACTCCCCCTTCCCCTCTTCTTACTCCCCCTTCCCCTCTTCTTACTCCCCCTCCCCTCTCCCCCCCTCTTCTTACTTCCCCTCCTTCTTACTCCCCGCTCCCCTCTTCTTATTTCCCCTCCCTTCTTCCTACTCCCCCCCTCCCCCTCTTCTTCTTACTCCCCCTCCTTCTTACTCCCCCCTCCCCTCTTCGTATTCCCCCTCCCTTCTTCCTACTCCCCCCCTCTTCTTACTCTCCCCCTGCCCTCTTCTTACTCTCCCCCCTCACCTCCTCTTACTCTCCCCCCTCCCCCCTCCCCTCTTCTTACTCTCCCCCAATCCCCTCTTCTTACTCTCCCCCCTCCCCTCTTCTTACTCTCCCCCCTCCCCTCTTTTTACTCTCCCCCTCCCCTCTTCAGTTCTTACTCTCCCCCCTCCCCCTCTACTTTTCTTACTCCCCCCTTCCCCCTCTACTTTTCTTACTCCCCCCCTCCCCCTCTTCTTCTTACCCCCTCCCCTGTAGCATGGCCGAGCTGCTCTCCGGTCCGCGGTGCCGGCCGGAGTGATGGGAAGGTGCACGCTCAGTGTGCACTTCCTTTCAGTCCGGCCGGTTACAGGAAACAGAAACTCCGCGCAGAACAGGAGTTTCTGTTTCCTTTAACCGGCCAGACTGAAAGGAAGTGCACACTGAGCGTGCAGCTTCCCATCACTCCGGCCAGCACCGCGGACCGGAGAGCAGCTCGGCCACGCTACAGGGGAGGGGAGGTGAGGCAGTGCGGCAGCCACCTGAGCGCTCTTTACAGAGCGCTCAGGTGGCTGCAGCATTTAAAGGGCCGGCCCGCCACGGCCGGTCGTAAAAGGATTTAGGGTGGCCTGGGGGGCAATTGCCTCCCTGCCCCCCGGCCCAGCCCGCCCCTGAGTATGGTATGATATTCCTGAAATATGCACTACTTGCCCTTGAGAAAGGCGGTTAGACCGCCGAAACGCGCGTTGGGCAGCTTGTTTCACGCTATTTTGATATGGCTTGGTAATCTGATAACTTCTTTTTGTCGACTGTACTGACGGCTCGTGGGATACCTCGCAGTCTGAGGTACAAACTAGAGGGACTACTATCACTCTGAGTTAGGAGCAGTTATGGTAATTGATTCTCCTGTTTAGCACTGTCTAGACTCAGTCTCTCGTTCTCACCACTTTTGTTTCCTCTATTTTTTGATCTTGCTATTCTTTCGATTTATTTTCCTTTGGTTGCATCAGATATACCAGGTATTTTGACAATTGGCAATAGATAAGCATACCTTAGGACTTTCGGAAGTTATTACAGGGAGTCCAGACCTTGGTTCTCCCTAGGACTGTTTAAATTGAGTGTATCCCCCTCTTTTTTGCTGTCTCCTGGCCTAAATCAGTGACAGATAAGGTTCCATGGGACTTATCAGCAACTATGTTTCTTCACAATTGTAACTTTGTTCAGATGCTTCACACACTAGTTGCATCTCTGTGATTATTGTTGCTGCTTGTATCCCATAAGGTTCTCTGCCGCACTGTTTGGCCAATTTACATTTACAGTCGCCTCCTATCATCATTATTTTGCTTTTATCCTCACAGTTTGGGATGATATAATAGATGTGTTTTTTTGATATTATTTTTTGATATAATTTGTTCTATTAAAGTCTTTGTTATTTTTGGTTTTACTGCTTTGATACTGATATTGGGGGTAGTGGTTGTGAGAGTAAGAACTCCGTTGTTTACGAGGAGCTTTTCTCACTCCCTTCCTTTTGTTGATAGTTATATATTCAGGGTCAAGCCCTATACTACCCCTGTAACCCCTCCTCAGCTATTGGTCAGAGTTTTCTCTTTGACTAGTAACTTATCTGTTCATATTCCTGAAATATATTTGAAATGGGCATTTATAGAAATTAAGTATTGTATCATATACTAACAGCTCGTTTTCTCCGTACTTTGGTATAGTTCTGAAAATCTTTTGGTTCAGGATATTTCCAAAACAACAAAAAAAAGTCTTAACTTCCTGTGTTCTGTCTTTGAAACTCTTTTTGCAATATACACTCTTTTATCTCTTTTTATCTGTTTAGTAAATTATTTTTAAGAATCATTTCAGTTTATGCTGACAGCATCCAGATGTTCATTTTTTCTGTAGTTTTTTTTTTTTACAAACCTGATATAAGACTTCTGATGTTCCCATGTTCTGTGTCGATGTTTAATATCACTAGTTTCTTGGAACACTGTTACATCTGTTTTAGCTTATACTTAATATTTTCCATCTATCTTGTAGCCTGACCTGTGTACATAAATGCTGTTTTTAGTACAATTATGTAATTCATTATTAAGTGAATCTTGAACAGTATTAGCATTCACTTTTTTTTTATATTTGCTGTCCAAGTGCTCGTGATATATACTACATGGCCATTGGAGCTTCCCATTTCCTAATACTGATCCTCCTCTTTCACTCTACCTTCAAGTTAGTGGTATCCACATAAGTCCATCCTTGCAAGCGTACTGTCTTGGCATCATACTTGACTCTGGCCTCACCTTTGAGCCTCAAATCCAGTATGTTGCCAAATCCAGTAGATTACATCTTAAAAACATAGACTGCATCCGCCCCTTTCTTACACAAGGAGCTTGTCCATGCTCTAGTAATTTCCCGTATGGATTATTGTAACCCTCTCCTAATTGGTCTTCCCAAAAGCCGTATTGCCCCTCTACAGTCTGTAATGAATGCTGCCGCCAGATTGATTTTCCTCTCTGTCAGTCCTTAAATTGGCTTCCTGTATCCTATAGGAGTCAATTTAAAGTGCTAACCCATACCTATAAAGCACTGAACAATTCTAGCCCCTCATATCTCTTCACAGATCCATAGGTATGCCCCTTCTCGGCAGGGCCGGCTGGGGATACAAAGCAGCCCTGGACAAAAAATGTATGCCAGCCCCATAAGTCACTGCGCCATATATTGTCGCGTGTAACATGTAAGGCTATGTCTTGCCATGACAGATGATTGAGTAATATATATATGCATGTCCCTACAGGCTTTTCAACGTAAACACTGACTTTTCAGAGAAAAGGCAGTGTTTACATTGCTTCAAAGTGACACCGCTAGTGACAGTCACTCAGATGGTCACTAGAGGTGCTTCCAGTGCACCTACATTCAGGGTCTCCACACTCTGTAGGTGCTGAACGTTCCCCATAGAGATGCATCTCTATGAGGAGAGGCTGATTGGTGTAACGTTTGCAGCCAATCCAATGGCAAAGCTTGATGATCTCAGCCATAGAGGCAGGGCCAGTCGAAGGGAGACCAGCTCGCTGCGTGGGAAAAAAAATGGTGAGCAAAAACACTATTTTTAAACACACATATACACTATGACAGACACAGAAACACACATATACCATGACAGATACACACACCATGACAGACAGACCATGACACAGAAAGACCCACACACACACCATGACACAGACAGACACACACAGACAGACACACACACATATACCATGACACATGACAGAGACACACACACCATGATGGACAGACACACCATGACACAGACATACACACACACCATGACAGACAGACAGACACACACACACACACCATGACACAGACAGACAGACACACACACACACCATGACAGACAGACACACATACACCATACAGACAGACACCATGACACAGACAGACACACACACCATGTCACAGACACACACATCATGACGGACAGACACACCATTACACAGACAGACACACACACACACCATGACAGACAGACACCATGACACAGACAGACACACACACCATGACACAGACAGACAGACACAGACACACACCATGACACAGACAGACACCATGGCACAGACAGACACCATGGCACAGACAGACAGACACACAAACACCATGACACAGACAGACCCACACAGACAGACACACACACATATACCATGACACACACACCATGACGGACAGACACACCATGACACAGACAGACAGACACACACCATGACAGACAGACACACACACACACACCATGACAGACAGACAGACACACACACACACACACACACACACCATGACAGACATACACACACACACACCATACAGACAGACACACACACCATGACACAGACACACACATCATGACGGACAGACACACCATGACACAGACAGACACAGACACACACACACACACACACACACACACACACACCATGACACAGACAGACACACACACACCATGACAGACAGACAGACACACACACACACACACACACACCATGACAGACAGACACCATGACACAGACACACACACACACCATGACACAGACAGACAGACAGACACACACACACACCATGACACAGACAGACAACATGGCACAGACAGACAGACACACACACACCATGACACAGACAGACCCACACAGACAGACACACACACATATACCATGACACACACACCATGACACAGACACACACCCCATGACAGAGACACACACACCATGACACAGACACACACACCATGATGGACAGACACAACATGACACAGACATACACACACACACACACCATGGCAGACACACACACCATGACAGAAAGACACACACACACACCATACAGACACCATGACACAGACAGACACACATATACCATGACACACACCCCATGACACAGATACACACACCATGATGGACAGACACACCATGACACAGACAGACACATACACACACACCATGACAGACAGACACACCATGACACAGACATACACACACACACACACACACCATGACAGACAGACACACCATGACAGACAAACACACACACACACACACCATGACAGACAGACACCATGACACACACAGACAGACACACACACAGACCATGACACAGACAGACACACACACACACACCATACAGACACACACCATGACACAGACAGACCCACACAGACAGACACACACACATATACCATGACACACACACCATGACACAGACACACACCCCATGACAGAGACACACACACCATGACACAGACACACACACCATGATGGACAGACACACCATGACACAGACATACACACACACACACACCATGGCAGACACACACACCATGACAGAAAGACACACACACACACCATACAGACACCATGACACAGACAGACACACATATACCATGACACACACCCCATGACACAGATACACACACCATGATGGACAGACACACCATGACACAGACAGACACATACACACACACCATGACAGACAGACACACCATGACACAGACATACACACACACACACACACACCATGACAGACAGACACACCATGACAGACAAACACACACACACACACACCATGACAGACAGACACCATGACACACACAGACAGACACACACACAGACCATGACACAGACAGACACACACACACACACCATACAGACACACACCATGACACACAGACAGACAAACTCACACTGACACACATTACTCCTACCTCCCAGGGGGTCGTGCAGTGCAGGAGGCTGCTGGGGCATGGGCACCTGTGCTGGCAGGTCTGCTGGCGGCTGCTGGGGGACTTGTACTGGCGGCCGCTGGGGGAGCTGCGCTGGCTCTGCTCTCCCGCCCTCGCGCGCTACTGAATGAGACCGGGGCCAGAATATGACGTCATATTCCGGCCTCGGTCTCATTCAGCTGCACGCTGGGGAGCAGAGACAGCGCAGCTCCCCCAGCGGCCGCCAGTACAAGTCCCGCCAGCAGACCCAGGTGTCTGCCCAGCCCCAGGTGCCGACGGCCCACCGGGAAATTTCCCGGTATCCCGGTGGGCCAGTCCAGCCCTGCTTCTCGGTCTCTCTACGCTCTGCTTCTGACCTTCTCCTTTCCTTTGCTTGCCCCCATATGGGAATGCAGGATGTCTCGCGGGCGGCTCCCTTCCTATGGTATAGCCTGCCTACAACCATCATACTCTCCCCTAGTCTTCAATATTTAAGAAGTGCCTTAAAACCCAGCTTATGGCTTCCCAGAGTAACCTCTACCTTACATACCTGTCTCTTGCTCTATCCTAAAGGGCAGCACTCTACTCTCTCCTCCAGCTCTGCTTCACTCCCACATTATTTGATTGCTATTTCCTGTCCTAATGTGTTTTATACCCCACTTCCTAAAGACTATAAGCTCGTCTAAACAGGGTCCTTTTCAACCTATCGTTCCTGTAAGTTTTTTTGTAATTGTCCTATTTATAGTTAAATCCACCCTCTCATAATATTGTAAAGCGTACGGAATCTCTTGGCGCTATATAAATGGCAATAATAATAATACTTTCAGAAACATTCATATTAGTATAGGGTTTGGCTGCCATTTTGCTACTATAACTGCTGCTAGGAAGACATTCCATTTGTTAATTTTCCTGGGAGGTCTGCATATCATCAAGCTCCTAGCTCTTGGGATCCACAGTAGCTGCATCAGGGCCCTGGTATGTGGTCACACAAACGCTGGTGCTCAACACCAGGAGGCATATGGTTACCCTGCACCAGGCCCTGATGGTCCATTTCCACGCTGAGACTCCCTTCATCATCATCAGGCACTCAGGGTTCCCGGTCTCCGTACCACCACCCGTGACAATTCCATGTTGAATTGTCCAAACGCAACACAGTCAAAGTTTCACCCAACCACTACAACAACCTTGGCCGAAAAGAGTTCCATGGGATCAGGGTCAATCCTGCTCTCTCTCCTTAATCCCTATGTATATTTAAACAATGGAGGTCATTTAGTTACTCCAATGGCCATTGGAGGGAATGCCCGCCTGCCAACGTCAAGGCAGACCCCCCTAAGCAGGTCCTACACTGACCCTTCAGCCTGCTTCCTTGAGCTTCTGGTAAAAATATCTTGAATGAGACAGAGAGGGGTATTTTTTATATACACCCCTAAAAACTCATTAACCCTTAATAGGTAACCCATGGGATGGGCAGCAGCATTGTAACAAGGCTGTGTGATACAAACAGTGAATACAAATACAAAAAGATAAGTCCTGCACTCACTCCCATCACTACTGGGCGGCAGCAATGACTACAGTACACATCAGCCCCAATATAAAGTAAAAACCAAAGAAAAAAAAGTTATCTGCGCTCTCTCCTTAATCCCTATGTATATTTAGACAAATGGAGGTCATTTAGTTAATCTTGGGGGGCCAGAGTTCCAGAGTAGTTGTAGTGTGGTCCCGCTGATAGCGTCTGGATACCCCGGCTCTCAAGAAGGGGAGCAAAGGGTAGGAGAGCTTAGTGGATCATAGTCTTTTATGAGTGAGTTCATCACAATAATTGAGATGTTGTTGCTCATAGATATTTCTATTAGAAAATAATAGTGCTTAAAGTGACACTATAAGTCACCAGAACAGCCACAGCTTAATGTAGTTGTCCTGGTGAGTATAATCATTGCCTTCAGGCATTTTCATGCAAACACTGAGTCTTCAGAGAAACTGCTAGGGACATCTCCAATCGGTCCTAGGGACACCTCCAGTTGGCCACTCTTCAGATGGCCACTGGAGGTGCTACCTGGGGCAGTGCTGCATAGTAAGCAGCACTGCCGTTCAGCGTCTCCACACTCTGCATGGAGACGTTGCACTTTCCTAATTGAGATGCAGGTGCTGATTGGCCAAAACGGCATTTGGCCTCGCCCCCATCCCACCTCCTTTGCGGTTTTCAGCTTTCCCTATGGGAAAGCATTGGATTGGTTAAAAAAACTGAAATTCTAATAATGTCACCAAGGAGGCGGATTGGGGGCATGGGCAATGTAGGCGGACCTGAGTGGTGCTGGATATAAGGTGAGTTTCAGCAATTTTCTAAGGGGGTTAAGGGGAGGCAAGCCACCTAAATGGTGGATTAAACACTATAGGATCAGGAATACATGTTTGTGTTCCTGACCCTATACTGTTCCTTTAAAGTTGACTGTGGCAGTTGTAGCAAGTTGTAACTGCAGCATAAATTAGCCATATTTTAAGACACTAAACCCTGCTAATACTGATTTTTTTATTTTATCCCTGGAGAATGCATGACTGTTTGTGTGTTTTCTATTGATCTGTCAGTTATTAACTAACAAATGGATCCAAGGCTGCATTTACATGTCGGGTGCTTGTAGGTACAAAATTCGAAGGCACTCCCGGGTGTTAAAGATAATGTTAAAAGTGGTCAGAGTCAAGGGGGTGTCAGTTTAGAGAGGAATTCAGATCACTGTTAGTTGACAAAGGTTGTTTCGTGTTAAGAGGATTCAAAGTTGAGAGGGTTTCTGGTTGTCGGATAAGGGATAAAGACACACACACACACTGACTGACATACAGATACCCACACTGACAGACATACACAGACAGACATTCAGATACACCCGCAGACACACACTGACAGACATACAGATACACACACTGACAGACATAAACAGACTGACATACAGATACACACACACAGACCCACACACTGACAGGCATACATATGTCTGTCACATACACTGACAGACATACTGATATACACACACTGACAGACATACAGAAACACACACAGACAGACATACAGATACACACACACAGACACACACACTGACAGGCATACACACACACTCACTCACAGACATACAGATACACACACATACACTCAGAGGCGGCTCTCTAATTAGGCAATTTAGGCGGCCGCCTAAGGCCTCGCACTGATGGGGGCCTCGCGGCCGCCTAAATCGCCATAGGGCAGTGACATGTCGGATCCTCGGTCACGGACCGAGGACCCGACACAGGAGGGGGACCGGCGGCTTGCCCTTAATGCCGCCGGGTGCGAGGCCCCTCCTATGCCTGCCCGGGAGAGAGCCAGCCTGTCTGCAGCTCCGCCGAGTGCAGAGCTGCAGACTGAGGGGGTCTCGCGATCTTAGCCAGTCAGAGCGTTGCCGCGGGTTACCACGGCAACGCTCTGATTGACTGCGATCGCGAGACTAGACTAACCACGTGGTCTGCAGCTCTGCACCCGGCGGAGCTGCAGACCATGAAGGGAGCCCACCAGACCACCAGGGAATCGGGATACAGCGTACCCACCGGACCACCAGGGAATACATTTATTATCAAGGTATTTGTGACCCCTGCACAGCCACCTTACCACCCTCTGCCCCTACCACCTTACCACCCTCTGCCACCTTACCATCCCTTGCCACAGCCACCTTACCACCATCTGCCCACCTACCCTATCACTGCCCTCCTACCACCCTCTGCCCCCTGCCACAGCCACCTTACCACCCTCTGCCCCTACCACCCCTTGCCACAGCCACCTTACCACCCTCTGCCCACCTACCCTATCACTGCCCTCCTACCACCATTTGCCCCCTACCACCCCTTGCCACAGCCACCTTACCATCCCCTGCCCACCTACCCCATCACTGCCCTCCTACCACCCTCTACCCCCTACCACCCTCTGCCACAGCCACCATACCACCCTCTGCCACCTTACCACCCTCTGCCCACCTACCCTATCACTGCCTTCCTACCACCCTGTGCCACAGCCACCTTACCACCATCTGCCCCCTACCACTCCCTGCCCCAGCCACCTTACCACCCTCTGCCACCTTACCACCCCTTGCCACAGCCACTTTACCACCCTCTGCCCACCTACCCTATCACTGCCCTCCTACCACCCTCTGCCACCTACCACCACCTGCCCAATCCACCTTACCACCCTCTGCCACCATACCACCCTCTGCCCCTACCACCCCTTGCCACAGCCACCTTACCACCCTCTGCCCACCTACCCTATCACTGCCCTCCTACCACCCTTTGCCCCCTACCACCCCTTGCCACAGCCACCTTACCATCCCCTGCCCACCTACCCCATCACTGCCCTCCTACCACCCTCTGCCCCCTACCACCCCCTGCCACAGCCACCATACCACCCTCTGCCACCTTACCACCCTCTGCCCACCTACCCTATCACTGCCCTCCTACCACCCTCTGCCACAGCCACCTTACCACCCTCTGCCCCCTACCACTCCCTGCCCCAGCCACCTTACCACCCTCTGCCACCTTACCACCCCTTGCCACAGCCACTTTACCACCCTCTGCCCACATACCCTATTACTGCCCTTCTTCCACCTTACCACCCTCTGCCCCTACCACCCCTTGCCACAGCCACCTTACCACCCTCTGTCCCTACCACCCCCTGCCACAGCCACCTTACCGCCCTCTGCTCCAACCACCCCTTGCCACAGCCACCTTACCACCCTCTGCCCCCTACCATCCCCTACCCTATCACTGCCCTCCTACCACCCTCTGCCCTCCTACCACCACCTGCCCAATCCACCTTACCACCCTCTGCCCTCCTACCACCCACTGCCCTCCTACCACCCTCTGCCCTCTACCACCCCCTGCCACAGCCACCTTACCGCCCTCTGCCCCAACCACCCCTTGCCACAGCCACCTTACCACCCTCTGCCCCCTACCATCCCCTACTCTGTCACTGCCCTCCTACCACCCCCTGCTCTGTCACAGGACCCCTACCACCCTAGCCACCTTCTGCCCCCCTACACTGTCTCTGCCCTCCTACCACCCTCTACCCCAGTCACCCTCTGCCCTCCTACCACCCCTGTCATGTCACAGACCCCCTGCCACAGCCACCTTACCAACCTCTGCCCCCCTACCAACCCCTACCCTGTCACTGCCCTCCTACCACCACCTGCTCCAGCCCCCATCGCCCTTTGCCCCAGCCCCCCTACCACCCCAACCCTGTCACAGCCGCCCCACCACCCCTACCCTGTCACAGTCTGCCATCTCCTACCCTTTCACAGCCAACTTCCCTGTCAAAGCCCCCCTACCACCACCTGCCCTGTAACACCACTCCTACCACCACTGCCCTCTCACAGCCCCCACCCTCTCACAGCTCCCACTGCTATGTCACAGCCCCACCACACCCTGTCACCCGACACCCACCCTATCACAGCCTTCCCACACACACACCCCTTGACACACACACACGCGTTGTCACAGCCTTCCTCCGCACACCTTGTCATTGCCCATCCATACCCTATCATGACATTACCACATGCACTGACACCCCGACACACATTGTCAACCCCTACACATACACTATTACCATTCACAAACACTTTCAGTCCCCACACACTGTCACCCCCTACACCCAGCCAAACTTACATAACCCCTCCTAATCCTGTCACTCTCATCCACTCCAACTATACCAAACTCACCTGCCCTTGCTTTGACACACTTACCCTATAACATTAACCCCCCCCCCCAATCCTGTCAGACTCACCTTCTCTTGCACTGTCACACTCACCCCCCAACCCTGTCATACTCGTCCTTTATCAGTCTGTCCCACTCACCCCCTTCACCCTGCCACACTCACCCTACCACATAAACCCTTACAATCCTGTTCTCCAACTGTGCAACACTCAATGCAAACCCTGTCACACACAGGTAGAAAAAGCCAGATACACTCAGAAATACACACACTGGCACTGATGTATACACGAATGCAAGGCTATGTAACCATACCCCTCAGTTGTGTATTAACGATTGGCATACTTGCTAATTAAATTTGTTTATTGCAAATTAAGTTCGTTTGCATATTATGCTATAACTACAGTCAGAGAGATCACAATGCCACGGCACAGGGAGCCGCGACACTGCAAGCCTCTGAACAATGAATACAGAGACTAGCTCTCTGTATCCAGCGCTGCAAGCTTGTCCTTCAATACAACTACAGCACCTTATGCACACAATGCAACCCCTATTATTTTATTTTTTTACTTTGGGTGTTAGTGGGGGCCTCATGTTTAAGTTTCGCCTAAGGC
This sequence comes from Pelobates fuscus, assembly GCF_036172605.1. NCBI lineage: Eukaryota > Metazoa > Chordata > Amphibia > Anura > Pelobatidae > Pelobates > Pelobates fuscus. Next base: position 191,507,688 of record NC_086318.1, read on the forward strand.
CTCATAAAGTCTAGAGCCGCCACTGCATACACTAACAAACATACAGATATACACACACTGACAGACAGACATACAGTTACACACACATACACTGACAAACATAGATATACACACACTGACATACATTATTTTTTACTGCATTTAAAGAGATTAAATATGTTATTTATTTTTTAAGCAATACTCGTCAGTTATCACTACTATTTTTTAGGTTGGCAACTATTAGTCTTCTTTGTAGGTTCCTGAAATGTAAATTATAATGTAGCAATGGAAACCACTATAGATGCATATTATGACTTATGTCAGGGGCGTATTAGCCGCGAGGCAAACAAGGCATTTGCCTTGGGCGGCATTTTCCAGGGGGCGGCAAAAAACGCCGCCCCCAAATGCCCAGGGCAAATGCCTTGTTAGCCTTGCGGCTAACTGACATGCCGTCTGGGCGGTCTGCTGGGCGGCGCTGGCGGGCGGTCGGCGAGGGAGCACTTCCTCTGAGCTGTCTGCTCAGCTCCCTCGCGCGCCGCAGAGTGAGGCTGGGAGCCGGAATATGACGTCATATTCCGGCTCCGCCTCCCAGCCTCACTGTGCGGCGCGCGAGGGAGCTGAGCAGACAGCTCAGAGGAAGTGCTCCCTCGCCGGCCGCCCGCCCACGCCGCCCAGCAGCCACTGGACCACCAGGGAGAAATAAGACCCCCCCAGCATTCCCAAAGGTAAGGAGGCTGGGGGGGGGGTAAATTTAAAAAAAAAATTGTTAAATATGTGAGTGAGTGAGTATGTGTGAATGTCTGTTAGTGTGTGTGTGTGTGTATGTCTGTTAGTGTGTCTGTGTGTGTATGTCTGTTAGTGTGTGTCTGTTAGTGTGTGTGTATGTATGTCTGTTAGTGTGTGTGTGTATGTATGTCTGTTAGTGTGTGTGTGTCTGTTAGTGTGAGTGTGTGTGTATCTGCTAGTGAGTGTGTGTCTGTTAGTGAGTGTGAGTGTGTCTGTAAGTGTGTGTGTGTGTTTCTGTTAGCGAGTGTGTGTTTCTGTTAGCTAGTGTATGCGTATCTGTAAGTGAATGTGTGTGTGTGTGTGTGTGTATTTAGAAGGCGGGGAAGGGTGGGGGTGGTGTGGGCGGGGGGAAGGGTTGGATGGGGGTGGCGTGGGCGGGAGGGGGGCGCCTGAGTTTTGTCCTGCCTAGGGCAGCACAAAACCAGGATACACCACTGACTTATGTATAAGTGTGTTTCAGCTCTTGGCATAATTTAGAGTTTTAGGAATCACCAGTAAATTGCTACAGCAGGGGTATCACAAAAAGACCTGCTACCAAACTTGGTCCTTAAAGACGCCTCATTATCCAGAGCCTAGGGCCAGTGTAGGCAATCTTCGACACCTGTTCTGGACTACATCTCCCTTAATGCTTTGCCAGCATTGGCATTGCCTTGCCAAAAAGGGATATTTTACTTTTGTCGGGATCTGTTTCCAGGGCAGGGCACATTCAGAATATTTTTAGCAGCTTAATTTGCCATCTGTGTAACTGAAACATTGTTGAGAATGAAACTAACATATCTTACTTACACAAACTAACTCATAAATGCTTGCGATGTTATATAATCTCGCGTTATTATGAGTTTAATTCATGTTAAGTATACGTCCTTGGTGTTTCAGCACCCCTACTCTGTTGGATCCTCACAGCAGACAAGCAATGTTTAGAACATTTACTCATTCTACAAATTATCTTTATCATGATTTCCTAGAAAATGGACACAGGGACATTTGGACCCCCCTAAAAACTCAACAGGTGCAGTTTTTACAAACAGGCTGCTGGAAATAACAAGGATGACACTAAACACTGAGTAGATGACATTAACCAGAACATTGCTAACCAGTAGCCAACAGCAGCCTGCCACCAACAGACAGTTACTAGTAACCAGGGGGCAGACTAATCAATTTTCCTTTTATTTTGTAAATGTTTAATATTCTTACGTCTATTTTTAAATAGTAAACACTGAATAATCCCAGAATATTTTTTTTATTTCTAAAATATTTTACCAGGAAAGATACATTGAGATTTCTCTCATTTTCAAGTATGCGTGGCATGTCATGATTCCCTTTTATTCCAGAAGTTTGGTCCTTAAGGGGTTAAGTTAATGGCATTAAGCACCAACAGGGAATTCTCATGACAATTTCCATTCTTGTATATATGCTATCTAATGGCGTTCACACAGAATGATATATGAAGCATCAGTTTCTCTTGGTAATACTGACGTTCACAAAAAAATTAAATTTTCACTTCCCAGGGTTGTCTGCTAAATAGGTCCTGCAGTCCTGACACTTTATAGGCTTTGTAAATTCTTAGACTGTAACCAAAACATGTCTAATTGACAACTATTTTGTTCAGGAATTACCAATAAAAATGCAATATTCAAATACTTCATTGAATCCAAAGTAATTCAATAAAGTGTTAAGTAATAAAACATGGTTTACTGTGCAGGGAGCTTTTCTCACTGAAACAGTAGCCGGAAGGTATAGTAAGTAAGATTTTTTTTTTTACTTTCTTTCCATTTGTTTTCTCCCTCTTTTCCAGCTATCTTTATTCAAGCAATTTTCTTTATTCAATTTTTATATTGATGTGAATTTGCCAGCACACAATATATTTTCTAAATTTATAATTTGCCATCCTTTTGTTCATTATACAGAATATTAATGTCCTACAGTTACAAAATAAAAAATAAATAAAAATAAACTACAGAATACTTTGATATCATCTGCTTTTGGTTACAATGTCTCAGAAAGTCATATTACATTACTAGTGTAGCTACATCAATGGATGCATTTAAGCAATATTCCACACATACGGATTGCAGACATACATGCACATGTATGCTGATCTAGCAATAAAAACTACCATATTTAACTGTTTTAGAACGGATTGTTCAGTTTATCGTGCCATATGCTACTCTTAATATTCTTTGTGACTTCACCAGGGCCGTCTTTAATGCAGGGAAAAGGGGGCAGTTTCCTCTGGCCCAGTTACTCCTGGGGGGCCCAAAGCAGCTGCCCGTTTGCCCTCTATCAACAACAATTTATTTTAGGATCACCATCCTACAATAAATTGTTGTTGGCAGCGGGAATGCACACTACAGGGGCCCACGGTGTGGCCCCTAGCACTTAGGGCCACCCAGTGGGCTTTCTTTTATCAGCAAGGGCATTTGCCATCGGGTGCTGTGGCCCTTTAACAGCACGACCAGACTCCTTGCTTTGTGGCAGCCTGGGAGGAAGTGATGGCATGTCACTTCCTCCCACCTAACTCAGAGCTGTGCAGGAGGAAGGAAGAGGAATAATCCGGAGTAAGCAGCATGGAGGGGGCCAGGCTGGGAGAGCCAGCACACGGGACCCCAGGGAAGACAAACTCCACCAAAAGGTAAGAAACTGGAGGGTGGATATCAAAGTGTAGAATGTGTGGCTGAGTGTGTGTGTCTGTCTGTGTGTGTCAGTATGTCTGTCAGTGTATTGTGTGTATGTGTGTGTTAGCGTGTCTGAGTGTATGTGTCAGTCTGTCTGTGTGTGTGTGTCTCAGTATGTCTGTCAGTGTATTGTGTGTGTTACTGTGTCTGAGTTGTGTCAGTATGTCTGTCAGTGTATGTGTCTGTGTGTTAGTGTGTTTGAGTTGTGTCAGTATGTCTGTCAGTGTATTTGTTTGTGTATTAGTGTGTCTGAGTGTGTGTGTCAGTGTATGTTTGTCTGTGTCAGTGTATGTGTGTGTGTGTCAGTATGTCTCTCAGTGTATGTCTCTTTATGTGTTAGTGTGCCTGTGTGTGTGTCAGTGTGTCTGTCAGTGTATGTCTCTGTGTGTATGCGTTAGTGTATCTGTGTGTGTATCAGTATGTCTGTTATTGTATGTATCTGTGTGTGTGTGTTAGTGTTATGTCTGTCAGTGTGTCTGTCAGTGTATGCTTGTGTGTGTCAGCATGTCTGTCTGTGTATCTGTCAGTGTATGTATCTGTGTGTCTTAGTATGTCTATGTGTCTGAGTGTGTGTGTCAGTATGTCTGTCAGTGTATGTGTGTCTGAGTGTGTATCAGTATGTCTGTCTGTGTGTCTGTCAGTATGTCTGTCAGCATATGTGTCTGTTAGTCTGTGTCAGTATGTGTCTGTGCATCTTTATGTTGTCAATGTGTGTATCTGTATCTGCATGTTTTCATTGTGTGTGTGTGTGTGTAAATATCTGTGTGTGTAGGTGTTAGTGTGTATATCTGTACATCTGTATATAGTCAGTGTAATAGAGCTTCCTGTACCCGGTTGGGTACCTCTGCCGACGGATGCTCCTAGTGCTCACCGAGGACTCCAAGCACTCCACCAGACACCATCAGCACTGCAGTCCCCACGTCCATCGTTACAGCTTGGCTGGGAACTCGCCGTCTCCTACTCCCCCTGGACCTACGACAAGGCTCCAGGTTCCAGTGAGTGAACCTATTTTCCTCCTGAGAGTCAAGCAGGAACAGCTCTTAAAAGAGCTTAGTGATAATATTGCCTGGGGAGTATAGTGATATAGCAATCCCCAGGGTAGTTGCAGCCTTTTCCCCTACACATGAGACAAGACTCTATGTTGAGGGTAAAACAGGAACTGAAGGTTTAATGGGGCACACTGGCCTTTTATACAAGTTTCCCAACAAGGGCGCCACCCAGGTGGACCTTGTTGGGCTCAGGGACACAAGATCAACAAGCCAATAAAAACAGAGTTCTATATTCAGACACTCCCATACAGTGCATACAATCCCTCCCCTCTGTTTGGGAGATAATTGAGTTAATTACTGTATCAACTCAATTATCAACTCTGTTTGGAATGGAAATAAACTGTACAAAAAAGATGGTTTGCATCTTTCTCAAAAGGGAACAAATGTTCTCAGTGAGCAGTTCAGAGGTTTTGCTAGGATGTATTTAAACTAGGAGGGGGGGGCAAAAGGGTGATAAAACATCAATCCAATTGTCCCCCAAAACAAGGACAGAAGGTGCCTGTAGCAAGTGTGTTAAAAAATGATAAGCTTAGAGTCATGTCTACAAATGCTCGCAGTTTAGGGAATAAGATCCATGAACTTGTGGCAATAATGGCAACTGATAGTGTAGATTTAGTCGCTGTTACTGAGACATGGTATAATGAGAAAAATGACTGGGACATAGCAATACCAGGGTACTCTTTATATAGAAAAGACAGGGAAGGCAAGAAAGGGGGAGGGGTGGCCCTGTATGTAAAGAATAGCATAAAATCTAGCCTAATAAAGGTTAGTGAGGCGAACATAGAGTCAGTTTGGGTTACGTTAGAATTTGGTAATCACACAGTAACTCGTGTAGGTGTGATTTATAGGCCCCCAGGACAAATTGAAGAGTTAGATAATCTACTAGTTGAAGAAATAGCTAAAATGACAATGAAGGGGGAAGTTATCATCATGGGTGACTTTAATCTTCCTGATATAAATTGGAAAACAAAAATAGCTACTTGTGCCAGGAGCACACATATTCTAAACTCCCTACTGGGATTGTCTCTAAAACAAGTCGTTGAGGAGCCAACTCGTAAAGAGGCCATACTAGATTTAGTGTTAACAAATGGAGATTTGGTATCAGATATTACTGTAGGTGAAAGTTTAGGATCCAGTGATCATCAGTCAGTGTGGTTTAATATAAGAACAGTGACTGAGTCACACCACACAAAAACAAAAGTTTTAGACTTTAGAAAAACAGACTTTTCCAAAATTAGAATATGTGTAAAGGAGTCATTATCAGACTGGAGCAATTTAAATGGAGTCCAAAATAAATGGGATTATTTAAAAGTTGCACTACTGAAGGCAACAGAAAATTGCATTAGGCTTGTCAGTAAAAGCAAAAAAATCAAGAAACCACTGTGGTACTCCACAGATGTAGCCAAAATAGTAAAAAACAAAAAGTTAGCATTTAGTAATTATAAAAAAACCCAGAGTGAGGAAGACAGAATGACCTATAAGATTAGGCAGAAAGAGGCTAAGCAAGTTATAAGAGCTTCCAAATCACACACAGAAGAGAAAATAGCACAGTCAGTAAAAAAGGGGGACAAAACCTTTTTTAGATACATAAATGAGAAAAGAAAAGTAAAACAAGGATTAGTTAGATTAAAAACAAAAGAAGGAAGGTATGTAGATGAGGATAAAGGTCTAGCTGACTGCCTCAATGAATATTTTTGTTCGGTATTTACAGATGAAAATGAAGGAAAGGGACCTCAGTTAAGAAAAAGGATAAATGAGTCATTTATTACACGTGAGTTTACAGAGGAAGAGGTTCTATTTCAACTGTCAAAAGTAAAGACAAATAAGTCAATGGGACCTGATGGAATACACCCAAAGCTATTAAAAGAGCTTAGTGGTGTACTAGCAAAACCATTAACAGATTTATTTAACCAATCATTGATAACAGGAGTAGTCCCAGAAGATTGGAAGTTAGCGAATGTTGTGCCCATTCACAAGAAAGGTAATAGGGAGGAGTCGGGCAACTATAGGCCAGTAAGCCTAACTTCAGTAGTGGGGAAAGTGATGGAAACCATGTTAAAGGATAGGATTGTTGAACATCTAAAAACACACGGATTTCAAGATCAGAGACAACATGGGTTTACTTCAGGGAGATCATGCCAAACTAATCTTATTGATTTTTTTGATTGGGTAACTAAAATTATAGATCAGGGTGGTGCAGTAGACATTGCTTACCTCGATTTCAGTAAGGCTTTTGACACTGTTGCACATAGAAGGCTTATCAACAAACTACAATCTTTGAGTTTGGATTCCAATATTGTTGAATGGGTAAGGCAGTGGCTGAGTGACAGGCAACAGAGGGTTGTAGTCAATGGAGTATATTCGAAGCTTGGGCTTGTCACCAGTGGGGTACCTCAGGGATCTGTACTTGGACCCATTCTCTTTAATATTTTTATTAGTGATATTGCAGAAGGTCTTGATGGTAAGGTGTGTCTTTTTGCGGATGATACTAAGATATGTAACAGGGTTGATGTTCCAGGAGGGATAAGCCAAATGGAAAATGATTTAGGTAGACTAGAAAAATGGTCAGAGTTGTGGCAACTGACATTTAATGTGGATAAGTGCAAGATAATGCATCTTGGATGTAAAAACCCAAGGGCAGAGTACAGAATATTTGATAGAGTCCTAACCTCAACATCTGAGGAAAGGGATTTAGGGGTGATTATTTCTGATGACTTAAAGGTAGGCAGACAATGTAATAGAGCAGCAGGAAATGCTAGCAGAATGCTTGGTTGTATAGGGAGAGGTATTAGCAGTAGAAAGAGGGAAGTGCTCATGCCATTGTACAGAACACTGGTGAGACCTCACTTGGAGTACTGTACACAGTACTGGAGACCCTATCTTCAGAAGGATATTGATACCTTAGAGAGAGTTCAAAGAAGGGCTACTAAACTGGTTCATGGATTGCAGGATAAAACTTACCAGGAAAGGTTAAAGGATCTTAACATGTATAGCATGGAAGAAAGACGAGACAGGGGGGATATGATAGAAACATTTAAATACATAAAGGGAATCAACACAGTAAAGGAGGAGACTATATTTAAAAGAAGAAAAACTACCACAACAAGAGGACATAGTCTTAAATTAGAGGGACAAAGGTTTAAAAATAATATCAGGAAGTATTACTTTACTGAGAGGGTAGTGGATGCATGGAATAGCCTTCCAGCTGAAGTGGTAGAGGTTAACACAGTAAAGGAGTTTAAGCATGCGTGGGATAGGCATAAGGCTATCCTAACTATAAGATAAGGCCAGGGACTAATGAAAGTATTTAGAAAACTGGGCAGACTAGATGGGCCGAATGGTTCTTATCTGCCGTCACATTCTATGTTTCTATGTTTCTATCTCCAAACGAAAAATACAGGTTTTTGCACATTTTTGAAAACTCCGCAAAAACATAAGAGAACCTCACAAAACATTTCCTGATAGCCCTGATCTGGGGGAACAACATACTTAAAAATCACCCAGATTGGTTCAGGGGTTAAAAAGTTAGCTGGAGGTCTCTTTTTGACCCACCGCACGAATGACTTCATGCCCAAAACAGTTCCAGAGAATTAGGCTGTGCGGCCAGTCCATTTCAACAGTCAAAGTCATATTCAAATAGTCGAACGGAGCCGTTCGTGCACAGAGTCAGTAAGTGTATATGGTTCGGTATACGAACGGCGACCACCCAGCCATTCGTCAATTAAGCTACGGTTAACCACAGCTTCTGGGAGGTTAACGAGCAGCACACTCCACTTGTGGGGGTCTGGCTGTTCAACAGTTTGTTAAGTAAACGAACACCATAAGCCTAATCCATTCGGTAAGTCCCATATACTGAACCATAGAAAGGGAAAAAGGCACAGTGTTTTTAGCCCAAAGCTCACCGCAGTGCCTTAGTCACAGGGCAAGAGGCTGGCAATCATGCCCCTCCAAAAACCAGTGGCGAGGACACTTTCGCCACAGTCAGTGTGAATATCTGTGTATCTGTGTGTCTCTGTATAGGCATGTGTTTCGGGTTGTGTGTGTGTGTGTGTGTATGTGTGTGTCTGTATGTGTGTCAGTATATCTGAGTATCTTTATGTAAGCAGTGTGTGTATCTACTTGTGTGTCAAGTTGTGTATTTGTGTGTATGCATCTGTGTCAGTATGTGTGGCAGTGAATGTGTATACATCTCCGCATTCAAACGCCAACACTACACAAAAATACATCTCTGCATTCAAACTTCAACACAACATACATACACACTACTGCATTGAAACATTACCTCTACATACTATCACACCTCTGTGTTAAACACAAAAATTAAATATAAAAACAACCCTCCATTCAAAAATGAACACCACACATAAATGCATTCAAACGCCAACACCACATACAAACACACCCCTACATTCACACAAACATACTCCATACAAAACCATGCTTTCATTCAAACACACAAACACTGCCCATTGCTAAATGCAACCTTTCACGCATGGGAAAATGGTAGAGCCCCAGCAGTCAAAGCATTGTTGGAGTTTCATGACGGGTGGGGATCTACCTTTTGGCCACCCTTGCGATAGTGGGGCCCAAAAAAGTTCTTGCACCAGGGCCCTCTCTACTTTAGTTCCGCCACTGCGTTGTAGTGGAGGACGTGACTGCATGCCAGAGAGTGTGGGGGACAGGATCTAGGGGGCCCAAGCAAATGCTTGCCCAGGGTCCAACCATTATTAAAAACAGCCCTGTTTGACAACTGAGAAAGTAAGGGAGGGACATGTGCCTAGAAGTGTCTTCAAAAAATAGTTCTCTGTTTAAGACAGAATATTCATCAATTAGCAAGAAAAGAAATCTGATGTGAAACTGAAATGTATTTTAGTCTGTCTGAAATCCTAATAAAGGAGCACCTGATTGGAGAGGTTTGGACTGAATTTTTTTTTTTCTCTATACCGGGTTTGGTGGAACCCAGTGCACCCTCTTTGTATATTTTTACCACAATATGTCATTTTAGCATTCCTTTCTTCCCACATCTGTTTCCTCCTACATACGCTTTCTTTATCTCTGCTAAAATGTAATGCACAGGGCTTCTTTCACCATGTATTCCATTTACTAAGCTTGTGTCTTTTATTTAGAGTATTATAATTCTCATTATAAGACCTACCGTATATACTCGAGTATAAGCCGACCCGAATATAAGCCGAGGCCCCTAATTTTACCCCAAAAAACTGGGAAAACTTATTGACTCGAGTATAAGACTAGGGTGGGAAATGCAGCAGCTACTGGTAAATTTCTAAATAAAATTAGATCCTAAAAAAATTATATTAATTGAATATTTATTTCCAGTGTGTGTATATAATGAATGCAGTGTGTGTGTATGAATGCAGTGTGTGTGTATGAGTGCAGCGTGTGTATGAATGCAGTGTGTGTGTATGAATGCAGTGTGTGTGTATATGAGTGCAGTGTGTGTGTATATGAGTGCAGTGTGTGTATGAGTGCAGTGTGTGTATGAGTGCAGCGTGTGTATGAGTGCAGTGTGTGTATGAATGCAGTGTGTGTATGAATGCAGTGTGTGTATGAGTGCAGTGTGTGTGTATGAGTGCAGTGTGTGTATGAATGCAGTGTGTGTGTGTGTATATGAGTGCAGTGTGTGTGTGTATGAGTGCAGTGTGTATGAATGCAGTGTGTATGAATGCAGTGTGTATGAATGCAGTGTGTATGAATGCAGTGTGTGTGTGTGTATGAGTGCAGTGTGTATGAGTGCAGTGTGTATGAGTGCAGTGTGTATGAGTGCAGTGTGTGTGTGTATGAGTGCAGTGTGTATGAATGCAGTGTGTGGATGAGTGCAGTGTGTGTGTATGAGTGCAGTGTGTGTGTGTGTGTATGAGTGCAGTGTGTATGAGTGCAGTGTGTGTGTGTGTGTGTGTATGTGTGTGTTGCAGAGCCTTGGGGGGGTGGCAATTTTTTTTTTTTTTGACATTATTTTAATATTTTTTTTTCATTATTTTTTTTTATTTACTTATTATTTTTTTAATTATTTTCATATTTTTTTATTATTATTTATTATTTGTAATGTTATTTTTTTTTTATTATTATTTTATTATTAATTTATTTTTGTTTCGTCCCCCCTCCCTGCTTGCTAGCTGGCCAGGGAGGGGGGCTCCTTCCCTGGTGGTCCAGTGGGGTTGGTAGTTCAGTGGGGGGGGCTGTGGGGGCTGCAGAGATGTTACTTACCTTTCCTGCAGCTCCTGTCAGCTCTCTCCTCCTCCGCGCCGTCCGGTCAGCTCCCTCTGTCAGCTCACACTGTAAGTCTCGCGAGATTTACACTGGGAGCTGACCGAGGTGCTGAACGGACGGCGCGGAGGAGGAGAGAGCTGACAGGAGCTGCAGGAGAGGTAAGTAACATCTCTGCAGCCCCCAGTCTGTATTATGGCAATGCAAATTGCCATAATACAGACTATTGACTCGAGTATAAGCCGAGTTGGGGTTTTTCAGCACAAAAAATTTGCTGAAAAACTCGGCTTATACTCGAGTATATACGGTATTTAAATCATGTAGTAAAAAGTGAGCAATTTCCATTTTGCATACATTTAGAATTGCATAAGGCTTTTTCATATACCTTTTCACTGATTTACATCTTGTAGTACATACTTGGAATAGTTTACTTGCGGTTTACATCCAGTAACAAACTCTTTGAAAATTACTATAAACGTTACCAGAATGGACGATCTGTCCCCAATGTTGGCTTGGTTATTGTTTACAATTATCTTGAATTTCAGCAGCCATTTTAGTTACTCTATCAGAAAGTCACTCCTGCATGAAAAATAAATAGAGGAATCTAGTTAGTTTTCATTTTAGGAAGCAACAGTAAAAGGAAGGAAAAATAAAGCAGAGATGGAGGCATTGGTATTTGGAGTATTTCCGAATTTTGACTGAATGTTTAGAAGGTATGTTGGATGGGTGGGGCTCATGTTGAAATTGCCTGGCATTAATTGATGTGTATACATGGCGGGGGATAATAGTGTGGCTGTGGATAATGTGTGTGGATGGAAAACTGTCATTATGGGTTTGGATATATGGCTGTGAGAAACTCAAAAGTAACCAAAATAAAACCCAAAAGGGAAAAAAAACATGTGAATATCACCAAAAAAAGAATAATGAATATATACAACCTGTATATAAATGATACAAGCAATACATCAATATGTATCTAGGAAGGAAATAAAAATATAGTGCAGTAATCAGCAGGATAGGTGGGGGTGGTAGAGAACTCACTGAATAGATGAAAAATTAGGCATTTCTCCCTCTCAAATGTGGTGAGAAAATGAATAGAAGCGGTCTTCAGAGCGTAGTCTTCTTGATCTCTCAAAAATGGAAAAATAGAGAAAAGAAATAGTGCAGATGGTATTAAAAAAGGAAATTTATTGAACACTTTTGCACTTACAAGATTTCAAATGACAATCAGCATATCTCCATTTACAGTGTGATATCTGGACTTCAGTAGACCGCAAGAAGCTCCAGAGATGAATATGAATGAAGATGAATAAAACTTTTATTTGTATTTGTTATTATTCATCTCTGGAGCTTTTTGCAGTCTGCTAAAGCCCGGATACATTGAGATATGCCTTATTTTTCATTCATTCAGTGAGTTCTCTTCCACCCTCACCCCCACCACTTTATTTTTATTTCTTCCCTAGATACATACTGATGTATTGCTTGTATCATTTATATACATGTTGTATATATTCATTATTCACTTTTTGGTGATATTCCCACGTTTTTTTTTTCCTTTTTTTGGTTTTAATCTGCATTGGTATTGAGTGTCTTAAGGGAACACTTTTCTATACAAGGGGTATATTTGTGTTTTAGAGCATATAGTGGTTGTTTTTTCTTTGGACTCTTGTAAGGAAGTCGTGTTGAGAAACTGCGGCCCGTTTATGTATATCCATGCTCTCCTCCTCTTTTGTTGAAGTCTTCCCTGTATAATACCATTAGTGTCCAACCTGTGTACTGCTCCTGATATTTTTCACTTTTGAAGCCTGTCCTCTTTCCTTGCTTTTAATACAGCTCTGTGGAGATTGAAGAACTTACTCAACATTTTCAAGTGAAAGAGTTTGTGACTGCGTTCTTGGTTTTTGTAAATGAAAAAGGTTTGCACATTACGTACTCTTAAAATATAAGTTTACTTGCGATTATTTTCTAATAAGAAGCACAAAGCAGAAATACCTACACCTTGCAAATACCATTTTGTGAGTTAAAATCACTATATTTTTGCACAAACTGTGATTTGTGCAAGATGCAAATAGGGCTGTTAAATTTCTATTGGTAGCTACTGTTCAGTGGTTATATAGGCTTTACTGAACGTGAAATTAATTTTGAACTCTTGCAAAATTTATTTTATTTAATCATTGTTTGCATAATTTATAAAAAAAACACTCTAAGCACCATAACCTCTTCAGCCAACTGTGCAGGTTATGGCGCAAGGGGTGTCCTAGTGCTTAGCTAACAAGTTCAACCAACAAACACAATCCTGAATGCAGAAGAAGGAAAAGTATTGGTCTGGAAGCAGGGCCTATGGCCATGGGCAGCTGGTGGGAACCAGGTAAACTGTCCAAGCGTACTAAAATGGTTTGACTACTTGCTGTGGCATGGTGCCATGGCAACCTTGGTTTTATAACCTCTGCGGCAGGCTCTACTGGTAATGCTGCTTAGAGAAAATATGTTTAGGGTCAATAATCTACATACATATTATGTAGTAGGGCATATAACAAAATATAGTGGGACACACACTTTTTCCACTCTTTATTGGTATTGCTTGATGTTGTGGTGGATTGGCAAACTCTAAAATAATTATATTAGGCAAAGCTAGAAATCCTGCCCATGTCATTGCAGGTGGTTGGGTCTTCACACAAGGGCGACAGCTGTTGCAGACAAAATTCAACCTTGTTGCACTGATGCTTAGCATTAGTTCCCCATTAAATTGGGGAGGAAACATATTGACTCTATTCTCAGCCATCTTAAATAGCACATCAAATGTGTTCAGATTTCCACTAAGATGGGCCAGGCATTATTTTATATAAACAATGCACACTGTGATCACAATCTCATTTATTTTTTTTTTATTCTTTATTTTTGTAGTGCATATAGATAAAACATAGTCGCGTGAGGTACCCCAACGGCAATCCTCAGGCTCATTGTCAGCTTTTGTTACATGAAAGGTTTCAAGGATACTTAAACAATGAGGGAAGGGGTTATGAACACATGCACATTTTAATGTGTTAAAACAGGCTAATTACAGGTATGTTCTCGTATCTATAGCTTAGTGGAAGCAGTGAGTGAATAGTAAGTCGATTAATATGCAAAGGTAGATTAAAATTTCCAGCTTAAAGTGAGATAAGTAGATGCTGTATGATGCTTATAATAAGTTGGGTGGTTGCTTTAAGTGGGGGAGATAGGATTCACCCCTTAGGCCCCTATAGCCATATATAGGTAGGTTTGGTAATAGTAAGGTTGGCTCATCATGACAGACTAACTTACGGTTACGCCATATACTTATTATGCAGGTTAGTCAGTGGGGCGCTTTAGCAGAGTGTCCTTATGAGTCCCTGTGTAGCTAGTGCCCCCTGTGGGCTGTGTGTGTTCATGCTAGGTCTAAACAAGTTTCTTCAAAAGTGATTAAAGTAAAGAGAAAAGAAAAGAAAAAAAAACAAAAAAACAATAAAGGGTCACCTGGCTATGTGTTGCTCGGTGCATTGAATAGTCTCGCTGTGCTATCTAGCCATAAGAGTGTACTGCTGCGTGGTATCTAACTAGGTAGTAGGGTAGGGGCCACTGGGGGTTAATTTAAGCCAAAGTAGCATTCAAATGTTGACGATAGTAGGGAGGCTTAGTCTGCATGGTGTAAACCTGTGTGGGCTGCTATAAGGTATCCCATAGCAAGTAAAAGGTGTGGAAAGAAAAATAATATTGAATGCAAGCGGATAGCTTGATAAATAATACGTCAGCTTATGAGAAACCTAAAGAAGGGGGGAACTTAGGCATCAACATTGAGACATGTAATAAGTAGACCCCTGTTTTAAGATAGGTGAGTAGCTATAACAGTCTCTGCGTGCAGAGTAACTAGGCAGAATCAGAGTTTAAGTTCACCAGATTGCCTGCGCCTCGACTCCTGTCCTGAGTGGTCATCTCCCAGGCTTGTGATCCGCCGGTTAGCCGGGAGCTGCGGTGGGCAGTGCCCCGATCCCAGTCAGCCGATTCCCACGTCCGGAAAACTGAATCCCCGGTAGTGGGGGTATATGCAGGTTTGCCAGGTGCGCCAATGGTGAGAGTAGGGCCGGTGCCCCTTCAAAGCTCTGTCTCCGGTGATCCTTGTCTGGGTTCTCTGCATGTTACGTTTGCTGGTAGCCCGCTTTGCTGCATCCCAGTCACTGGTGCGGCAGGCACCCGGGTTTCTCCCGTGATTGGTTGCGCTCTGCTGGTCCGAGGTTGTCGAGGCCGCTGTATGTGGTGCAGGCTGTGTTTGTTGGCAAGTCTCGTTCTTGTGTGTGGGAGCGCGAGTGCTGGCACCCAAGGTTTCCCGCCCTTGTGGTTGCCGCTGTATGTTTGGCCGGATGGCCGCTCTGAAGGTTTGTTGTGGGAGTCCGTAATGGCGGCAACGGGTCTCTGGACGGATCCACGATGCCACCATTCGAGCCGCCTGAAGACAGGACACTCCCCTGGCACATAAGGTTTTGTGGAAGCTCAGGAAGAGTAGGTCCAGAGCTTCCAGTTGGTGAGCATGTAGACAGTCGCCAGTGTTCCCTCTCTTAGGCCCTTGTTGGGTGGCCATCTTGGGTGTGCCCTGGCAGGCTGGTGCCTCTGCTGGCTGTGTGGCTGTGGTCCTTCACTATCTGCTTCGGTCCGCTTTGTTAGTGGGTACCGGGATAACCCCCACCGGTCCAGAGGGGGGGGGAGATCAGGAGCGTTTCTAGGGGGATCTGGAGTCGAGGAGAGCGGCCGCCTCTCCCCTGCCCCAACTCCTATAGGCCGCAGGCAGCTTTTTGGGTTCTGGGCTCCGACAGGCTCCAGAAGGGTATCTGTCGATTCTGTGGTGCACCCCCGATGTGTGTAGTGCACCCCAGTGTGTCTTTGGGCTGAGTAGCCTTCGATATTGCCGCTTATTCTAGCCGCCTGACAGGAGCTCTTTCCCTGCACGTCTGTTCAGCTTGGCGGTCAGACTCCGCCCCCAATCTCATTATTTTTTAAATATTATTTTTTCTATTAAATTGCTCTAAACATATGACACAGAATGCAGTGTTTTGTGATTTAAGCAACTGTAAAATCTTCATCTTGACTTATTAATATTTAGATTTTTTTTTAAAGATGTTTCCACAAGCTATGTTTGATTACATTCAAATATTTTGAAATGTTATTTACAAAATTGTTGTCACAATGTCACTACAAAACTATAAAAGAGTGAGTAGAATCAGAAATGTTTAACTACTTCTTGGTAAGATGAGGCATATCCATTATATCATTATCTAATAAGAGGGCTAGCAATTCAAGTATGTTATCATACATAAAACAGTAATAGCATCAATAAAACTATTTGACAGATTCTGCATAGCAGAAGCAATAATTATGAGTCACAGTCAAGTAAATATAGTGGGGGAAAGTGATGGCCACCAAGCTGCAGCATCTTAATTGATGGATAAATAGACTAGTTATGGCCTTTTTCCCCAGTGGTGAATATGTAGAGCTTCTCAAGGTAATCAGAAGCCCGATTACAAAGGAGAATGTCAAGTGTGTATTCTGTAGACTATGAAGGCTGAGTCCATCCAAAAGTAGGTCAAGTGGTTTTTATTCAATGCATTATTTATTTAGTTTGTGCAATATAATTTTTTATACTAGTGTTAAGCATTTATTTTTCATTTTTTGTTTGCTTTTACACAGGGGTGGAGGTAGAGGTAAGAACATTTGATACTGGAATTATTACTTTCCATCATGGTAGCAACAAGTGTATAAATTGAGCCCCTCTCTGGTGAATGTGAATATTTGCTATTTTTAATGCTCTTCATTTGGTGCATACATTTCTGACAAAATGTTTCTCAAGATCCATTCTTTGAAGTTGATGCATGAGCATGACTGTAGCATCATTTGGTAATTATTTTGTCCTGGAAAGGGAAGTGTTGTTTAGGTAAGTGAATGTAAGTCGAGAAAAGTGGGATTTCTGCTTTAGGGACTAAGTAATCTAGCCTAAACTTAAATTGTTTAACTTCTCTATTATAGGTTTGATGAATAGGATTATAATAAAGGTTCTAAATGTAAAATATTGGACAAGTAATGTGATGGAACCTACTGCCAATTTTGTATACTTTACTCCGCTTCGTGTGTTTTTCCCTTTTTCTGTTCGGGAGAAATATTATATGGATGCCATCCATTCGTCTCCCAAATGAGGACCACCCTTGTACCCTATTAGAACGTTCACACCAGCAACTTAAGTGCAAAACTGCAAGAGAAGTAATTAATGAATGCTTCCTCTGGGTGGCCACCATTTCGTATAACTGAATGCACGTGGTAGACAAAAGATAGTGGTAGTCCATCTTATTTCCCGAACGTGGGCAGCGGCACTTGGTCGTCGAGTGCCTGGAACTCTTTTTGGCTAGGCACTCGCATGAACCCATGTAAAGATTAGACCGCTGCCTGTTCTAATTCCCGACCAACTGTGCGAACGACGTTCGGGAGATATGAACTACCAAATACGGGGAGCATTCGTACCTTGAAACTAAGAGATTCCCTTGCATGGTGTTCGCACAGAAACCCCCGGACAGAGACCGTCCATGACACCTATTTCCCTGGAACTGTTTTGGGCTAGCGCCTTGTGTCCGGCTGGTCAAAACTTTACCCCGGTGGCATTTCAGTTTCACCAAACCGATCTGACTGATCTTTAAATATGTTATACACTCAGATCGGGGGTATCCAGGGATATGACTTTTGTGGGGTTCCTAGCCATGGCATGGTGGGAGCACTTTTGGGGTACTGTATATTTTGGATTTATTTTCTGTATCTGAGAGAGAATTGAATTATAGGTTTTTCTCACACAATTATCTCTCAGGCACAGAGGATCTTGGGATTGAAACCCCTGTATGATCGTGTTGGAGACCCCATGTAGAGGTCTGTGCATAAAAGCCACGTGTGGCCAGAATAAAATCAGTTGACCCCAGAACTATGTTTCATCTTTTTACTGGGGGAATGTCTGTGTATTCTAATGGTTCCAGAATGGCTGAAGGAAGGATTCAGCGGAGGTAACCAGCCGGGTTATTTTCCAAATAAAACAACACGACCAACTAGAGTTTACAGTCTTGTTAAAGAATCAATTCTATGCTATTCAATTCTCTTATACCATATTGTCCATTGCTCCCCCTCTCCCCCCTCCCCCCCCCACCCATTCATTTATTAGGTTTTAGACTATAAAAAAATTACAGTTCTGTCAGAGCAATACAGGCAAAGACTTTTATGAGACAAAATATGAATGAACCTACTGTTGGTGGCAGGGTTCACAAATGGAACTGCTCAGTAAACTAAATAACTAAACTAAATAACCATAAAACAGAAGTGATATGTGTACACATAGGCTGATTCATTGTTTAGTGAACAGGCTATGTTAAACTTTCTGCAGACCTGCAATCTGTGTATATGTGATACTTCCTCTCCGGGGGGAGAAAGAGCTTGGTCTAAGTTGTGTATGCAGTCTATAGCTGATCTAGTCAGTATGAAATGATTGAACTGTTGGCTGACTGACTGACAGAAGGCGGAGGGAGGGTCGGAATTGCTGTAAGACCACTGAACCCATACCCTCAGCATGGCAAATGGGACAGCAGTGACACTGCAGATAGGGAGCATGAAGTCTGCACCACTGGCAGGTGCAGGCCACTTTAAATGTTACTTAACTAATGACTCATAATTCAAATGCAGGTAAAGCTCTGACTCATTCATGGAAGGCGTTGCTACTTTTACCACAGGTGCACACAACTTGCTTCCGCACTGAACTACCAGGGAATATTTGCAAGCAGGTTAAAGCACATAAAATCGTATTTGCAAAGCAAGGAATACAGTGATGTACTGCACAAATTATTAGGCAAGTTATTAGGCAAGTTCAGATATGCTCTTATGGTTCATGGTGTGCTGAGGGTCCATTTACAATGGGCCTGTGGTTTTGATAGGCCCTTCCTTGTACAGTGAGCCCAAGTCACACTGTATTATCATTGTACAGTGTACATACAAAGACAATAAGACATAGTTGGCCTCTGATCAGAAATACATATATTTAATACAAATCCATTAAAATAGAGAATGTAACTCAACTTATAGCAGTCCACATAATACCATAATACATCTGATATCTAAAAATTATAACCCCTCAATCATTACTTTAAAAGCCCAGTAATACATAGATACATTACACAATAGTGCCCCCAATACTATACAATATGACTATGTATCATACCGCCTACATCCAACTAGAACATCTATCCAAAATAAACCCATACAAAACATCACGTACAAATAAGTGCATCAAATCAAACACAATCAAATACAAATAATACAATCTAATGCAAATAAAGTGCATAATTCTAAACAATACACCTATATCATGTGAAATAAAGCACAAAGCACGATTCAGTTAAACCTATCCTCCATACAACCAAAGCACAAGCTGGAAACCCATTGACTAATAATATATAGCCCTAATTGTGCGCACATTGGCCATTTTCATCAAGTGCAAGATGTGAGCACAAAAGCCATGAGCATAAAGAAAAATAATATGAGCACTTACAGTGCCTTGCAAAAGTATCCACCCCCCCCCCTTGACTTTTTACCTATTTTGTTACATTACAGCCTTAAGTTAAATGTTTTATTAATCTGAATGTTATGTGATGGATCAGAACACAATAGTCTAAGTTGGTGAAGTGAAATTAGAAAAATATATACATACTATTTTTTAGAAATAGAAAACAGAAAATTTTCATGTGCGTATATATTCACCCCCTTTATTATGAAGCCCATAAAATGCTCTGCAACCAATTACCTTCAGAAGTCCCATAATTAGTGAAATGATGTCCACCTGTGTACAATCTAAGTGTCACATGATCTGTCATTAATATATACACACCTGTTTGAAAGGCCCCAGAGGCTGCAACACCTAAGCAAGAGGCACCACTAACCAAACACTGCCATGAAGACCAAGGAACTCTTTAAACAAGTAAGGGACAATGTTGTTGAGAAGTACAAGTCAGGATTATGTTGTAAAAAAATATCTAAATCTTTGATGATCCCCAGGAGCACCTTCAAATCTATCATAACCAAATGGAAAGAACATTTCACAACAGCAAACCTGCCAAGAGACGGCCGCCCACCAAAACTCACGGACCGGGCAAGGAGGGCATTAATCAGAGAGGCAGCACAGAGACCTAAGGTAACACTGGAGTATCTGTACATAGGACGACAATAAGCCGTACGCTACATAGAGTTGGGCTTTATGGCAGAGTGGCCAGAAGAAAGCCATTACTTTCAGCAAAAAAACAAAATCGCACGTTTTGAATTTGCGAAAAGGCATGTGGGAGACTCCCAAAATGTATGGAGGAAGGTGCTCTGGTCTAAGGAGACTAAAATGTAACTTTTCGGCCATCAAAGAAAATGTCTGTCGCAAACCCAACACATCACATCACCAAAAGAACACCATCCCCACAGTGAAACATGGTGGTGGCAGCATCATGCTGTGGGGATGTTTTTCAGCAGGCGGGACTGGGAAACTGGTCAGAGTTGAGGGAAAGATGGATGGTGCTAAATACAGGGATATTCTTGAGCAAAACCTGTACCACTCTGTGCATGATTTGAGGCTAGGATGGAGGTTCACCTTCCAGCAGGACAATGACCCCAAACACACTGCTAAAGTAACACTTGAGTGGTTTCAGCGGAAACATGTAAATGTGTTGGAATGGCCTAGTCAAAGCCCAGTCCTCAATCCAATAGAAAATCTGTGGTCAGACTTAAAGATTGCTGTTCACAAGCGCAAACCATCCAACTTGAAGGAGCTGGAGCAGTTTTGCAAGGAGGAATGGGCAAAAATCCCAATGGTAAGAAGTGGCAAGCTCATAGAGACTTATCCAAAGCGACTTGGAGCTGTGATTGCCGCAAAATCAAGGTGGCTCTACAAAGTATTGACTTTAGGGGTATGAATAGTTATGCACATTGACTTTTTCTGTTATTTTGTCCTATTTGTTTTTTGCTTCATAATAAAAAAAAAAATCTTTAAAATCAAGGTGGCTCTACAAAGTATTGACTTTAGGGGTATGAATAGTTATGCACATTGACTTTTTCTGTTATTTTGTCCTATTTGTTTTTTGCTTCATAATAAAAAAAAAAAAATCTTTAAAGTTGTGGGCATGTTATGTAAATTAAATTATGCAAATCCACAAACAATCGATGTTAATTCCAGGTTGTGAGGCAACAAAACACGAAAAATGCCAAGGGGGTGAATACTTTTGCTAGGCACTGTAGACCATGTGTGTAAAGTGCAGCATGTGAACACATCCACTATTGTTACAAAGTGAAAGATGTGAATACGTACAAGATGGGAGCACATTGACCATGTGCAGAATGTGAACACATCACATGATATTGAGTGGTCTTTACTACTAGTTGAAGAGCCTTTCTATCAGCAACTTAGCAGTTTCCATACCATGATAACATACTATTTGTTAAAATACTCTCAACTGTGCAGCGATAAAAGTTTGTCACTATCTGTGTTGATAAACAGACGTTATTTATTTTTCTCATGAAAAAGAGACACTGTTGTGATTTCTTGATTACAGAAGTGGAATTTGTACTCCAAGACAGATCATCTAAGATATACACTCCAAGAAATTTAAAATTAGTGACACTGAAGACTTCCACCTCTTCACAATTCATATGAATTGGGGAGTGTGAAGTGGAAGAGATCATATTGCCAAACTTCACAGTCTGCTGTCTATCTATAGGAAAGTCCAATATCCAGTTGCAAATAGAAGTACTAATATTCTAATGTATGAGCTTATTTATTAACTCATTTGGTATTAAAAGCAGGACTAAAATTCCAAAACAGCATTCTCACATAAGAGTCGCTATTATCCAAATGAGCCAGAAAATAGTGAAGGGTAGTGGTAATAGCGTCCTCTGTTGACCTATTAGGATGATAGGCAAACTGATTGAGGTAACAGAAAAAAAAAATGCATCCCTTTTTCCTTTTTTCTACACAAACTGATAGGGGTCCATTACAGGAGGAAAACATGATTCGTCAAGAACCAACCTCTCAAAACACTTATATAGCTAAAATAGAAATGAGAGCAACTGGTTTAAAACTATAAAGGTCCTTTGCAACAGTATGCTTCTGGTACTGGTGTAATATTACATGTTTTAAAGCGAGATGGCATAATGGCTTGAAATAAGGATACATTAAAAATATCAATGAATGCATCAACCAGCTGTTCTGCACAAGCCCTGATCACTCAACCAGGGATCCTATCAGAACTAGCAGCCTTACAAGTATTCACTCAGCTTAAGGTGTCATACGCATTATTAACAGTAAAATAAAGTAATGCCTCATGTAATGAAACCCTGCATTTACTGGGTACTGTATGACTCTCCTGATCAAAACGAGCATGGAAGTTGTTCAATCTATCAGCAAGGGAGACATCATCAGTGTCAAGTTTAGAGCCAGATGCTCTATAGTCAGTCAGAAATTTTATTCCGTGCCACATCCGGCGAGGATCATTGATCATACAATATTGCTCCTCTTGCCGTTTAAATGCATCATTTGCCTTTTTAATGCCTTTTCTTAGATTTGCTCTGGCTAAACTATGAGCAGATCTCCAGATTTGAAAGCAGCATCTTTCTCACGTAATAAAAATCTAACTTCTTTGATCATCTACGGTTTCTGGTTTGGAAAGATTTTTATTATCTTTAATGATATTACTGTCGCAATACAATTATTATTATGATCCAGAACTGCATATACAAATCAATATGAGTGAGAATTCACAGTAGCCTCAGATTGAAACACTTACAATAAATTACTGAAACTGATGCTGTAAGAAAAGCATCTGCTCCCTCTTGCCAAACTCTCACTGTCCTTACACTTGGCTTCACTCTTTTTTTATAAGGAATTTATTTCGGCAGTAAGAGAAGTAATATGTGGTGTGATTTACCAACATGAGAAAGGTGTATAGCTTTTCAAGCCCCTTTAAGGTGTGTGTATGTAAATGTTTGCATACCCTGGCAGAAATTTTGGTATTGATTTTGAAAATATGACTGATCATGCAAAAAATAAAAATATATTTTATTTAAGGATAGTAATCATATTAAGCCATTTATTATAACATAGTTGTTTGGCTCCTTTTTAAATCACAATAATAACAGAAATCACCCAAATGGCCCTGATCCAGTGGTGTACATACCGGGGTCGACCCGGTATGTACCCACTGTGGCCAGCCTCTTTTCCTAGGGGGCCCAAGAGCTGGCCCAGGTGTCACCCGGCGTGTGCGAGGGAGGGAGCACGAGGGAGCTGAACAGGGTACGCGGCGCACGAGGGAGCTGAACAGGGAGCGCTCAGGGGAGAGTGCTCCCTCGTGCGCCTGCCAGCCAGTGTGTGTTAGTGTATGTGTTAGTGTTAGAGTGTGTGTGTGTGTGTTAGTGTATGTGTGTGTGTTAGTGTGTGTGTGTTATGTGTGAGTGTGTTAGTGTGTGTTAGTGTTAGAGTGTGTGTGCGTGTGCGTGTTAGTGTGTGTGTTAGAGTGTGTGTGTGTTTGTGTTAGCGTGTATGTGTGTGTGTGTTAGAGTGTGTTAGTGTGTGTGTGTTAGTGTGTGTTACTGTGTGTGTGTTACTGAGTGTGTTAGTTTGTGTGCGTCTGTTAGTGAGTCTGTTTGGTGTTTGTTAGTGAGTGTGTGTTTTGTAAGTGAGTGTGTATGTATCTGTCTGTCAGTGAGTGTGTATGTATGTCTGTCACTGAGTGTGTGTCTGTCAGTAAATGTGTGTGTCTGTTAGCTAGTGTGTATATGTCTGTTCGTGAGAGTGTGTGCATGTGTCTGTTAGCTAGTGTGTATGCGTCTGTTCGTGAGAGTGTGTGTGTCTTCAGCACTTACCTTTCTCCAGCGCCGAACTCCCTTGGCGCTGGGGATCCCTCCGCCCCGATCCGTCTCTCCGCTCCAAATGCGCATGCGCGGCAAGAGCCGCGCGCGCATTCAAACCGACCATAGGAAAGCATTACTCAATGCTTTCCTATGGACATTCAGCGTCTCCTCACTGTGATTTTCACAGTGAGAATCGCGGAAGCTCCTCTAGCAGCTGTCAATGAAACAGCCACTAGTGGCTAGATTAACCCTAAGTGAAACATAGCAGTTTCTCTGAAACTGCTATGTTTTCAGCTACAGGGTTAAAACTAGAGGGACCTGGCACCCAGACCACTTAATTGAGCTGATGTGATCTGGGTGTCTGTAGTGGTCTTTTAAGTGTATCTGCATGAACTGGCATACACGGGGGTCGCAGCCCTGTAACCCCTGCGACCAGGTGCCCGCTGCCCTATGTTTTGCGGCCCCAGCCCACGCAGAGTAAGCGCTGGGGGGGGCCCACGGATCAGTTTTCGCACCGGGGCCCCATGGGTTGTGTGTACGCCACTGCCCTGATCAAACTCTTTTACATACCCTTGAATGTTTAGCCTTGTTACAGACACACAAGGTGACACACACAGGTTAAAATGGCAATTAAAGGTTAATGTCCCACACATGTGGCTTTTTAAATTGCAATTAGTGTCTGTGTATTAATGAGTTTGTTAGCTCTCACATGGATGCACTGAGCAGACGAGAGACTGAGCAATGGGGCAGAAAAGAACTGTCAAAAGACCTGCGTAAGAAGGTAATGGAACATAAGATGGAAAAGGATTTAAAAAGATATCCAAAGGCTTGAAAATGCCAGTCAGTACTGTTCAATCACTTATTATGAAGTGGAACATTTGGGGATCTCTTGATACCAAGCCATGATCAGGTAGACCAAGAAGGATTTCAGCCACAACTGAAACCAGAAGAATTGTCCGTATACAAAGTAAAACCCACAGGTAACCTCTAGAGAAATATAGGTTGCTCTGGAAAAAGACGGTGTGGTTGTTTCAAGGAGCACAATACGACGATACTTGAACAAAAATGAGCTGCATGGTTGCGTTACCATGAAGAAGCCTTTACTGCACCAATGCTACAAAAAAGCCCGGTTTCAATATGCCTGACAACACTTTGACATGCCTAACAGCTTCTGGCACACTGTAATTTGGAGTGATGAGACCAAAATAGATCTTTGTGGTCACAACCACAAGTGCTATGTTTGGAGAGGGGTCAACTAGGCCTATAGTGAAACAAATGCAATCCCAACAGTGAAGCAAGATGGTGTCTCACTCTTGTTTTGGGGGGTGGGTATGAGCTCTAAAGTCACGGGGAATATTGTGAAAATTGATGGCAAGATGAATGCAGCATGTTATCAGAAAATACTGGCAGACAATTTACATTCTTCTGCACGAAAGCTGCACATGGGACGCTCTTAGACTTTCCAGCCAACCCCAAGTACAAGGCCAAGTTGACCCTCTAGTGGTTACAGCAGAAAAAGGTGAAGGTTCTGGAGTGGCCATCACAGTCTCCTGACCTTAATATCATCGAGGCACTCTGGGGGAGATTTCAAACATGTGGTGCATGCAAGATGACCTTGCATGAACTGGAGGCATTTTGCCAAGGCTAATGGGTAGCTATACCATGAATTAGGGGCCCTTATAGACAAATGTTACATATTACAAAAGACTGCACACTGTCATTGATGCTAAAGGGGGCAATACACAGTATTAAGAAGGGTATTAACGGTATGCAGACTTTTAAATAGGGGTCATTTCATTTTTTTCTTTGTTGCCATGTTTTGTTTTATGATTGTAATAGTTTATTTAAAAATGCCTCACCTAGGCAAAATATAATGGGGGTTTAGTTACATTATATGATCATATATTGCATAAGCCTGCCACAACATCAATGTACCCCATTCTTGGCAAGTCCTACTCTAGCAGCCTAATGCTTGCTCTTATGAGATTAATCCACTTACTTGGGAAAAACTTCCTTACTGGGACTCTCTGCAAGTCAAGGCTAAATAGGGTCCTGGAATGAGGCACCTGTGACAGGGAGGGGTGCAAAACCAAGGAATTGGCCTGGACTCCCAAATATATAAATGAAACTGCACTCACCTGAACATGCATACATTATAGAATACAGAATCTAGCGAACTCGCGTGTTCATTAAACAATGGTTTCAAATCTTAGAGAATGTAATAGTTTTATTTAAAAACACCTCTCAGCCACAGAGGAGGAGTCTATGAACTGGATAGCCACAGGAAGAAAGGTATGGCTTGATAAGGCTGCAGACAATAGAGCTACAGCATTTGCAAGCTGCTTTTAGATATGCCACTAATGAAAACATGCATAATTAAATGTATGAATGTTTTGGGATATATCTACTTTATATTTGGGCAGTGGAGTGTCCTTTCATGCTAAAGCATTCCTTATATGTTGTGGTCACACAGTTTTTGCCATATATTCATTATAGGGACCTCTCATCCCATCTTGACCTATAAGTGATATTGTGGCAGTTGTTGACATGATTAAAATCAATGTCATGTTTGATAATCAACTTGAGATAAAGGGCCATATTTATTGAGGTAAAATAAGGTGCTAACTGTGGCAAAGTGACTAATAAGGTGCATATAAACCAATAGAAAATCATTCAACATTTAGAATTTTGATCCTAGAATAGAACCTGTTTTTTTTTATTATTATTATTATTATTATTATTATTATTATTATTGCCATTTATATAGCACCAACAGATAACGTAGCGCTTTACAATATTATGAAAGGGGGATTTAACTATAAATAGGACAATTACAAAAACTTACGGGAACGGGAACTTTACTTTGTTAATCATGGGCCAGTGTTTGATTTGTGATGTTTAAAAATGGGTAGAATGTGGAACTTGGTATTAAAGAGTCTAATATGTACCAAGAAACAACATTCCTTGCACATTTGAATCAACAGCACCTACTTTTATTATTACCATATGGTTTAAACCAAACTCTTCTCAATGAGATATTTCACCTATTGAACTGTCACTGGGTGCCATTTCATCATAACAATCTCAGGACTTTAGCACATTAAACTGAAAGAGGTCAAAGGTTACAGAGATGCTGGAACCAACATAACTGACATACCAGTCTAAATTGCTTAGACCATACAAGATGTTTTCAAAGTCATCTCCTTTGTGCAATGATTATTAGTTCACTACAACTCACATTCCTACATACAAACAGAATTGCACATTTTCCTCCATCTGTAGCAAAATATTGACATGCTTGTTTAATAAATGATTTCTACTGTTCCACAGATGTGGTCTTACTGAAGTATGTAACACTCAGGGCAGGTGTGTTCCATTGGAGATAAAGTAGTTCGACAACAGCTTGATATCTATCTTTTGATCACCACTGAAAATGATTTACCTAAGAATGAGTTGAATAATAATTTGCATAAACTCACAAAGCATCCATTTGAGAAAACCACACCACACAGAACTGAATGCATATAGCCAACTCATTCTTGCAGGACTTCTCACGGGCGGCTCCCTTCCTATGGAATAGCCTGCCTACCGCCATCACACTCTCCCCTAGTCTTCAATCATTTAAGAAGTGCCTTAAAGCATAAATTCCTCTTCTCTCCCTCTCTCAGGATCTGTTCTTAATTTTTTCCTGTCTGCTCTAGTTTTCTTTAAAACATAAGACAAAGTAGGGACTATTTGTCTTATGGAGGTTTCCTACACCTGACCATCACTGACCAACTGAGGAGCAAAGTGTGCTTCATTTCCAATGGTCAGAGCCATTTTCCCACAATTCTCACCTTTCCTCCGTGTTCCTGCGAAGCCTCCTTTGAGGACTTGTTTGAGCAGGGTCCTCTTCAACTTATCGTTCCTGTAATCGTTCCTGTAAGTTTTCTTGTAATTGTCCTATTTATAGTTAAATCCCCCCTCTTATTATATCGTAAAGCGCTACGGAATTTGTTGGCGCCAGTCTCATGGCTAAGATGATCAATCTTGATTTCAGCCAATTCAATATGAAAGCTTTGGAAGGCTGTTGTGCATACATGACAAAACACCACATTGTGCAGCACTGGACTAGGAAGCATCTCTAGTGGCGGCCTGAGTGACTGCCACTAGTGGTGTTACTAGGCAGCATTTACAGTGCATAGCCTGTAGGGGCATACTATAGATACCAAGAGCACTATATGAAGCTGTAGTGGTTATTGTGATTATAGTGTCATTTGAAACAATTTTACATTTAAAAAAATACTGCTAAATATAATTTGAACTTGATTAATTGTTTTTAAATAATTGTTACGTATTAATAAGTATTACCAAATCAATTCCCCCCCCCCCCCCCCCCAAAAAAAAAAGTGTATATCTCTTATATAAGATATTTAACGCAATTTAATTTTGTAAAAGCAATATATTTATCCCTTTGGAAACCAGACATATCACATTCTTATATCATTTCATTTTGTAGGTTACGTCTCACTTTATGTCATGCATTTAGCTATTTATGAAGATCTCAAGCTGTAAATCTGAGCTCCTCACTCATTGTGTCACAGGTTTAAATACATTCTTCATTGACAGCAAACACCTTATAATCACCAATTACATGGATATGTGGATAACGACTTGAGAAAGGGAATGGAATGTTAACTGCTAATTTCACTATTAAAGTAGAGGTGGTAAAAGATTATGACTTATCACTCAACAATTAAAGCTAGACATGGCATCTTATTAAGAATTTTTATTTTTTGTAATTTGCATACTCTCATTATATATGCTGTTCTTGACAAGACCACTTTACATATAAGGAATGTATGCAGCGGCATAGCTTCTTTGGTCTTTGCAATAGCCAGCTATCTGCATCCATCTTGCTGAGCATATAAATTAGTGCCGTAGGGATAGACAGACAGATTAGATGTTGGATGTCATCCTATAATACATTACATTAATTGTTTTGCTCTTTAACCCCTTAAGGACACATGACATGTGTGACATGTCATGATTCCCTTTTATTCCGGAAGTTTGGTCCTTAAGGGGTTAAAGGGACACTACAGACACCCAGACCACTTCATCTCATTGAAACGGTAATGGTGCAGTGTCCCTGCAGTGGGAGAAGTCCTGCTTCATTCATCTTACTGTTATTTATGTCTAGTGCTCCTAGTCTCTGCCACTTAAAACACAAACGCTAAAATAAATACAATCACTATTTAGTAGATATACCCCAAATGAATACTTGCATGCATTTAAATATGCATTTTCTCATTGGAGTTTATCTAAACCAGCATGCAAGAGTTGCAGTTCATGTGTCTGCAATATTTGCAAGCCCTCCCCTTCTAACCCCGCCTTGACTTTCTGTGGTTGTCTAATCGCAGACATCCCAATTCAGCTCCATGAGAAGTCTTTGCAAGGCAGGTTGCTGCCTCTTGAGTTTAGCTCCAGTGTGCTAACCAAACCAGGAAGTAACAAAATCGGTTGTCTGCTTGAAAGCCAGGTGGTGTCTACCTCTGGTATAGGTTTAGGAGAATCTGGAGAGTAGAGGCAGTGTCTACTATTTTTTGCACTGCACCTACTGTGCCGTCGCCACTTTTTAGAAGTCCCTCTCTATCTGCAGTAGAATTCCTCTATTCCTCAGAATTAGTTCACTTGGTCATATTATTATTAACACCACCACCTCCCTTCCAATTACCATTAGTCAACCAAATTCTACTGTAGAGGCTAGTGTTGTGACAGCTTCTACTGCCACCAATAAAAATCCACCCCCACTCCAAGGTGAAGTGTTGAGGGTATTACAATCCAAATATTGATATTACTTTGACAGCCTCCCATAAGGATGAATAAAAAGTGCAAATTGTGTGGCAAGGAAGTGAGACAGGGGTGAGAGCTGGGTCACCTCCCTAGTGCAGGCATAGTTAACCTTCGGCACTGCAGATGTTTTGGACTACACCTCCCATGATGCTTTGTCAGCATTATGGGTATAAGAGCATTATGAGGGATGTAATCCACAACATCTGGAGTGCCGAAGGTTGCCTATGCCAGCCCTAGTGCTTGCATTAACCAACATATAGTACACCTGCAGGTTACTAGTAGAATATTAGCAATCCATATAGAGTAAAATTTTACTTTTAATAATAAATTTAAAAGCAAACATATATATATATAATAACTGTATGGACAGAAATAGATAGTTCGAGGAGAAAAGAAAAAGGGTAGAAATCTTCGTCAAAAGAATGCCATATAAATCAAATAATGGCACAGGTTGTAAGGGAATTTAAGGGGTTAAATTAAGGTCTGTGCAGAGAAGCCCAGCATTACCACCCCATTGCTATAACCCAATATCACCATACTAACTGAAAAAATCCCCAACTCCTCTATATTGAACAGCAATGGTCTGACGTAAGATAGAGATCACTACCTAAACGTCTATATTTCTATCCAAAATAAAATCAACTTGAGTGGAAAGATAAAATAATCTAGAAGAGAGTGGCTGTATATGTATCTACAAATCGCAGTTGCAGCATCATCCCTGTATGTCTCCTTCACCCTCCCCTATGCTAGTCCCGACGCGCGTTTCGCCAAAAGTCGGCTCTTCCAAGGGAACCGGGTACGGATTTAACCGTCGTTTAAATATCCCGCCCTCTCTCTTGATTGGCTGTGAGTCTTGCCAGAGTGAGAGAGGGGGGTGGAGCCTCGCCTTTTTCACAGTTAACCCTAAGTAGTCCGGGATACTGTGAAAGAGGATAGGTAGTTTGCATATTCCAATATACACATTCCTATAAGATATTGATATGTTGTAATGTAATATATCTCAACTGGGAAGACAGTGCAATCGTAGATAATACAGTCATAGACCTGAATGAAAATAGGTAAGAAGGAAATAACGTTGAAGTATAAAACCTCCAGTGTCCAAAACTGATACTTCTTAATTGTAAACGAAGAAACAAAGTATAAAGGTAGTTTGTCTTGTAAGCTTAATAGCCATAAAAGAAAACAAAATTGCCACACAAAAGTATATATTTATATAAAGTAGACATCAAAGGCTATTTACCTAAGGTTGTTTTGACACTTTCTACGTAGTCACTTCACCGCCAACCTCTGCTAAATATTGGAGAAAAAATGTGTTTTTTGGCACACAAACTTATAACAAAGAACTTCTCATGTGTATTTTGTAAAGTTGGTGTGTGCTATTCCTGTGCAAAGCTTTATTTTGTGTTCAGTTACACCTGCTGAGTAAAATGACACCCCCTTTGTATGTCTTTGGCACTATTTCGTGAAGCTACAGTGCCATATATGAGACCTGTCCTTTTCAGTATTCACAGTAGAATTTTGAGAGACGGATTTAATGAGCCAATGCTTCCATTTGGGGTATTATAACAGTTTGACTGTTCAAAAAAAAAAAAAACACACAAAGGCCTACCATTTGTAAAAGTAGACACTCCAGGGTATCTCATATGGTGCATATTGTGCCTTAACATGCCCCCATTTCTTCACCAATATATGCCAAAGTATGTGGTAAAAAATTATTTTGGGCATTTTTTACATACGGATTACATTTTTGCTTGGCATTTTGTATATTTCATATGTGCCACTAAGTTCAAACCCCCCAAATTATGCTCAGCTAAGTCTTATGAGTAAAATGACACCCCCATTGTATGTCTTTGGCAATATTTTGTGAAGTTACAGTGCTGTAAAAGAGACGTGACAAGTTTACGTTTTTAAGTGTGAATTTTCATGGAGGGTTTTGATGTGTCCGTGTTCCACTTTGGAGCACTTGAGCAGGCTACATATTACAACTACACCATAAAGGCATACCATTTCTTAAAGAACACATTCCAGGGTATTTCAAAAGGCATATTTTGAACCTTAGCGTGGGATCATTTTTCCGCGAGCTTGTACCAAGTGTAGTGGTAATAAGCATTTTTTCTGCCTTTTTGACACACAAAGTGAGTTTGCACAGTATATTTTGCAAACCTTATGTGTGCTACGACTGTAAAATACTTTGTATGTTGCTCAGCTATGTCGGCTGAGTACAACAATACCCCCGTATGTACCTTTGCCAGGTATATGTGGACATTGGAGGGGCACATTTGGGACATAGCCATTCCAGTTTTTTTCAAACTTAGAATTTTTGCAATGTGCCCATGTCCCATTTTCGAGTATTTTACCAGGCTATATAAACCAAATACTCCATAAAGCCATACCATTTCTTAAAGAAGACATCCCAGGGTATTTCAAAAGGCATATTTTGAACCTTAGCGTGGGATCATTTTTCCGCTAGCTTGTACCAAGTGTAGTGGTAACAAGCAGTTTTTCAGCCTTTTTGACACACAAAGTGAGTTTGCGCAGTATATTTTGCTAACCTTATGTGTGCTATGACTGTATAATACTTCATATGTTGCTAAGCTATGTCGTCTGAGTACAGCAATACTCCCGTATGTACCTTTGCAAGGTATATGTGGATGTTGAAGGGGCACATTTGAGACGCAGCCATTCAGTTTTTTTCGCAGCCATTCAAGTTTTACGCTGTGTCCATGTTCCATTTTGGAGTAGTTTAGATGGTTGGTTATTGAAACTTCCCCCCAAACACATACTATTTATTAAAGAATACACCATGGGGTAATTCAAAAGGCATATTTTGAACCTTAGCGTGGGATCATTTTTTCTCTAGCGATAGCGTCGATCTGGGGTTAATTTTACCGCGTGACGGACGAGGTCCATCACCCGTCGTTAAGGGTATCCCCAGGATGACGGACCTCGTCCGTCCCCTGTCCTGAAGGGGTTAATGGCTAAACAACAACTTCACATTTATATTCTATAATACTTCTGTATATTGTTAAAGTGTACAGAAATATTAGGTAATACAAGGGTATAACCAAAGTGTCAAAAAAGGGAAAGAGAGAGTGGTCAATCATATACCTTCAAGAATGAATAAATTGAGTAAAATTGAACTCCTCATTTAGTCCTTTGGGGTATAATGTTTGAAATGAATAAATCCAACGGGACTCAGCCTTTAGTAAGGAGATGTTAATATCTCCCTTTCGGTGATTCTGAAAGATTTTTTGGATCACCTGAAACTTTAGTGCACTAGATTTAGAGGCATGATTTAGTCGTACATGTTTGGCGATGGGTGTATCCATATGTGGATTCGTGATGGAATTAACGTGTTGTAGAATCCGTCGACGTAGTTGTTGATACGTCTTGAAGGAGACAGACAGGGATGATGCTGCAACTGCAATTTGTAGATACATATACAGCCACCCTCTTCTAGATTATTTTATCTTTCCACTCAAGTTGATGTTATTTTGGATAGAAATATAGACGTTTAGGTAGTGATCTCTATCTTACGTCAGACCATTGCTGTTCAATATAGGGGAGTTGGGGATTTTTTCCGTTAGTATGGTGATATTGGGTTATAGCAATGGGGTGGTAATGCTGGGCTTCTCTGCACAGACCTTAATTTAACCCCTTAAATTACCTTACAACCTATGCCATTATTTGATATATATGGCATTCTTTTGACGAAGATTTCTACCGTTTTTCCTTTCTCCTCAAACTATCTATTTCTGTCCATACAGTTATTATATATATTTGTTTGCTTTTAAATTTATTATTGAAAGTTAAATTTTACTCTATATGGATTGCTAATATTATACTAGTAACCTGCAGGTGTGCTATTCGAATTTAGTGTACCCTCCAGGTATACTTGTATTCCTTTTTCTTTAGTCATTAACAAATTGGATGCAGCACTGGCAGCATAACTTCAAGAAAGAAGAGTGGAGCAGCTACATGTTAGGTTGATGCTGTTGGCAATTTGGGGGTGGGGATCATTAAATTAGCAAGTAGCCAAAACAAGAGTAATGCCTCTGAAATGGTCATAGTTTACATGTCTGAAGGTGATTTGCCTCCTACTGATAATATCTGAGCTACTGGGATGAGAAGAAGAGTGTGTGGCCTTCTGTCTGTCTGGTTGCCCAATAGCAAATGTCATGTCCATTAACCACTGTAGAACGTAAGCAAGTATGGTCTTAGAGGGAACATTCTGAATCCCCAATGCTCACAAATGTCCCTAAAACTGTTGGAGCAAACCTTCCTTAAGTTCAATCATTTTAAGTTAGGTTACACTTAAAGTGTGATCATCTGCTAGTTAAAATCTAATTGGCCACTCACTTCATTATAGTGGTTTTGCACTTGTTATGCAGGGCCAGCTTCCTCTGCAGACGTAGTTGGTAGAAGCTGACAGGGCTCTGTGTTTTTTGCCAAATTGAAGGATGGGCACTGACGCTACAGACTAGATGTGTGTGAAAGCTTTGTTCTTGTCAGGGTAAAGGGGTGAGTGGATAGTCAATCACCTACTGACTGCTTCCCTTTATATATTGATAAATCTTTTTTATTTTAAACTTGAAATGACAAAAGAAAGAAAACAAAAGGAAAACAATGTATGATCAATCATTATACAACTGCAAAGTTCTCTCACATTTCTTGGCATGTCAACAAAGTCATAGGAACCATTTTTCTACTGTTTTACATAAAAATTCTGCTGAGCAAATCAGTGGCATGAACTAAATTCTGCCATGACGAAAAAAAAAGAAATCTGATAAAGTCTGCACAAGTCTAGTCGCTAATGGTTACATTAAAGTATACATTCTGTTGCAAGAAAGGTTAATACGGTCTATAACTGAAAAGTATTTTTTTTTTTAAAAACACACGTTTTAGAGCTTTTGTAAGCATAAAATCTATAAGCATAGTTTTGTAATTCTCAACAAATTTAACAGTCCCACTTGCAAGCTTTAAATGTGCTGTCACACGTTCTATACAAAATGGAATAATCTGAAGTAAATATTGCATTAGGAACGTTATCCCTTTTACATTTTAATACCTAAAGTAAAAACATGTTGAGAGATCTGTTTGATTTTATATGTTTAGCTTGCTTGAAAGCTAGTTTAACACCAAGTCAATATTGTGTTTTGGTGGAACACTATATATTAGTAGTGATGTCCCGAACGGTTCCCTGACGAATAGTTCCTGGCGAACATAGTGTGTTCGCGTTCGCCACGGACAGCGAACATATACGATGTTCGGTCCGCCCCCTATTTTTTTTGTGGTCTTTCAGCCAAATTTACTAATACTAAGTAAAAATTACTTAGTATTAGTAAATTGTGCCCCTACTCGCAATACCGCGAGTAGGGGCATGTCAATGTTAAAAAAGGGCCCCCCCGGGTGGGGGCTTTAAAGTAAAAAAAGGGGGGAGGACCTATTGTCCTCCCCCTGGCCCCCACCCCTGAGTGGTGGGTGGGGGCCCTAAATACCAATAGGGGGACCTATTATCCTCCCCCCAGCCCCCACCCCTGAGTGGCGGGTTGGGGCCCTAAATACCAATAGGGGGGGACCTATTGTCCTCCCGCCTGGCCCCCACCCCTGAGCGGTGGGTGGGGGCCCTAAACACCAATAGGGGGGACCTATTGTCCTCCCCCAGCACCCACCCCTGTGCGGCGGGTGGGGACCCTAAATACCAATAGGGGGGACCTATTGTCCTCCCCCCGGTCCCCACCCCTGAGCGGCGGTTGGGGGCCCTAAATACCAATAGGGGGACCTATTGTCCTCCCCCCAGCCCCCACTCCTGAGCGGCAGGTGGGGGCTCTAAAAATGACAATAAGGGGGGTACCTACTGTCCTCCCCGGCCCCCACCCCTGAGCGGTGGGTGGGGGCCCTAAAATTGACAATAAGGGGGGGACCTACTGTCCCCCCCGGCCCCCACCCCTAAGCAGTGGGTGGGGTCCATAAAAATAACTATAAGGGGGGACCTACTGTCCCCCCCGGACAGTCTGTGTGTGACTGTCTGCCTCTGTGTGTATGTATGACTGTCTGCCTGTGTGTGTGTGTGACTGTCTGCCTCTTTGTGTATGTGTGTGACTGTCTGCCTCTGTGTGTATGTATGACTGTCTGCCTATGTGTGTGTGTGACTGTCTGCCTCTGTGTGTATGTATGTATGTGTGTGTGTGTGTGTGAGACACTGTCTGTGTGTGTGACTGTCTGCCTCTGTGTGTATGTATGACTGTCTGCCTGTGTGTGTGTGTGTAACACTGTCTGTGTGTGTGTGACCGTCTTCCTCTGTGTGTATGTATGACTGTCTGCCTCTGGGTATATGTATGACTATCTGCCTCTGTGTGTGTGTGAGTGTGTGTGTGGCTATCTGCCTGTGTGTGTTTGACTGTCTGCATATGTGTGTGTGTGTGGCTTTTGGTGTGTGTGTGGGTTCCTGCCTCTGTGTGTTTGGATGTCTGCCTCTGTGTGTGTGGATGTCTTTGTGTGTGTGCATCTGCTAGTGAGTGAGTGAGCTCCTGTGTGTGTGTGTGTGTGTGCATCTGCTAGTGAGTGAGCTTCTGTGTGTGTGCACCTGCTAGTGAGTTTGTGTGTGTGCCTGCTAGTGAGTCAGCTTGTATGTGTGTCAGTGAGCTTGTCTGTAGGGATTGTGTGTGTGTTAGTGAGCTTGACTGTAGGGAGCATGGGTGTGTCTGCTCCTGTCTGTGGTGAGCATGTGTGTTCAGTGAGCTTGTCTGTAGTAAGCTTGTGTGTGTATCAGAGTTTGTCTGTACTAAATTTGTGTGTGTACCAGTAACCTTGTCTGTGTGTGTCATTGAGATTGTCTGTCAATGAGCCTATTTGTGTGCATCAGTAAGATTGTCTGTGTCTGCATGTGAGTATGCTTTACTGTATAATTTAATTACCCTAAAAGGACTAACATTTTGAATTGAAAAATAAATATTCCAATTTATATTCTATATATATATATATATATATATATATATATATATATATATATATATATATATAGAGAGAGAGAGAGAGAGAGAGAGAGAGAGAGAGAGAGAGAGAGAGAGAGAGATTCAGAGTATCCTTGCACTCACGCTTTGTAGCTGGTATTGGCCGGGTGCTTGAAATCCAGGGAAAAACATATATTTGTAGATAATGATCAGCACTCTCGGACTTTGAAAATAAAACTTACAGTTTATTAAATATCCATTAAAAGATCAACATTTCAGTACCTGCCTGATCCTAATTAAAGTTCCAGATGGAACTGAAACGTTGATCTTTTAATGAATATTTACACACACGCATGTACAGACACACATATACAGACAAACTGTCACGATTCCGGGAACTAAACACGCTAACACAGACACAGAAAAGGTGCAGTACCGGACCTTAGAGTGGCCGGGCTAAGCACACAGAGAATAGTCAGGAGACAAGCCGAGTAAGGGGAACCAGAAGACAGAATAACGAGAAACAAGCCGAGGTCAAAGGGTAGGAGAAAGTCACAGAGTCAGATAAACAAGCCAGAGAGTACGTAACCAGAAACACAAGTTCAGTAGCAATACTGGCAAGCAAAGACCACAACAGGGCAGAGAGGAACAGGAAAGGTAAGTATATAAATCCATAGGTTAATTCTGATTGGATAATTTTCAATCAGAATTAACAATCACACGTGGGAGATATCTAGACCTCCCACTGTGATTGAGGCACTGTGCCTTTAACGCCGGGTCAGGTGGCTGACCCCGGCGTTTATCAAAATGGGGGTCTCCCAGCGTGCAGCGTCATGCATGCTGCCGCTGGGGGACGCAGAGGAAGAAGCGGGCGGCATCAGTGGCTGGGAGGATGCCGCCCGCCGAGCGCACAGCAGGAAGGGGACCGCGGACGGCTGGAGGGTGAGTAGTGCGGCAGGCTCCCAGGATGGAGGAATACCACAGACCCAAGGGTGAGGATTACAATGGCCCTGGTCTATTATGGGAGTCCTTTGACGAAATGGATTTTGGGAGCACGGGAGAGTCCAGATTCTGGGACCTTATGGACTACAGGAGAGACCTACACGATTGGCCTCCCGAAAGGGGGGTGAGAGCAGATCTAACATTCCTGGTCAGAAGGGAGTGGGAGCTGGAGCAGGACTAGCAACATCTGTTGAGCTTGATCCACTCACAGCCTAACCTGCAGCACTACCACTAGCAAGACCCGGCTGAGGTACACCCTGCTCCGCTACCAGCTGCAGAGGTAGGGGACCTAATAGACTGGTCCGGGGAGGATCCACAGTCGGCAGGTGGAGATGGAACCGAGGTCTCTTCACCAGTCCAGCAGGGAATAGAGAGCCCAGTCTCCTTTCCCCAGCAGCAGGACACTGTATTAGGAGTAGAGACCGTCGGTCTCCAGCAGCAGAGCTGTGCAGCCAAAGGGGAGACAGTCGGTCTCCAGCAGCAGAGCTGTACAGCTAAAGGGGAGACAGTCGGTCTCCAGCAGCAGAGCTGTACAGAAAAAGGGGAGACAGTCGGTCTCCAGCAGCAGAGCTGTGCAGCTAAAGGGGAGACAGTCGGTCTCCAGCAACCAGGTTTCAACCAGACTACTCCCGTAGTAGTGCTGGTACCAGGGCAGAGTACCACTGGTCTCTGCCCACTCAGCCACCCACCAAGGCAGCCTACCAGTCCCCCACACAGCCGTGGTGAGGCACCTGGACATGGACAAGTTTTTCCCTCACTCAGGTGTAGTAACCAGTTATTGTGGGAGGGCTGTACTGCTGTTTCTGTTTTGTGGGTGGGCTGCTGGACTAACAAGGGCACTGACCGGCAGGAGGTCAGATACCCTGTTAGCCCGTTTGGAAAAGGGGAGATGTGTGACAAAATGGCCTGGATGTGACAAACTGCCCTACCCCCCTATCGCTTGGAGGAGCCGGATTGCTAGCCTCTTACCATGGGATGTACAGAAAAATGGGTGGATTAGGCGCTCACTATATAATATAAATAGGCAGCAGTAACCAATACAAGGAACCCCAACCTTGTAAGAGAATAGCGTGAACAAAAAAGAGGAAGGTAACCGGTTACCTTCCTCTTACCATGGGATGCTGGCCCGTTAAGTCATGGGGTCTTAAGGCACTTGGGACAGAGCCCTCTGTCTCTGGATCACATCATTCGCCTTACTTGCTTGGATTGTACATTTCCCCTGTTACACTCGTATGTGGGTTCGTGCAGTTTAACTTCCATTACAGCTGGTGAACTTAAACTTTACTCGACGTTATTGAGAACTGTGTTCGTGGGATCTGAGCGCTATTCGCCTATAATATGCGCTCAGATCAAAGCTATCTGTTGGTGTGTGGAACATGGGGACTTCGTTCAGCGAAACATGAGTTATTGATTTTAATACAATTTTGTTAAAAGGTAAAAAGCACATGTTTCTCTCTGCCCGGAGATAATTAGGTTCTCTGCAACCACTTAAGTTAATTATCTCCAGGATAGAGAGGAGGGGTAAGTTAATTATCTCCAGGGTACAGAGGAGGGGTTACACTCTTCCTGTGGGTGTGTATAAGAATTGTACTGTATACTGATTCGTTCTGCATATTTTGTTACAGTCTTCCACAAGGTCCCATGTGGGAGTTCCCTTGCTGGGAGACCATCATAAAAGGGTTGATTTTGGCCATCAATAAACACATTCGTTTTACCCCTTCATGAAGTCTCGACTCATGTTTGAGGAATTGGGAGCTATAATCACTACTTCACTCTTTTCAGCTTGGATTTCGGGAGACGCTACAAAGATCAGCGCTGCACGGATAGCAGGATCCCCTCGCAGCCGCCCGCGGGATCCTGACACAAACAGATACAGTGAGAGAAAAAAGTATTTGATCCTCTGCTGATTTTGAACGTTTGCCCACTGACTAATGATCAGTCTATAATTTTAATGGTAGGTGTATTTTAGCAGTGACAGACACAATAACGAAAAACAAATCCAGAAAAACGCATGTCTAAAAAGTTATACATTGATTTGCATGTCAATTAGTGAAATAAGCATTAGTGAGTTCTTCCATTGAGCACAAGACCGAGGGAGACTGACAGTTATTTTGTGTTTCTTCCATTTGCGAATAATCACACCAACTGTTGTCACCTTCTCACCAAGCTGCTTGGCGATGCCCATTCCAGCCTTGTGCAGGTCTACAAACTTGTCCCTTACATCCTTGGACAGCTCTTTGGTCTTGACCATAGTGGAGAGTTTGAAATCTAAATGATTGATTTCTTCTGTGGACAGGTGTCTTTTATACAGGTAACGAGCTGCGATTAGGAGTGCTCCTATTCTCAGCTCGTTGCCTGTATAAAAGACACCTGGGAGCCAGATATCTTGCTGATTGATAGGGGATCAAATACTTATTTCACTCATTGACATGCAAATGCAAATCAATTTATAACTTTTCTGACATGCATTTTTCTGGATTTTTAATTTTGTTATTTTGTCTCTCACTGCTAAAATACACCTACCATTAAAATTATAGACTGATCAAATTTTTCTTCCCTCACTGTACACACACTGACATATAGAAATACAGTCACACATGCAGATATGCAAACACACAGACACAAACACTGCCACACTTGCAGATACACAGACACGCAGATACAAACACTGACACACATACGGATACACACATTAACACATAGATGCACACACGCATATACGCTCACACATAAACAGATCATAGGCGTGCGCACGGAGTGTGCCGGGTGTGCCTGGGCACACCCTAATCACACCTCCGTGCTGCACTACCTCTGGGCAGACTGACATGTCGGGTCCTCGGTCTATGACCGAGGACCCGACACAGGAGGGGGCCCGGTGGCTTGCCCACAATGCCGGCGGGTGAGAGGCCCCTCCAGTCCGTCGGCTCAGATGGAGATCCGGCCTCAGTCTGCAGCTCTGCCGGGAGTGAGCTGCAGACTGAGGTGTCTCGCGATCTCCAGCCTGTCAGAGCGTTGCCGCGGCAACGCTCTGCCTGGAGATCGCGAGACTCACCATGTGGTCTGCAGCTCACTCCCGGCGGAGCTGCAGACTGAAGAGAGAGGGCGCCCACTGGACCACCAGGGCAGGTATTTAACCCCCCCTCTGTCCCCTGTCACTCACTGCCCCCCCATTCTGCCTCTGCCCCCATACCCCTCCTAACCACTGTCACTACCCCCCCAACCCCTGTCACTACCCCCCTAACCCCTGTCACTACCCCCCTAACCCCTGTCACTACCCCCATAACCCCTGTCACTACCCCTCTAACCCCTGTCACTACCCCTCTACCCCCTAACCCCTGTCACTACCCCTCTAACCCCTGTCACTACCCCTCTACCCCCCTAACCCCTGTCACTACCCCCCTAACCCCTGTCACTACCCCTCTACCCCCCTAACCCCTGTCACTACCCCTCTAACCCCTGTCACTACCCCCCTAACCCCTGTCACTACCCCTCTAACCCCTGTCACTACCCCTCTACCCCCCTAACCCCTGTCACTACCCCTCTAACCCCTGTCACAACCCCCCTAACCCCTGTCACGACCCCCTAACCCCTGTCACGACCCCTCTAACCCCTGTCACTACCCCTCTAACCCCTGTCACTACCCCTCTAACCCCTGTCACGACCCCTCTAACCCCTGTCAGGTCCCCCCTAACCCCTGTCACGACCCCCCTAACCCCTGTCACTACCCCTCTAACCCCTGTCACTACCCCTTTACCCCCCTAACCCCTCTCACTGCCCCTCTACCACCCCAACCCATGCCACTGCCTCTCCACTCCCCCCCACCCCCTGTCACTGCCCCTCTACCCCCTAACTCCTGTCACTACCCCAACCCCTGTCACTACCCCTCTAACCCCTGTCACTACCCCTCTACCCCCCTAAACCCTGTCACTACCCCTCTACCCCCTAACTCCTGTTACTACCCCTCTACCCCCTAACCCCTGTCACTAACCGTCTACCCCCGCTACCTCCTGTCACTGCTCCTCCACCCCCCACCTCCTGTCCCTCTACCCCCCCAACCCCTGTCGCTGCCCCTCCACCCTCCTAACCCCTTCGCCCACACAGTGCACCCCTCACAATCATACACACTGTACCCCACACACACTGAATCCCTCACAATTACACAAACTGTACCCCTTACAATCACACACACTGTACCGCTCACAATCACACACACTGCACCTACGTATATTTGTATTTGTATATATATATATATGTTTGTATGTATGTTTATATATGTTTATATATATATGTATGTATATGTATGTGTGTGTATGTGTATATAAAAATACATATACACGCGGCGTGTGTGTTTGTGCTTTAGGGTGCACACCCTAATGCAACAGGCTGCGCACGCCTATGAAACAGATACAGACATACAGATACACACACTGACATATACAGATGCAGACACACATGCAGATATGCAAACACACAAACACTGACATGCATGGGGGCACATGTACCATGGGTCGGTAACCCCTGATCTAATGGTTCATTCAAAAAGCTCACAAGACCATTTAAAATAGTAATGTCCATTAATAATTATATTCAT
Organism: Pelobates fuscus; assembly: GCF_036172605.1. Taxonomy (NCBI): domain Eukaryota; kingdom Metazoa; phylum Chordata; class Amphibia; order Anura; family Pelobatidae; genus Pelobates; species Pelobates fuscus. The sequence goes on from NC_086318.1 coordinate 191,549,692, forward strand.
AAAATTAGAGGTATCAAAAAAAATTCTTACTAACATGTGTATCATTTAGTCTGTCTATAGCGTATTAACAAGAGACACAAAACATTATAGCAAAAAGACAACTAACAACAAAAATATTTAAAAAATAAATAAATTACAAAAAACATGTTTTTTCTCTTGATCCTAGGGAACTGAAAGGGAGGGGAGGGGGAAGGCAAAATGCATTCTTATAGACTTCCCCTAGATTTCTATATTTTTATATTATACAGAGTTTATTACGTTTATTGTTTTGTCCCAAAAAACATTATATCTTAGTTTTTTATTGTAGCTTGTCGGGATAAATTTTTCCATCTTTATTTGATGGTTTATTTGAGGTCTTATCAGACACCAATCAGGTATAAACAAGCTTTTCCAATTTCTGGCTATATTTAGCTTGACAGCTGTCAGCACGTGGAGTAACACGATCAAAGCTTTTTTTTTAATATTAGGAATGTTGATATTTATAAGCATCAATTCTGGTTTTAGGGGTATTGATTTCTTCAAGATTTTATTTATTTTTTCTCCCACTCCTTGCCATAATTCTTTAATAGTTGGGCATTCCCACCATATATGTTGAAAGTCTGCCTCTTTAGTCCAGCATCTCCAACACTCAGGAGATTGAGTAGGGAATATTTTGTTTATCCTTTTGGGGATTAAGTACCATCTGTTTAGGCTCTTATAATGCAGCTTATTCAAATTCAGGCAATGTATGTATTTATTAAGCATCAAAATTGAGTTACACCATTTTCTGGAAGAAATATGTATCGTTATATCTCTATTCCATATTAGTATTGCTGGTGGATATTTCTTTTCTATGTTATATAATAAAAGGCTTGTTTTAGAGAGTAGTTTTTTTAGTAGCCTGGAGATTGATGAGTAATTTAAGTTTGCATGTTCACAAGGGAGTTTTAACCTTTGTATAAGATTTAACTTTTAGATAACCAAAACATTATTTGTTTGAAACTTAATGTCCTTTTGAGATCATCAAAAGTTCTTATTTGTCCTGCAGAGAATAAATCAGCATCCATTGTAATACATTTTACAGACCATGGATGTAAATTAATATATGGTAGTAGATGATTTAGTAATTGTATTCTAAGAGATGGAAACATTTTCTACTTCATATCTAGCTTTCGTTTTATTTCATACCAATATTTTAGAATATAGTTTAGAGCAAAGTTTTCATTGTAAAAATTCAATTTTCTGAATTCTTGATCAGATATCCAGAAAATTGCAGATACATTTTTAAATGGTTATATTCTCCTAGCTTCTAATTTTTACCAGCTTTCTTCTTGGGATGAATCTTGAATGGTACATATTAGATGTGTTAAGAGAGTGGCCTTGACCAGTCTTATCAGAGATGGGATCCCCAAGCCTCCATCTTCAATTTTTGTAGACAAAATTTAAAAACTAATCTTTTCTTTGACCATATAAACTTTGCAAAGGAGGCTTGTAATAGTTTAATCCAATTTATAGGAATGTTATTTTGTATTAGACTCAATATGTATGTTAGTTTTGGTAAAACATAAGACCTGATCCTAATGGTATTAATCTTACCCCATCATGATATTTATTTTTTAGCTCAAGTTTTTAACTTTACATTGGTTTCTCTAATCAGTGGGAGCAAATTAATTTCCATCCAATTTTGTGGGTTTCCTGAGATTTTCAGACCTAAATAAGAGAAGTGTTCCTTAGCCCTAGGAAATTAAAAGTTGGACATAATCTCTAATTTCATCCGAGGTGTTATAAAAAAAGAAAGGGCCATTGTGATATTTAATTTATCATTTGAAAAATGGCTATATGTACATATTGCTTGCAGTAGTTCATTAATTGATGTTACATGTTCTTCCATCACGATGAGTACATCATCTGCATATCATTTTATTTTTATCTCCGTATGATCATTAAATACTTTTATTTTGTTGTTTTTCCTTATCTCCATTGCGAGTACTTCAATGGTCATAACATATAAAAGAAGAGAAAGCAGGCAGCCTTGTCTGGTACCATTTTTTCTCTGACCGATTACTTTTCCTGTTGGCAGGGCCAGATTAAGAGCCAAGTGGGCCTGGTGCTGACAATTATGATGGGGCCTAATTACAGAAACGTATCGACTAAAAACACTAAAACAGTCATACCTCCCAAGAGTCATGTATCTGATGGAGTTGGTGTTAGAGCAAAAACTCAAAGGATGCAGCTATAAGAAAACACATACTCTTTGCTAATCTCTTTATCTAATTAATGCTTTCATCTTTCAAGTAAATCCATACCCCATAACAGCAGTGTCCATGGGCGGGGTAAAAGGGTGCACCACTGATGCGAATCACGTGACCAGAACTGCCAAAAGGGGCGAACATGCCCAAAAAGGGGGCATGTCTGTCCAAAGAATTGGAAGGCCAGCCTGGCATCAGTGTCCTTATGTATCACAGTGTCAGTATCCCCATGTCGTCCAGTCCCCTAGTCTCCCAGTGTCTGTGTCCCCATTTCTTCCAGTGTCCCCATGTCTCAGTGTGTACCGTGTCACTAGGATACTAGGGGACACTGAGAGACATGGGGACACTGAGAGACCCGGGAACATTGAGAGACATGGGGGCACTGGGAGACATGGGGGCACCTGTGAATACAGACATGGGGACACTGGGAGACATGAGGACACAGACATTTGGGGACAATGGGAGAAATGAGGAGATAGACACTAGGGACACAGACATGGGGACACAGACACTAGGAGAGATGGGTACACAGACACTAGGGACACTGGCTGGGAGGCATGGGGACACAGACACTTGGGGACACTGGGAGACATGGGGCACTTGTGGACATAGACATGGGGACACTGGGAGGCATGGGGACACTAAGGACACAGAGACATGGGGACACAGACACTGGGAGACATGGGGACACTGAGACACTAGGGACACTGACTGGGAGACATAGGAACACTGGGAGACATGGGGACACTGAGACACTAGCTGGAAGTCATGGGGACATTGAGAGACATCGGGACACAGACACTTGGGGACACTGGGAGACATGGGGCACTTGTGGACATAGACATGGAGACACTGAGACATTTGGGGACACTGGGAGACATGGGGACACTAAGGACATAGAGACATGGGGACACAGACACTGAGAGACATGGGAACACTGAGACACTGGGAGACACGAGGGACACTGGGAGACACGAGGGACACTGGGAGACATGGGGACACAGAGACATGGGGACACAGATACTGGGAGCCATGGTGACACAGACATTTGGGGAAACTAAGACACTAGGGACACTGAAAGACATAGGGACACAGACACTAGGGACACTGGCTGGGAGGCATGGAGACACAGACACTTGGGGACATTGAGAGACATCGGGACACAGACACTTGGGGACACTGGGAGACATGGGGCACTTGTGGACATAGACATGGGGACACTGAGACATTTGGGGACACTGGGAGACATGGGGACACTAAGGACATAGAGACATGGGGACACAGACACTGAGAGACATGGGGACACTGAGAGACATGGGGACACTGGGAGACATGAGGGACACTGGGAGACATGGGGACACTGGGAGACATGGGGACACTGGGAGACATGGGGACACTGGGAGACATGGGGACACAGACACTAGGGACACTGGCTGAGAGGCATGGAGACACAGACACTTGGGGACACTGGGAGACATGGGGCACTTGTGGACATAGACATGGGGACACTGGGAGACATGGGGACACAGACATTTGGGGACACTGGGAGACATGGGGACACTAAGGACACAGATACATGGGGACACAGACACTGGGAGACATGGGGACACTGACATTGGCTGGGAGACATAGGGACACTGGGAGACATGGGGACACTGAGACAATGGCTGGGAATCACGGGGACACTTGGAGACATGGGGACACTGAGAGACATGTGTCCCCATGTCTCCCTGCTGCCTTTCCCCCATCCTTCACATACCTGAGCTGTAGTCTGTCTCTGCAGGGTGGGAGCTGCTGTCTGGACTCTCTGTGCTGTGTAGCTGCTCCCCCGCGGATCAGTGAGCAGAGGGAGGCAGAGAGGCAGGGAGATGCTGTAACTTTCTATCCCTGCCTCTCTCCACACACAGTGACCCCTACTGGCCGGTGCTGGTATTGCAGATTATTCTCCGTTTATACGGAGAAAAATATTTGCATTTGTATTGCTGGTATTACTGCAGTACCTTCATGGCCAGGCAGCCTCCAATACCAGCTGTGCCTTAAAATACCAGTCAAGTGGTAAACCTAAGAGTAGTCTGTGTGTAAAAAAAAAAAAAAAAATGTAAAAAAAATATATTTTTTTTTTTTTTTTTTTTACAATGGGCCTATTCCATGGGCCTGGGCCTGGAGCTGCAGCTCCATCAGCCCCTATGTTAATACGGCCCTGCCTGTTGGGTTTGAATATAGCACCATAATGGCCTGATGTATCCTGTCTGACAATCCAAAAGCCTTTAAAGTATTTGATAGGGAATCCCAGCTGACCCTGTAGAAGGCTCTCTCTGCGTCCACACAGGGCCCGCATCGGAACCCCTCTTTGGTTGGCAATCTCAAAAACATTAGATAATGTATGTATATGATTAGCCGATGTCCTTCCTGGAATAAATCCTACCTGATGTGGATTATATCAGATATAAGGGAATTTAATCTGTGCGCCATAATGCCTGCATAAAGTTTTAGATCTTCATTCAGAAGAGAAATGGGTCTATAGCTGTTAACGTCATGGGGGTTTTGACTTGCTTTAGTATAGTGACAATATTTCTCCTTAATAGGTCTTCAGGTAAACTGCCTTTTTCTGCGAACTCATTAAAGGTAGTATGTAAATATGGAACCAGGTCTTCTTTAAAGGATTTATAAAATATAGCTGTCAGACCATCAGGTTTTGGGGCTTTATTGAGTTTTGAATGATCAATAATCTCTATGAGTTCTTCCCTTGAAAATGGTTCATTTATTTTTTCTAATTGTTGGGGAGTTATTTTCTTAAATTCCTTTGTGTGAAAGTAAGATTCTGTGTTTTGCAGGGGCTCTTTAGAACCGATATTATATAAGTCACTATAATAACTTTCAAAAGCATTTGCTATTTTATCGGGGGACAAGAGTGTTTCATTATTATATATATATATATATATATTATCTTAGATATAGATTTGGCTTTTTGAATACTTTTTAACTTATTTGTTAGTAGCTTGTCTGCTTTATTGCTCTTGTAATAGTGATTAGCTTTTAGTTTTCTTGGAAGTTTCAAGCATTATTTTCTCATTGATGCATTTTTTAATGTCATTAATTTGAGTTGAGGTATCACTAGAAGGACTTTCTTTGTTGCTACGTGACAAATTTGTCAGTTTGATATATAATTCAGAGAGATTACTTTCTCTGTTTTCCTTATTTTGAAAAGCTAATTTTATAAAATGGCCTCGGATTACACATTTAAAAGCAGCCCATACAATAATTAGAGATACCTACCTAGAGGAATTTTCCTGGAATTATTGCTTAATATTTTTTTTAATAAATGCCCTATTTTGTGGGGATTCCAATAGCAAGCCCTGGAGTTTCAATTCTGGTTGCTTTTTGGTAAAATTATCTTTTAGTTCCATAATAATAATTATATTATGGTCTGACCATGTAACTTCATTAATATCTATTTTTTTAACTCTTTGTATTGAGTTTCTATCTGTCAATATGTAGTCAATTCTTGAGTATGCCAAATACGTTTTTGAGAAACATGTATAGTCTCGCACATTATCATGAAATGCGCTCCAAGTATCATATAGAAGATTTCCCTGGACAAAGGAGCGAAATTGTGAAGCTTGTCTATAGGTATTTCTATCTGTCTATTTTTCATTGTCTGTTAATCAAGTTTATGGTCTATTACACTGTTAAAATCTCCCATACAAATAATTTGTCCCTGTTTTATCCTGTTTATTCTCTCCCAAACGCCGGATATAAATTTCATTGGAGCAACATTTGGTGAATAACTATTAATTAGTATTAGACATTATTGATCGTACAGATCACTATAATATACCTTCCTTCCCAATCCTGTTCTAAATATTTTCTATTTAAGTCTATATTGCGTGGAAAAAAAAATGCAACTCCACATTTCCTTTTGTCTTGCATTGAGGATGTAATAATCTCAGGGAAGTCTTTTGATATTTTAAAGAATGTATCTAAACTCTTCCAATGCGTTTCTTGTATAGTGCATATGTCTATTCTCTGTTTTTTTAATAGTTGGATGAGATATTTAGAGAATTAAACTTAACCATTGTTTAGTAATATACACCGACCCCTTCTCCTCTCCCACAGAATACAGCATCAAGAGAAAATTAAACAAAAAAATAAACAGTTATAGGTCCTAAAACCTTTCTTAGAGATATACTTTGACTTCAGGTACAGTACTTAAAAAGTACCATTTCCCTATCATGTGTTGCCCAGAAAACACGTGATAGGGGGACTCAAAATGAGTCAAATTATCACCACCCCAATGGTAATTCCGAAAATTTGGACTAAGGAACCATAGGAGTAGGAGATTAATGGAAGGAGAAATTTCTAACAAGAAAAAAAAAAATGGTATATCTTATCTGAAAAGTGTTACCCTCATATATTATAGTTATTAGTTAATACCAAAACATATTATGATATTTACATTTGACATATCATTTCTTATCTTATCTTCCCTGTATTAATTTGTCTTTATTTTAATTTTTAATATATCCTAATCATTACTTTGCATTATGATTTTTATTTCCCTTAACATGAGGTAGCATAACATTTTATGTAAATAATCATTTGCTTGTCTTCTATAATCTTAGTTATTAATACTTTATATGCATGCAATGTTCCTTATATTATGGAAAAAAAAATAGTTTAATACATCAATTGTATATTCACCCTAAATATTCCAAAACGTAACTTTTACTTGAACCATAGTGACGTGTCTTTATTTTCTCTCTTTTTCCCCTTTCCTCTCCTTTCCATTATTTTGTGCCAATAACTAGTGTATTTCTTTATCAGTGCCTTGTATTCACTTAGCATATCATTTTGTGTGAATAAACCTTTATCATTCTTTATTGTCTTAATAATATAATTTTTCTATTAGTACCATGTTTTCTTATGTGATACTATGCTTTGGTCGCTTGGTAGTTTGGGTAAGAGACTGCATAGTCTGGATAAAAATGCTCGTCCTTGTGGGATTAATCATATGGCAAAGTTCAGAGAACCAAGGAGGGATTGTAGGGCTTTCCGATTCGTAGTACCTCTGCTGAAGAACAACTCTACCTCTGTCCTGATTCCCTGAACTTTGTCTGCGGGGAGATTTGCCTGCATGGTGACTAGGCATGTGCCCAGAAATGACAATCTAGTGATGGGTCCTACCGTTTTGTCCATGGCTACTGGTACTCCTAATGTTGAAAAGAGTGCTACGTTTTTTTGTTATGCTTAGTGGTGTGGATTTGAGGTTTTCTATGGTCAGAAAGTAGTCTAGGTAGTGAATTATGACTGGACAGCCACATACATTCAACAATAGCCAGCACAGCGTTTTGGTGAATAAGTCAAATAACTTTGGGCTACTTTTTGCCCCAAAAGTTAGTCAGTTGGCAAAATAGTACAGGCCATTCCATTTTATTCCATGTAGATGCCACAGTGACGGTAGTATTGGGAGCAGTTTGAAGGTGTTGCAAATGTCTGTTTTCCCCAACCAAGCTGCCTTCCCCACTTCAAAAATTGCCTGTATGGCATTGTCTACTGTGGCATACTGCATGGAAAATTCCTCTAACGGTACAAGTGAGTTAAGGCTTGTAGTGGTAACAGAATGAGGAGCCGAATGGTCTATGATTAAGCATTTTTTTATTATTGTATTTGCCAGTTGCGATACTTATCTGGTTGGTACGCCAACATGTGAATGGTGTTGTATGGAATGGCCCGATCATGAAGCCTTTTCCCACTTCTGTGCTTAGGAGTGTGTCTACTGTTGTAGGGTCCATTGTTGCTGACTGTAAGTTATTAAATTCGATGGTGCCTATCGGTAGTGCAATTAACCCTCTGTTGATCCCTTCAGTGAAACTCGTCATAAGGAATTTGACAAGATCTTGAGACGGGTGAGCATTGAGGTAGAAAGCCAGTGCATCGACCTATACCTCCGTCAGTCATTTTTGTTAGGAAAGAGACGGTTAGGGCGCATAGTCTTGGCGTGGGCTCTAAAACAGATGGAGCAGACATGCAACAATCTGCAGGCACTGAAACTGCAGCCCCCTGCGTTGAAGTTGTTGCATATCTGAGCCTTACCTAAAAAGACTATCGGTCTCCCTAAGTTGTCTTTCAATCCTCTTTGCTCAAACGTGCTTGTGCTAGGGGTGTTGTAGCTAGTGATGGGTAAACTAGGTTCGATGGAGCACAAATTGGTAATGTGAGAGTTGGAAGAGCAAATTGTGCAAGCCGGTGGCACCCGCCCAGCAAAGTGGCGACAGAACAGTTTGGTATCCATGTGGCTCCAGTCTATCCTGATATTGTACTGTGCGAATGTTGCCGACGCCTTGGCTGAAAATGACTTGTGATAGTCATAAAACATGGTGCCACCATACATGTTCCCCAGGTCTACCAATTTGTGCATTTATAGGTCTAGTTCCTCTCTGTGCTGAGGGAAGTTGAAGCAAACTACATCTCTGTAGAATCTGAACGCTAATACAAAGTCTGGTATTGATAGTTTTTTATTTAGTCTAGGGTCTTTGGCTTTAAGCACGACTGTACAATTGTATGTCTTATTCTCGACTATGTCTTGGGATGCTATCAGTAGAGACATGAGATTTACATCCTTCCCCTCCAAAATTTCCTTTTTAATATTGGGATGAACCATGTGTGCGGGTGTGATAATATGTGTAGCTGAATCCTGTGTGGTTGGTGTGATGGTGACAATACCCTGTGTGACAGTTTGTTCGGTGGTTAATGTGGGTAAGAGATCTGTGAGGGTTAAAGTAGCTGGTGTAGACGATTCCAGCTTCTCCATCCTTTGGTTTAAATTGTTTATGGACACCAACATAGCCGACATTGTGGCCTGTATCCCAGTTAAGGTATTGTTAATGTTGGCTTGCGTGCTGGTCCCTGGTTGTGGATTATCTGCATTGGCCATCAGGAGTCTACATAATGCCCCCTTCCTGGCGGTGGCTGTGTATGGTATGCCTCTTTGCCTTATTTCTGTGTCGATCTTAGGGATGGTCCATGATCTCATGGCTTGACGTGTCCTGGTTCTCACCTGTAGTGGGAGCTGCGGTTGGTGTGGGTGGTCTAGCTGGTGTACTGGGCAGTGAGAAGTCCTCTCCTTGGTCAGACAGGTGAGACATACTATAATTACATTGAAATGACATTTGTAATTATACTGTTGGGGCAGGTTATGTTAACCGGCGTCTGTTTTAATGCCGGGTGGCGAAGAACGTATCTCCTTTTGGGATGGTGAGGCCCTGCTAATTGCCAAGTGACTGGTAGAGGCACTGACTATGATTTGGCTCTGTGCTGTGCCATGAAAAGATGGCAGGGTGTAGGCCTCTGGAAAGCATAAGAAGACTGTGGGTAGGGAAAGTGACGTCCTGACTACTCCACTTGTAGAGTATGCGAGACTCTAGCTATGATTTGGCCCGATGGGCGAAAATACCTACGTGTGAGGATGGAGTTTGGTCTCGCAGTGATTCTAATTTATGAACCTGAGTTTGGGGCTGTACTAGTACCCTACCTGCCAGATAACCTTGCATGGACAGAAGATACAAAAGGACATGCCTACCTGAGCTCTTTTTGAGGGGTCTTATTTCTTGACGGAGTGTCTGATTGGGTGGTATTAATTGCCTGTTGAAACCAAAAATTGTGGTTGGTATTTTACCCCTACATTTATAACTGTTTGGTTTGTTCAAGGTGGTACTTACCTGGGTATCTAGATCCTTTCCGTGAGGGGTAGTAATTATGGTGGTATTTTCTGAACCTAGCAGATATTAACCCCTTAAGGACCAAACTTCTGGAATAAAAGGGAATCATGACATGTCACACATGTCATGTGTCCTTAAGGGGTTAATATTTAATTTTGTATGATGTCGGCGGGCTTATGTAACCTATTTGCTATGTGTGCTTATGATTTCTATGAGATGGTTGTTACATATGACATTAAGTGATTTAGTAGACCTTATACATTAGTGGTCGCATTGAATGTGACTTACGGATTTGATTGTTGAACCGATCGCGTATGATTAATGCTTGCGTACCCGTCTGGGTGGGTATTGTAAAGTTGATAGTAGTTGTAACTGGAATGAAATTGTTTAGAGATATTCCTCAATTCATTACCGGATTAATTAACCAAGTATCTTTATGCTGATGTTAGCCCACGTGCGATGTCTTGTTTAAAATAAATTTTATGCTGGGTTTGTGCTTATTGGTATTAGCGTATGTGTAATCTCCGTACCCCCTTCTGTGCCGTCATTTGGAATTACACAATTTTTTTAACGTACTGTGTCTACTGAAAATTGTTTCAAGCGTGACTGGTAAGCCAGAGAGCAAAGATCAGAAATCTGAAAGGACATGAAGTGACATATGCAAATTTACATGGGTATTCATGAGAAGATTCAGACTGAATGATCATATAGAATGTTCCTGCCAAAATTACCGAATTGATTTCCTTGTAACCCGGGAAACCATGTATACAACCATGAAGCAACAAAATTATAGGTCAACTAAACATATCATGTTACAGAAATAACTTGTAGTTTCCCTGTTTGAAGCAATTGATCATAAAACCTTATGTAGTGATAAAATGTTAGGGTTTTGTTGTAGTTAGCGATTTTGGGCGGTAGATGGCGGAGTTGGTACGTGATTTTTGTATGCGTGGGGTAATGCCTGTATTGCTGTTCGTACATGCATGCCCCCGTTCTGTAGTTTTGGCGGTTCCCTTGTACTCATGAATGACCAAGTGTTTAGGAGTTAGTGCAAGTTTCATATTTACCATGTTCGTGCCGGTTTTGTGTGCTATTGTATGAATGGCTTACGTATGTGTTCAGTCATGTGTTCATGACTGAATGCATCTTCACGTGTACTCACTGTTGCCGGGTATGGTCAGCTGACCCGAAAGTTTTGGACGGTGCCCTGGGAGTTTAGTGGCTCTGGGAGTGCCGAGCTGGAGCGGTTGGTCTGTGATTGCCGTGTTACGAGGGTCTGTTGGAAGTTGGACGGTATTATGATCTGGAGACCATGCGGTAAAGCTCGTCTGTCGAAACCGGAACCGGAAGTGACCATTCAACGTCAGCCTGGTTTTGAGGTAAGTTTATGTTTATATAGGCCAGATCAACACCTCCCACAGCTCCAGGCTCCGCCTTGCCATATATATATATATATATATATATATATATATTCTTTTCTCTTTTCCCCCTTCACTACTCCTCTATATTCTCTTCATCCTTGATGTATGAAGTTTACGTATTTCTTAAATTTCTTTCCAAATTCTTCTCTTTATTCTCTTCTGTAGCTTAATTATTGCCGTCGGGTTCTGGAATCAAATGTCTCTCTTGCAGCCAGCCTTTTAGCTTTCCTGGAGAATCAATTGTGAATATCTTCGAGTCTTTGTGCATCAGGAGTCTTACGGGAAATCCCCATCTATATTGTATTTTATTAAGTCTCAAGATTTCTGTGTAGTTTGCGAAAGATCTTCTTTTCAGCCTTATGTAGTTTCATAGGTCTGAATGTACCTTAATTTTTTCGTAAAGTGCTTGTACTTTGTGGTCTCTGATTGAATTAATTATAGCTGATTTAATTCGAGAAGATGAGCAGCAGTTCATAACATCTCTTGAAATAGTTATTAACAAGTACTTTGGTTTGGGTATCCTGTGCCTGCGCTCCATTAAGAGGCCAAATGTCTCACTTTTTATATGCAAGCTGTCATAAAAGTTGTTTAGAAATTCTTGGAGTTATTTTTTCTGGAATGTTCCTGATTTTTAAGTTATTGCGGCGTGACCTATCTTCTAGGTCTGCCTGTTTCTGCTCCATTTGGGCAATCTTCATTTTTAATACTTCAATTTCATTTTGCATCTGTGATGATCCTTGTTCTATTTGTTTAATTCTTCCAGAACTTTCATTTACTTTGTTGTTAGTGTTGATTAGGTCATTTTTGAACTCTTCTGAAAAGCATTGAATTTTATTTTTGATCTTTGTAAATTGTGTTTCTAGAGCGCTGTTTAGTAGAGCTACCATCACTTGTTGGCAATCATTAGTTGTGACTGCTTTTTCTGCTCTCTCTTGTTCCACGCTCTTCGTTGTTTCATCCAAATTTATAAAGGTGCTAATTTGCTGCTAGCCCACCCATGGTGAGCTTCCGTATAACACTGTGCAAGTTCCAGTACAATATGAAAAGTATATAAGGCAATCCACAGAGACACTTTTTTTTTTTTTTTTAACACTATTACTTTGGGAGAGATTTTCCCATTTTGACCGTTACACCCTTGTGGTTTCTTCTCTAAGAAATTTTCTGGGCCTGAGAGCAGATATGACATCGGGGAAAGGGAACTGTTAGCAGTCATTAAAGCCTTAAAGGAGTGGAGACATTTGTTGGAGGGGACCCTACACCCTATTACGATTTTGACGGACCACAAAAACTTGTCCTATATTGGGGAGGCTAAGCGCTTATCCTCTAGACAAGCTCGTTGGTCCTTATTCCTGACTCACTTCAATTATGTACTGACTTACAGACCTGGTTCTAAAAACTCTAAAGCCGATGCATTATCTCGCCAATATGAACCTTCTACTGTACCTGAACCAGTTCTTTCTTCTATAGTTCCGAAATGCAATATCATTGCTAATACGAATCTCAGGATTCATTCTCCATTATTGGCCGAGATCATTAAGTTGCAACATCTAGCACCTAAACAGACTCCTGCGGGCCGTCATTTCGTTCCTCCTGCTCTTCAACTGGAACTTTTACAGTGTTTACATAATAGCAAGATGGCGGGACATCCTGGTATTCGCAAGACTTACGCGTTGATCTCTAAGGACTTCTGGTGGCCTGCTTTACGGAGGGATGTTGAGGAGTTCATCGCTGCATGTGAAGTTTGTACTAAAACCAAACAACCCCATACGCTTCCATGTGGACTCCTGCAACCCTTGGAGGTTCCAGAGAAACCATGGTCCTGTTTGGCCATGGACTTTATTGTCGATCTACCTATCTCTAAAAGACAGACTGTTATCCTCACCGTGGTTGACAGGTTTACTAGGATGGCACACTTCATTCCCCTGCCTAAACTTCCGTCTTCTCCCGAATTGGCAGAGATATTCGCCAAGGAGATTTTTCGCCTACATGGGATACCCTCTCAAATTGTATCGGACAGAGGCTCCCAATTTGTTTCCCGCTTTTGGAGGTCCTTCTGCTCTCAACTTGGTATTAAATTAAACTTTTCTTCTGCCTATCATCCTCAGTCTAACGGAGCTGCTGAACGTACCAACCAGAAAATTGAACAATATTTACGATGCTTTGTTTCTGAACACCAGGATGATTGGGTCGGTTTGATTCCTTGGGCGGAGTTTGCACACAACAATCTCGTTTGCGATTCTACTCATTCAAGCCCCTTCTTCATGAATTATGGTTTTCATCCGTCTAGTCTTCCTTCGGATTCTCCTTCCCAGGGGGTGCCGTCGGTTGATGTTCATGTTGCCAATTTGAGGAAGTTGTGGGATCAAACTCGACAAATCCTTGTGCACAACTCTATGTTGGTCAAGAAACACGCTGATAAACGTAGAAGGGCGGCTCCGGTCTTTGTTCCAGGTGATAGGGTATGGCTGAGCACGAGGAACATCCGTTTAAAAGTGCCCTCCATGAAGTTCGCTCCTCGGTATATTGGACCCTACAGGGTGCTGACCCGTATCAATCCGGTTGCGTATCGTTTAGCTCTTCCTAATACCTTACGCATTCCGAACTCGTTTCACGTTTCATTGCTGAAACCACTCATATGTAACAGATTTTCCTCCACAATAGCCCCTCCTCGCTCCGTTCAGGTGGAGGGTCAGGAGGAGTATGAGGTCAACTCTATTATTGATTCTCGAATCTCCCGGGGGAGAGTACAATATCTGGTTGATTGGAAGGGGTATGGTCCTGAGGAGAGGAGTTGGGTACCTCAGGAGGATGTTCATGCTCCCCGTCTCCGCAGGGCGTATCACTCTCGCTTCCCATCTCGTCCCGGTTCATTCCGCCCGGTGGGCGTATCTGAGAGGGGGGGTACTGTCAGGGTACCTGTGGTCTCTACCTCCAAAAGAGGTAGAGACTTAGCTGTTCCACCATTCAGACGGTCTGATGACTCCCTTCCCTGCGGTATATCCGGTCATGCAAGGCCGGCCGCGAGGGAGTGACTGCCTTTTACACCATCTAGGCAGGAAGTCATCATCAGGACACTCCCCCGGATCGACCTGTCAGTCAATTGCTGCAGGACCAATCAGGACGTCTCGGAGGTGTGGTTACTGCTCTGAACAGGGTATTTAACAGAGCTTCCTTCATTAGCTCATTGCCTTGTCGTGGTTCTAGCTTGTTCTAGTCACTCAGTGCTTGTGTTTTCTATTATCCCTTTTGGTTTTGACCCGGCTTGTTTACCTTACTCTGCTTATCTCTGTTACCCTTGATTCGGCTTGTCTCTCGCTTACCTGTCTTCTGTTACCCTCGACCTCGGCTTGTCTTTGACCATTCTATACTGTACTACTTACGTTAGTCCGGCCATTCTAAGGTCCGGTATACGTATCTGGCTACTGTTTGTACTCTGCGTGTTGGATCCCTGTCCCGATCCTGACAAAAACAAATAAGACTATTGGAATATCATCACGGTTGAATTAGGTTTGATAATCATGTGTTCCCTAAACGTAGGGCCCACTGATACATTGTTAGTTGTCAGGGGTCTAAACTTACATTCATTTCATATAAAACATCCTCTCACAAATCCCATCATTCACTCTCTGTTCTTCAGCTTACAGGAGTTAAAGGACCACTATAGTGCCAGGAAAAGGGCCCCACTCCCGCCGGGCTGAAGGGGGAGGAAGGGGTTAATCACTTACCTTTTCTCCAGCGCTGGGCTCCCTCGATGCTGGGGAAAGTAAAGGATGTAAAGGAACTGTTTTATTGTGACCAGGTTGCCTGCTTTTGTACACAACCCCCAGCATGTGGTCTCCATTCAATGCAAGACAAGCCCCTCCCATAAATATCTATGCCTGGGAGATAATTGCTTTAAAGACCGGCAAGCTAATTATCTCCCAGGAACAGAGAGGCAAACATAAAAATATAAAACATCGAAATACTCCAAAAGATCATAAAAATATATAATTACCCCACAAATAATACATTTTTAAATAGCCTTGATCTGAGCGCCCAAGTTCTGCAAATAGCGCTCAGATCCATGCAGTGTAGGGGAAACACCAGTGTGTTAAAGTTCTGACCGGCTGCACACGTGGTCCTATGCCCAAAACTGTTCCAGGGCGTTTGGTGCTTTGGCCGGTCAACTTTCGGGAGCTCCTGCGTCCGAAATATAAGGTGCTCCGGGTGGCTCTTAGGTACCCTTAGTCTCAGTTACCTTCCCTCCAAAAAGCGCTCTCCTGGCGAGTTGCAAAGTCATTCAAAATCCCAGACCAAGTTGCCCGGTAGCCGCACAGACAACTCATGGCGAAAAACGTTCCTTAACATTTGCGGATAAGTCACGCTGAGGTGACCGGGAACCCACGAAGTCCTCATGACGAATATAGTTCCATGGCTTAGTACCGTTGAGGACAATTCGTGGGTTACTTCATGCGAACGGCCACCAAGGAGCTAGTGTTCCATTTCATTCGAATGAAGGGAAAGTAATGAACCAGGGGCATCCAGGGAAAGCTGCTAATGGTGGCTGGGGAGGTTTAACTCCCAAACAGCGTCTTTGGATACTGCCCATAGTCCTTGGGCAGGAGGCTAGCTAGTTCGTGGCATAGGCACGTTTGCCACAATATTGAATTTACAAATATAGCCCCTACACTTAAAGGGATACTATAGTCACCAGAACAACTACAGCGTAATGTAGTTGTTCTAGTGAGTATCATATGTCCCAGCAAGCTTTTTAATGTAACACTTCTATTGGCATTCACTCAGACGGCCACTATAGGTGCTTCCAGGGTTAGTGCAGCACAATATATTCTGCATGGAGGCACTGATCACTCCCCATAGAGAGGCATTGATTCAGTGCATCTCTATGAAGATATGCTGATTGGCCAGCACAGCATTTGGCTCCGCCCCAAGAGGTCTGTGAGCGCTCCGCCACTGCAGAAGACCGCTTCTGATAGTTTTATCAACACCTTTTATGGCTCCTTTTTCTTTTCCCCTATTTCCAACATTGCACACACACACACATTCCAGCGTCATGTGACCACCATGGGCCAATCAGAGCCCTTCTTATGCTACTTAAACTCAAAATAGCTAATTTGTAGTGCCCTTTGGTGGTTTTCTCTATGGTTATCCGAGAGTGCATTATTTATATTGATTTTAGTGTATTTCGACCTTGACTTATATTTTGACATTTGGCACAAGAAGTGGGCATTACAAATAACTTATAATGTCATTTAGGTTGTGTAATGCTTTAGCGGTATTCCAGGACTCTATTAAAGATGTCTTAAGGGAATATATATATTCACATGTCCTAGTGTATCTAGATCATGGGTGTCCAACCTTTGGCTTCCCTGGGTTGCATTAAGTGCAGATGAATTGGCTTAGGCTGCACATAAAATCTATAGCAGAATTAATTTATATAATAAAACTTCAAAAGCCCTTTTCTTAAATTTGTTTAGTAGATAACTCCATATTTAAGTATAACAACTTAAGGAGCTATCTACTAAACACATACACATGTATATACACATGCACACACACACACAATCACAGACCTATACACATAATCACAAATACACACACACACACAATCACAGACCAACACACACACATACAATCATAGACCTATACACACAGTCACATACATGCACACACATAATCACAGGTGTACACATGCACAGACATACACACACAATCACAGACCCAAACACCTAATCACTGACTTACACACACACAATCACATGCATACACACAGGCACCCCCTCCACACACATACAATCACTGACAAAACATACACAAAAATTACATTCATACACATTTAATACTTAAGAGGTCTACCCAGCCTCCCTGCCTTGCTGGGAGGGCTGAATGGATCCTCTGTCTCTAGTGGCTAGCAGTTGCTTCTGGGCTGCGATCTCACAGATCCTGAACAAATCCCTTGCGTGCCCAGCAGTTATGCCAATGCCAGGATGATATCATATCCTGGCAGCTGGCTCACTGCAGGGCACACGAGGGAGCTGTCTAGGAGGAGTACAGAATGTAAAAGGCTCCCTTCCTGTAATGAGTCTTACCTGATCGGGAGTCCAGCTCGCAGAGTTATACGCTCACCCTTGCAAAGTAGACACAGACCAGGGTGACCAGGTAAGACGCCACCTGGCCTGTAAGTCTGTGCACGGGGGCTTTCCTGGAAAAGTGCTCCAAGATTAAATTAAATGCTATATTAGGGATTAGCAGAAGCGTAGTCAAGGGAAGCCAAAATCAGGGAAGCCAGAGATCAGAGTAGTCCAGGAGGAAAGCCAAGGTCAGAAGCCGGAATTAGACAGAAAACACTGGAACGCAGGTACGGAGAAACAGGAACCAAACAAGGGAACCAGAGTCAATGAACTGACACCCCTCCCAGGGTGTGAAAGGCTGTTATATCCAGCCAATTAATATGGCATACAGGTGTGCATACAGGTGTGCTAGAGTAGCCACGGGTTAGTTCAGCTTCCAGTGCTAGAACATGGCAAGGACACCTATTATGGCAATACTATGAATGGCTGGATAGTACAGTGGCAAAAGAGCAAGATTCGCGAAGCCAAAGTCCAGGGTTCAAATCCCCTGCTGGGCTCTCCTGGGGTGACCTCGTCTGGCAGACTGAATGTCGTGGCGAGAACCGTGACACTTTCTCCCTCTAGCACAGATGGCAATCGAGCCGCACTGCTAGTGGTCCCGGACTGCATGCGGCCCATTGGCTGCAGGTTGGACATCCCTGATCTAGATGATATACTCATTTACTCTCCTGACATAAGAAATGACAGAGGGCGAGAGATCAAGAGTTGGGAAGTAGATCTTGTTATCTGCATAAAGATTATAATTCAGCTGATGAACCCAGAGAAGAAGTACAAATGGAAAAGAGTATAGATCCCACGACATATCCTTGAGGTACTTTAATTCACAGAGGTGATGAAGAAGAAAGGGAAAGGTTGAAGATGTGAATAAAAACAGGAGTTATTGTGGATGACAGCCAAGGTATTAGATGTGAAGGGATTGGGTAAAGTGGGAAAGTAGTGTAACCGCTTCTGGTTCTCTTATTTACCACTATAACATCTTAAAGCATATAATTTAGCAGGGCTAACTGTACAGATATCTTAGCTATAATATTATAGTATTAGTAAGAGTGCCCCTATTTAAAATATATAAATAATTGAGAATACAATAACAATAGGAATTGTCTTGAAAGCGACAATGTTTTGTCTTTAAAAGGGACACTCCAGGCACCCAGATCACTTCTGCCCATTGGAGTGGTCTGGATGCCAACTCTCACTACGCTATGTGAGGACCTCCAGCGTCGCCAAAATCCCCATAGGAAAGCATTGAATAATGCTTTTCTACAGGGAGGTCTAATTCGCGTATGCAGAGCCTGACTCAGCACCGAGGGACATCGGCGCTGGATTAAGGTAAGTCACTGAAGGGGTTTTAACCCCTTCAGCAACTTGGGATGGGGGTTGTGAGGGAGAGTCCTGGCATTGGAGAGTCCCTTTAAGTCTAATCACAATATTCGCTGATTATGCGAAAGAGGTCATTTATTAAAGAAACATTGTATGAAAACCAATATTTTCCATTTCTAACAAATTTTCAGTTTGCAAATTCTCTTAAAGACAAAGTACACCGTTTAAGAAATACAACTTTTAATTCTAAACTCTTGCGATATTTGCATATGCCCACAACAGTAGTGAGGTGTGAAGAAGACAGTAAAAAACATATTTCATGGTCTGTGATTGAGGGGAAAATACAGGGAGTCATAGTGGGGTTGACTGGTGGTGGAGGCAGAATATTGCAAGCTGGCATGTTTAGATAGATTTAGATAGAATGTGTTTTTTTAAGAATTGGTCTGCAAGGTCTGGAGCCCTCCAGATGAGGAAGGTGATGCAGGTGGATCAAAGAGAGTATTGAAAGTCGTGAAAGGGAGTTGAGGGTTGGAGGAGAGAGTATGAATTACTGCAAACAGCTGTGTTCTATATTTAATTGTCCCCTTCTTCTGTATCCACCGCTAGGCTAACAAGCCAAGAGACCAGGAAATGTATTACAAATGATTGATTATAAGTGCTAGACATTGGCCAGCTGGTGAGAACAATAGTCCTGGAGGAGTTTTCTTTCTATATAATGTGTGTGATTTTTTAATGATTTTATATGATACATAAACAACTTGTGACTACCAAAACCTTGCTGTCTAACTTTGTACTTAGGCATTAATACCTCCCATTAGAAGCCCTATGTGGAAATCATTCAGCTTGCATTTAGTGGAAATATTCTCCAATTTATGTTTTGGCTTGAGATGTGCAAGTTTAGCAAACAAATCCCTACCTGTTAAGTCTCTTACATTGTGATATATCTATAAAACAACTCAATAAAAAAATTCACAATTGTAATGAATAATAAAACATGTAATGAATGTGTGTTTCAAGTTAGTATCATAATGCAAATTAATGTTACTCATCCAAATGGCAAGAGTATTATTAATCTCTCTTAGTCAACATGTCCTAAGAAACCGTCAGTTTTACAATTCAACATAGTTGCTTATTATGCCCCAGTTGTGTCGTTAAATAAGAAAACAATATGGTGCCATATTTTTAATAATAGACAACACTTTGTTCCTGTTTGTAGGACACAGTATTCTAAGTGTTTGTACATACAATAGCCCATGTAGTAATTCCCATTCAGATTATCCTGCAGGAACCTGAACATCCAGATATTTACAATAGTGTGTTTTGCTGAGATTCTGTGCTTAATCTATGTTAAATAGAGATGTCCCGAACGGTTCGCTGGCGAATAGTTCCTGGCGAACATAGCTTGTTCACGTTCGCCACGGATGGCGAACATATGCGATGTTCGGTCCGCCCCCTGTTCGTCATCATTGAGTAAACTTTGACCCTGTACCTCACAGTCAGCAGACACATTCCAGCCAATCAGCAGCAGACCCTCCCTCCCAGACCCTCCCACCTCCTGGACAGCATCCATTTTAGATTCATTCGGAAGCTGCATTCTTTTTTTTTTATTATTTTTTATTTTTTTAGACAGAAGTGTGTTATATTTGAGCATGCTAGGCTGAACGTGCGTATATCATGGCTAGTTGCACTGAGGGTATGAGTATATAGCAGTACATTGTAGTGAAAGATGGCTGTCATGTTTAGGGTGTAGCTTGCACGTTATGAACTGTGTATTTATATCAGCAGCTCCACCACTAGTTATAAATCAAGTGTGAGTCGCCCCATGAGATGAGACTAGTGAATAACATAATACATGAACGGTTAAGGTAAAGGCATGTAAGGAACTACGACAATAAACTCTTTAGGAGGTGAACTAATGACATGTTTAAACGCTTGCTTCTTTACGATTAGTTAATGTGCAGAGAGCAGTTCATGTGATCAAAGGCATGGTGTGGAGGATCGGCTATAGTGGGACATGCTTGGCAGGCTGCGGTTTACTGCTTGTGCTCATCCGATCCCTTCTGGGCGCCAGGTGCAGACCCTGGGAGTCCCTGATACCTGGAACAACAAAGGCAAGACTCTGACTGAGTGCCGGGTTCGCGGCTTGAGGTGGTGGAAGCTTGTTTTGTCGGGTAGTCGGATCTGTCCCGGTGGTGCTTCACGTCCGGTGCGGGCTTAAGGTCGAGGCGAGTGCTTGACGTAGGGCAGGCTCTGCAATTCTGTTTGTGCCTCCGGTCCTGTCTTCGACACCTTTTGCGTTGGTGGATTTTAATGGGGACTGCTTCGCTTTGCTGTGGTGGAGCTTGTTGGGGCTGTGGTGGAGCTTGTTGGGGCTTCCTGCTTTTTATTTGCTTCCAAAATTGATTAAAGAGTCTGTCCAGCTTAGACTCAATATCCTGCCATGCTTTGCTGGTACCAGGAGGAAACGCGGCTGCCGCCATATTGGGAGAGTCGCAGATGAGTATGTCAGCCTGTGCGGCTGTGCTCTGTGCGTCCATTAACTCCAGACAGCCTCTCAGGGGTGGACCAGGATAACCCCCACCGGTCCGAGGGGGGGTAACAGAGCTCCTGCCGGGAAGTAGCTGCTCCTGGCCATCCCAGGATCGGGAGATCGGCGGCCTCTCCCGCCCGGTGAGCACCAGGCCACACTTGCCACGCGGAGGTAAGTAAGACTCTGTCGAGTTGCTGACCGCTATTAAGCATGTCGGGTCGGTCAGGTAGGAGCAACATTGCTGGGTCATCCCCTTCTGGGGTGAAATTCGCTTGTTGATAGCTGTTTAAAGTGAGATATTGAGGGAGCTCACACGAAGTGCGTCTTTCCTCCATGACAGCTAGGCCCCGCCCCCCGGAAGCTGCATTCTTCGTGAGAGGAGGGACAGTGTAATTGCTGCTGATTTAATAGGGAAATCGATAGCTAGGCTAGTGTATTCAGTGTCCACTACAGTCCTGAAGGACTCATCTGATCTCTGCTGTAAGGACAGCACCCCAAAAAGCCCTTTTTAGGGCTAGAACATAATTTTTATTTTATTTTTTCCCATGTAATCTATTGCAGTTGCCTGCCTGCCAGCGTGTGTGTCAGGCTCACAGCGTATACTGTGCCCACTTGCCCAGTGCCACCACTCATATCTGGTGTCACAATAGCTTGCATTTAAAAAAAACAAAAACTTTTTTGACTGTAATATAATAGCAGTCAGTTTCCTTCACACGTGTGCGTTTCAGGGCCTGCCAGGGTACAGTGTCACACCAGTGCAACTCATATCTGGTGTAACAGTAGTGTACATTTAAAAAGAAACACAGGGGGCTTGTTGTCACCTTTCGGGGACCCTTGGTGTTGTACGTGGCTGGGTGGAGGAAGAGACCTTCAATGACATCAGTGAGGACAAGAAACGGGACATGGCTAGCTTGGTATCCAACCTTGTGCAAATGGGGAGTTTGCAGTTGTGCAAATGGACTGTTTGCGGTGCGTTAAACGGGCAGTTTGGTCTGTCACTGTGAAGCGGGTGTAACCCTTACACTACCTAATCGATACAACATCATACCTGATGTTTTAAAGCACGTTATTCCAAACAATTTAGGAGTGTTAGGTGATTTATGCCCTTTATGGATTAAAACCAGACTCTGCATCAACTATGTAATTTTCCATGGGAGTTTTGCTATGGATCCCCCTCCGGCATGCCACAGTCCAGGTGTTAGTCCCCTTGAAACAACTTTTCCATCACTATTGTGGCCAGAAAGAGTCCCTGTGGGTTTTAAAATTCGCCTGCCTATTGAAGTCTATGGCGGTTTGCCCGGTTCGCCCGTTCGCGAACATTTGCGGAAGTTCGCGTTCGCCATTCACGAACGGAAAATGTAATGTTCGCGACATCTCTAATGTTAATACTATATAAATGCTACTTCTAAGTAATGTACTGGAACCAGAATTAATTCAGGAATTTTGTTCCAAGCTGTACAAGACCTGACTTAGGTATGTTAGTTTCAAAAGCTTTCAACAGCTGGCTGAGCCATCAGTCTTTTTCTTTTGTCTTTTTTAAGGTGTACACATAGGAGGATAACTCTAAATATGTTTTCTGAACAAAATGTATTCAGCTGATGATGATTGCAGTCTCAGTGTCCGCTTTGGCTAGTCTCACATGCCAGTTTGTGAGGATATCACATTCACTGCCAAACCAGGCCACGAGGATCTCAGAAGTGTGCTCATATCACTGCAGAAGAAAGTAAAGTTGTCCATACAAAAAAAGCACTTTACTTTATGTCCTTAACTGATCTTTCTGATATTAGAATTCTGCCAGGTGCTCTTAGCAAATCCATGCCACAAAAATAAGCGGTGACAGAGTGCAGCCTTAACTGACATCTGACAGAGGCCTTGCTTTAATATAGTTGGGTTAACTTTTCAAAAAAATTAATATTTTTGGACATATTTTTAAGCAGATTTTTTTCAAAATCTTAAAAATGTATTATATATAAAACAATATATATATATATAAATTTATCAAAAACATAAACATATTACAAAATTAAAATAGTTTTCGCAATAAATAATTTTAATAGTTTATCCAAAAATATTGTAATTTGAAAAGCTTATCCAACAATATTAAATTGAAGCCTTAGTTAGAAACTGGTAATTGTTTCCAGCCATTTGCAAGTACAGTACTTTAATATCAAACTAAATCGGATTTACACAGATTTATCCCCCCAAATAAACCAGATTTCTTATGCTCCAGATAAACCACTGCTGCCTGGACCAGGTAGATCCTTGACGCAGAGGAAGGTATCTCTAAAGAGGGCTTGCTAGTGAGGCATCCTTTGGCCTGGGGTGCTACCGATCTGGTCAGGTATAGCATTCAATCTGATTGCAAGAACCCTTCTCAAGTAATATAAAGTCTATTTTATAGAGATCAGCGGCCATTTTATGTGAAAATGAAGGTAATGAAACCAGGACTGTGCATTATTGTTATACAGTAATTTTTAGGAATACCAGAGTGTAACGGAACCGCTGGCACCACGACCGGGTACCTTCCGCTGACGGATGCTCCTAGTGCTTTCCGAGGACTCCAAGCACTCTGCCCGACACCATAACCACTGCAGACCCCATGAACCACCACAGCTTGGTTGGGGTCTCGCCATCTCCACCCACTCTGGACCAAAGACCAGGGTCCAGCTTCCAGTAGGTCAACCTCTCCGAATTCCAGAGAGCAGGAACAGAACAAGCTCTTAGCAGAGCTTAGTGATTATACCCTGGGGAGTATAGTGATTATAGAAATCCCCAGAGTGTAGTTCTCCAATCCCCCCAAACATGAGCCGAAACTTCATGAAGGTCCAAGATGATCTCGACTTTTAATGGCCACACACTGGCTTTTATGCAAGTCCCCATGCAAGGGGACATCCCACAGGGTGGGACACAGTACAACCAATCATATACAGGAAAAACGTAAAACACACCCAGCACTGAACACAATGGATTAATGTTATTTATCACAGGCAGGAAAAATACACTTTTTATACATACACTGTAACTTAAAAAATATGCATAATTTTCACATAAAACATACATATTAAGAATCAAAACTTTAACTTTAAATATAAACATAACCACAAATCATACAAATCCCCCCAGTACATAAAAAGTTAGACGGAAGTCCTTTACGACCGACCGCAAGCACATTTTCCTGCCCAAAACAGTTCCATAGATTTGGGTTGTGCGGACGGTCAATTTTATGCAGAAAAATTACTAAGTCCCATTCGAATACACGAACGGGGCCGTTCGTGCATTTAGCTTAGTATAGCAGTGAGTTCAAACTGCTGAACGGGACTTAGTCTCTGCAGCTGAAAACGGAGTGTAGGAGAAGGTAAGGTTCAGCGGTGTTCGTTGAAATGTGTAGCCGATTTCAGTTCCATGGATTTGGCTACACATACCGCTGACCTCGTTCAAATGAACAAAGATGGCCGCCGCCACGTGTTGGTTTGTCGAATGGCAGCCACTTCGACTACATCGGCACTTCGGCTGCATCCGAAGTGCCAATTTAAAGCTGCAGAATTGCTCCAATACAATTTAAAGGGGCAGCAAGTCTTTTAAAATCCAATCTGCTAAAATAGTCTTTAACAGGCAATATCTTCCAGGGGCCAAAAGTCACAGTAAGTCCCAAGATGGTTCTTAAAGGGCCAGCAGCAGCATAATAAAAATCCATTAGCCCAAATAATGTTTGTAAAGGGCCATACAACCCAGGGCCACAGTCATGAGGCAGGAGGCAGGCAATCAGGCTCCTCCAACAGCCAGGGGAAAAGGGCAGCTTGTCACCTACAAATCCGGTGACAAAAGGCATTTTGTCACACAGAGTTTGTTTCCAGATGTTCTCACTATTTGAAGGAACACTCAAAGTTCCAAACCACTGCAGTGTGCCTTAGCATCCTCCCTCTCCCCCCTCTTCACCAGTGTAAGTAGTTAAACCATTAACAGTTTAAAGTCTTACCAGTTATCCTG
This sequence comes from Pelobates fuscus, assembly GCF_036172605.1. NCBI lineage: Eukaryota > Metazoa > Chordata > Amphibia > Anura > Pelobatidae > Pelobates > Pelobates fuscus. The sequence goes on from NC_086318.1 coordinate 191,575,021, forward strand.
GTTATCCTGGTTCCTGCCTGTCATTCTCTAAGCCAAACCTGGCAGTGCAGGGATTAGCTCGTTGGCTGAGTGTGATTAGTCAGAAGAGCTAAGTAGAGGCCAGGATCAACATCTGCCAAACCACACATAAGAAGTAGAATTGTGACCACTTACAGTGCTATGTGACAACTACATTGGGGGAGGGGGTGCCACAATACTACTGGTAACATAACCACTAAAGCATTCTTAATGGTTATGGTGCTTAGGTTGCTTTTTTTTTTAATTTCAGAGATCAGAGATATTAAAAGCCATATTTGAGGAGGGGCGTGGTTCCAACACAGAGCCAAATGGTTGCACGGCGGTGAAGCTCTGCTACACAACGGCCCTAAAAGCACAGATTGAGACTGCCCAATGGGGTAATTTTTCTTAAAGCGGCACTGTCATGCCGAATTCCGTTTTTTTTTTAACCCCCCTCCCGCCTCAACTACATCCAATCGACCCCCTAGTCATCCCCAAATGCCCCTATGCCCCCCACATTACCTATTTTTTATTCTTTATTTTCTGCCCGATCTTTATTCAGGGCGCCGCCATCTTTGTGTGGGTAGGTGAAGTCCCTGTGGGACACGTCATCTGCCCACACTAGATAGCCCTGAGATTCCCGCACATGCCCAGTGAAACACCTGTGATTTCAAGCCATCCAATCACAGTGCTCCGTGTCATTTTACAAGCGTGGGAAAGTTCCAAAGAACTTTCCCACGCTTGTAAAATGACACAGAGCACTGTGATTGGATGGATTTCAAGCCATCCAATCACAGTGCTCTGTTTCATTTTACAAGCGTGGGAAAATTCCAAAGAACTTTCCCACGCTTGTAAAATGACAAAGAGCACTCTGATTGGCTTAAACCCACCAATCAGAGTGTTCTTAGGCTAATTGCAGGGCGGGGCAAGGCTTTATAAGCCTTGCCCCGCCCTGCGGAGCTCAGTCTGCGCGGAGCCCTCCATGGGTGAAGATGGATTATTTTTTTGTGCGCTCGGGTTTTTTCTTTTTCGTCGGGTTTTTTTTTTGCGCTCGGGTTTTTTATTTTATTTTTAGTTCGACGGCTATGATGGTTTTTTATTTGGCCTTTTTTGGGGCTGAAAAATGAAGATTTTAGAAAAAAGAAGACGTCGAATGGTAAGTTTAATTTTACTTTACAGGTTAGCAATTTTATTCCCCCCTCACTATTTTTTAGGGTGAGGGGGGTAGGTAGGGGCATTTTTTATTTGGGTGGGGGGTGGGTGACTAGGGGCTTGGGCACCCCTAGTCACCTTGATGGGGGGGGGGGGGAATTTACTTAGTGCCCCCACCCGCCGCCCAGGGGTGGGGGCGGGGGGAGGACAGTAGGTCCCCCCCCCATTATCGTTATGGCCCCCACCCGCCGCCCAGGGGTGGGGGCCGGGGGGGGGGGGGAGGACAGTAGATCCCCCCCCCTTATTACTATTATGGCCCCCACCCGCCGCCCAGGGGTGGGGGCCGGGGGGGAGGACAGTAGGTCCCCCCCCCTTTTTTCCATTAGGGCCCCCACCCGCCGCCCAGGGGTGGGGGCCGGGGGCTGGAGGACAGTAGGTCCCCCCCCCTTATTACTATTATGGCCCCCACCCGCCGCCCAGGGGTGGGGGCAGGGGGGGGAGGACAGTAGGTCCCCCCCCCCTATTACTATTATGGCCCCCACCCGCCGCCCAGGGGTGGGGGCCGGGGGGTGGAGGACAGTAGGTCCCCCCCCCCTTATTACTATTATGGCCCCCACCCGCCGCCCAGGGGTGGGGGCCGGGGGGGGGAGGACAGTAGGTCCCCCCCCCCCCTATTACTATTATGGCCCCCACCCGCCGCCCAGGGGTGGGGGCTGGGGGGGAGGACAGTAGGTCCCCCCCCCCTTTATTACTATTATGGCCCCCACCCGCCGGCCAGGGGTGGGGGCCGGGGGGGAGGACAGTAGGTCCCCCCCCCCCTACTACTATTATGGCCCCCACCCGCCGCCCAGGGGTGGGGGCCGGGGGGGAGGACAGTAGGTCCCCCCCCCTCATTATCTTTATGGCCCCCACCCACCGCTCAGGGGTGGGGGCCGGGGGGGGGGACAATAGGTCTCCCTCCCTTATTTTACTTTACGGCCCCCACCCGTCATTTAGGGGTGGGGGGCAATATTTTTTTATTTTTTTTCTACAGTGAGCAGCCACAGGCTGCTCACTGCTTACTAGACATGCCCCTACTCGCGGTATAGCGAGTAGGGGCATATTATTTACTAATACCAAGTCATTTTTACTTGGTGTTAGTAAATTTGGCTGAAAGACCAATTTAGGTCTTTCAGCCTTTTAGTAGATAGCTCCCTGATACCGTGGGAATTAGGGAGTTATCTACTAAGCGGCTGCAAGAGGCAGCCACAGCAATGAATAGGATCGGAGTTTCATTCATTAGAATGAAATTCCGATCCGAACAAAGTACCGAATTGCATCCTAACACCAATGGAGAAACAGTGCTCATTCTGTTAGGATGCAATTCGGCAGTTTTGCCGGCGTTCTGTCTAAGTGACAGGACGTTCGGCAATACTGACAGGAAGCATTGTGGGAACAGGGAGGAACGCTAGGGATCATGGGAAAATTGCTCTGACCAGCGGAAATGAAGCACACTTTGCTCCTCCGCTGGTCAGAGCTGGTCAAGCGGAGGAATCCTCCATAAGACAGAGTCCCTACTTTGTCTTATGATTTTAAAGAAAACTAAAGAAGACAGGAAGAAAAGAATAACAGATCCTGAGAGAGGGGGGGAAGAGGAAGAGATTGAGGAAAGGTAAGTTCGGCATGACAGTGCCGCTTTAACTGCATGTGATTTCAAGGCACAACACAAAGGTAAACGTCAGGGAGATAAATCAGAGAAATCCTCCTTTTTCATGGCACGATTTGCTTAAACTAAAATGCTTCTTGAGACGCAATGTCAAGATGGCGGCGATGTAGAGTAAGACCCAGAACAAGAGATCTCCAATCCTACAGACTTACCGTTAACCCGGACGGTGCTGCAAACACTGTTGGACTTAATATCTGACAGAATAGAGATGAATCTTCAGAAATTGATTAAAGAGATCTGGAGGGACATATAGTACATAGGAGCCCACATGGAGAGCAAAATGGATGACTTTGCATATGCTCACAATGGCCTTACAGGTTGTTTCAAGCACATGGAGCAACAGGTTGAGGCTTATGAAAAAATGTTGTCAGACCTGGAGGACAGGTTATGCAGAAATAACGTGCGTTTGAGGGGTCCCAGAGACAGTACTGCAGAAAGATCTACAGGACCTCTTTGCTGGCCTCTTCCATGCACTGGCCCCGGACATACCAGCATATGTTACTGATACACCAGGCTCACAAAGTGGCTTCTTATCTGCCTCATCTCCTAGAGACATTCTGTTATGACTCCACTATTTTCACATAAAAGAAGCTTTACTATGTACCAGAAGAACTGCTGGAAACCTACCAGCGGCATACAAAGTTATCCAGGTATATGGTGATTTGTCAGATCATAATCGCCACAACTTCATGACAACTCTCCACCAGCATAGCATCCAATATTAATAGGCTTCATACCCAGCCAAGCTAATGGAGATACCCACAAAGAGAGGCCACCAAAGATTTAATAGATCAGAGCTGTATCTTCTATGGTGGCCTCTTTTGATGAAGGTTCACGCCTGCTTGCATGTGGGGTATTGCTCCCTCAACTTCACCCTATAACCAGAGGTCCCTGTCTTGCTCCCCACCTGGGAACAGAGGCTCCAGCCAGAGTGGAAGAAAGCATGCACCTGAGGGAAGTTACTGCACCGCGGTACCTTGGACTGCACAAGTATCCCTATTGTATAGCTATTAGCAGAATTACTAACAGAATCCCCTTACTTTTATAATTACCTCTGCTATATTTTTTGTGATATATATTTGCCATGTAGACAGAGGTTCTGTTGCCATTTACTATGCTAGCAATAATTTTAAACACAGGGTCATTAATGTCAGCCTTGGGAAATAGCTAATATCATTGGAAAGGGATAATAATTCTATACATACTTTAATCCTGGTAAGTAGTGGTTAATCAAACTGACAGGTTGGAACGGTGCCATATCTCTGCCATTTTTGAGTTAAAAGGTTCTTGTTACATGCACAAAAAAGTTTTTGTTACATATCTAAACTTATGGTCCCGCATTTTTTGTGATTGTACCTTGCGGCCATTGGGGGCTCACAGCTCCTCTCCACCCAGCAGACTGCTTCCATAATTATCCATCACCCCAGTTGCACTTAAAATAGGTACATATTTTTTGCAAAGAGGCCCTAAGAGCTCATTTTGGTTCTTAAATAAGGAAGGTGGAGTTTGACATTGCAAACTATAAGCATTTCCAAATAACCGCTCCATGGTATTCATCCCCTGCATCTCCCACAAGGTTTCTTATAAGTGGCTATCCAACTAACAGCCTAAATGAAAATATACTCACACAACTTTAGGGGACAGCATTTTCCTGTTACAAGATACTTCTTGCTTAGCGACTTGAAAAAGGCCTCAGCTGATATCATATGCCAACAGGAAAAACATTTCCAATGGATAAACACCCTTCCATGGACCTAACTGACCATTCCCACCAATTCCAGGCCACCACCCCAAAAATATCAAGGTCTATCTATGCTAATCAACAAACATGCAGCTTTTTTACTCCACAAATACTTCACCAAACAGCAGATACATTTTTAGTCTCTTTAGGTATGCCTCAATTCTGAACACAGGAATTTCTTGCATACCATTCTTACTAAGTTGACCCCCACACAACAGGGAATTTGTGGAGACTTTAATCATATATTTAATCCAAATTTAGACATTACGCTTAACCCCACATCTGCGAGGTTCTGCTCCATTAAATCGCAAAGTAAAACTTTAGCAAAGCTCCTGCATACTTTTAATCTTTATGACATATGAAGAACCCTTCTTCCTGGTGATAGAGAGTACTTATTCTTTTCACAAGTTCATAACTCTTACTCTTGAATTGATGGCACTCTCCTGCCTGATTCCCACCTTTATCAGGTGGTTGATTGTACCATTGGTCTACTCCCATGGTCCAATCACACTCCAACCGCAATAACCCACAAAGATAAATACAATTATAGACAACGCAGCCCGTGGATAATTAATGAGTCATTGATTAGAGATGCAAATTTTGTAAAAGATATTAAAGTGCATCAAATCAAATATTTTGCATTAAATATCCTCACAGATACTGCCCCTCCAAATCTGTGGCTGTACAAGGGGCATCATTAGGCAAAAGGCATCTAATCAAAATAAATGTCATGAGAGACAACTCTGAGAGTGGCATAAGTTGCTTTACAACTTCGCTAAACAAAATCAGTTATCTCCTTTTGTTCTCTCAAAAGACCAAATAGTGGAACTTACCAATAAAATAAATGCTGAATACTTAGTAAAGGTAGGTCACGCCTCCAAAAACGGAACATAGAGCAATATGTCCAAATAAATAGAGCCAGTAGGTTGTTAACATTGTGCTTGAAAGAACAACAGGCCCATGGCCTTCGATCATCTTAGTTGGAAATCTTTGGAAGGTGTTCTTTGAAAAATTTGGGTTTACCTTATAATTCCTTTCAGTTATACGAACATTTGTATAATCCCCCAACTGGCTGGATCTACAATACTAGGTTTATCTCTGAATCCTTCCATATTACTAACAGAACGAGGCAGAGGTGACCACTGTCCCCATTGTTATATGTACTGGCATTGGAACACTAGCAGAATCTATAAAAGCAGACACTACTATACATAGAGTGGAAGTGGGAGAAATTGAATATTAATTGAAGTTATTTGCGGATGATATCCTTCTAACACTGACACAACCAAAAAATTGAAATTGGCTAACTCAAGACAAGGTGCTGCAGCAGCTAAAAGTTAGTATAAACAAAGCTCCAGGGCCTGACGGTATTCATCCATGAGCAGGGCAGCACAAAACCAGGATACACCACTGTCCACAAGTACTTAAGGAACTAAGTGTGGAAATAAGTGAACCTCTGTTTTTCATCTTTCAAGAATCCTTTCTTTCAGGAAGTGTTCCAGAGGATTGCAGGAAGGCAGGTGTGGTTCATCCATGAGCAGGGCAGCACAAAACCAGGATACACCACTGTCCACAAGTACTTAAGGAACTAAGTGTGGAAATAAGTGAACCTCTGTTTTTCATCTTTCAAGAATCCTTTCTTTCAGGAAGTGTTCCAGAGGATTGCAGGAAGGCAGGTGTGGTTCATCCATGAGCAGGGCAGCACAAAACCAGGATACACCACTGTCCACAAGTACTTAAGGAACTAAGTGTGGAAATAAGTGAACCTCTGTTTTTCATCTTTCAAGAATCCTTTCTTTCAGGAAGTGTTCCAGAGGATTGCAGGAAGGCAGGCATAGGCGTGCGCACGGGGTGTGCCGGGTGTGCCTGGGCACACCCTAATCCCCGCGGCACGCCTATGCATTGAGACCGGCAGGGGAGATCTCAGGATCTCCCCTGTCGGCTGCTCTCAGCCTCCCCTCACCGGCTCACAGGCAGTGAGGGAGGCAGGAGAGGACCCGGGGAGCTATTGCCAGCAGCTCCGCCGGGTTCCTCTCGCGAGATCTGAGCGTTGCCGCGGCAACGCTCAGATCTCGCGTGAGTGAACTCTAGCCCTGCGGGGCTACAGTTCACTCTCTTCTGGACCACCAGGGATGGCAGCAGCAGCAGGATCCCCCCTCCCAGGCATAAGGTAAGAAGGGAGGGGGGATAACTGATCTGCCTCCACCTCCACTGGACCACCAGGGACAAGGAACAAGAAGCCCCCCTCCCCACATAAAGTAAGAAGGGAGGGGGGATATTTAGTAATGTACCCCCACCTCCACCCCCCACAATCACCCACACACATACACACATACACAGCACACACACATACACAGCACACACACATACACAGCACACACACACACATACACAGCACCCACACACACATACACAGCACCCACAGACATACACAGCACCCACAGACATCCACAGCACCCACAGACATACACAGCACCCACAGACATACACAGCACCCACAGACAGCACCCACAGACATCCACAGCACCCACAGACATACACAGCACCCACAGACATACACAGCACCCACAGACATACACAGCACCCACACACAGCACCCACAGACATACACAGCACCCACAGACATACACAGCACCCACAGACATCCACAGCACCCACAGACATACACAGCACCCACAGACATACACAGCACCCACAGACATACACAGCACCCACACACATACACATACACAGCACACCCACAGACATACACAGCACACCCACAGACATACACAGCACACCCACAGACATACACAGCACACCCACAGACATACACATACACAGCACCCACAGACATACACATACACAGCACCCACAGACATACACAGCACCCACAGACATACACAGCACCCACAGCACCTACACACATACAGCACCCACAGACACACAGCACCCACACACATACAGCACCCACACACATACAGCACCCACACACACATACAGCACCCACACACACAGCACCCTCACAAACACAAACAGGACCCTAACAAACACACACACACAAAACACTACCAGTACCCTCACACACAAACAGCACCCTGACACACAGTACATTTACAGCACCCTCACAAGTGCACACACACACACACACACACAAACAGCACCCTGACACACAGTACATTCACAGCACCCTCACAAGCACGCACATACAAACACCCTCACCCACATAGTACACTACCAGCACACACACATCACACTAACAGCACCCTCACACAGCACACACACAGCTTTGTGTGTGTGTGTATATATGTGTATATATATATACATACATATATATATATATATATATATATATATATATATATATACACGCTGCGTGTGCTTGTGCTTGAGGGTGCACACCCTAATGCAATAGGCTGCGCACGCCTATGAAGGCAGGTGTGGTTCATCCATGAGCAGGGCAGCACAAAACCAGGATACACCACTGTCCACAAGTACTTAAGGAACTAAGTGTGGAAATAAGTGAACCTCTGTTTTTCATCTTTCAAGAATCCTTTCTTTCAGGAAGTGTTCCAGAGGATTGCAGGAAGGCAGGTGTGGTTCCTATATTCAAAAAGGGTTCAAAATCCTTGCTAGGAAATTATAGACCTGTGCGCTTAACTTCTGTGGCTGGGAAAGTATTTGAAAGGTTATTAAGGGATAATATTCAATAATTTATTGAGAAGAACATGGTTATCAGCAAAAATCATGGTTTTCTGAAGCTCATGTCATGTCAAACTAACTTGAGTGCATTCTATGAATAAGTAAGTAGAAGTGTAGATCAGGGTGTTGCAGTGGATGTGATCTATTTGGATTTTGCCATGGAGTTTGATACAGTTCCACACAATAGATTAGTGTTCAAACTCAAAGAAATCGGTCTAGATGAAAATTTGTGTTCTTTGGTAGAAAATTGGTTTAAAAAAAGAGTACAGAGATGTTACAGTTGTCTCCAGGCTGGCTGGAAGTTGGACTGTAGAAAGGATGCTCCTAGTGCTCACCAAAGGACCATCAGCACCGTAGACACTATAAGCACTGCAGACTCCACAAACCGCCGCTGCTGGGCAAGGATCTCGCCGTCTGCTATCCACCCTGGACCTACGACCAGGCTCCAGGTTCCAGTAGGTGAACCTCTTCCTTCTGTAGAGCGAATCAGGATCAGGAACAAGAGCTCTTACAAGAGCTCAGTAGCTAAGGGAGTATGAAGAGCATAGCAATCCCTGTAGTGATTATAGCTGTCCCCTACAAACATGAGTCAAGGCTGCAAGTTAGAGGGTCAAGTAATTCTGTTTTATTGACACCCAAAGGGCTATCTTTTATGCAGGTTTCCCTTACATAGGACCACCCACAGGGTTTTACACAACAACCAATAACACACGTACATTACAGAAAACACTCCCAGCAATTACACACAAAATCCTCCCCTCTGCCTGTGATATAATTATGGTACACAATGCTTAACATAATTATCAAAGGCAGGAAAAATACAGTTTTTATACATACACTGTAACTTTAAAAATATACGTCCAATATTCATTACATATTCAAAATCAGCACACTAAAAATATAAACATAACCAAAAATCATACAAATCCCTCCAGTGGACAAAAAGTTAGACGGAAGTTCTTTATGACCGACCGCAAGCACATTTTCGTGCCCAAAACAGTTCCATAGATTTGGGCTGTGCGGCCGGTCAATTTTACGTGCATTCGAATTGTGGAATGGGACTTAGTCTCTGCAGCTAAAAAGTCAGTGTAGGAGAAGGTAAGGGTCAGCGGTGTTCGTTGAAATGTGTAGCCGAGTTCAGTTCCATGGATTTGGCTACACACACCGCTGACCTCGTTCGAATGAACAAAGATGGCCACCGCCACGTGTTGGTTTGCACGAACGGCGGCCCCCCAGCGGTCGGCAATTTACCTACAGCAGGCTTCCACTTCTGGGTGGTCCACCTGTGTGGTACTTGTTTCAGTAAGCCCCATTTACTGAACCAAGTGGGAGAAAGCCAGGAACAAGTTATTTTACAGGTCTGGGGACATAGTCTTAAAGGGGCATTGTTCATCAAAGTCACAATATGTCCCCAGACAGTTCTTAAAGGGTCATACACACCCAATAAAAGTCCATTAGTATTCAGGGGCACAATCTCCCAGAGGCCATAGTCATGAGGAAGGAGGCTGGCAAATAGGCTTCTCCACAACTGGCCCAATTTGTCATTTAAAGGGCCAGTTACAAATGGCAGTTTGTAACATATCTCCCCTTTTGGAGGGAGACTGACCAGGCACCTGATCTTCTGTCGGTCGGTGCCTAAGTTAGTCTCGCAGCCCACCCACAAATAAACATTAGTAGCAAAGTAGCCTCCCCCCCTAATAAATAGTACTGGCCTGTAGATTCCAGGTTGTAGGATGAAACTGCAGCATCCTCGGCCTTCCTGGTGCAGCTGGGCAAATAGCTGGTGGTACTTGGGGGGCAGAGGGCAGAGGCCAGCAGCGCTCTGCCCTGATGCCAGCGCTTCTGCTGGGGTGAGGGGGTTGCAGGCCAGTCCTGTAGCAAGGGTGTCAGTAGGGCAGAGGCCAGCGGTTCATGGGAACGTTTCCACCGAACAGTGTCTTTCTAAGGGTTGTAGAACTGAACGCAGGCGATCATGGAAGTCCAGCTTGTGTTCGGGAGTTTTAGTATCCAAAAATAGTTCCATGAACTCAACAATGAAACACCGCTGCCTGCGTTCATGCAAACAAGATGACCGACACCTCGTAGTCATGCATAGGAATTGCAGCAACCCAGAAGAACACTTAGGACACTGAGGTGGAAATTGCTACAAAGTAGCAAATAGGCCTAACAAGGCTTAGCAAGGCTTACCAAGCTCCAGGGTGCAGCTGTTCGGTTCCCGAACCATATAGTCCAAATACACGTACGAAGACTTTTACATAACATTTTACAACGTCCATAGTCTGTGGACAGGAGGTTGGCAAGCAGGCTCCTCCAGAAACTCGTGTCAACCTCACTTGAAAAGAGGAGTTTGTCACAAGTACAAAAAACCTTAGGGATGTTTAAACACAACTACGTTATTATCATTATTATTATGATATTTATAGAGCGCCGTCAAATTCTGCAGAGCTTTACAATGGGTGGACGAACAGACATGTAGTTGTAACCAGACAAGTTGGACACACAGGAACAGAGGGGTTGAGGGCCCTGCTCAATGAGCTTACATGCTAGAGGGAGTGGGGTAAAATGACACAAAAAGGTAAGGATAGTAATAGACTAGTGACAGAGACAGAAGAGGAATCAGTTGGGAGCTATTAACAGTAGTGATGTCGCGAACACAAAATTTTCGGTTCGCGAACGTCAAACGTTCGCAAACCGGGCGAACCGCAATTGACTTCAATGGGCAGGCAAATTTTAAAACCCACAGGGACTCTTTCTGGCCACAATAGTGATGGAAAAGTTGTTTCAAGGGGACTAACACCTGGACTGTGGCATGCCGGAGGGGGATCCATGAAAAAACTCCCATGGAAAATTACACAGTTGATGCAGAGTCTGGTTTTAATCAATAAAGGGCATAAATCACCTAACATTCCTAAATCACAATGAATATGGATTGACATATGGACACCTTGACATATGGATTGACACCTGTCCTCAGAGACCCTGATACACACTGACACAGAGCAGAATAGGGACTATTCCCCCTACATAGGGTCACTTGGCAGATATGGATTGACACCTATCCTAAGGATCCCTGATACACACTAACACAGAGCAGAATAGGGACTGTTCCCCCTACATAGGGTCAATTGGCAGATATGGATTGACACCTATCCTAAGGATCCCTGATACACACTGACACATAGCAGAATAGGAACTGTTCCCCCTACATAGGGTCACTTGGCAGATATGGATTGACACCTGTCCTCAGAGACCATGATACACACTGACACAGAGCAGAATAGGGACTGTTCCCCCTACATAGGCTCACTTGGCAGATATGGATTGACACCTATCCTAAGGATCCCTGATACACACTGACACAGAGCAGAATAGGGACTGTTCCCCCTACATAGGGTCACTTGGCAGATATGGATTGACACCTGTCCTCAGAGACCATGATACACACTGACACAGAGCAGAATAGGGACTGTTCCCCCTACATAGGATCACTTGGCAGATATGGATTGACACCTATCCTAAGGATCCCTGATACACACTGACACAGAGCAGAATAGGGACTGTTCCCCCTACATAGGGTCACTTGGCAGATATGGATTGACACCTATCCTAAGGATCCCTGATACACACTAACACAGAGCAGAATAGGGACTGTTCCCCCCACATAGGGTCACTTGGCAGATATGGATTGACACCTATCCTAAGGATCCCTGATACACACTGACACAGAGCAGAATAGGGACTGTTCCCCCTACATAGGGTCACTTGGCAGATATGGATTGACACCTATCCTAAGGATCCCTGATACACACTGACACATAGCAGAATAGGAACTGTTCCCCCTACATAGGGTCACTTGACAGATATGGATTGACACCTGTCCTCAGAGACCATGATACACACTGACACAGAGCAGAATAGGGACTGTTCCCCTATACATAGGCTCACTTGGCAGATATGGATTGACACCTATCCTAAGGATCCCTGATACACACTGACACAGAGCAGAATAGGGACTGTTCCCCCTACATAGGGTCACTTGGCAGATATGGATTGACACCTGTCCTCAGAGACCATGATACACACTGACACAGAGCAGAATAGGGACTGTTCCCCCTACATAGGATCACTTGGCAGATATGGATTGACACCTATCCTAAGGATCCCTGATACACACTGACACAGAGCAGAATAGGGACTGTTCCCCCTACATAGGGTCACTTGGCAGATATGGATTGACACCTATCCTAAGGATCCCTGATACACACTGACACAGAGCAGAATAGGGACTGTTCCCCCTACATAGGGTCACTTGGCAGATATGGATTGACACCTATCCTAAGGATCCCTGATACACACTGACACAGAGCAGAATAGGGACTGTTCTCCCTACATAGGGTCACTTGGCAGATATGGATTGACACCTGTCCTCAGGGACCCTGATACACACTGGGGGGGACCTACTGTCCTCCCCCCACCCCCACCCCTGCGTGGTGGGTGGGGGCCATAAAAATAATGAGGAGGGACCTACTGTCCTCCCCCCGGCCCCCACCCCTGCACGGTGCGTGGGGGCCATAAATCACAATGGGGGGAGGACCTACTGTCCTCTCCCCACCCCCACCCCTGCGCAGTGGGTGGTGGCCATAAAAATAATGAGGGGGGACCTACTGTCCTCCCCCCGCCCCCACCCCTGAGCGGTGGGTGGGGGCCCTAAAAAAAACAATAAGGGGGGGGACCTACTGTCCCCCCCATGCCCCCACCCCTGAGTGGTGGGTGGGGGCCCTAAATAAAAATTCCCCCCCAATCAAAGGTGACTAGGGTTCCCCAAGCCCCTAGTCACCCACCCCCCCCCCCCCACCCCCAAAAAAGTTACCCCTGACCTACCCCCCTCACCCTAAAAAATAGTGAAGGGGGAATAAAATAACTAACCTGTAAAGAAAAATTCAGCTTACCATTTGACGTCTTCTTTTTTCTAAAATCTTCCTTTTTCAGCCCCAAAAAGGCCAAATAAAAAGCCATAATAACCGACGCAATAAAAAAAACAAAAAAAAAACGGAGCGCAAAAAAATAATCCATCTTCACCCATGGAGGGCTCCGCGCAGACTGAGCTCTGCAGGGTGGGGGAAGGCTTATAAAGCCTTGCCATGCCCTGCAATTAGGCTAAGAACACTCTGATTGGCTGGTTTAAGCCAATCAGAGTGCTCTTTGTCATTTTACACAGCGTGGGAAAATTCCAGTTTTCACCTTCTAGTTAGTGAGCTATTCTAGGGCGTACTAGGGTGCTATTCCTATATGTGATTACCTTTGGTTTCCCCTACTCCCTGTATTCTGTCTTTAGTGCAACTGACTGTATTTGACAAGGAGATTATGGGGAAGCTTTTCTTTTTGGATATACTTAGGTACGCACCCAGCCTTTAGAGGCTCCCTAATGATACCGGCTGTCTACCCCTCACCTTTATCCCCGCTACTAAGGGAGGTTTGCTAGCCACCTTTTCTCTGATAGGCTTATATAAGTAGTCCCTTTACATATTGGGGTCCAATCCAGTGGCTCTATTTTTTTCCTTATATTTAAATCAAGCATAGAATTTAATTGGGAACTAGATGCCCACGTGGTGTGGACCTCACTATACCTAGAGGTGTCATGTAGAATTTGGATATTAGGCTTTCTTGGGTACGTGTGTTGTTACATGTGGACCTAGTTTGGCTCATACACGTTTAGTCATCCAGAACCCCGCATTATCCATGCCGGACCTCTCGGTATGAGTGTTCCCGGGTATTTTATTAGGTATATCCTACACTGTTGCACGTTTGTGACACGTTTTGTTTTTGGTGTATTGGGTTTTGATTCTCTAGCATTATCTTTCTTTTTTTTTTTTATGTTTATTAATAAAGGTTCTTACCATTTTTTATGTTACATTGACATTAGGAGGTATTTGTGGATGTGAGTAGATCTCACCCGCTTTTGCGGAGCTGACGATCTACACCTTCCTTTCGTCTTTTTCTTCAGTATGTATAGATACACACTGATACAGATACATACAGATACACACTGACACACATACAGAGACACATGCAGATACAAAGATACAAACACTGACACACATGTAGATACACAGACAGATACACACACTGACTATATACAGATGCACAGATATACACACTGACACCTACACACAGATACACACACAGCGATTACATACAGATACACAGATACACTCAGCAACATACATGTAAATACACAGACACAAAGCTACACACACTGACACATACACAGAGATACCCCCGCTGGCACTTACACACAGACAACTATTGGCTAAGTGTGATAGGGCTTGGGGAGCAGGTGGGAGGGTGGGTGAGCATACCACAGTTAGGGAATGAGCGTGACAGTGTTGGGGGTTTGGATGCGGTTGTTGGGGATGAGAGAGTGTTACAGGGTGAGGGTTTTTAAGCGATTTTGGGAAGGTGGTGAGTGTAGGATTAGGGGTGGTTAGTGTGATAGGGTTAGTAAGACAGGGTTAGGGTAGCTAGTAAGACAAGGTTAGGAGGTAGGAGACACAGGGTTAGGGGGTTAGAGAGACAGTAACTGCAGGCTAGAATTCACTCCCCACTAGAACCGCCAGAGTTTCTCCACCGGACCACCAGGGCTTCACAATCGATATCCCCCCTCCCTGGGCAAAGATAAGAATGGAGGGGGATATGAAGCATATTTTTTTTAATTTAAAAAAAAAACATTTGTTTTAATCAGCCCCCAACTACACACACATTGCCCCCACAACTCCCCATGCACACACTGCCCCACTGCACCCCATAAACACTCGACCCCACTGCACCCCCAAACACACACTGCCCCCACTGTACCTCCATACACACACTTCTCCCCCATACACACACTGCCCCTACTGTACTCCCATACACACACTTCTCCCACATTACACACACTGCCCCTACTGCACCCTCATATACACACACTGCCCCCGCTGCATACCCACCCTGCATCCCTCACACACTAACACACACACATTACTAGAGGCCCTAGATGCCATATCCCCTACTACAGCCCTTATCCTGGTAGACCCCAGGTAAATTGTCAAACTGTTCTTAAACGGTGTGACTATTTACTCTGGGAAGGCGCCACAGCACTCCTAGCACCATTACCACTACAGAGAGTAGTGGTTATTGTGTCTGGATTGTTTCTTTAAATAATCTATGAGTGCCCCTCCCGAGATAATGCTCTGGATCCACCCCTGCCCCACTACACCTCCAATGAGAGACCTACGTCAGTTCTCCAGTATATATGACATATCAGAGACTGCCTAAATAAATAGAAGAATTTGCAGTAGAGAGGAAATACCCACCCTGAAGCCCTCCCTAGTCCTATCTTCTTCTAATTTTTGTTACTATTTTTGTCCTATCTTCTTCTAATTTTTGTACATTCGTAGTTTTGATTGTAAGATCATAATGTTGTTCATTTAGACTTGCAAGGGATCAGGACAATATCAGATGATTTGATGGTACTACTTTATACTTATCCTATCTTTCATTGTATAACATGTCCATTACACAGACGATTCAAGCATTTTGTTTTAATAGACACTGTTGTCGATCTGCAATTTTTGCCATAATGCAACACCTTAGCGATTTACGTGAACGTAGATTCTTGATTCATATGAAAACCAATAAAAAAAAAACAATTGAAAATCCATGATATGCCATCTTCCATCAATCTCCTTTATACGGTTTAAAAATGAAGCATTACTATACCAGGGCTTACAATGTCAAGTCCTACACTGCTACGCGGACCTTAAATAACTGTAAAGGTTATTCACCATTCTTTTACTGCAGGATGACTTTCTACACTTAAGAACTAAATTGTTATTTAACGCAGGCTACTGGCAAGTGGACATTTTTGAGCTACACTACTATGAAATAAATCAACACAGTAAAGGAGGAGACTATATTTAAAAGAAGAAAAGCGACCACAACAAGAAGTCATAGTCTTAAATTAGAGGGGCAAAGGTTTAAAAATAATTTCAGGAAGTATTACTTTACTGAGAGGGTAGTGGACACAGGGAATAGCCTTCAGGCTGAAGTGGTAGAAGTTAAGCATGTGTGGGATAGGCATAAGGCTATTCTAGACTTAAGATAAGGCCAGGGACTAATGAAAGTATTTAGAAAACTGGGCAGACTAGATGGGCCAAATGGTTCTTATCTGCCGTCACATTCTATATTTTTACATACATAATAAAACACAAAAAGATGTCAGCTAAAAAAAATTCTCAGTACATCTGGCAGATGTGTGATCTGCTTTCATACTATGTATTAGTAGTATTGCAGTCTGGGCTAAACCTCACTGTACAGGTCTTTTATTCTGTTGATTATACTTTATATTTTGTTACAGGCCAGTGCAAACTAATCAAGAAGCTTCCTGATCAGTAATCCTATTTAGTACTGTTGGCCTGCATTATCTTTACTCCTGATAACAGACAGTTGAGTAGTGTTGATATTAGAGAGCATTACAAAAGGTCAGCAATGATTATTGGTGTATGAATGCCTCCCATTGATTTTTTTTTTAATGTTAGAATTATATAAAACTAGCTATATGAAATCTGAACATGAGTCATAGATATACAACAACATTTTAAGGAGTAGTTGGCGCTATTAAAATATAACCCAGTGCAGAAAGAATACCAGAACGTCTTGCAACTAAATAAATTCAATAAATAAACAAAGTACAAAAGGTGAACGCGCACACAGTGAATATATTTTACCTTTGGTATATGACAAACAGGTCCTTTTTCAATAAAATGCATTATTAGACCATGTATAGCATAAGCATAAAGAGTATCATAGTATAGTATGTAATACACAATAATAAAATTGCAAGGTTAAAATGGAACACTCACAATTTTCAGAGCCCTCTAAAATTTGCTCTGAACTATAAACACAGTTCATCCACAATAGGGAAAGTTGGTAACCGATGAAGATCCACGGGAGCTGACGGTTATCCGGGAAAATCAGGAACCAAAGAAAATAAAATGTTCTTTATTCTTATAAAAGTTAGATAAAACAATTAAAATAAAGCAGCACAGCAGCACAACATGTTGCAACCAATATAGGTTTTCCTCAGGTGCAATCCAAACATATACTGCTAAAGCAGCCATATATAACCCACATATAAGTGCAGGGCCGGACTGGGCATTAAAAGCAGCCCTGGAAAAAAATGTTTTACCAGCCCCATAATGCGTCGCGCCAGCATAGTGTGCAGATACGGAGTTAGAAAAGAGAACTTAAAATTAAAAATTATTACTCCAACGTAAAAAAAAGCACTCATATGGTTCAAAATAAACAAAAGTGCTGATTTATTTTAAGCAGATGTGCCTTTGCATGTAATCAATGTTTCAGTCCAACTACCATGACATATTAAGGAAAGCTTGGTAATGGGACTGAAATGGTGAATGTATGTTGGGCACAACTGTAAAAAATTGACGTTATCTTGTTTACTTTGAAGTCCTGTGGGTGCGCTCTTCACTTTTAAATATGTTATTGTGCTGGAGTGTGCACCTACCTAGCAACAAGACTGGGCCAATATCTGCTCTTTACATATGGTACATATTAATGACATTTCTCTGTGTATTATGCATATATAAATGTACATTAATACATGTGTAAATATAATAGACATAATTATCTATATATCTAATACACACATTAATATACATGTCATATACCAGTGGAGGATCCAGAGCCTGATCCCGGGAGGGGCACTTGTAGATTATTTAAAGAAAAAATCCATGCACAATAACCACTACTGCTCTGTGTAGTGGTTATGGTGCAAGGAGTGCCGGTGTTCTATCAGTCTGCTATACCTCGTCAGATTTCTATACCCTCGTCACTTCCGGGGAGGGGAAGCAGCTGGATCCTGTGCTGCACATGCGTGCTAGCACTCCTGCTACTCCTCCACAGCCAGGTCCTGGAAGGTAAGTAAAACTAGTGTTACACTTTCATTATATTTAGTGCATTCACTAAGCTTAGGCACACGGGACATTTAGGGTTAAGTGAGGGTTCAAATTAGGGTTAGGTAAGTGCTTCTAACCTCTCTCACTCTCTATTCTTACCCTAACCCTTGGGGTAAGGGTTAAAATAGAGTGTGAGAAATCCCTATTTAGTGATATTCCCCTATTGTGAAATATCACTAAATGTGAACAAGTCCCTAATCCTAACTCTAATTTGAACCCTAACATTACCCCTAAATGTCCCATGTCCTAAGCTTAGTGAATGCACTAACTATAATGAAAGTGTAAAACTAGTTTTACTTACCTTCCAGGACCTGGCTGTGGAGGAGTAGCAGGAGTGCTAGCAGGCATGTGCAGCACAGGATCCAGCTGCTTCCCCTCCCCGGAAGTGACGAGGGTATAGAAATCTGACAGGTATAGCAGAATGATAGAACACCGGGACCCCCTCACAGAGTAAGTAGTCAAACCGTTTAAGAACAGTTTGACAACTTACCTGGGGTTTGCTGGGATATGGGGATGTAGTAGGGTATAGGAGCAGTGGTACAATGTGTGAGGGGTGCAGTGTGTGTGAAAGGTTCAGTGTATGTGTGTGTATGTGTAGCGTGTGTGGGGAAATGTTTGTATGGGGGGGCTGTGAATGTGTGTGTGTGCATGGGGGCAGTGTGTATGGAGGCACTGTGTGTGTGTATGAGGCAATGTGTGAATGTGTATGGTGTGTGTGTGGGGGGGCAGTGTGTGTATGGGGGCAGTGTGTGAATGTGTATGGTGTGTGTGTGTGGGGGCAGTGTGTATATGGGGGGCAGTGTGTGAATGTGTATGGTGTGTGTGTGGGGGCAGTGTGTCTATGGGGCTAGAGTTCACTCTCAACACTGCGACCACCAGGAACTCGTGGTGAGAGTGAACTCTAGCCCATAGCTCCAGGGCTAGAGTTCACTCTCGTGAGAGCCGGAGCAGTGCCGTGGTAACCGCGGCAACGCTTTGTGCTCGTGCGAGAAGGACGCAGAGGAGCTGCAGGCTGACCTCCCGGGTCCTTTCTCCCTCCCCTGCCGGCTCCACCCTTTCCCTTTGTCTCTCTCTCCCCCACATCTCTATTCCTCTCTGTCTCTCTCTCCCCCTGTCTCTTTTTCCTCCCTCCACCATCTCTCTATCCCCCCTCTGTCTCTTTCCCCCATCCTTTCACTGTGCCCCTCTATTTTATTTGCCCCCTCCCCTTGTGTCTCTTTATGTCCCCCCTCCCCTTGTGTCTCTTTATTTCCCCCTTCCCCTTGTGTCTCTTTATTTCCCTCCTCCCCTTGTGTCTCTTTATTTCCCCCCCTCCCCTTGTGTCTCTTTATTTTCCCCCTCCCCTTGTGTCTCTTTATTTCCCCCTCCCCTTGTCTCTTTATTTCCCCCCTCCCCTTGTGTCTCTTTATTTCCCCCCTCCCCTTGTGTCTCTTTATTTCCCCCCTCCCCTTGTGTCTCTTTATTTCCCCCCTCCCCTTGTGTCTCTTTATTCCCCCCCCCATTGTGTCTCTATTCCCCCCCTTGTGTCTCTTTATCCCCCCCTTGTGTCTCTTTATCCCCCCTTGTGTCTCTTTATCCCCCCTTGAGTCTCTTTATCCCCCCCTTGTGTCTCTTTATCCCCCCCTTGTGTCTCTTTATTCCCCCCCTTGTGTCTCTTTATTCCCCCCCCCTTGTGTCTCTTTACTTCCCCCCCCTTGTGTCTCTTTATTTCCCCCCCTTGTGTCTCTTTATTTCCCCCCCTTGTGTCTCTTTATTCCCCCCCTTGTGTCGCTTTATTTCCCCCCTCCCCTTGTGTCTCTTTATTTCCCCCTCCCCTTGTGTCTCTTTATCCCCCCCTTGTCCTTGTGTCTCTTTATCCCCCCCTTGTGTCTCTTTATCCCCCCCTTGTGTCTCTTTATTTCCCCCCCTTGTGTCTCTTTATTTCCCCCCCCCTTGTGTCTCTTTATTCCCCCCCTTGTGTCTCTTTATTCCCCCCCTTGTGTCTCTTTATTCCCCCCCTTGTGTCTCTTTATTTCCCCCCCTTGTGTCTCTTTATTCCCCCCCCCTTGTGCCTCTTTATTCCCCCCCCTTGTGTCTCTTTATTTCCCCCCTCCCCTCCCTTCCCTTCCCCTCCCCTCCCCTCCCCTCCCCTCCCATTTACCTGATTGAGTGGGGCTGGGGCCGGCCGCATTCCGCGCTGGAGCCGCCGTACCGGGTGGCAGCCTCGCCGGTCCGGCGGCACTGCTTTCACTAATGCAGACACGCTGGGGGCTGATGGAGGAGGGAGGAGCATGTCTCTGTACCAATGCCAGGGAGTAGGACACAGGATTAATCCTACGCAATACCTTATAGGGACCAAGGTACCTGGGCGCGAATTTCATCGAGGGAACCCTGAGGCGGAGATTCCTAGAGGACAACCAAACCCTATCACCCGGAGCATAAGAAGGAGCCGCACACCTACGGCGATCAACAAATCTCTTCTGAGTAATCACAGCACGAGAGAGAGCAGCATGGACCTGATCCCACATCTTCCATAAGGAGGCAAGGTGCTTGTCCAAAGCGGGCATTCCCTTGTCGGAGAACACACCGGGAAGGACAGGGGGTTGGAACCCATAAGCCACCATAAAAGGACTTACGCCAGTAGAAGAATGAGTCACAGTATTTCTGGCAAATTCAGCACAGGGAAGGAGATGAGACCAGTTGTCCTTGTGTGCATTCGTGAAGCAGCGTAAATACATTATACGTTAAACATGCTGCCGCTGGGAGGAGAGGAGGAGGACGTGAGCGGCGCGTAAAGCAGAGAGGACGCCGCTCGCCGACAGGTAGGGGAAGAGGGAACCGCGGAGCCCTGACAGGCTTATTTTCTTGATTACTCTGAACTCTGGCTTCCCCTAACTTCGGCTTTCCACAACTACTCTTCTGGTAAACCGTGTCTGTACTGCGACTTGGAACACTGTTCAGCCCCGGTGCACAGACTCACAGCCTGGTCACCTTGGTCTGTGATTATTTGCAAGGGTGAGCGTATGACTCTGCACATCGGACTCCACACCAGGTAAGATCCTTACACAACCAATAAGTTGTTAAGGTACATTTGATTGTCTATGGGACCCAATAAAACAAATCTATTCGGACCATTGGCCAATTTTGACACCCAATGGGGCCTTGGCAAACCATCTATCCCAATTTCCAAGCATCACAGCCAGTAGACCAAAAAACTTACGAGCCACTTAGAACCTGATTCAACTCCTAAAACCTGGCTTACTACTACCAAAGGAGTGTTTAGGTGCAGACATTGTAAGGCATGTGACTTTATAAAACCATCTAAAGTCATTGAGTGTACACAAACAATAAAACAGTTTCCTAAATATCAATTCATAAACTGTGCCTCTACGAAAATCGTCTGTTATTGTCGGCAGCTGTGGAATACAATATGTAGGGAAAACTTACCAACAATTCAGGAGACAAATTTTACAGCATGTTAATACAGTCACCAATTTAAACATCACCACTCCAGTTGGCAATCATATAAGGAGAGTACATAATAGTGATGTTTCCAATCTCCAGTTTCAGGCTCTTGAAATGATTACTATGAACTTGAGAAAGGGCAATTTTTATTTAAGACAAGAATAAAATGGAGACATGTCTTTCAAACCTTGAGGCCTAAACTAGGAGTTTAATTTCACTACTTTCATTCATGGATAGTTACTGTCTATTTTATTTTTACTCAACAATAAGCCATAATGACTAATCATTGTGTCTACTTTTACAGGTATTAAGTCTTGATAGGTTCTTCAAGAAGTCAATTTGTGTAATTTTGCTCCTGACGACGGCGTGCTGACACGCCGAAATGCGAGTCGAGCTATTTATTTGTTATTTTACATTTCTCACTACACTTTGGTAGCACTATGCACTAGGTTTTGTAAGTCTTTTTTTAGTAGAGGAAGGGACAGAGGTTCTGGTAGGCATTAGTGATAGCCCTTACCTTAGTGTTCGGCTGTGGGGAATGAGGGGGGGTCTTTTCTTTGGCATCTCTCCCCTTCCGTTTCTGTTTCCCTTTAGGTTTAATAAAGGTAGGGCTTCCTTTTTATGTGTTATTCTCCACCTGGACTACTAGTCCATTTCCCTTTGTTTTTAAAATTTAGTGGGTTACCCCCATAACTAGGAGAATAATAGTGGGTTCCTTATTGGAGCTAGCCGGCTAGTCCTCAGACTATTGGGACTCGTTGGCTAACTCCTACTTTCCTTGTATTGCTTCACGTCCATTTGTGTCTTACCAACCAATCTGCCCCAAAATATTTGGAACTCTTAAATCTCATTTTCATATTTCTATTGCGCTTATCCAGGGGTCAAGTCCTATGGAATAAAGTGTGGGAACTCACCATAATAATTTTTTTTTTGTTAATAACTGAACTAAAATAATGCATGATATATTGGATTCATTTGTTTGCCGTTACTTCTCAGCAATATGAGATCACAAACCACATTGCATACTGTATCTTGTACACTGCATTTAGCTGACTATTATTTACTACAGTAATTAAATGCCATATATCTGGACATTTATTTAGCTATGATGTCAATATGTAAAACAACCAGGACAACCATCATGGTAAAATTACGGCCTTTACCCATATTATGCCAAAAATAAACAACAATTATCATAACTCAGAAGAACTATTTAAACGATAGTTCTACTTTGACCTTTTATATGCTAGTTATATGTTTGAATAGAATTTGCCACAGTTTGCCCATTAGACACTGTCTTACAGGTCAAATGGGACAATTACAGCTAACTTAGTTTACATTCTGTCGGCATTATTTACAATCCAAGCAATCCACCTGATGTTTTAATATTAGCCGTTATCATCGCAATTGTGTCTATAGAACACAATCACTATCGGCAAAATAGGACCAATATAGTTTATTTAGTATACACTTTGTCCATTCAAACAATAAAATTAATGCATTAATTGCTATCACTATTTACAACAAATTGCAAATAAGTCATTATTATTTATATAATGCAAGTATGCTCAGAGACATATTTTGGTAATTAACACTGTTCTCATCTATTTTTCCTTCCATATTAACTTAACAAAAGTATGCATCTTGAGTTTGAAATTAAACATCAAGCACTGTGTGATGCTTTTTTTGTTCCATACCTGTAATATAAACTATTCTATTTTTAAGTGTCTTTATTAACATCTAATAATTTCTAGTCTTCACTAGGATAATAATTGCCATATTCTCTATAAGCTTCTCAGCATTAGTAAAAAGTCTTCACTATCTGTGATTTTAATTCATATATCTTTTCGTTTGGACATTATCTGATTATAGGATTATTTTGTCATATTAGTAAGCCACATTATCCACACTGAGATCTATGAGGTTCAGTTCATTCCCAGGCTCATTCTCCTCTTCTACGTGTCTTAATTAGTTATTTTTCCTCACCAATCATTGAAATAACAACCTTCGGTGCACTCTCTCCTCATTGTTGCATTCAAATATGGCTGAACCAATCAGATTGAAGCATTCCCCCTTTTTAAACCGGCAATTTCATAGGTCTGGTTCCCCTCTGATGTGCTGAACTAGCGAAACGCATGGGGCTTGTGCTGCTATCACTAGCATCTTACTATTTGAAGTGCTACCAGGCATTTAGATTTATTTGATATATATCTCGACTACTTAGGCACGGCAGCAACCGATCTTAGCTGCTTATTGTCATCATACTCATTATTTACAGCGTTGAGGTGTAACTAAACCAATCTTTTTTAGTGTTGGGTGGAGGACAAGGCAGGACAGGGATATCTTTCCCCCTTTTTTGGGGTTAAGGGGTGCCCACAAAGGCACAATAGGGCAAGTCATCTACCTAGACTCCCCTCCTATCATCCGTTTCCCCATTTTCCTTCATCATAAATCATTACATTTCACTGCAAGCCGTTTTCCTTACAGCAATAGATCTACCACGGCGTCCTGGTACTATTTAATATATTGTGTATCATTCTAAGTACAAAGTTACAGTGTTAGGGTTTACGGAGCCGATATTATTTCAGTATTGTGTGGCGGGTATATTATTTTATAAGGCAGGACAGGAATATCTGTTTTGGGACAAGGGGTGCCCATGAAGGCACAATAGGGCAAGTTATTCAACTTAGACCTGCTTCCAATTCCCTTTTCTCCTGTATTCCTCCATCCCCAACTATTACATTTTTACTGTAAGTCGCTTGGTTTGTTATATCTCTGCAGTTTATTTTTTGAAAAGCAATAGATTGATCACAGCATTCTGATACTATTTTACACCATTGTGTGTCAAATCAGTACATATCTATTTATTTTATGCACAACTGCAGCGTTTTTGGTAATTATATCTTGTATCCTGAAACTATAATGACACTGTGAACTGTTTAGTTTATGATATCGTTGTATCTTATCTACTCACATAGCAATTAACTGATCACGGCATCCTGCTATTTTCCAGTAACATTGTGTAAAACAATATGTGTAACACTTATTACATTCAAAAGTGTAGCTTTTTGGATAAAGATACTAAGTTCTACCATGCATGCAGACTGTGCATGTCGAGCAGTGATCAATTGAGTATCTACCTTGCTAGTACAAGTGTGCTTATCTGCTATATATGAGCACCACCGTTGTCAAGTTGTTTGCCATTATGAAACTATAATTCTCACACATTTGTGTGCCTTAATAAACATTTCAATAAGGTGGCAATTAACAACCTTTCATTAACAGGCTAGCATAGCATAATATTATAGCATACATTTTTAAGTTATGTTTTTTTCTTTTTTTCAATAGTACTATTTAGTTTTTTTGTTGTTAGTCCTTGTGTTCAGTCCTGGTTGGACTTTTTTTATCATGATCTATTAAAAGTTAAGTCTTAATATTATTAATATTTTTGGTACCTTTAACCTTATAGTATTCAATTTGTTCAGTATACCAAGGGTTGCATCCTCCATTCTTTTCTTTTTTGTTATTTATAAACCTCCTCTAGGAGGTTTGGACTGGCTCCAGTTCTCTCCTTCCTTTACAAGTCTAACACTGACACAGACATGCTCACTATAGACAAGTGCAATAATACATACACACATGCTCACTACACACTTACTTACTGACATACACATGCTGATTGACACACACATGCTTACTAAAGACAAGCTCACAGACACACACTCTCAGTACAGTCAAACTCCCTGACACACACACACATACTACAGACAAGTCCACTGACACACACAATCACATGCTCACTACAAACAAGCTCAGTGACACATACACTCACAAGCTCACCACACACAAGATCACTGAAACACATATGCTCACTACACACACATGCTCACCACACACACTCACTATGAACACAGTATTTGAACCCTACCTGGTATTGGAGGCTGTGGAAGATCAAGTTTTCTCTGGGAGGCCATCTTCATGCCTCTTCCTGCAGCAAGGTCCACTGCTTGAGTGCAGGAGGCAGAGCTTACATGTGGAGGCAGGGCTTCCGGGGGCATAGTTTACATGCTGTGCTGGGGCGTACATTCTAAGGAAGGTGCTGGGAATCAGGAAGGGAGACTGACAGATCTTCCTCCGGCCGTCAGCAGCCTTGATTCGGCCACACCAGCACCTGCCTCCTGAATTTTCCAGCTTCTGTCAGTCAGAGGGAAAAAATATTTGAAAAAAAAATTAGGGCTTCCTGCCGGCCGAAGGTGCCGTGGCCCAATGGAAAAATTCCCGGTATCCCGGTGTGCCAGTCCAGGCCCCACGCTTACATTAGGGTATTCTGTGCCGTTCTACATAAAGTGGGCTTTAAAGCCTGCAGGGCGGCATTAGAACGCCCTGTATATTCGTTGTTGTGTGCAGGGTTAAATAACAGGAGCCCCAGTTATAAAAGGAAACCTAGGGCTCCCCGCTGTTTGCTTGGGCCATTTTCTTGTGACACCAGAGTCTTAGATAAGCTGTTTACAGAGCTAGAAATTAGCGCTACAAGCTTCTCTTCCAATAATCATTGAAATACCTATTAAAAGAACGCAGTGAGAGTCTGGTTAAATCCCTGCTCACTCCACTAACCCCAGGTATCAGTAATACTAGTACTTTTAATCACGTTTTAATCCCTTAAGGACCAAACTTCTGGAATAAAAGGAAATCATGACATGTCACACATGTCATGTGTCCTTAAGGGGTTAAAGCAGAATGCTGTAGTAAATATCCCTCAATGTGTGCACTGGCTGTACCAGAACGGAACTGGGTGGTGATGTAATTTGCTATGTTAATATAAATGTAAAAGAAAATGGTTAACACAAGTTATAAGTGATTATTAATATTTTGTTTAATGTAGATTTTCCTTTTGAAACATTGGTATTTTTTGGACATATCAGACAGTAGATGTAAACACTGTTAGACATCAGCTCCTTAGTTCTCATTTTCTTGCCATTAAGTAATAACCTGCCATATTGATGTATTTAATGCTGGAAAGTCAGTGACGCTGACCTGGATGAGTCATTATTCCATTATCACTGGCACAGTCAGCCACCAAAGCTCTGTTCACAGATCCCTTACAGGTACAATGAACAGAGCAAAGCTCCTACTTAGAGGAACAAACAGATTCAGCAAAACCACAGTTTGTTCCATCAGCTACAGCAGTAGGATGTGTCATATGAGACGTCTGTACTGTTTTTTTTATGCTGTTACTGAGTTAAACCTTTATTTTTTTTTAAAAAATGTAGAATATTAAAACAAGAGACTTCTTGAAATTTCTTTTTTTTTTCTTTCACGAAGGCACATCATTTTGTGCCATTGCACGTCTGTGGATTCTTTTATAATGCTGGTTGTAAATAAATATTGCAATCCCCATTACTGTCATTACCATGGAATACTGGTTCTAAGTACAACGAAAATGCAAAAAATAAAACATATTTCACATGTGTATCTAGATAGACATGTTAATGTATACATCAGTCTATGTGAGTATACATGTTTGTAATTATAAAGCTGTGTGAGTATATGTACATGGGTATGTGTGTGTGTGTGTGTGTGTGTGTATGTATGGATGTATGCATAAAGCTGTAGGTACAAGATGTGTGAATGTGTGTATGTATCTATGTATAACTTCACAAGCAAAGAGGGTAATACACTCACATTAGAAAAGGAATATTTTAAAAATACACCACCATGGTGCTCCAAATAGGGAGGGCCAGGTTTTCAAAGTAATCCAATGCTAGTAGGTATAGATATCTGAGCATAACTAATGGTTTCTTTCAAAAGGCACTATTTATTAGCAGTACAAAAGCAAAGACAATGTTCCTTCATGAGCCTTTCTCAAGTCTGATTTAACAAGTGTCACAAACTCATATAAATACCACCCCCAATAACAATTAGAAATTCAATCAAAGGGAACTAGATGCCCGGTTTCCAAAAGGCCTTAATCAGGAATGTGATCTTTCATTGTTCATCTGATTTGATTGCTTTTATATCTACTATGTTTATTGTCTTTGATATTTGGACCAACTGTACATACACAAAGGGAGCATATACATGCATTTTATTTCACATCACATGCACTTTAGGTACTGGCAGATACTGATCTTTCCTTTTTTAAATTATTTGCAAGTAGTTTTAGGTGATCCCTGTGGCTAAACTTTTGCTTCATATCCCTTTATTATTCTTCATAGTTTTTTAAAAATTTTACCTGTCATTTATTGTTGCAGTTATTATATATGGAATTTGGCTTTCACTTTCAGTGCATGAATTAATTTGACCTCCCCACTTGATTGCACTGTCACTTTAAGATTTCCGATATCTATTTATGAAGTAATTATACACTTTTTTCTAAAATCACAGCAATTGGCAAATGTACACTGAGCAACCAATGAAGGGGAATAACTTTGTAACAAGCATCAGGCCTTTTCCAATTGCTCTGTCTATTTAGATTCTCTGGTCTTGACATTCCAATGTTGCGGAACGTGACATCATCACACATACGCAGATGATGTCAGACGCCCACGATACAGGCGATTAGTAGTCGCAAGGTTATCATTAACACTTATTTTATTATTATTATTATTGCTATTTATATTGCGCCAACAGATTCCGTAGCACTTTACAATATTATAAGAGGGAGGATTTAGCTATAAATAGGACAATTACAAGAAAACTTACAGGAACGATAGGTTGAAGAAGACCCTGCTCCAACGAGCTTACAGTCTATAGGAGGTAGGGTGTAAAACACAATAGCAATAAAAATAGGTTGGAGTGAAGCAGAGCTGGAGTAGAGAGTAGAGTGCTGCCCTTTAGGAGAGAGCAAGAGACAGGTATGTGAGGTAGAGGTTACTCTGGGAGGCCATAAGCTTTCCTAAAGAGATGGGTTTTAAGGCACTTCTTAAATGATTGAAGACTAGGGAAGAGTCTGATGGAAGTAGGTAGGCTATTCCATAGGAAGGGAGCCACCTGTGAGGAGTCCTGCAAGAGTGAGTTGGCCGTACGAGTGCGAGCAGCGGACAGGAGAAGGTTACGGGCAGAGCGGAGAGACCGAGAAGGGGCATACCTATGGATCTGTGAAGAGATATAAGATGGGCTAAAATTGGTCAAAGCTTTATAGGTATGGGTTAGCACATTGAATTGACTCCTATAGAATACAGGAAGCCAATGTAAGGACTGACAGAGGGGTGAGGTATGAGAGGACCGACTAGAGCAGTGGTAGTCAACCTTTTTCTAACTACCGCCCACTAATGCATCTTTTTGGTTGAAAAAATTTCCTTACCGCCCACCAGTTTTCGCGCAAGTGCGGAATATTTTTTTCGAAAGGAGGGTGTTTTAAAAAAAATAAATGTACGTACATTTATCTTTTTATTTGCAATTAATGCATGTTTATAATGTTTTTAACTTTATAAAAAGTTTAATGAGAAAACAATAAAGTAAATTGAAATTACCTTTACTAGTGATTAATGAGATCCTTGAGGTTGTAAGGAACAAACGAAGGTCTCCTCTTTCGGTGATATTCAGACGACTTCTCTGTTTGCGCATAATATGATTTCTCATCTGTGCGTCAGCTCCCCTCTTCTCCCTCCTCAATTCCCCTCCCCACCTTTTTCCCCCCTTTTTTTAACCTTCCTTATAGCAATGCCCAGTAGGAAGGCTGAGCTAGGTATCCCACTATAACAGACTGGCACACATACATACAGACATACAGACACACATACAGACATACAGACACACATACAGACATACAGACAGACAGGCACACACACACACACACACACACACACAAAGACATACATACAAAGACACATACACATACAGACAGACACAAGAAACAGACACACATACATACACACATATATACAGACAGACACACACACGACACATACATACACACATATATACAGACAGACACACACACACGACACATACAAAGACATACATACAAAGACACACACACACAAATACATACATACAAAGACACACACACACAAAGACATACATACAAAGACACACACAAGACACACACACAAAGACAAGACACATGTATACAGACATACACACACACACACGACACATACATAAGACACACATACAGACACACACACACAAGACATACATACAAACACAAGACACATGTATACAGACATACACACAAGACACATACATAAGACACACATACAGACACACACACAAGACATACATACAAACACAAGACACATGTATACAGACATACACACAAGACACATACATAAGACACACATACAGACACACACACAAGACATACATACAAAGACAAGACACATGTATACAGACATACACACACACACACGACACATACATAAGACACACATACAGACACACACACAAGACATACATACAAACACAAGACACATGTATACAGACATACATACATAAGACACACATACAGACACACACACAAGACATACATACAAACACAAGACACATGTATACAGACATACACACAAGACACATACATAAGACACACATACAGACACACACACACAAGACATACATACAAACACAAGACACATGTATACAGACATACACACAAGACACATACATAAGACACACACAAGACATACATACAAAGACAAGACACACATATATACAGACATACACACACACATAAGACACACACAAGACATACATACAAAGACAAGACACATGTATACAGACATACACACACAAGACACTTACATAAGACACACACAAGACATACATACAGACACACACAAGACATACATACAGACACACACAAGACATACATACAAAGACACATACACAAACAAACACACATTATATTTAAGTCACCCTCCTGTTTCCTACCTTTAAGGTGCAGGAGGGTGACTTTCCCTGGGGTCCAGTGGTGGCTCAGGTGCATGGGAGTCAGAGTTCCCACTCTGACTCCCTCCTCCTCCTTCCTCCCGCGCGGCTCTCTGTATGCTGGGAGGAGTGACCGGGGAATCACTTCCTCCCAGCAGATTTGATGTCATCACAGGGGGCCCGGTCGCGCTGTTAAAGCGCCCAGCGCTGACCAGGCCCCCTCACAATCCACATCCATCGGGTGGCCCTGACAGCATGGGCCACCCGATGGACCCCTCCATATGCGGCCCCGGCGGTTTGCCGCCGGGGCCGCAAGTGGTGATGGCGGTACCCAGTCACAGCGGTACCGCCGGCTCGCGCCCGCCCGCCTGCCCAATTTATAAAAAAAAAAATTGAAAATCCCTACCGCCCACCTGGAATCCTGAAACGCCCACTAGTGGGCGGTAGGGACCAGGTTGACGACCCATGGACTAGAGAGAAAAATCCGTCTGGCGGCAGCATTTATTACAGACTGTAGCGGGGCAATACGGTTTTTGGGAAGACCAATTGGGAGAGGGTTACAATAATCCATGCAGGAAATTACGAGATTAGGTCATTAGCAACTTTAATAAGAGCAGTCTCAGTAGAGTGGAGGGGGCAGAAGCCAGATTTAAGAGGGTCAAGGAGAGAGTTGGAATTGAGGAAGTGAGACATACGGGTAAAGACAAGTCTTTCCAGAAGCTTTGAGGAAAAAGGGAGCAGGGATATGGGATGATAGATAGAGGGGTTGGACGGGTCAGGGGATGTTTTTTTCAGGATAGGTATTACAGTAGCATGTTTAAGCTCAGCAGGGACAATGCCAAAGAGAGAGAGAGCAGTTGAAGATGTGTGTTTAAGAAGGCACAAGACAATGGGAGAGAGATTTTGTGACTACATCAGTTTTGTGATTTTTCATTACTTCAAGAAACATGTGACACATGTTAAATCAGACTTGATAAAGGCTCAAGTAGGACATTGTCTTTACTTTTGTACTACCTTTAAAGACTGTCTCTTGAAAGAAACCTTTAGGTGTTCCCACCTACATATACCAACTACTAGGTATGTGAATGGGCAAAAAAAATAGTTTTGGTTCAGAAATTCGGGAAGGTAATAAAATTTGTCTGCTTCGGCAGTTTGGACCAAAGGCATTCGGTTCGGCACTTCTGAACTACCGAACTTTGGTAATTCGGCACTTCGGACATTCGTAAGCATTCAAATGTCCGAATTGCATGAAACTAATTGCACATGTCTAGTAAGTGGTTGTGGTGGCAGTCCTGTCACTGGAAGCCCTACAGATATGTAAGTGGTTGTGGTGGCAGTCCAGGCACTGGGAGCCCTACGGATGTGTAAGTGATTGGGGTGGCAGTCCTGGCACTGGGAGCCCTATAGATGTGTAAGTGGACTGCCACCACAACCACTTACACATCTGTAAGGCTCCGAGTGCCAGGAATTTGCTTATTGGTCAAGATTCCTGTCATCATTCATGTAATTTTTCATCCCTCTCTCTTGTTTGGCCACTTTTCAGAAATCCGAAGCACTTCAGCAATTCAGACCAATGTAATTTGGTAACTCGTAAGCATCCAAATGTCCGAATTACATGAAATTCATTTGAATGTATATTCGGAACGAAACTAATTTCACATGTCTACCTGCTACCATTGTATCTATGTATAAGGCTATGTAAGTATGTGTATACATTTATGCATAAGGCTGTGTGAGTGTTTGTATATGGGTGTATGTGTATGTGTCTGTGAGTGTTATATATGAGTAAGATTGTGTAAGTGTATGTATATGGGTGTATGTGTAAGGCTGTGTGAGGGTGTGTTAAAATCTAAACATAAGGCTGTGTGAGCTTGGATAGATTATATATATATATATATATATATATATATATATATATATATATGGCACTGTGTTTACGGCTATGGTTTGTGCATGGTCACACCTGGGCAATTTTAGCCTGGCTATTGGAATTCACTGATATGTACTCACAAGGGGGTAGCAAAATGGATCTTTGACTACGGTGACAAGTAAATCACTTTGTAAAGATGTTTGCTAAAACATCATATTACCAATGTACCCAGTACCCAAGTACAAATATGACTATTCTCTGAGCTATTTTCTCTAAAATCTCCTCTCTCTTTCCACTTATTTTTCTCTTTTCTTTGTTCCATCCCCCCGTTATTCTCTAGATAACAGATCACCTGTTTATGTCAGTTACCTGTTATTGCCTATGTTCTCCAATAAATTTTTATCAACTACAGTACTATAAATATAGGTACCAGTTCCTTGTCTATCGTCTTCATTTGAAAAAAGAAAATAGTCTTCACTCCTGGATTCCTTTTAAAAAAACTGTAAAAATCCATCTTGCATTTTATGTGTTCAGGTAAATTTTATTCAAATTGCATGTTAAATTTAAAAAAAAAAATGAATAATTTGTTTCAAATGGGTAGTGTGCTGTATGCATAGAAACACACAAATGAGACATTACTTTCTGTATATTTTCTCTTTACCTATCTAGCCAGGCTGTCACTGCAACTGCTGTACCCGCAGCATGTGCTAATTTCAGTCTGAGTCAATGGCAGTTAACACTGGAAAGAGAGGATATTTTTAGCTTTTTCCTACAGTATGACATGTTAGTGCTATATTGGTTTTGCTCGTTTCACGTTTTTTCTGGATACGGTTAATATTAATAAATAAAAAGCATACATATTCTAATTGACCATAATGCCCTTCCTTCCTGTGCATTCATTGACTTGTGCTTGATAATTAACTGAAGCTCAAAATGGAAATTGTCATGCGTTCCCATGAATTTCATGAATTCAATGAGTTTGTGTAATGGAAAATCTTTAAAGACTTAAATTTTTACCTCACATGTTAATTTGTGTCCTATTGTTTTTTTAGAGATTTAAATAAACTATCTTCAGTATTATGACCATATTAGCAAAGCAGTAGCTTTTTACTTTTTCTAAATTTTGATAATTGAAACGTTTTGTTTCTTATGTTACATTAATCCTTACTTTGATAGAATTGTAAATATGTAACAAAAAAAAAACCTACTACACTACTAAAGATTGTGAAATTCCAACTCTGAATGTACCTAGGTTGCTTAATTTACACGATGTCGGATTTCTTTTCAGTAAAGGATTATTTTTATATATAAAAACATGTTTTTAGTACTCCCATAGATTTTGACAATGATAATTTAGCAGCTTTCAGAATGATACGTCTTGTTTGTGGTTATGCAAATTATTACCCCACCCTCACAATTCACTTAAACTCATTCAAAGACTCAGAAGTCAAGTATATGTCATCACCACACAATTATAGTGTTTGCATGATGCTCTCAGATGAACAGGAATGTGAGAGAGAGAGAGAGAGAGAGAGAGAGAGAGAGAGAGAGAGAGAGAGAGAGAGAGAGAGAGAGAGAAAATTATGCTTTCATATACTTTTTATGTTTTATATTACTTGATAGGACAAATGGCAAGTTGAAGTAAGTAAATTTACATCACTCCTAGTTAAAGGACCACTATCGACACCCAGATCACATCAGCTCAATGAAGTGGTCTGGGTGCCAGGTCCCCCTAGTTTTAACCCTACAGCTGAAAACATAGCAGTTTCAGAGAATCCAGCCTCTAGTAGTTGTCTCACTGACAGCCGCTAGAGGCGTTTCCGCGATTCTCACGGTGAAAATCACAGTGAGACGATGCTGGACATCCATAGGAAAGCATAGGAGTAATGCTTTCCTATAGACAGTTTGAATGCGCGCATTCAGATCTGACGTCGGCAGGGGGTGGAGAGTTCGCCAGCATAGAGGGAGCCCGGCGCTGGAGAAAGGTAAGTGGCTGAAGGGTTTTAACCCCCTCAGCCCAGCAGGAGGGGGTCCCTGAGGGTGGGGGGAACAAGTTTGTTTTCCTGGCACTATAGTGCTCCTTTAATGGAGTATTTTTTTTTTTTTTTTTTTGCTATTTGTGTTTACTTACACTGTTATAGATAGATTGGTAACTCTGAAAAGCGGGCGATGAATCTCTGTCCTTTTCGTCACCTTATCAAACCATATATGTATAAGCTTTGTTGAAGGAACAATATAGTCACCTAAAGAACTCTAGCTTAATGAAGCAGGTTTTTGAGTGTAGATCATGCCTCCCAGGTTTCACTGCCATTTAGGAGTTAAATCACTTTAATCGCTGGTGTCGCCTTTACTACCACACATTAGTCGAGACTGAATGCTGGGAGTAGATCTGTTTAATGCAGGCAAGCACTCTCAATTTATACATATAGTAAACTCCTCCCCTGTGCCTGAGAGATAATTGAGTCAGGAAACTTACAACTTATTTATCTCTCAGGTACAGAAAAATATAACTATTTTTAAACACCCGAAAACTATGGAAACCCTCGAGAGTCACTCAAATCAGGGCTATCTGGGGATGTGACTCTCAAGGGGTTTCCATAGTTTTCGGGTGTTTAAAAATAGTTATATGCTCCCCCCATTCGGTAGTTTATATCTCCCGAACGCTGGAAGACTTGAACAGGCAGCAGTTCTATATTCACCAGTGTTCGCGGGAGTGCCTAGCCAAAATAAGTTCCAGGCACTCGGCGACTAGGTACCTATCAAGATTACAGTATGATCCAGCACGTAGAATTGTGTAACACAGAGGACTGATAGGTAACGTATACCGGACCTTAGAATGGCTGACTAACGAGGTCAAGGGATACAGAAAGAGACACAACAATAAGGAAAAACCAGGGGTCAGGAATGCCAGAAAACAGGGAAGTCAAAACAAATGCCAAAGTCAAATAACCAGAATTACCAGAATCAATAACGCGCTCTAGGATAACCACAAGGGAAACCACGACAGGGCACTGAGCAGGATGAGAACTGGGCCTAAATACCCCTCCTCTGGATCTGATAGGGTGTAATCCCAATGGCAGTTACCAGGTTTAATTTGCTTAACTGCTGCTCAGCAAAAACCCTCCTGTGGATTTGATTGCTGCTCGGCACAACTTTTCCTGTCAGGACAGTAATGTTGTTCGGCACAACTTTTCTTGTCTGAACAGTAAATTCCATTAATCACATTTTTATAAGCGGATGAATTCGTGACAGTACTGCTGCCTGTGTTCGGTCCACAAAATGGCCCGGGAGCGTTTTAGTAATAGTTTCCATTGCGATTTTGCACTGGATATTTTGTATTCCACATTCTGATTAGATGTTGGGGTGGTCTTCGTTCAGGAACCGAACCAGGGGAGTTTCGTATGAACAAACGAACAGGGGAAAATGATTACAACCGTACCAAGTGATGGGGCATTCCTTCACAAAAACAAGAGGCACACAGGTGAAGATTTTTTTTTTTTGGGAGGGGGTATGTGGGTACCAAAATTATATTCGCCTGTGTACCCCAAAATCCTTGCACCGTCCCTGGTTGTAGGAGAGCTGCATGAAGCTAAAACACTAGCCCGTATTTTTTATCTATGCTGAGTAAATTGTCAGAAGGTCAAAGCAACATTTCCAACATTTCAAATGCACAAAGAGGTAGGCAGACAATGTAATAGAGCAGCAGGAAATGCTAGCAGAATGCTTGGTTGTATAGGGAGAAGTACTTATGCCATTGTACATAGCACTCGTGAGACCTCACTTGGAGTATTGTATGAGGTACTGGAGACTGTATCTCCAGAAGGATAGTGATACTTTGTAAAGAGTGGGGCTACTAGAGAGAGAGAGAGAGAGAGAGAGAGAGAGAGAGAAGGGCTACTAAACTGGTTCATGGATTGCAGGAAAAACCTTACAAGGAAAGGTTAAAGGAACTTAACTTGTATGGCTTGGAGGAAAGACGAGACATGGGGATGTGATAGAAACATTTAAATACATAAAGGGAATCAACACAGTAAACAAGGAGACTATATTTAGAAAAAGAAAAACTACCACAAGAGGGCATAGTCTTAAATTAGAGGGGTAAGGGTTTAAACATAATAACAGGAAGTATTACTTCACTGAGAGGGTAGTGGAATTATGGTATAGCCTTCCATCTGATGTGGTAAAGGGTAACACAGTGAGGGAGTTTAAGCATGCGTAGAATAGGCATAAGGCTATCCTAGATATAAGATAAAGCCATGGACTAATGAAAGTATAAAAAAGTTGGGCAGACTAAATTGGTCAAATGGTTCTTATCTGCCATCACATTTTATGTTTCGGTGTAACTTTCTTTTTTATGTAACTAAAATGTAAAATTAAATTTTATGTAACAAAAATTTAATTTAGGAGATTTTTACAGGGGCTGATGGTGATGGGGTGGCAGGGGTTAATCCATCTACACAGGGGAGGAACCATGGCAGTTAATGTGAATAGCTTCAAAGCTTATTAGGTAAGTAAAATAATAATGTGTGGAGGCAACGTTGGGACATCAGGGTTAACCCTGCTCTGCTCATTTTAGCTAATTTATATAGTAGCTACAACCTCTGTGTTCTTTAGGGGTCCATTCTGCATCTGGGTATCTTCATAATAACTATACGGTTAAAAACCAGAGCAAACACTCCAACCACTTTCACCACTACAGCACACTGTAGTAAATATGGTGACAGGAGTTCCCAGGCACCTTTCCAGGGTAAGTAGTCAAGGCATTTAAATCTGTTTGACAACTTACCTGGGGTCTGCCATATACTGGTAACAGTTTCCTGCATCATAAGCACTAACCTAAGTGCAGGGCTGGTTCCTAATCTGAGAGCATCAGCGGAGCTCTCTCAGCACATGAGCTTAGCCCTGCACCACTTAGAAAAGGTGACTGGTGCCTAGTGTAAGTTGTGAAACCATTTATAAAATGGTTGGACTATTAACCCGAGGAGGGTGCTAGGTACTCTCGGCACAAGAAAAATATCACACTGCAGTTGTTATGGTGCTTGGAGTGTTCCTTTAAGTTCATGTCCATTCCCAGATACTCTGCAACGAGACCTGTTATTTGAACAAAACTAAACTTCAGGTAACTATCTAAATCAGTTAAAACCCTTAAAGGGACACTACAGGCACCCAGACCACTTCAGCTTATTGACATGGTCTGGGTACAGTGCCACTATTGCACTTAGTGCTGCAATGTTTACATTGCAACACTAAAACATCCTCTAGTGGCTATCTACCACTATATAGTGGCTATCTGCCAAACAGCTACTTGAGGCGCTTCCAGAATGTTACCAAACTTTTGGTTCAGTAACTGATGCTGGATGTCTTCACGCTGTGCATGAGGACATCGAGCATCAACTATTTGTCCATATGAAAGCATTGATTCAATGTTTTTTTTATAGGGAGTGCCTAATGCGCGCGCAGCCCTCAACACACATGTGTATTAGCGGCCATTTGTCGAGTATCATTGGAGGAGGCGGAGTCGCGACCCAGGGCCGAGAGACATTGGTGCTGGGATCAGGTGAATAATTAAAGGGCTTTTCACCCTGTATTCGCCAATTCACCAATGCATGGGGAGGGTGTGCAAGGGGGGTGCAGAAGCGGATGGGGCTTGGGTATGTCAGAGGGAGCTATAGTGCCAGGAATACAACTTTGTATTCCTGGCACTATAGTATCCCTTTAATTAAAATGCTATTGGGCAGGAAAACGCAGAACATTACACAAAGAAAACAGATTCTAAATTTTCTGTTAAGCTGAAGCAAGACAGAAAAAATATTTAAAACACGTTTTTTAATAGCCTACTGCACTGCATACTCAGGGGAAGGGGGGGGGGGGGGGGGGAGGTAACACTGAAAATGAAACAACAACTCAAAGCATAAGTTTGTAGTGAATCATCTGTACACGACACGTCTACCATGTTGAATCATTCCATTTAATCATCTTTTTGTAAATTTAAAATGAAAAACATTTGTTTTCTAAATGGAAAAACTGACAGACTCCATAAGACCTACTCACTACAGCTGTGATAGAAGGCATTTATAACCACGGTCCTAATATTTACTGTTGTGAGTGGTCATTATATAAATGGCTTTCTGATTATAGAAATGCTGGCCCCTGCTGTATAAGTGAGTCTTCTCATCCAGTTTAGTGTTTTTCCTTTGTGTTCATGAATGATTTGTCAGCAGACTTGACAGTGTAGATTCCATTTCTCCCTACATGTGGTATAAATGATGTCTCAGGTAAATCCAGCACACTGAACACCAGGGTTTAGAGAGGTGGATATTCTGCACTCAGGTATAAATGGACTAGGGGGTAGGCAACCTTCGGCACCCCAGATGTTGTGGACTACATCTCCCTTGATGCTTTGCCAGCATTGTGGCTGTAAGAGCACGATGGGGGTTACATTCTTCTTAATTAAAACCTGGCCAATCTGGAAGCCATGAAAAACATGTAACTAGTGCTTCCACAATGATGTAATGGGAAGTCAGAGTTGATATCTATTTTCATTGCTTTATTGTCAATGATAGACACGTAGGGAGATTCTTAGCAAAAAGTGTTGTGAAAAGAAATGGTTATTTCTGTCATCATATTTATTAAAGTGAATCAGAATACTTTTCTGTCTTAAAATATAGTGGAAAAACTGATAAATGTGTCACATAAGATTTTTGTATATTCATTAATCGTGTATTTTCCAAAGTTACGGTTACGCACAAAATAAGCAATAGGTGAAACAAGCTGACAGACTTAATAAATTGCACCACTGACAAATAAATAAATCACTAAATTGAAGCAATAATACGAAATATAAAATAAATGACTAGATTGCAACAATATTGCAATCTTCCTCCTGCTTCTGCTTCCCCCTGTATTTCAAATGCCTTTCATTGGGGTTTTGCCCTGCCTGAATGAATCTTGTGGTGCTTGTTCCCTCCGCAGACACAGATGGGAGAAGCTGATAGGGAACGGTTTCTGTCACACTGAAGAAAAGTCACTTATTTTTCTATGGAAAAAGTGACTGGGCACTGGGCAGTTGACTAACCACTTAAAGCTTTCCCATACATCCAGTCTATAGCGTGGGTAATCGCACTTTAGTGTGGAAAAACATTGCCCTACAAGCCTCTCCTAACTGCCTCAGTGGAGCCACATTGCAAGATTCAGCGAGGCTGGACCAAACCATAACAATGAAAGGTATTTAAAAATATGGGGAGCAGCAGCTGGAATAATTTCATTTGAAACCAGGGATTTTTTGTAATTATGAAAGGAAAGAGTGGATGGGCAGTTAATGACCCACCCACCAAATGTTGTTTTTTTCCCCAATTAAATGACTCCTGCTGCTGCTAGGGAATTGTGTTTTTTCCAAATCAAAGAACGGTCACTGACGCTCCACACTTTGTGC
Organism: Pelobates fuscus; assembly: GCF_036172605.1. Classification (NCBI taxonomy): domain Eukaryota; kingdom Metazoa; phylum Chordata; class Amphibia; order Anura; family Pelobatidae; genus Pelobates; species Pelobates fuscus. The sequence goes on from NC_086318.1 coordinate 191,614,924, forward strand.
GTGCTAAAGCTTTGCTCTTGTTGGGATGGAAGGGATGTGTGGTGGTCAATGGCCCACTAACTTTTACTTTTCATTCTTAAAAGGACACTATAGTCACAGAACAACTACAGTTTAATGTAGTTGTTCTGGTGTTTATAGCTTGTCACTGCAGGTTTTTAAATGTAAACACTGCCTTTTCAGAGTGTTTACCATACTGCCTAGGGACAACTCTACAGGCAGTCAGATGGCTGCTAGAGGTGCTTCCTGGGTCTTGCTCTGCATGGAGGCACTGAACTTTCCCCATAGAGATGAATTGATTCAATGAATATGTATAAGGAGATGCTGATTGGCGTTGTGTAGCATTGGATTGTCTGAGATCATCAAGTTTGAAGATCTCATCAAGAAGGCGGAGCCAGATGTTAAGAGACCTGTGTGGTGCTGGACAAATATGAGTAAATGACCTATATCGAGGCCCCTTACACACCCAGTGGCTGTCTCTCACATATAGACATATTCACTCTCCCAGACACAGAAACACACTCACACACCGATTCCAAACCATTAACAGATTTATTTAACCAATCATTGTTAACAGGAGTAATCCCAGAAGATTGGAAGTTAGCGAATGTTGTGCCCATTCACAAGAAAGGTAATCGGGAGGAGTCGGGCAACTGTAGGCCAGTAAGCCTTACTTCAGTAGTGGGAAAAGTGATGGAAACCATGTTAAAGGATAGGATTGTTGAAAATCTAAAAACACATGGATTTCAAGATCAGAGACAACATGGGTTTACTTCAGGGAGATCATGCCAAACTAATCTTATTGATTTTTTTGATTGGGTAACTAAAATTATAGATCAGGGTGGTGCAGTAGACATTGCTTACCTAGATTTCAGTAAGGCTTTTGACACTGTTGCACATAGAAGGCTTATCAATAAACTGCAATCTTTGAGTTTGGATTCCAATATTGTTGAATGGGTAAGGCAGTGGCTGAGTGACAGGCAACAGAGGGTTGTAGTCAATGGAGTATATTTGAAGCTTGGGCTTGTCACCAGTGGGGTACCTCAGGGATCTGTACTTGGACCCATTCTCTTTAATGTTTTTATTAGTGATATTTCAGAAAGTCTTGATGGTAAGGTATGTCTTTTTGCTGATGATACTAAGATATGGAACAGGGTTGATGTTCCAGGAGGGATAAGCCAAATGACTAATTATTTAGGTAAACTAGTGTGATGTAATTCCAGTAAAATACAAGTTTAGCAGGCTAAGATTGCCACAAGGCATATGTATGTATATGTGTTTGTAGTACACGTAGCTAAGATACTGTTATCACTGTACTGACCAGGTGCAGGAATGTAAGAACTGGAATTACGCGTCCCTCTCCTTTATATCAGATGAGCCACGTGGTTAGACCGGATGGATGAGTTTAGACTCTATTTATTAAATAGGTTAAGGGTATGTGTGGGTGTAGTTAATTGTGGGAGGAGCTACAGTGCTATATAAGGAATGTACTCTATGTATTCAGTACTCAGACTTTGCTGTATTTTGGTGACGCTAGTCCCTCTGAGTCCCGATCGGTGATCCAATAAAGAATCTCTTCCTTCCTGAAGAAACCTGTGTCCATCTCTCTGTGCTTGGCTTCCGTCAGTTTCTCCGGTATCATTTGGTGCATTGGCCGGGAAGCTCATCGTTCAACGGTAGCTGAGAGGCAGAGGCGTGAGACGGTCTATCTTTGCCCACGTTCTCTACGGCTGCACCCCTGAACTTCTGCGTGGACCTCCCTTCGTCTCGGCGCCACTGGTCTGTTGTCCAGGAGATCATCGGCCTCTACGTGAGAAGTGCTGGGGTGTCCCCGTCGATGAGTGTGAACTCAGGTTCAGGAACGAGGAGGTAAGACAACTGCTGTTTTAGACGGCAGGACCCACTAGGGGTATACCGATTGTGCGGTAGGCCCAAAGGGGTTTTTGAATCTGTGTATCTGCCCCCTCTGTCGGAGGGAAGGAGCGAAGGCGCACCGCTCGATCGAACGCTCTTTAGTCAGACCGTTTGATTTGGTTAGTCAGGCGGGGTCCTGGTGTAAATAGCCCTAGCCGGACACCGGTGTCTTGTCTAGACTAGCGTTCTAGGGTGTATATTACGTTCGCTAGGTCGGAGGGACCGGGAGACTAAGCGGCGCCTGTGTAAATTCGGTTCGCTAGTTCTCATCCTATCTGGGCTAAGTGGGAAGGCGTGTAAATTTGGAACCCACTAGACTTTTGATAGTGCGACTAAGAGGCGCCTGTGTAAATTCGGTTCTCTAGCTCGCTATATATGTGGTGATTGGGCAGTGTGGCTAACCAAAACGGGTGTATATAGTTTTAGGTAGTCCATTCAAGGTACTGGCCAATAGTTTAGTTGGGAATTGTAAATGTGTTAACGATTGTTTTAGTAAAGTGTATATCTTGTTAGATAGCGCGAGCTCAGCCGTCTAGCGAGAGTGTTAATAGTGTGTTGCTGTATTATAGTGCACGGTACCATAACCCTGTATATTTACTGACATTATATAATAAGTACTAATCATTGTCGTCCATTGCATGTTTAACACCATAACCACTAATAATTGTATTGTGACCTTAACTTGTGCTTTGACCTATGCTAACCGTACTGTAACCGCTATTTGTAAAAGACGATGTTACTGGGGTGTGTTATAGACGGGTAATTCGTATATAGAGAATTATAGCGTGGGTGACTGTATAGTTACGCCAAAGGGCATAATATTGATTATATAGTGACTGGTGTAACAGCTGTGTGTGTACGGGAATTCCCTGAGTGTTTATTGTTATTGTGTACGTTTCACTTGGTAACCGTACCACGTGGTGCTGTTGCCAGAGGAAACGGGTGTGACTGTTGAATAGTACGCGTGTATAGTATTCGTTGTCGACGACGTTCCATTGTTAAGTATGGGTGCGTCGCAGTCAACGATTCCGGATCCCTTAGGATGTATGGTTAAGAATTTTAAAAAGGGATTCAAAGTTTGTGATTTTGGGGTAAAGATGTCTCCTGTACGTTTGGTCACTTTGTGTACTAGGGAGTGGCCTACTTTGGTTGCGGCATGGCCGCCACGTGGCAGTTTGGATCCAACTCTGGTACAGCGCTTACACGTGGCTGTATCGGGTAGGCCTGAACTTTACGGCCAGTTTCCTTATATTGACTGTTGGAGACAGGCCGTAAATGACTCGCCAAAATGGCTCCAGACATGCCACGAGGAGCAGTGTCGCCTCATGGTAGCTAGGACTTGCTCGTCCACTAGGACTGGTGTTAGGCCCATTTTGGACACGCCCCCTGAGTCCGAGATCCCTTTGCCGCCCCCTTACTTTCCGTTAAGAAGAAGTGACGCAAACGCAGGAAGTCCTGCACCCCTCCCCTCATTACCCTCATCCACTTCCGCTTCCTCCTCCAGTACAGGATCCACCCCCCCTCGTACTAAATCTCCCCTTCCGGAACCAGAATCCACCCCCATGAGAAACGAATATCCTGATTTGGCGCCACTTCAGACTTCCGGTCAAGCTTCATCTAGCTCGGCTCGAAGTGTTTTATTTACGACCTTTTCCCAAAACCGACCTCCCACATCCCCATACCCTATCTCTCCCCGACCGGAACCCATGACTGACGCCTCTCTACGTAGCCCCATCCAAACCCGACAGTTGACTGATGCCCAACAATTAAAGCACTATCAGATGCCTCTTCGTCTGAATCCCGGGTCAGCTTATATCGATGCCGCAGGTCAAATGGCACACGCTGACCCAGTCTTCGTATATGTCCCATTTACCACAACCGATCTTTTAAACTGGAAGAAGTGCTGAAAAACCGGTTCTTAAAAGTCGACTCTGTACATTGGGAGGCCACGTAGTAAAACACCAATTCCTTTATATGCCTGAATGTCCAGTCCAATTGCTGGGACGTGATATGCTATCAAAATTACAAGCGCAGATTACGTTCCTACCAAATGGAACAACATCCTTAAAGTTTAATGGACCTTCAGGTATTATGACTTTATCCGTACCAAAGGAAGAAGAGTGGCGACTTTATACAGTGTTGACTAGCCAAAACCCTAGGAGTGATGAGACATTGTTTAACATACCAGGAGTTTGGGCAGAGAACAACCCACTAGGACTGGCCCGCAATATTCCACCAATAAAAATTGAACTGAAACATGGGGTTTATCCAGTGAGCCTAAGACAATATCACATTCCGCAGAAGGCTAAGAAGAACATCCAATCCTATCTGGATAAGTTCATACGGTATGGTATCCTAAAATTCTGTACTTCCCCCTGGAACACCCCATTGCTGCCTGTTCAAAAGCCCGGTACAGATGAGTATCGACCTGTACAGGACTTAAGAGCAGTCAATGATGCGGTTGTTAGCATACATCCAGTTGTACCCAATCCATATAACCTGCTTGCTTTAATTCCGGGCGGGGCTACTTACTTCACAGTCTTAGATCTCAAAGATGCCTTCTTTTGCCTCCGAATTGCCGCAGAAAGCCAATGTATTTTCGCTTTCCAATGGGAGAACGCTGTAACGGGCTCAAAACGCCAAATGACTTGGACAAGACTGCCCCAAGGGTTTAAAAATTTACCTACCCTATTTGGTTCAGCTCTAAGTCAAGATCTACTGGATTTCGAGTCTATCCCAGGAGAATGTGTATTGTTACAATATGTAGATGACTTGTTGATAGCAGCAGTTACAAAAGAAAAATGTCAGCAAGCAACGCACGATCTACTACATATTCTCTGGAAGGCAGGATACAAGGTGTCCAGGAAGAAGGCTCAGTTGTGTTTGCCAACTGTCAAGTATCTGGGATTCCATATCTCTGAAGGTCAAAGGATTATGGGGCCAGAGAGAAAAGAAGCTGTCTGCCAAATACCAATACCCAAGAATAGAAGACAAGTGCGAGAATTCTTGGGGGCAGCAGGCTTCTGTAGGATATGGATTCCCAGCTATGCGATACTGGCAAAACCTCTGTACGCAGCCATCAAAGGTACAGAGCACGACCCCTTCTTATGGACCCAAGAACAGCAAACGGCATTTGAAGATGTGAAGAAGGCTTTGATGAGTGCCCCAGCATTAGGTCTACCTGATCACACACGACCATTCTACTTATACGTACATGAGCAAAGAAGAATGGCTGTGGGAGTATTGACACAGTACTTGGGATCATGGCAAAGACCTGTTGCCTACATGTCTAAGCAACTGGATGCAGTGGCCAGCGGACTTCCACCTTGTCTAAGAGCCGTAGCTGCAGCCGCCCTGCTAGTAGCTGAAGCCGATAAACTCACTCTGGGTCAAGAACTTTATGTACGAGTCCCACATGCAGTACAGACGTTGTTGGATTACAAAGGAAATCATTGGTTTAGTAACAGCCGTATGACCAAGTATCAAGCAATGTTGTGTGAAAACCCAAGAGTGCATTTAGAGACTGTAAACACCTTAAATCCAGCTACCCTTTTGCCGCAACCTACTGAAAGTCAACATGATTGTTTGGAAGTAATGGATGAAGTATTTTCAAGTAGACCAGATCTTCGTGATTTTCCCATCCAGAACCCCGATGTTCAATATTACACCGACGGCAGTAGTTATGTGAAAGAAGGGATCCGCTATGCAGGATATGCAGTGACAACAATAGACAAGGTGATAGAAGCTCGGCCACTGGCGAAAGGAACATCAGCACAAAAGGCAGAATTAATAGCACTAACACGAGCGTTACAATTGGCTGAAGGTTTAAGAGTAAATATCTATACGGACTCTAAGTATGCGTTTTTAACCACTCATGCCCACGGAGCTTTGTATAAAGAAAGAGGACTACTGAATTCAGAAGGCAAAGAAATCAAGTACGCAGCTGAAATCCTACAACTATTGGAAGCAGTGTGGGAGCCGAAAGAAGTCGGTATCATACATTGTCGAGCGCATCTGAGAGGAGATGGTGATGTAACCAAGGGAAATCGGATGGCAGATAGTGCAGCTAAGCGTGCTGCTGAATCAGGAAGACAGGAGTATGTGGGGCATATAGCTGCTCTTATACCAACTCCACTGTCCCAATGGACTCCAGTTTATACAGCTCAAGAAGAGGAGTGGTTAAAGACTGAACTGGGAAAGTATTTGGAGAACAAGTGGTATCAGCTAGAAGATGGAAGAATAGTCATACCAGCATCACTAGCGGTAGAAATTGTCCAAAATTATCACAACGGGACACATTCTGGGAGAGACAGTACTGAAGAATCTCTCAGGAAACATTTCTACATACCAAGATTGTCCAACTTGACTCAGGCCATTGTACGCAGATGTGTAACGTGTGCTAAGAATAATGCAAGACAAGGACCAGTAAAGCCACCAGGAGTCCAGTTTATGGGGGGACTCCCCATGTCCGATCTACAAATAGACTTTACAGTAATGCCTAAATCGGGTGGACATCGTTACCTGTTGGTAATTGTGTGCACCTATTCAGGCTGGGTAGAAGCATGTCCTACTCGTACAGAGAAAGCAGGAGAAGTTGTAAGATTCCTGCTACGAGAAATAATACCCCGATATGGACTACCCTGTTCTATAGGATCGGACAATGGTCCAGCTTTTGTTCATCAGTGCCTACAACAACTGACTCATATGCTTGGTATAAAGTGGAGGCTTCATACTGCATATAGACCCCAGAGTTCTGGTAAGGTAGAGAGAATGAATAGAACTATAAAGAACCAGTTGGCTAAAATGTGTCAGGAAACCCAACTTAAGTGGAACGTTCTCTTACCCATAGCTTTATTGCGAATCCGCAGTACCCCTACCAGAAGGATGGGCCTCTCTCCTTTTGAAATCATGTATGGGCGACCACCTCCCGTACTTGGTAACTTAAGGGGGGACTTGAGTCAGTTGGGAGAAGGAATTACCCGGCAGCAGGTTGTAGAGTTGGGTAAGACTATGGAGGAGGTACAGAAATGGGTACAAGATAGATTACCTGTGAATATTTATCCCCCTGTTCATAGTTATCATCCAGGAGACCAAGTGTGGATTAAAGAGTGGAATAATGTACCGTTAGGGCCCAAGTGGAGAGGTCCTTATGTTGTTCTTTTGTCTACCCCTACAGCGATAAAAGTAGCCGAAGTAACTCCGTGGATACATCACTCCAGGGTTAAACCAGCAGCAGTCGATTCTTGGCAAATTACAGCAGATCCAGAGAATCCCTGCAAGATCCGGTTGAAACGCACTACTCAGTCGGAGTAACGAGGAATTATTGTGGATTACAAATTTTATTGTTACAGGTGTGAGTGAGAAGGCCATAATAAAGCCTGTCCGCTTACCAACACATAGTGTATAAGCCAGGAAAGTCTCGAAGGGACACCTGTGAAGACGAGCAGAACTCCATTCCCTGCAGCCCTCACATCCTGGAAGCTGAGGTTCCATCGCACGGACGAAGACTGAGGATGACGGCGAAAGATGTGCTTTTGATTGTGTTTATTTACATGTGTTTTTATATTCAGGAAGGTAGAGGTACCGACACTCCTAGCTGTGAGGTATGCATTAAGACTACGAGAACAGGTAACCATATTTCCCAAACCCTAATTTGGCATTCACAATACGAATGTAAAGGAGAGGTATCAAGATGTAGATACCTAAATATAGACTATAGTGTGTGCCATTTAGGAGTAGGAGAACCTAAGTGCTTCAGTCCAGAGTATCAACCTCGTACAATTTGGTTGACTCTCAGGAATGGAGATCCTCAGGGGACCCTAATTAATAAGACGGTGTTAGAATCCGTACATTCTTCGGGTGTTCTGCTATTTGATGCATGTAAGGCGATATCAAGTGGTAGAAAACCGTGGAATGTATGTGGGGATCTTAGATGGGAGAGGACGTATGGGTCTAATGATAAATATATTTGTCCCAGTAGTAAAAATAAATATGTGAGTCCTAGATGCCCAAATAAAGACTATAACTTTTGTCCATATTGGTCTTGTGTGGGGTGGGCGACTTGGGGACAGACAGTAGATAAAGACATGATAGTGACTAAGTTGCCGACTAGCCCTTATTGTAAGTCTATGGAATGCAACCCAGTCCATATACTTATTAATAACCCCGACAAGTTCCTAGATAAGTATGGAAATTTATTTGGGTTTCAGATATACGGGACGGGTTTAGATCCTGGGACATTATTGTTTATAGGAATAGAGACTGATACGGTATCCTCCCAGACTCATCAAGTATACCATTCCTTTTATGAAGAGATGAGTATAGATAATAAGATCCCCCATAACGCTAAAAACCTGTTCATTGACCTAGCTGAAAGTATTGCCGGTAGTCTTAATGTTACCAACTGCTATGTGTGTGGAGGTACTAACATGGGAGACCAATGGCCTTGGGAAGCAAAGGAGGTAATGTCCGGTTCTGAGGCAGTTGACCAACTAATATCTACACAAGCCGATTATCATTTGAGTGTTAGAGGTAAATCTGAGTGGAGATTAAAGACCTCCATCATAGGTTATGTTTGCATAGCAAGGAAAGGAATAATGTATAATACTTCTGTAGGAGAATTAACTTGTCTAGGGCAAAAAGCTTATGATGATGATACTAAAAATACAACTTGGTGGTCGGCTTCAAATGTCTCAGAACCATCTAACCCGTTTGCTAGATATGCCAGTTTAAAGGATGTGTGGTTTGATTTATCCATCACATCTACCTGGAGAGCCCCAGCAAATTTGTACTGGATCTGTGGTAAGAAAGCCTATTCGGAGTTGCCACAGGACTGGGAAGGGGCATGTGTGTTGGGTATGCTCAAACCATCCTTCTTCTTGTTACCGATTGAAACAGGTGAGACTTTAGGTGTTAAAGTGTATGATGTGAATCATAGGAAGAAAAGGGGACCCTTAGAGATAGGCACCTGGGAAGATAATGAATGGCCTCCCCAGCGTATCATAGATTATTATGGGCCAGCCACGTGGGCAGAAGATGGTACCTTTGGTTATAGAACCCCAATTTATATGCTCAACCGTATTATAAGATTACAGGCGGTGGTTGAGATTATTACTAATGAGACCTCACAAGCACTCAATCTTCTAGCGAAGCATAATACCAGGATGAGGACAGCAGTGTACCAAAATAGATTAGCCTTGGATTACCTTTTGGCAGTAGAGGGAGGTGTATGTGGGAAGTTTAACCTGAGCAATTGCTGTCTTCAAATAGATGACGAAGGGCAAGCAATAGCTGAGCTTACTAGCCATATGGTTAAACTAGTGCATGTGCCTACTCAGGTATGGAAAGGGTACAATCCAAGTAGTTGGTTTGGTAGCTGGTATGAGTGGTTTGGAGGGCTTAAGGCAGTGGTAGGTGGAGTCCTACTGATTTTACTGTTGTGTCTACTCCTACCGTGTCTTATACCCTTAGTAGTTAGGTCTGTGCAAAGCCTGATAGGAAGTATAGCAGAGAGGAAGGCTGCTGCACAGATAATGGCGATATATAAGTATAAGGCTCTAGATCAAGGAGAACCAATGCAGGAAGATGAGTGTTAAAAGATTCACATCATAAGATAAGTCTGGTCTGGTTCATGGTAACCTGAGGTATATGCAAACCAAGGTTAAGTGATGCCTCAAGTAATTGTGAAATATCAGAGGCATCAAAGGGGGGAATGTGATGTAATTCCAGTAAAATACAAGTTTAGCAGGCTAAGATTGCCACAAGGCATATGTATGTATATGTGTTTGTAGTACACGTAGCTAAGATACTGTTATCACTGTACTGACCAGGTGCAGGAATGTAAGAACTGGAATTACGCGTCCCTCTCCTTTATATCAGATGAGCCACGTGGTTAGACCGGATGGATGAGTTTAGACTCTATTTATTAAATAGGTTAAGGGTATGTGTGGGTGTAGTTAATTGTGGGAGGAGCTACAGTGCTATATAAGGAATGTACTCTATGTATTCAGTACTCAGACTTTGCTGTATTTTGGTGACGCTAGTCCCTCTGAGTCCCGATCGGTGATCCAATAAAGAATCTCTTCCTTCCTGAAGAAACCTGTGTCCATCTCTCTGTGCTTGGCTTCCGTCAGTTTCTCCGGTATCACTAGAGAAATGGTCAGAGTTGTGGCAACTGACATTTAATGTGGATAAGTGCAAGATAATGCATCTTGGACGTAAAAACCCAAGGGCAGAGTACAGAATATTTGATAGAGTCCTAACCTCAACATCTGAGGAAAGGGATTTAGGGGTGATTATTTCTGATGACTTAAAGGTAGGCAGACAATGTAATAGAGCAGCAGGAAATGCTAGCAGAATGCTTGGTTGTATAGGGAGAGGTATTAGCAGTAGAAAGAGGGAAGTGCTCATGCCATTGTACAGAACACTGGTGAGACCTCACTTGGAGTATTGTACGCAGTACTGGAGACCCTATCTTCAGAAGGATATTGATACCTTAGAGAGAGTTCAGAGAAGGGCTACTAAACTGATTGCTGGATAAAACTTACCAGGAAAGGTTAAAGGATCTTAACATGTATAGCTTGGAGGAAAGACGAGACAGGGGGGGATATGATAGAAACTTTTAAATACATAAAGGGAATCAACACAGTAAAGGAGGAGACTATATTTAAAATAAGAAAAACTACCACAACAAGAGGCAAGAGGACATAGTCTTAAATTAGAGGGACAAAGGTTTCAAAATAATATCAGGAAGTATTACTTTACTGAGAGGTTAGTGGATGCATGGAATAGCCTTCCAGCAGAAGTGGTAGAGGTTAACACAGTAAAGGAGTTTAAGCATGCGTGGAATAGGCATAAGGCTATCCTAACTATAAGATAAGGCCAGGGACTAATGAAAGTATTTAGAAAATTGGGCAGACTAGATGGGCCGAATGGTTCTTATCTGCCGTCACATTCTATGTTTCTATACCAAGATATAAACTACTATATTATTATTATTATTATTATTATTATTATTATTATTAAAACTAAAAAGTTCCTTATCACACACCAATGCAATATACATTGCCAGGCACACACAGACAAACATATACACAAAAACACAGATGGACAGACCTACACTTCCAGGCACACACATACACAAACAAACACACATAATCAAAAAGTGTACCATCTAGTAATTGGTCCATAAAGTCACCTATCTAAAATGCTGTCCAGTTCCCATCCAGCCCGCATAGCGGTATAGTCTTTCACATGGGCCGAGAGCATGGCCAAGCCCTTAACAGGAAACAGGAGTGCTCCTGTAAGGTGATTCTGTTAGCTGTTTTCCTATGAAATGTGTGCTATGTTTCTGAAGAAAATTATACATTAGATATACTCTAGATATCTAGATAAACCAGAACAGCTGAGTACTGAATTGACATTGTTTTTTTTGTGGTACAGTAATATAAAAAAAATTCCATATTATTTCACAGTTTGCAAGTCATTTAGTTTAGTTTATCAGAAACGTGAGTAATTATACTCTGTAACTGCAAAGATCAATATTTAAAGTGTGATCTTGATCACGCTCACTCTAGGAAAAAGTGCGTAAATGACAGCAAAAAAACAACACAACATATTTTGAAAGTCTTGAAGTAAGAAATATTTCCAGTGTTGTTTTCAAACCGTGAAGTCTGTGTTTAATAGGAAAACACACAGATGGCATGACAGATTAGTGGAACAGCATGGGAATTTTATGCAAGGTATTATTTTCTCTTAATCATATGCATTTCAAAAACTAAACACAGTACACACACACACACACATATATATATTATTATTTATAAAGTGGCAACAATGTCTGCAGTGCTGTATATATGTGTACAGTGGCGTACACATGACCCATGGGCCCCCCCCCCTCCCCCGCTTACTCTGCGCAGGCAGGGGCCGCAACACATGGAGGTATGTACGCCAGTGCATGCAGATGCGCACACACACTTAAAGGACCACTACAGACACCCAGATCACATCAGCTCAATGATATATCTGCCACATATATAGCCACATATCTGGGTCTGGGTTAATCCAGCCTCTAGTGGCTGTCTCACTGACAGTCACTAGAGGAGCTTCCACGATTCTAAGACACTGAACGTCCATAGGAAAGCATTGAGTAATGCTTTCCTATGGGCGGTTTGAATGCGCGCACGGCTCTTGCCGTGCATGCGCATTCGGAGCTGAGAGGCGGAGGGACCCCTGCGACCCTGGTATGTACGCCACTGTATGTGTACTAGTACTGCAATCCCCTTCTCACTGGTCTTACATGTTCCCAACTTGCACCGCTGCAATCTATAATGAATGCGGCTGCGAGGCTTATTTTCCTGTCCGGTCGCACCTCCCACGCCTCCACGCTCTGTCAGTCCCTGCATTGGCTTCCAGTTAGATATAGGGCCCAATTCAAAATTCTGGCGCTTGCTTACAAATCCCTACATAATGCTGCTCCAACATACCTATCCTCCCTCATACACAAGTATGTCCCGTCAAGACCCCTGCGCTCAGCCCAAGACCTACGCCTGTCCTCTGCCCGGATCCCCACCTCTGACGCTCGCCTTCAAGACTTCTCCAGGGCTGCACCTATTCTGTGGAACTCCCTTCCCTCCTCAATCAGACTTTCACCCAGCCTCCACTCCTTCAAAAAATCTTTGAAAACTCACTTCTTTATTAAAGCGTATAAATTAAACTGTCAGCAGGCTTCTCATCCCCCACCCCATGACTCCTTTCCTGCAACTGTCAAAAATGACCTACCAAGCACTCAATAAACCCTTCTCTAACAAACTATTTATTTCCCCTACTTTAACCCTTTGTGTCACTATACCCCACTCCCTCTAGCATGTAAGCTCAGCGAGCAGGGCCCTCAACCCCCTCTGTTCCTGTACGTCTAGTGGTCTGATCTCAATTATGTGTCTGTTAGTCCACCCATTGCACAGCGCTACGGAATTTGTTGGCGCTATATAAATAATAAAATAATAATAATAATAATTATATATATATATATATATATATATATATATATACACATACATACAGGGCTGGCGCTTCTTATAAGGCGAACTAGGCAGCCGCATAGGGCGCCATATGGGAGGGGGCGCCCTGCACCTCATCGCCGGCCCTTTAAATGCCACAGCCGCCTGAGCGCTCTGTAGAGAGCGCTCAGACGGCTGCCGCACTGCCTCACCTCCCCTTCCCTGTAGCGTGGCCGAGCTCCTCTGCGGTCCGCGGCCCGGCCGGAGTAACAGGAAGTGCACACTCTCAGTGTGCACTTCCTGTCAGTCCGGCCGGGTCGCGGACCGGAGAGGAACTCGGCCACGCTACAGGGGAGGTGAGGAGAAGATTGGAGGGGGGGGGGGGGGGAAGAGTATGGGAGGGAGGGGGGGAGAGAGTATTACAGGGAGGGAGGGGGGAGAATATTACAGGGAGGGGGGGGGAGTATTGGAGGGAGGGGGGAGAGAGTATTACGGGGAGGGAGGGGGGAGAATATTAAAGGGAGGGAGGGAGGGAGGAGAACATTGGAAGGAGGGAGGGAGGGAGGGAGGGGGGAGAGTATTACAGCGAGGGAGGGAGGGGGGAATATTACAGGGAGGGAGGGGGGAGAGTATTACAGGGAGGGGGGGAGTATTACAGGGAGGGGGGAGAGTTTTACAGGGAGAGAGGGAGGGGGGATAAAATTAGAGGGAGGGGGAGTATTACAGGGAGGGAGGGAGGGGGGTGAATATTACAGGGAGGGGGGGAGAGTATTACATGGAGGGAGGGGGGAGAGTATTACAGGGAGGGAGGGAGGGGGGAGAATATTAGGGGGGAGAGTATTACAGAGAGGGAGGGAGGGAGGGGGGGATAATATTACAGGGAGGGAGGGAGAGTATTACAGGGAGGGAGGGGGGGAGTATTACAGGGAGGGAGGGAGGGGGGAGAATATTACAGGGAGGTAGGGAGAGTATTACAGGGAGGGAGGGGGGAAGAATATTACAGGGAGGGAGGGGGGACGAATATTACAGGGAGGGAGGGGGAAGAATATTACAGGGAGGCAGGGGGAAGAATATTACAGGGAGGGAAGGGGGATTGAAGAAAATTACAGGGAGGGAGGGGGGAGTGGATAAGATTGGAGGGAGAAGAAGAGAAGATTACAGGGAATGAGGGGGAAGTGGAGAAGATTGGAGGGGGGGAGAAGAAGAGAAGATTACAGGGAGGGGGAGAAGAAGAGAAGATTAGGGGGGAGGAGAAGAGATTACAGGGAGGGAAGGGGGGAGAAGAAAATAAAATTACAGGGAGGGAGGGAGAAGATTACAGGGAGGGGGGAGAGAAGAAGAGAAGATTACAGGGGGGAGAAGAAGAGATTACAGGGAAGGGGGGAGAAGAAGAGGAGAACACAGGGAGGGTGGGAAGAAGTGGAGAACACAGGGAGGGGGAATAAGAGGAGAACACGGGGGAGAAGAAGAGGAGAACACGGGGGGAGATGAGAACACAGGGAGGGGGGTTGAGGAGAACGTGGGGGAGGGAGAGACCACTAAAGGAGGGAGGGGGTGGTGGAGAGACCACTAGGGGAGGGGGATGAGGAGAGACCGCTAAGGGAGGGGGGGTGGGAGAGGGGGGGGGGGGGCGGCAAATCTTTATTTTGCCTAGGGCGGCAAAAATCCTTGCACCGGCCCTGTATATATAAGTTTGAGATACTTCTGCATCCTCAGTATGCATGAATCTGGAATGAATGTAATTGGCTCCCTCATATTGAGGCAACCAACCATGTCTCTCTATTACAAATACATAATGAAATATTAAAACAAAAAAACATTCAGGGTTATTCAATAAACTCCTAATTTCAAGCCTTAATAGTTGTCCTTTCTATCAGTAGTTCACCTGAGTGTCCATAGTGCATTTCACTACCTCACCTTTCACACTATAATTTCTCATGCCACACCATATTCACAAGCTTATAGGGAGAGGTATTAGCAGTAGAAAGAGGGAAGTGCTCTCAGACCTCACTTGGAGTATTGTATGCAGTACTGGAGACCGTATCTCCAGAAGGATATTGATACTTTAGAGAGAGTTCAGAGAAGGGCTACTAAACGGGTACATGGATTGCAGGATAAAACTTACAAGGAAAGGTTAAAGGAACTTAACATGTATAGCTTGGAGGAAAGACGAGACAGGGGGGATATGATAGAAACATTTAAATACATAAAGGGAATCAACACAGTAAAGGAGGAGACTATATTTAAAAGAAACACTACCACAACAATTAGAGGGGGCAAAGGTTTAAAAATAATATCAGGAAGTATTACTTTTCAGAGAGGGTAGTGGATGCATGGAAAAGCCTTCCAGTTGAAGTGGTAGAGGTTAACACAGAAAAGGAGTTTTAACATGCGTGGGATAGGCATGTTAAAACTCCTTTACTAGACTTAAGATATGGCCAGGGAATAATGAAAGTATTTTTAAAAACTGGGCAGACTAGATGGACCGAATTGTTCTTATCTGCCGTCACATTCTATGTTTCTTACCGAAACACAGGCATCATATCTAAGTTCCTTTAACAATTTCTCCTAGATTGTAAGCTAGTCTGAGCAAGGACTTCTTCACCTCTTGTGTCTTTCATTATTTGAGTATTTCAATTACTTATTGTTAAAGAACTTCATTTCATAATTGTATATGCTTGGTGCTATATAAATGCTAGTAATAATAAAAAATATATAATAGTAGGACATGGGTCCATATTATACAATTGCTAATTTAATTTTTGATGATAATATAAATATATATATATATATATATATATATATATATATATATATATATATATATATATATAGGCGCTACCATAAGGCCTTAGGGCATGTTGGGTAATGTGTTGTGTGTTCACCATGAAGCTCCAGGATCTCCTCAAGGTAACAAAGCCCTGGGGAATCCAGCTCAGCAAGCATGGTAGCAGCATGGAGGTTTGCAAGTTAACTGGACAAACTGACAGTGTCCCACCCACATAGGCAGGTGTGGACCCCTACTAGACTAGAGGAGGCTCTTAGACCCTCTTCATGGAAGGGCTCCCATTCCCTTTTCCCTATTTAAGCACAGACCACTAATCCGTCATGCTCAGTTGTTTTATTGTTCCCCTGGAGTACAGAGCCAGCTCCTGACTGAAGTGAGTTGATTACCCTCCCCTGCGGAATTCCCCATAAGCAACTCTTGTCTGTCTGGAACCTGCCTTTAACCTTGAGTAACCCTTGCAACGCTGTTTCAACTTTGGTTAACCTATGCAACGCTGTCCCAGCTTTGATTTATCTCCTGCAATTCAACTACAGCTTCATTCAAGTCTTTCTTCATTTACCAAGACCAGGAACTCTGGTGAAAGGACTTTTTTCCCCTTAAATACTTTCATTTTATTATGAAGGAAATGCTTTGTTTACTGTTTATACATGCACTGGGACTTGCATCATATGCATTTGTTTTTCAAAAATAAAACCTTTTAATTTAGTGACTGTGCCCATATAAATCTCTGCATACTGAGCCCATTCACCCCAAACCCGTGACAGTATGTCTCTCTATGCCTGTATTTCTCTGTATGCCTGTTTCTGTATCTATGTCTCTGTATGCCTGTATGTATGTATGTATGTATGTTTGTGTCTGTATACATGTATGTATGTATGTATGTATGTTTGTGTCTGTATGCCTGTATGTTTAAACAGTGAGAATGAATATTCAAAAGTGGAAAACATTCAAGGTAGTTGCCATCATCCCAGTAGTGGACATCCCAGCAAATTGATCCCAAGGTCAGGCCATGCAATGCTCACAGAAATTAAAAAAACAAAAAAAAACAAGAGTTATATCTGATACTGCACAGGCCTCAGTTAGCATGTTACATGTTAAGGTTCATGCCTGTACAATTAGAAAAAGACTGAACAAGTATGGTTTGTTTGGAAGGTTTGCCAGGAGAAAGCCTCTTCTCTAAAAACAACATGGCAGCACAGCTTAGACTTGCAAAGTTGCATCTGAACAAACCACACGACATCTGAAACAGTCGTTTGCACAGAAAAGACTAAGGTGGAGATGTCTGGCCATGAAGCACAGCACCAAATTTGGCAAAAACCAAACACAACATTTCGGCACAAACACCTCATACCAACTGTTAAGCAATGCAGTTGAGGGGTGATGATTTAAGCTTGTTTTGACCTGGGAATAGAGATGTCCTGAATAGTTCGCTGGCGAATAGTTCCTGGAGAACATAGCTTGTTCGCGTTCGCCACGGCGGGGGCGAACATATGCGATGTTCGGTCCGCCCCCTATTCGTCACCATTGAGTAAACTTTGACCCTGTACCTCACAGTCAGCAGACACATTCCAGCCAATCAGCAGCAGACCCTCCCTCCCAGACCCTCCTGCCTCCTGGACAGCATCCATTTTAGATTCATTTGGAAGCTACATTCTTAGTGAGAGGAGGGACAGTGTAGCTGCTGCTCATTTAATAGGGAAATCGATAGCTAGGCTAGTGTATTCAGTGTCCACTACAGTCCTGAAGGACTCATCTGATCTCTGCTGTAAGGAGAGCACCCCAAAAAGCCCTTTTTAGTGCTAGAACATGTCTTTTTTTTTTTCTGTGTAATCTAATTGCAGTTGCCTGCCTGCCATCGTGTGTGTCAGGCTAACAGCGTATACTGTGCCCACTTGCCCAGTGCCACCACTCATATCTGGTGTCACAATAGCTTGCATTTAAAAAAACTTTTTTTGACTGTGAAATAATAGCAGTCAGTTTCCTTCACACGTGTGCATTTCAGGGCCTGCCAGGGCACAATGTCACACCAGTGCAACTCATATCTCGTGTAACAGTAGTGTACATTTAAAAAAAAAAAAACAGTAATAGAGTGAATAGCAGTTAGTTGTCTGCAAGCGTGTGTGTCAGGCCTACAGCGTCTACTCTGCCAACTTCTGCCAGTGCACAGTGCCACTCATATCTGTTGTCACAGTAGCTTGCACGCATAGTCCCACTTATCGAAAAAAAAAAATGACAGGCAGAGGCAGGCCACCCCACAGGGGCCGTCGTGGTCGTGGTGCTGTGATTCCCTTTGGCCCTAAATTAATGCCCAGTGTTCAGAGGCCACGTACCCTGAACTCAAAAAGTTCTGAGGACATAGTTGACTGGCTAACACAGGACACCCAATCTTCTACAGCTTCCGCTCGGAACCTTGACGCACCATCCTCCTCCAGCTTAGCTTCGGGCACCTCTCAAGTTACCACTCGCCCGCCTGCCGCCACCACCACCAACACTAGCACCACAACCGCTTCACTTGATCTGTCAGAGGAGTTATTTACACATCAGTTGGAAGAAATGAGTGATGCGCAACCATTATTGCCAGAGGATGTAGATAACAGGGATATGTCTCAGTCAGGCAGCATTACACACATGGACGTACGGTGTGATGATGATGATGTTGTACCCCCTGCTGCTTCCTTTGCTGAGTGGTCAGATACAAGTGAAGCGGTTGATGATGACGATGCGTCCGTGGATGTCACGTGGGTGCCCGCTAGAAGAGAAGAAGAACAGGGGGAAAGTTCAGATGGGGAGACAGAGAGGAGGAGGAGACAAGTTGGAAGCAGGGGGAGGTCGTCATAAGGAGCTAGTGGCACAGTCAGACAGCATGCATCGGCACCAGGGGTCAGCTAGACAGCACGCCAATCAACGCATGCTGTTGCCACCACCAGAATGCCGTCATTGCAGAGCTCAGCAGTGTGGCATTTGTTTTGTGTGTCTGCCTCTGACAACAGCGATGCCATTTGCAACCTGTGCCAAAAGAAACTGAGTCGTGGGAAGTCTAACACCCACATAGGTATAACTGCTTTGCAAAGGCACATGATCGCACATCACAAACACCTATGGGATCAACACATGAGTACAAGCAGCACACAAACTCAAAGCCGCCATCCTCCTCCTGGTCCAGCATCTTCAGCCACATCAACCACTGCTGTCCTCCTTGCCCCCTCTCAACCATCCGCCACTCCGTCTCTCGCCTTGAGCAGTTCCTGCTCATCTGCCCACAGTCAGGTATCTGTCAAGGACATGTTTGAGCGTAAGAAGCCAATGTCACAAAGTCACCCCCTTGCCCGGCATCTGACAGCTGGCTTGACTGAACTCTTAGCCCGCCAGCTTTTACCATACAAGCTGGCGGAGTCTGAGGCGTTCCAAAAATTTGTTGCTATTGGGACACTGCAGTGGAAGGTACCCGGCCGAAATTTCTTTGCATAAAAGGCAATCCCCAACCTGTACTCGATTGTGCAAAAGGAAGTAATGGCATGTCTGGCACACAGTGTTGGGGCAAGGGTCCATCTGACCACTGATACCTGGTCTGCAAAGCATGGTCAGGGCAGGTATATCACCTACACTGCGCATTAGGTAAACCTGCTGACGGCTGCCAAGCATGGAATGCGTGACTCTGCAGAGGAGTTGGTGACACCGCCACGACTTGCAGGCAGGCCTGCTGCCACCTCCTCTACTCCTCCTACTCCATCCTCTTCCATAACCTCCTCGGCTGAGTCCTCTTCTGCTGCTGCGTCTTGCTCCACATCAACGGCACCCGCCCAGCTCCCCAGGTACTATTCCACATCCCGGATACGGCAGTGTCACGCCGTCTTGGGGTTGACTTGCCTGAAAGCAGAGAGTCACACCGGACCAGCACTCCTGTCCACCCTGAACGCACAGGTGGGTCAGTGGCTGACTCCGCACCAACTGGAGATCGGCAAATTGTTTTTTGACAATGGAAGAAATTTGTTGGCGGCATTGAATTTGGTCAAATTGACACATGTGCCGTGCATGGCACATGTGTGTAATCTGATCGTACAACGCTTTGTGCATAAGTACCCAGGCTTACAGGACGTCCTGAAGCAGGCCAGGAAGGTGTGTGGCCATTTCAGGCGTTCCTACACGGCCATGGCGCACTTTTTAGATATCCAGCGGCGAAACAACATGCCAGTGAGGTGCTTGATTTGCGACAGCCCGACACGTTGGAATTCAACACTCCTAATGTTCAACCGCCTGCTCCAACAAGAAAAAGACGTTAAGGACTATTTGTATGACCGGGGTGCTAGGACAGCCTCTGCCTAGCTGGGAATTTTTTTGCCACGTTACTGGACGCTCATGCACAATGCCTGTAGGCTCATGCGTCCTTTTGAGGAGGTGACAAACCTAGTCAGTCGCACCGAAGGCACCATCAGCGACATCATACCATTTGTTTTCTTCCCGGAGCGTGCCCTGCGAAGAGTGCTGGATCAGGCCGTTGATGAGCGTGAGGAGGAAGAGTTGTGGTCACCATCACCACCAGAAACAGCCTTATCAGCATCGCTTGCCGGACCTGCGGCAACGCTGGAAGATGATTGTGATGAAGAGGAGTAAGAGGAGGAATGTGGCTTTGAGGAGGAGGAGGAAGACTAACCACAACAGGCATCCCAGGGTGCTCGTTGTCACCTATCTGGTACCCGTGGTGTTGTACGTGGCTGGGGGAAGAACATACCTTCAGTGAGATCACTGAGGACGAGGAACGGGACATGAGTAGCTAGGCATCCAACCTTGTGCAAATGGGGTCTTTAATGCTGTTGTGCCTGTTGAGGGACCCTCGTATAAAAAGGTTGAAGGAGAACGACCTGTACTGGGTGTCCACGCTACTAGACCCCCGGTATAAGCAGAAAGTGCCTGAAATGTTACCGAATTACCGCAAGTCGGAAAGGATGCAGCAGTTCCAAAATAAACTAAAAAGTCTGCTTTACACAGCGTATAAGGGTGATGTCACAGCACAGCGAGAATCTAACAGGGGAAGAGGTGAAAGTAATCCTCCTCCTCCTCCCATGACCACGCCGGCAAGGACAGGACGCTTTACAGACGTGTTGTTGATGGAGGACTTGCGGAGCTTTTTAAGTCCTACGCATCTCCACAGCCCTTCGGGGTCCACCCTCAGATAACGACTCGACCGTCAGGTAGCAGACTACCTCGCCTTAACTGCAGATATCGACACTCTGAGGAGCGATAAACCCCTTAACTACTGGGTGTGCAGGCTTGACCTGTGGCCTGAGCTATCCCAATTTGCGATAGAACTTCTGGCCTGCCCCGCTTCATGTGCAGCAGGAGGTATTGTCACTGAGAAGAGAAGTCGCCTAGGTCCAAAAGGTCTAGATTACCTCACCTTTATTAAGATGAATGAGGGATGGATCCCGAAGGGACTGACAGTGGGCGATACATTCGACTAAAAAAGGCCTGATGAGGGGACCGTAACAGGGATTAAACTGATAAGAATAGTACTACTTAACACACCACTCCTATCTGGTGGCACATTAGATTACACGCGCAGTGCCCCAAATTTGAAGTAGTAGGACCGACCAAGCATCTTTTTCCATCTCCCGGTTCCTAAAATCGATGCCATATACACGTCCCCTGATAGGGGACGTAACAGGGATTAAACTGATAGAAATAGTACTACTTAACACACCTTATAATAAACGCAGAGAGAGGAGTCTGAAGAAGAAGAGTCAGAGGAGGAAGGTGGCTTTGAGGAGGTGGAAGACTAAACACATCAGGCGTCCCAGGGGGCTTGTTGTCACCTTTCGGGGACCCTTGGTGTTGTACATGGCTGGGTGGAGGAAGAGACCTTCAATGACATCAGTGAGGACAAGGAACGGGACATGGCTAGCTTGGTATCCAACCTTGTGCAAATGGGGAGTTTGCGGTTGTGCGGTGCGTTAAACGGGGAGTTTGGTCTGTCACTGTGAAGCGGGCGTAACCCATACACTACCTGATCGATACAACATCATACCTGATTTTTTTTTTAAGCACGTTATTCCAAACAATTTAGGAATGTTAGGTGATTTATGCCCTTTATGGATTAAAACGAGACTGTGCATCAACTATGTAATTTTCCATGGGAGTTTGCCATGGATCCCCCTCCGGCATGCCACAGTCCAGGTGTTAGTCCCCTTGAAACAACTTTTCCATCACTATTGTGGCCAGAAAGAGTCCCTGTGGGTTTTAAAATTCGCCTGCCTATTGAAGTCTATGGCGGTTCGCCAGGTTCGCCTGTTCGCGAACATTTGCAGAAATTTGCATTCGCCGTTCGCGAACGGAAAATTTTATGTTCGCAACATCTCTACCTGGGAACCGTGCAGTCATTGAGTCGACCATAAACTTCTCTTTATTTCTATTTCTAAAGTATTCTAGAGTCTATTATGAAGCCATCTGTCCAACAGCTAAAGCTTGGCCAAAATTGGGTCATGCAACAATGATCCTAAGCACACGAGCAAATTTACAACAGTGGCTGAAAAAGAAAAGAATCAAGGTGTTGCAATTTCATAGTCCAAGTCCAGACCTTAATCCAATTGAAATGTTTTGGCGGAAGCTTAAAAGAGCTGTGCATAATTAAATGCCAGCAAATGTCAATGAACTGAAGCAACATTGTAAAGAAGAGTGGGCCAAAATTCCTCCATAATGTGAGAGACTGAAAAAATTATACAAAAAAACTATTACTTCAAGTTATTGCTGCTAAAGATGGTTCTACAAGCTATTGAATCAGAAGGTCTACTCAGTTTTTTTACAAGTAAATCATGACACAGTGTAATATGTCATGTGCTGTTGTTCTCCTGAGGTTGTATTTAACTCATTTTAAAGGACCACCATAGGCACCCAGACCACTTCAGCTTAATTAAGTGGTCTGGGTGCCTGGTCCAGCTAGGGTTAACCCTTTTTTATATAAACATAGCAGTTTCAGAGAAACTGCTATGTTTATTAATGGGTTAATCCAGCCTCTAGTAGCTGTCTCATTGACAGCCGCTAGAGGGCTTGCGTGCTTCTCACTGTGAAAATCACAGTGAGAAGACACAAGCGTCTATAGGTAAGCATTGTAAATGCTTTCCTATGAGACCGGCTGAATGTGCGCGCGGCTCCTGCCGCGCATTCGCATTCAGCCGAGGAGGCGGAGAGGAGGCGGAGAGGAGGAGGAGAGCTCCCCACCCGTCGCTGGAAAAATAGGTAAGTTTAACCCCTTCCACTCCATCCAGCCCGGTGGGAGGGGGACCCTGAGGGTGGGAGCACCCTCAGGGCACTATAGTGCCAGGAAAACGAGTATGTTCTTCTGGCACTATAGTGGTCCTTTAAGACCTGCTAAGGAACAGAAGATTGTTATGTCCTGATATGTAAAACTATAGAATTCAGAGATGGTGTACTTTCTTTTTCCCATGATTGTAGATACTGATTTAATGTGTAACTTACACTGTGACAAACTTACTTATATAATGTTCACATTTGCAAACCACTAAAGTGCAAAACAATGCAAAAACTATTTTAAAGTGCCATTGCAATTGTGTGGCAACCATAAAATTATGTGACAATAAAAAGACCATGTACCAAACAACACTCCAAATAGTGTGCAAAAAAAATAAAAATGAAAGCCCAAATGAAAACAGCTTACAAGATTTGAGTAACTTGAATGCCATTCAACACTATATTACTAAAGAGGACCAGACCATTATGCACGCTGGAACCTAGCTCTCATTATACATATCCAAACAGAATAAATCTGCATCAGCTGCCAGATTTAAGCAGATTCTTTATATCTGCACTAATGCCACATTAAAACCGAGGGAACTACTACTAAGGTCGACAGGAACCCAACCTTACATTTTTACAGCTTTTCCAAGTCTCAGAGTTCTAGCTTCAGTAAGCGTATAGCCACTGACGTTTCACGCTTTCCTCCTCAATTCTTCTAGTCTAGCATCTCACGTCATGTTACACTTATGAAAAATATAGGACAGGAGATAAATGAAGTGGGAATATTATTTAGACATTGACACCTGATGGATTGAATATAGATTTTAGTTATTTAATTTTTTTAATACATTTTTAGATCATTTTTAAATCATATTTTTTTTATTCAATAAAAAATACATATATATTTTTCTTAATATCAAAAGGTATATTTGTCTAAAGCTACTTTTCCTGTCCATGTCCATTTTATTTAATTTTTTTTTCAATTTTATTTCTGATGTTTTACATGATTTTTGTCTATTTCTTAATGTATTGTTGAATTATAAGATTGTGAAACAAAAATATATGTAAAAAAAAAATTGGTTATGATAAAGTTATACCTACCAATATTATAAATGACATTTACTTATTCTAATTGGATTATGAATTGTGAACTTTTGCTCTTGTACTATTAATGATATATGAACCATTTTAAAATGTGGGAGAACGACAGATGTTATGATAAGCATGATGGACATATGATACTTTGTAACTTCAAAATTGTGATGTATGATAGACAGTAGAGACAATGTAAACATTGGTTCTGGTAGTCTGCAATATTAGTCCCTTTAGTTTTAGTGTGGAATAATTGCTGAAATAAAGAATTGTTTCTTCTGTTTGGATATGTATAATGAGAGTTAGGATCCAGTGTGCACAATGGGTCCTTCCGGAGCGATATAGTGTCGAGTGGCACTTAAAGTCACTTAGATCTTGAGTGGTTTTTATTGGACTTTCTGTTTTGTATCTGTTTTCTTTTTGGTTTTATGACTAAAGGCCAAATTATTACTAACACACACACACACACACACACACACACACATATACAGTGCCTTGCAAAAGTATTCACCCCACTTGGCATTTTTCGTATTTTGTTGCCTCACAACCTGGAATTAACATGGATTGTTTGAGGATTTGCATCATTTAATTTACAGAACATGCCCACAACTTTGAAGATATTTTTTTTTTTTTATTGTGAAGCAAACAACAAATAGGACAAAATAACAGAACAGGTAAATGTGCATAACTATTCACCCCCTAAAGTCAATACTTTGTAGAGCCACCTTTTGCGGCAATCACAGCTCCAAGTCGCTTTGGATAAGTCTCTATGAGCTTGCCACATCTTACCACTGGGATTTTTGCCCATTTCTCCTTGCAAAACTGCTCCAGCTCCTTCAAGTTGGATGGTTTGCGCTTGTGAACAGCAATCTTTAAGTCTGACCACAGATTTTCTATTGGATTGAGGTCTGGGCTTTGACTAGACCATTTCAACACATTTACATGTTTCCCCTTAAACCACTCAAGTGTTACTTTAGCAGTGTGTTTGGGGTCATTGATCTGCTGGAAGGTGAACCTCCATCCTAGCCTCAAATAACGCACGGAGTGGTACAGGTTTTGCTCAAGAATATCCCTGTATTTTAGCACCATCCATCTTTCCCTCAACTCTGACCAATTCCCAGTCCCTGCTGCTGAAAAACACCCCCACAGCAGGATGCTGCCACCACCATGTTTCACTATGGGGATGGTGTTCTTTGGGTGATGTGATGTGTTGGGTTTGCGCCAGACATAGCGTTTTCTTTGATGGACGAAAAGTAAAATTTTAGTCTCACCAGAGCACCTTCCGCCATACATTTTGGGAGTCTTCCACATGCCTTTTCGCAAACTCAAAACGTGCCCTTTAATTTTTTTTGCTGAAAGTAATGGCTTTCTTCTGGCCACTCAGCAATAAAGCCCAACTCTATGGAGCATACGGCTTATTGTCATCCTATGTACAGATACTCCAGTCTCTGCTGTGGAACTCTGCAGCTCCTCCAAGGTTACCTTAGATCTCTGTGCTGCCTCTCTGATTGATGCCCTTCTTGCCCGGTTTGTGAGTTTTGGTGGGCGGCCATCTCTTGGCAGGTTTGCTGTTGTGAAATGTTCTTTCCATTTGGTTATGATAGATTTGATGGTTCTCCTGGGGATTATCAAAGATTTGGATATTTTTTTACAACATAACCCTGACATGTACTTCTCAACAACATTGTCCCTTACTTGTTTGTAGAGTTGCTTGGTCTCCATGGCAGTGTTTGGTTAGTGGTGCCTCTTGCTTAGGTGTTGCAGCCTCTGGGGCCTTTTAAAATAGGTGTGTATATGTAATGACAGATCATGTGACACTTAGATTGCACACAGGTGGACATCATTTCACTAATTATGTGACTTCTGAAGGTAAGTGGTTGCACCAGAGCTTTTTATGGGCTTCATAACAAAAGAGGTGAATTCATTCGCACATGCCAATTTTCTGTTTTCTATTTCTAAAAAATAATTTTATTTATATATTTTTCTCATTTCACTTCACCAACTTAGACTATTGTGTTCTGATCCATCACATACAATTCAGATTAATAAAACATTGAACTTAAGGCTGTAATGTAACAAAATAGGTAAAAAGCCAAGGAGGTGAATACTTTAGGCACTGTATTTGGAGTGTTTGGTTCCATGTGTCTATCAGTTTGTTCTGTATAGCGGTAACATTATGTTCATATGTAATGATGTGTAAGATATTTACAATGTCCAACTGTTGAAAAGATTGCATAAATTTTTTTTGCTGAAGTATGCAGTTCTGATTTTAGTCACAGTGTTCCCAGTGTCTATCTGCATTGAGTAATGCTGTTTACAAAACCACTTGTTACAAATCTCTGAATTTGTGGGGCTAGATGAAATTTGATGCGTATGCATTCACTCTGTTTAAAGGGACACTATAGTCACTCAGACCACTTCAGCTCAATAAAGTGGTCCAGGTGCCAGGTCCCTCAGGTTTTAACCCTTCAAATGCAAAGATATTTGAACATTTTACATTAGGGGTTAATCCAGCCTCTAGTGGCTGTCTTCCGGACAGCCTCTAGAGAAGCATCTGCGATGCTGGAGGCGAATTTCACTTCCATTGCGCAGAGCGTCCATAGGAAAGCATTGAGAAATGCTTTCCCATGGACACTTTGAATGCGCGCGGCACTTTCCGTGCATGCGCATTTGGCTCCGCTGACGTCGGACGGGGGAGCTGACGTCGGCGGGGGAGGAGAGGTCACCAGCGCCGAGGGAGCCCGGCGTTGGATTAAGGTAAGTAACTGAAGAGGTTTTAACCCCTTCAGCGCCACGGGAGGGGAACCCTGAGGGTGGGGGCACCCTCAGGGCACTATAGTGTCAAGAAAACTGCTTTGTTTCCTGACACTATAGTGATCCTTTGATTTTTCTTGCTCTCTGCATGTACTTATATTCCTTATGTTATGTGAAATAGGCATGTTTGCTGCTATTTCAAATTATCATATATGCTAATCTCAATAAAGTGGTCTAGGTACCATGTCCTTGTAGTTTTAAATGAGCAAGTAAAAGCGTACAACAATGTTTACATTGCAGGGTTAACATGACTCTATTGGCTTTTTCCCTGACATGCACTTCAGGTACTTCCACCCCAAATGCCAAGTTAAACTCAGCTATTTAATCAGTTCGTCTTATAGAGACCACCTGATTGGTGTTGCACAGTGTTTTGCCATGCATGCAAACTAGTTGGCAATTTTTTTTCTCAATGGGGAAAAATGTAATAGAATGAGACCATCTACACTGGTGATCTCAGCCAAACAAGCAAAGCAGCCTTGTGAAGACCAGCATGGCAAGAGCTCAAAAATAAGTAAATTTCACTTTCAAACCTCACAGGAATGGGGAAGGGGTGGTGAACCTTTATAAGTAATTTAAAAATATAGTGTTATAGACACACCAGCTTAGGGCACTACAGCAGTGGGGCTCTGAAAGGGTCCCCGCATCCTATAGGCGACTTAGGCAGTCGCCTTGGGCGCACCGGCCTGGGGGCGCAAGATTTAAATGACTCGGCAGGAGGGAAGAGCACAGCGCTCCCTCCTGTCAGTCACTCAGTGTAGCATGGCCAGGCAGCGCGCACCGCGGTACAGGAGCATCTGTTTCCTGTACCCGGCCGGATTGACAGTGCTCACTGTCCGGGTAAAGGAAACAGAAGCTCCTGTACCACGGTCTGCGCCGCCCAGCCACACTACAAAGAGGTAGGAGGCACAGTAGGGAAGGGAGGGGAGATGGCACTAAGGGACACCGGGGGGGATGTGCGGGAGTAAAGAGGAGAGACCACTAAGGGAACGATGGGGGGGAGGTAGAGCACTATGGGACAAGGGGGAGGAAGAGAAATAAGTAGCAGGGTGGGGCAGGAGAGATCACTAAGGGACATGGGGCAGGGGAGAGCACTAAGGGACAGGTGGGGAGGGGAGATAACTAAGGAATGGGAGAGCACTAAGGGATAGCAGGGTATGAGAGAGCACCAAGGGACAGGAGGGAAGAGGAGAACACTAAGGGACAGGAGGGGAGGGGAGAGTTCTAAGGGACAGGAGGGGAGACCTCTGGGGGACAGGGCGAGAAGAGGAGATAAGACCACTAAAGGACGGGGGGGAGTGGAAGAGACCATTAAGGGTCTCACACACAGACACACCAAAACATACAATGCATTCTACACACACACAGAAACACACAATGCATCCATTACACACACACACACACAATGCATCCCTTACACATACACAATGCATACCTTACACACACACAATGCAGACCTTGCACACATACACAGAAGCATACAATGCATCCCCTACATACAAAAACACACAATGCATCCCTTACGCACGCACTCACACACACACACACACACACACTGCATTACATTACATACATACATACACAGAAACACACACCTTGCATCCCTTACACATACAAACACAGATTCACACAATGCATCCCTTACACACACACACACACCCCCAAAAACATACAATGTATTCCTTTCACACAAACACACACTGCATCCCCTATACACACACACTAAATCCCTTACACAAACTGGTATCCCTATACACTACATTACATAAGAGCACACACACAACATCCTCTATGATCCTCTACGATATCACATAACACATACACTCCACCCCTACACACATACACTCCACTCGCTGTGAGCGAACTCATGGGTGGGTCTTGTAGGCATAAGGCTTATGGGCAGGCCTTGTAGGCATACTCACGGTCAGGCTCTAGGAGCTGCTTCCTTTTTGTTTATTTTTGTGAGCACTGCCTCCAGTGCCTAGGGCTGCAAAAATCCTTGCACCGGCCCTGCTTATTGACTAATATCCAACTTACCAATGTCAAAAGAAAATAACCAGTAGCATCCATCCACCTCAGATAGCAAATGCCTAACCCTCCACATATTAATTAAATTTATAATGTTTTAACAGGCCCCTATATTACTAGAGTTATAACCTCACCTTCTGAACCTAACCCCTTGTATAGATGGTGAATATTAGAAAAAAATATTAATTGGGAGTCCCAGTGTTGATTTATTAAAATGCATTGTCTGTTTGCCTTGATTGCCTTCATTTAGAGCTGGTGAGATCTCTCAGTGTATAGGTCTCCAGCTGGAGTGTCTTAAATTCACAGGGTTGATATCAGGCTAAATCAGTTTAGCAAAGCCTTTCATCTTTCCTAGGTAGATAAGTGGGAAATAAACAATCAAGCATCAATAAATGTTTATGTGTACGTATAGTGGATAAGTCCCATCTACCACTTCAGATTATTACAGCATCAATGACCCCCAGCAAATATGAAATCCGAACACAGAAATATCATAAAACTATTTATTGCAATTTAATTAACAATACCTGACATAGTTAAAAAAAAAAAAAAAAAACAACCTTGCTATGAATCTGTAAAGTAAAGCCTAATATCTTACTGATATAAAAAGTACAGTCAAAAAGACAGAGAGTGAATGGGCAAACAATTTACATAAAAAACCTATGATTAAACAGATTCAATTTAACCAGGAGGGGAACATGTAGTAACCAGTTGTTTGCAATTATGACCTGTGGTTTTTACAGATGTTATACAAATATACAGCATAAATAATGGAAAATATATATTTGTGTACAATGTAATACATGATTAAATCATTTGCATGTCAAAATGCAAAAAGGTAATCGTAGAGAAAAGCCTTTATTGGTTTCCAGATGTTTCGTTTCATTTCTATAATACTGTTTCAGTTAATTCCACTGTGCTGCGTACTGCAGTAATCAGTACTTTACTCCAATTTTACGTGCAAGGCAACTAAATGTTATATAATTTTTGGTATTGATCCAGTTTTATTTTAGGACTACTTAATGCTACATAATTGTATTTGTACGGTTAATGAACCAACTTAAACACCAAGGACATGGCAGAAATAGTATGATATATATGTATTTGCTTAATCCCTGGTCCTTAAGGTTGGTAATGGAGCATCTCTGCTAGTTTGGTTACTGGCTGCAAAGTATCTTACACAGGAGAAAATATGGCTGCTGTCATTCTACTTCCTGCTTTGCGTGAAAATAATAAAAAAATACGTAAATATTTGGGTAAAATTTAAATATATATACATATTTGTATATTTGAAGTCTACGTGTATATTTATGACATTATTTATGTAATTATACATATGAATATATATATATATATATATATATATATATATATATATATATATACACATATATATATATATATATATATACATATTTTTCATATTATTTTTATTCATTTATTTATAATATCTAATTACAGGACACACCATTGTGACATTTTTTTATTTTTACTTGCTACATAAAATTTAGAATATATATAATATACTTATTAAATAACACACATATAAATATAATATTATATATATATATATATTTAGTTATTATATATATATATTATATTTATATGTGTGTTATTTAATTCTAAGTGTATTTTTGTCCCCTTAAGGACACTTGATGGAAATATTTCGTCACGATTCCCTTTTATTCCAGAAGTTGTGTCCTTAAGGGGTTAAATAATGTACGTATATATTAATATAAAAATACACTTAGATTGACATTATATAAATACATATATATTTTTTTTTTATTTACTAACATGTATTTTTTTGATTTTATTTTACAGATGCAGGGAGACTGCCTGTCGATTGGGTAAGTAAGAAGGACTGCCATGACGCTCTAGGTACGGCCGCGGTCGTTAAGAACCGTATTTTGTCGAACTTATCTAGTACGTCCTCGGTCCTTAAAGGGTTAAAGTGGTACTTAAGGCTGAAAATGACTCATTCATTAGAATGCAGTGGATAGATAATGCCTTACAATATGCAAAAACAAATGCATAAAATATAATAATTGATACTCGGTTATATAATGTTCCTTTTTTCAGAGTAAGTCCTTCACAGGCTTTGGTTTTCAAAATGCAATATGAAGCTTATTTGACACCTAAACAACTTTAGCTTAATTAAGCAGTTTCGGTGCATAGTTCATGCCCCTGCACTCTTAGTGCTAAATTATCTACCTTTAGGAGTTAAATCACTTTTGTTTTTGTATATGCAGCCCTAGCCACATCTCCCCAGGCTGTGACTGACACAACTTGCATGAAAACAAAATGTCTTCATTTTCAATGAGATGCAACATACTTTAAATTATTTTATCTCCTGCTCTGTAAATTGAACTTTAATTACATACAGGAAGCTCCTGCAGGGTATAGCAAGCTATTAACAGAGGAGGAGACAAATAAATTCTAAATGAAACAGAATTTTAATAAAGGAAGTGTAAACATTAGATGACTCTTTACAGGAAGTGTTTAGGAAGGCTGTGCAAATCACATGCAAATGGGTGTGACTAAGGCTGCATAACTCCTAAATGCTAGAATGTTTAACCCACCACTGCAAAGGTTAACATCTGGATTGTCCTTTCTTAGTCACTAGCCTACACATGAGGTAGCGCACAACTATAAAAAAGGGAGAAGCTGACTAACAGATTTCAAAGCACGTTGTACACAATCTCAGTATTGCTTAGAAAAGGGGTGTCTTTGACTTATAGTTTTTAACGTGCTACTTATAGAGGTGGAATAATTTCATAAAGAAAGAGATAAAACAGAGGAGGCAGAGTTAAGATGCAAGTGCTGCAAAACATTTGCAAGAAAGGGACAGTGAGCTGGAGTTAGTAGATACTTGCTGTATCATCAACATCCAGACAAAAAAAGAAGGATACAGTTGTTCCAACATATTTGTAGCATGTTATATATATTTATTTTTTTGATAACATAAACAATGCAGTGTTAAATGTAACATTTCAATTTGCAGAATAGTTTACATGGTATCTCATGTGTCACATTATTACAAGGAACTACAAAATATAAAGAAAAGGGACAGGAACATGCACTAGTAAAATCTCAGTTGGCACCTGAGATTTCTCTAATGCAAGTTCCTGTCACTTTTCTTTTGTGTTACAGACATCTTTTAAACTGTTTTGGAGAGCATACCTATTGAACGGGTTTGCTATCCCATACGTCGGGTCTCTCAAGGAGAGATTATTTCTCTGTCTGACTTCTTTTAGATAGAAACGCTTTCAACAGGTCCCGGACCCTGCATGCTAGGGGATTCAGGTGTAACTGCATATGTGTAATTGTATCATATAGCCAGTTAAGAGAGATCTGTTAAAACCTGTTAAAATAGCTGGGTTGGGGTTTCTGTGTTTTGCCACTTCCTGACTAACATGTAAACATTAATTTGCGTGAAAGCTCCATTGGCAACATAAACAGGAGTCATTCCAACGATCTTGGCTCAAAAGTCATATCCAATAAATATTATATGACCTGTAACAGCACAAGCAAGAACAGTTTAATAAAAAGTCATGATCACCAAGTTTGGTAGATAGAGTGGTATATTTGCATCTTCAACAAGTAGTAGAGCAGCTTGGAAAAATATGGGTTAGTTGTGTAGGTACTAAGTATCATCTGTAGGTTATTTTCTATATCAGATCTAAATAAGAAACACAAGAGGAAAGTCCTGTGTGCATTTGGAACATGTGTGTCTACTCCGTAGGTTCCAAGATGTTACTATGGACTTTATGCTTTATGACTTTTTTATCCTCTGATGTATTTAGATGCGGCACAACTAACCCAGATGGGCATGCACTGGTGGGAGAGAGGAGGTGAGTAGAACTAGAAGCACTTTTAATGGGCTCTACATGTGACTAGCTAAGCAGCAGCTCTTCTTCCCACACTGTATTCAGGTATACTGACTATGTTAGGCACAGATAGTTTGAGGCCATCCCCATGACCCCTCGTATGTTGAGAAATAAAGAATTCTTGCCAGGGTCGACCCTGCAGGGATATTGCAACATTGATGAGGAAGGATTACAAAGGTATCCTTACCTTTGGGTGGACAATAAAATTGTCAGTTCCGACTTCCTCAAAGAGAGGTATCCAAAAAACATTCTGGACTATTGTTATTTGCAAATCAGGGACTTTGCACACAAAGGAGATATTATGGGAGTTAAGGGACACCCTTAACCTTTATTTGAAGAATTGTGCTGCCAGGGAAAATACAAAAAAGGGTCTAACATCTGAGATATTTGCTCACAACCTTTGGAGTGGGTCTCGCTAAGACCAGTGGGAGCAGGACCTGGGAGGGAGGTGACAGGTGACGAGGGGGAGGAAATATGGTAAGCAGCAGACAACATATCGGTATGTATGGTCTCCCAAGAACAAATTTACAAAATTCTATTTAGGTGACACACTACCTAAGTACAGTTGTACAAAATGGGCAATATTATGTCAGACAATTGCTGGAGACTCTGTGGGCACAGGGAATCCTACCTGCATGTGTGGTCCTGCTTGACACTGGGGAGGTTTTGGGAGAGTATACGCTACTGGGGAAGATTTTCCATCGACCATTTGATCTTGACCCATTGTTATTCCTCCTATCTAGTCCTTGGAGGGACTCGCTAGAAGAGAAAAGAAGAACATTAGTTATGTAATAAGGTCACCCTAGCAGCTAGGCTATTATTGGCAGCAAGTTGGTTAAAGACAATGGTATAGCTACTCTGTGAGGTTATGACAAAAATAAAATAAAACCATTTGATTGACCAGTTAAGTGTGACACTACATAGCTCACTCTCCGCGTGCTCTAAGGTTTGCAGTCGGTGGTATGAATACAAAGACACTGTGACGTCTTCTTGCGGAGAGCATAGTGGGGGACTCGGGCTGTAGTGGGTGCTCCTTTGCCCTCCTCTATGAGGTTCTTGCATATTTTAGTTTTTGTACTTGCAACTGTGCTGCATGTTAAGATCATAGAGTGCTGGCATCTGCCAGCCTACTGTCATGTAAGCTTATCTCACTGGGTTACATTGCAATGCACTCCCGACAATTCTGGATGCATTGTACTGTAAGAAATCTCTAAAATGTGCGTTTATGCATTCTTCAGGGCACCTTGATAAAAGATATTTATTGGATTATGGTTGGAAATGTAGTGCATGTACCAGGGGAACTGTGCAGAGAGATACTTTAGTGTGGTGATATTTCTATCCCTACCATATCCCATTCCCAATTTTCCCCCTTACTATTTGGTATACTCTGTTCTCATGTTTACCTGATTCAATAAAACATAAAACAAAAATTTGCAAGCATTCACAGAGAGA
Source organism: Pelobates fuscus (assembly GCF_036172605.1). Lineage (NCBI taxonomy): Eukaryota > Metazoa > Chordata > Amphibia > Anura > Pelobatidae > Pelobates > Pelobates fuscus. Next base: position 191,649,141 of record NC_086318.1, read on the forward strand.
GTGTAGTGTCTTTGAGTATGTTTTTGTGGTATAGAGAGCGAGCAAGTCTTGTCTAGACTACTGGTAATGAACAGTGTCCTGCTTATATCCATATTGTCATGCCCTGCTGTGATATGTAAAGTGACATTTCTCTTCTGCATGACAAGTAAATATTTTTTTTTTAATCTGAAGTTTTAGCAGTTTGCTGGTCTGGAGCATTCAGGGGTGTGTTAACACAAGGATGAAATACATTAGCAATGATCTTAAATAAGCAATTGTTGCTGTCCATCAAACTGGAAAGGGATATACAGTCATTTCAAAACAATTTAAAAGTGAAAGTAGAAAACATTCAAGACAGATGCAAATTCACCCCATGGTCAGACCATGCAATGCTCACAGAAATTGCAAAAAAAAACAAAAAACAAACAAGAGTTACATTTCAGACTCCACAGGCCTCAGTTAGCATGTCAAATGTTAAAGTTCATGACAGTACAATTAGAAAAACACTGAACAAGTATGATTTGTTTGTAAGGATTGCCAGGAGAAAGTATTTTCTCTCTAAAACCAACATGGCAGCACGGCTTAGGTTTGCAAAGTTGCATCTGAATAAACCACAACACTTCTGGAACAAAGTCCTTTGGACAGACAAGAAAAAAAGTGGAGGAGATATTTGGTCATAATGCAAAGCTCCGTGTTTGGCAAAACTAAAAAATGGCATATCAGCACAAACACTTCATGCCTACTGTCACGCATGGTGGTGGAAGGGGGTGTTTATTTGGGCTTGTTTTGCACCCACAGGACCTGGGAACCTTACAGTCATTGAGTCAACCATGAACTCCTCTGTTTACCAAAGTATTCTAGAGTCAAATGTGAGGCCATCTGTTGAACAGCTAAAGCTTGGATCCTGCAACAGGATGATGATCCCAAGCACACCAGCAAATCTACAATAGAGTGGCTGAAAAAAAAAGAATCAAGGTGTTGCAATGGTCCAGTCAAAGTCCAGACACAATTGAAATGCTGTGGTGGGACTTTAAGAGAGCTGTGCATAAACAAATGCCAGCACATCTTGATGAACTGATGCAATGTTGTAAAGATAAGTGGGCCAAAATTCATCCACAATGATATGAGAGACTGATAAAGTCATACATAAAACAATTACTTAATTAATTAGTTATTGCTCCTAAAGGTGATTCCACAACTATTGAATCATAAGGTGTACTTCGTTTTTCACACATGGCTTCTCCATTTTGGCTTTATTTTTTGTTAAATAAATTATGACAAGGTGTATAATGTCATGTGTTGTTGTTCATTTGAGGTTGTATTTATCTAATTTTAAGACCTGCTAAGGAACAGATGATTGTTATTATGTCTTATGTATTCCTGGTAAAATATTTAAAATTAAATAAATTGGTATTATGTCCTGATGTGTAAAAACATAGAATTCAAAGAGGATGTACCTTCTTTTTCCCATGACTGTACATTTACAATGGTATTGTTTACATTATTGATAGAACAATAAAGAAAAACAATCTGCCCTCCTGGTCTGATAGTTGTCGATGTAGAGAGAATTATATGTGATTACTAATGAAAATGAAAACCCATTTACCTTTATGCCTGGAAGTTAAATGATATTGTTAAGTGCAATCAATAGGTCACAGGTGTGAATGAGCATTCCTACTAGAAGTAGAATATCTTTTTAGTGGAATGTTTAGTGGGATGTACATTATGGTATTAGATTTTCATATTTCTGTTTTTTTTGTTTGTTTTTTTTGTTAGGGGTACAAAATGCTAATAAAACTGCTTGTGTCTTAGTAACAGGGCATCCAGGGTTATGATAGAACTTTATCTAGGAGCCTATGGGAGCTGACCTTCCTCGTAGGTAACACAAAACTAGTTGTTTTTGAATCAATATGTCCAGGGCCAGCCTTAGGTCTTTAGGCGCCCTGTGCGCAAAAACACACACACATAGTTACAGTCGCACACATAGACAGACAGTCACACACAGAGTTACAGACACACACACAAGCAGACAGTCACACACACAGGCCGACAGTCACACAAAGTTACATACACACACAGGCAGGCAGTCAAACACACACAATTACAGACACATGCAGGCAGACAGTCACATACACAGTTATAGACACACATAGGCAGACAATAATACACTGGCAGACAGTTCCACACAGGCAGACAGTCCCACACAGTTACAGACACACACATGCAGACAGTCACAGACACACACAGACAGGCAGTCACACACAGGTACAGTCTCACACAGGCAGTCACGCACACAGTAACATACACAGGCAGGCAGTCACACACACAGTAACAGTCACACACAGGCAGACACACACAGTTACAGTCAAACACACAAAGGCAGACAGTAACACACAGGAAGGCAGACATTCACACACACAGTTACAGGCACACACAGGCAGACAATTACACACAGTCACACACAGGTAAACAATCCGGCACAGGTAGACAGTCCCACACAGGAAGACAGTCACACACACAATTAGTGTTTAGTTTTACAATGCCAGACAAAAAAGGACAGTGTTTATGCACCAAAGACTCTACATTAAAATATAGTTGTTGTGCTTAGCATGTCCCTTTAAGTACATTTCATATTAAATCTTACTATTCCATTTTACAAATTTTAACTTGTTTTTTTTTCTCTAAGGAAACCTCAAGCTGCTTTTACTCAATAAATTCAAACCATTGCCAAAGTGCAAAAATTGCCAATAGAATTTGTTTAAATTTTCATTAGTATTGCCAGTCGTCTGTTTGCCCAAAGATAAAAGTTCTGACTTGATCATTTCATAATCTTATCTACTTCCTGTATTTGCAGCTGATACTGCTGCTGACTTTTAAGAACAAGCCTTCAAAAATGTGCCAGTAAAATTATAATATTTATCTCTTCTAACTTTAAATGTAAGTCTGGAAGAAGCTCTGTTCTCTGATAATGTATTTCCATAACTTAATCAAGTACATGTTAATCAAAGTTTTATGGTCTTCCAATTATTAAGCATTTTCGTGCTGAAGAGATATTCATCCCAACCTATTTTTTCAGTTTATCAGTGTTATAGCCACGTTCATTTTCAGAGAAAATGGTTTCATTTAGTATATCTTATATCTTAGAGGGGGTATCTTCTTGATATCTTATACTCGGTATATTGTTACTACCAAGTGATTTTTTTTCCTCCTAAAATGAAATAAGACCTTTCCACAGTTTTACTCTTTTTTACATATGAGTCTGAATTTACCACCTGCTTTTATGCAGTACACACATAATGTTCTAGAAATATATCTCTTTAAAAAGAAATCAAATTCTAGTTAAGACTTATCATGCTGTTATGCGTCAAAATACTCATTAGGCCAAGATACACTTACCACCAGAACTCAGGAAGCTAAACAAAAGGAAACAGACTGTGCTATTAAGAAAAAAGGCAGCGGAGCAATATGCTGAAGATAATTACAATAGATACCTATTCATATCACTGTTTTGAAGGTTTTCCTAGTTATCTGACTATTCTCCAATGGCTGTCTGAAATCAAGTACCATCTGAGATCATCCAGCCAAGCCTTGTTTTCTTGTTGCTTTTCCATTACCGTGCCTATTTATCATTGAAGCTGTAGTGTGTTCATTCTGATATCAACTCTTCTAAATTTAATTTGACACAGTAGGCCTTTGACACAGTAGACCACGACATTCTACTGCACAAACTCAAAAACTCAGGTATTGGTGATCATTCGCTAAACTGGTTTCGATCGTATGTATCTGATCACTCGCAATATGTGTCCATTTCTGACAGCAGCTCCCTCCCTCTCCCAGTAACGTGTGGTGTTCCATTCTCGGCCCCCTACTATTTACATTATTTATAAATGATCTGCCTAATGTCTGCAAATCCTCAAATGTACACATGTACGCAGACACAGTACCCAGTAATCTATGCGAGCAATTCTGATCTACCGCAGCTTGAGGCTGTGCTCCAAGACCAGTTTACTGAGGTAGAAAAGTGGATCACAAAAAACAAACTCTTCCTGAACACTGACAAAACTGTCCCAAATGATCTTTGGAACAGTACCTAAATTACACAAATTACACAATTCCTACCTATCCATCAAAACAAATTCAAATGGCACACTGACCGCAGTCCACTCTTTCAAATACTTGGGTATGATGTTAGACCACGATCTATCTTTTGGCCTGCACATAGAAAAGCTTGCATCTAAACTTTATCCAAACCTAGGTGCCCTGTACAGAAACAACTCCTGCCTAAGCCCTACAGTAAAGGAAAAGATTGTACAGCAAATGCTGATGACAATTATTGATTATGGGGATGTAGTATATGCATCTGCATTGCAATCCCACATTAATAAACTCAACACATTGTATAACTCATTCTGACGATTTGTGCTACAATGTAATTACAGGACCCACCATTGTGACATGCTAAAACTGGCTGTCGCTGGAATCCAAATACACCCTTCATCTTTCCAGCCTTGTGTTTAAGAGCTTTTCTGGGAAGCTCCCTCCCTACCTGAACGCAATGCTTTCCCCGGCTGTTCCCACTTCCTATAACCTCCGATCCAGTACCAACACTTTACTTAGTCTACCTCAATACAAAAAGAAAGCAGCCCGATCCTCCTTCTCCTACAAAGCGCCGCAATTGTGGAACGACCTCCCGCACAATTTAAAATCTTCCCTAAGCCTAAAGTCCTTTAAGAAATCCCTCTCTACATACCTCAAAACAGAATGCACATGTCATGGTTGATTACATATTTCCTACCTGTTCTATGTTAGATTTTGTATTTATTGTGTATTAATATTGCTTTTGTATTTTATTGTACCCTAATTGTAACAATGCAATGATTTGTTGACCCAGGACATACTTGAAAACGAGAGAAATCTCAATGTATCTTTCCTGGTAAAATATTTTATAAATAAATATGAACGTATAGCAAAACACCTTTACAGGGGCATCTGTAAAAAAAAATGATGTACTTATACATGGAAACAAGTAAATACTAAAATAATATTTCATATCAACATCATCTGAGGCATACCAGCATGTAGCGGAAAATGGTGTCTCCATTGTCTTCAAGAAATAACTCCCTCTTATCAACTAAGTTACATCTCATTATTCTACCTGTTCACAAAACATAATTTGTCTATTTGCTCTTCTTTCATTGTCATGTTCCTGATTTTCATTTCAAATATGTTTTCATTTCTCCACGCACAATTCTTTATTTCCATAAATAAGTGTTACAATCTCCCTATCCTGTGAAATTCTGATAGATCATCGTTACGTGGCAAATACAAGATTTCCATCTTCATTAATGTGGTGCCTATCCTACAAACCTAATACTTCATAATATATTAAATGGACATTGCAGGCATTTCTACATAACATTTTGTTGCTTCAAAGATTACATACATTCTCATTAATACAGCAGCAAAATCTTTAAATATTTCCCTTTTTTCAGTTACAGAGGAAACCTACATTTACAGACAGTAAATATAATTTCTAAGTATATATTATTTTGACAAAAGAGTGCTTTCTCTACTGAGGCAAGGAAACTGTTGGCAAGCAAAATCATTTGATACAACTTGTTACTGTGACTGTTCATTATGGTAACAAACAATTAGATACTCCTTCATACAGAGACCTCATATGCAGATGGGATGAAGGCACAGAAAAATGCATTGAAGTCAGAAAAAAACATATTGTGCCATACAAGGTCACTGTGTACCAAACCATGTAGATACACATACAAACTGTCCGAGTAAATATCACGTCTCATCTTGTTCAAGGCCTTGTAAGAAATTTCGTAGCCCAGACTGGGATTAAAATAGGAATAATCCTTGTGTTCTATTGGCTCATCATCACATTTTTATTCCTTTGTACTTCATAAGGAAAATATACTATCCTGTTAGTATCACATCAAGCTAAATTCATTCCAACAAGAAAACAGTAGCTGTAGTGATAATCTACATAGAGTATTTCTCACAGTACTATTACACTTTCATTGTGTCAAATTAAAACATAGATGTTACTTCACTATACAAACTGTCTCTTAAGAGGGATTCACTTCATTTTTGTTACATCCCGTATTTGTTTTATTCATCCATACAGACTCTTTAGCTGAATTTGTGAAGGTAAGTTATCGCATTCCTCTGTTTGAAGCATTATTCATAATGGCTTTACCATAAATGGAAACTGTCACTTCTCAGATTTTTTAATATTATGTTAATTCATCCTTAAATTTAAAAAATATTTATTTGTGAGGTGTAACGATATATATAGATATCCACACCTCTTTATCCTGCAACTCATATAAAATAAAATAAAAAATGGAACAGCATAAAAAAGGCAAAGTAATAGGTAACAGTTCCCCATTAAAATTACCAGTGCTAGGGGGGGGTGTGGCCAACCGAGATACTGAACAGACGTGCATGTGTGCTGCTTCTGCTCCAAACATTGGAAAAAAGACGTTAGCACCAGAATTTTAACCCCAGAAAACAACCTCGAAGCGCCTATTGCCTCACAGAATACTATGGGGCGCAAACATAAAAAAAACGCCCGTCCGGAGAGTGTTACCCACTCAGATATCAGACTTTCCTTTGACCGGCCGCAGGCCCGCAACAAGATGGCGCCGGACAGACCGCATGGCTCTAGTGACACCAGCGACTCCGTAGACGAAGAGGGCCCACCGCAGACCACCAACAGAGTATACCTGAGAGCGGACTCTGACTCCGATGCCTCTCCCTCCACGAAGGGGGATATTGAGAAACTCCTTCAAGATCTGAGAGCGGTATGGAAGGCGGATCTGGCGGGGGTGCAGGTGGAAGTCGGTGGACTGCAACGACGACTCGCAGCAGCGGAATCCAGAGAGGAAGCCCGGGAGCAGCGCCTGATGGACACCCACTGTCAGGTGGAAACCCTCACACAACAAGTCTAAAGCCTTACCCTCACAGTAGCATCACTAGGAGCCAGACACCGCAGGAGGAATATTCAGATCCGTGGAGCTCCAGAAACTGTACAACCGGAGGCCCTCCTGGACATGTCTGTCAAACTTTTCTGCACAACAAAAATAAAGAATACAAAAAAAAAAAATTACCAGTGCTAAAGGATTCCCCATAAATCATACGATGATAGCCTAAAAATTGTCACTGCCTGGGTTGTCAGACAGATTCCCAAACATGAAAGTAATAATAATATTAAAAAAGATAAAAAAACAACAATAATTAATACACAAGATATATATATATATATATATATAACCCCTTCCACCTGAAGTTTGTGGATAGTTAATACAATGTTAAACACAAATCTGCACACCAGTCAAGCCATAAGACTTGCTTTTCCCACAGAAATCACAAATCTGCAGTGATGTTCCTACCGCAAAGGATTCTGGGTGGGCATATGCAAATTAGTTTAACAAAGAATCACATTTTTGCCTCATTCCATTTTAAACATGGATTACTTTGAGTCTGTGTTTGCTCTATACAAAGGCTTGGAAACACAGGCTGTCCCCCTCTGATAGCGCTACTCCTGCCTCTTTGTTTTGGTGGGCTACAATTCTCTCAAATTCCCAGACTCAACTGTAAAGGAGGTGGCATAGGCATCCTTCTCTCCCCTCAATGTACCTTTCAAGCAATCATAATTTCCCCTGCCCTATCCTTTTCTTCTTTTGAAGTTCACACTGTCTGCCAATTTAAACCCACTCCTTTAAGAATTGCTTTCATATACCGCCCCTCCGGTCATCCTAGGCTATTCATTGAGCACTTTTCTTCCTGGCTTCCCCACTTTCTCTCATCTAGCATTCTTACCCTTATACTTGGGGATTTCAATATCCCAATCAACAACCCCAACTGCACTGATGCCTCTCGTTTGCTCTATGTAACCTGCTCCTTTGGTTTTACGCAATGGTCCAGTTTAATTACCCATACATACAATCTCTGTACTGGCTCTGATCTCTCCAATTTTCCTTTTCCTCTATCTGACCACCATCTGCTGACTTTTGACATTGGCATACCTAAGACCCAATTGACACCGCCGTCTGAACATCAATCTCACAGAAACCTCCAATGTCTTGACCTAGAGCTTTTCTCCACTAATCTCCAAACTCTCCTTTTACCTATCTCAAACCTCACCTGTCCTAGCTCTGCAACCTCCTTCTACAATTCCACCCTCTCCTCTCAACTAGACATCATGGCACCTCCTACATTTAAACGCAGCAAGCGCCCCCAACAACAACCTTGGCACACCAAGCTGACTTGATACCTCCAAAAATTCTCCAGAACTGCTGAACGCTGTTGGAGAAAGTCTCACTGTGCGTATGACTTTCTCCACTATAAGTTTATGCTGCACTCATGCAGCTTGGCTCTTTCCTCTGCAAAATTAAATTACTTCAATTCCCTAATAACCATACTCTCCTTCAAACCCAAACAACTATTTCACACATTGTTCCTCCTTCCCTACTAACTTGACTGCCTAAGACTTTGCAACTCACTTAACTGACAAGATCTCTACAATCAGGGAAGAGATCTCTCCTCTTTCTTCTTCCCCTTACAATACTTCCCCTGACCTCAATCCCTCTGCTTTTCTATGTTCATTCGCACCCGCTACAGTGGAAGAGGTTTCTGCTCTGCTCCAGTCCTCCCACCCCACCACCTGCTCCCTAGATCCAATTCCCCCGCATCTCATCCATACTCTGTCTTCTTCTCTTTCTCTACCTCTCACTAAAATTCTCAATCTCTCTCTCTCCTCTGGCATATTTCCATCGCCATTCAAACATGCAACTATCACCCCAATTCTGAAGAAGTCCAACCTTGACCCTAACTCCCGATCCAAATACCGTCCTATCTCGCTACTGCCTTTTGCGTCCAAGATCCTTGAAAGAGTTGTGTATGCGAGATTGACAGACTTCCTCGAGTCCAACTCTCTGCTAAACCCGCTTTTGTCTGGTTTCCGCGCCACGCACTCAGTGGAAACATAGAAACATAGAATGTGATGGCAGATAAGAACCATTCGGCCCATCTAGTCTGTCCAATTTTCTAAATACTTTCATTAGTCCCTGGCCTTATCTTATAATTAGGATAGCCTTATGCCTATCCCACACATGCTTAAACTCCTTTACTGTGTTAACCTCTACCACTTCAGCTGGGAGGCTATTCCATGCATCCACTACCCTCTCAGTAAAGTAATACTTCCTGATATTATTTTTAAACCTTTGACCACTCTAATTTAAGACTATGTCCTCTTGTTGTGGTAGTTTTTCTTCTTTTAAATATAGTCTCCTCCTTTACTGTGTTTATTCCCTTTATGTATTTAAATGTTTCTATCATATACCCCCGTCTCGTCTTTCCTCCAAGTTCTACATGTTAAGTTCCTTTAACCTTTCCTTGTAAGTTTTATCCTGCAATCCATGAACCAGTTTAGTAGCCCTTCTCTGAACTCTCTCTAAAGTATCAGAAACTGCACCAACCAAAGTATCCAGTGATCAACTCCCTGCAAAATCTTGTGGTCACTACTCTATCTTAATTCTCCTTGACCTTTCTGTGGCTTTTGACACTGTTGATCATCAACAGTTTCTTCTCATCCTCCGCAATATTGGCCTACAAGATATTGCTCTCTCTTGGTGCTCCTCCTAACTCTCCCAGTGCTCTATCAGTGTTTCTTTCTCTGACTCTGCTTCTTCTCCCCAACTCCTCTCTGTTGGTGTCCCCCAAGGTTCGGTCCTTGGTCCCCTACTGTTCTCCATCTATACTGTCTCCCTTGGTAAACTCATTAGCTCATTTGGCTGCCAATTTCATTCTATGTGGATGACACACAAATCTATCTGTCCTCTCCTGATCTCTCCCCACCCCTCTTGACTAGTGTCTCTGACTGCCTCTCTGCTATTTCTAAGTGGATGGCTGCTGAAATTCTGGTATTTCTTCCCTCAAGTGTTGCTATTCCTGTGTCTATCTCCCTCCAAGTCAATGGTGCTACCATCAGCTCCACCACGAAGGCTTGCTGCCTAGGTGTTTTCTTTGACTCCGACCTCTCCTTCACAGCTCATGTTAGGTCTATTGCCAAATCCTGCCGCTTCCATCTCAAAAACATTGCGCGCATCCGACCCTACTTGATGCCAGATGCGACTAAGGTGCTGGTACATTCCACTGTCCTTTCTCTCCTTGACTACTGTAATCCGCTTCTCAGTGGTCTTACGTGCTCCCAACTTGCGCCGTTACTGTCCATAATGAATGTGGCGGCGAGGCTCATCTTTCTGTTCGTCCACACCTCCCACGTCTCACCCCTCTGTCAGTCCCTACATTGGCTTCCAGTAAGATTTAGGGATCAATTTAAAATTCTGGTTCTTGCTTTCAAATCTCTATATAATGCTGCTACCACCTATCTATCCTCCCTAATACACAAGTATGTCCTGTCTAGGCCCTTACGCTCTGCAAAAGACTTACATCTATCTTCTGTCCGTACTCCCACCTCTGATGCTCGCCTTCAAGACTTCTCGAGGGCTGCACCGTTCCTGTGGAACTCATTTCCCTCCTCCGTTAGATGCTCACACAGTCTCCACTCCTTCAAAAAATAATTAAAAACCCACTTCTTCATAAAAGCGTATCAATTAAACTGTTAATAGCTCACGACTGATTCCTCTCTTGCAACTGTCATTAGTCTAATACTATCCTTGCCTTTTGTGTCACTTTACCCCACTCCCTCTAGCATGTAAGCTCATTGAGCAGGGCCCTCGACCCCTCTGTTCCTGTGTGTCCAACTTGTCTAGTTACAACTACATTTTTTTTCGTCCACCCACTGTAAAGCACTGCAGAATTTGTTGGCGCTATATAAATAATAACATAATAAGATAATAATAATAATAATATCAGGGGTGATTCGTATTATGGACAGAAAAAAATAATAAATAGGTAAAAATAGTCTTTATTAAAAAGAGGACCAAAATGTCAGTTATAAAAACTTATACATAATACATAGCAAATATATTGTGAACCTCTCTGAGAACAAAGGCAAAAAAAAGTCCTCTAGCCCCACGCAGTATTAATACAAAAATATAGCATAATGGCGTGTGCAATTAAGCCCCACAAATTTGGAATTTTAGGAATATTTCTGAGCCTAACCTCACAAATTAGGAATTTTAGGAATATTCCTGAGCAAAGCAGTATGATGATGGCTGCTTATATCTATGTAGCTGTTTACATCAACAGTCTTGAAGAAAGTTTTAGTTTTAATCTCCTCTTCAGGAATATATATTTCCAAATCTAAGAACTGCACTTTAATATTACAATACCTCCAGAGTGTGTTCACACAACCATCCTTTATAAAAAATAAATCATCTATGTACCTGCTGCCCAGCCATGCCCCCATAAATATCAAACTCCCAAAGTTGGCATAACTTGGTGTGAACTTCTTCCTAATTGCAGTATAAGAAAGCTGAAAAAAAAGAATCATGGTTAAACCGAAAATAACTATTAATAATTATTAATGAAGTATAAAAGAAATATACTCAAAAATAAAATAAATTTGAAAAGGATCTACATTTGAATATAAATAAGTACCAAACATTTTCAAACCTAAATCATGTAGTATGATAGTTCACTGGTCACTAACAATCATCTTTTCACTGAATATTGTTAAGAACTTGAAATAATTGTGTGGAGTCATTAAGATAGAATTTATTTTTAATTACAAAGGGCTGTAATTTCCTATTAATATATTGAGATAAATTACTAAGTAGCGACCCCACCTCCAAAACCATTGGACGACCTGGTAGATAAAGTGAGTATATATAGAACTGATGTTATTGGGTGACTTACATTTAAATGATATTCACACTTATTAAGAACACTTAGCTCCTTACCTTGACTACTATATTGCAAATATTTAGATTTAATTTCTTTAATTGAATCCAAGTTAAGCTTCTTGTAGGTTTTTTCATTCCCCAGTAGTCTATACAACTCATTATTATATTTATCTTTAGGAAGGAAGATGATACCTCCTCGCTTATCTGCTGTTTTTGGAATTGTTTTCTCATCCGCCTTACGGTTTTTTATAGCTCTAAATTGCTGAGGATTCAAGTTATTTTTACAAGATACATTTTTAATTTGCCTTATATCCTTCATAACTAAGGCCTCAAAATCCTTCATTGAACTGTATTAAATTTTAGGAAAACAAATAAATCAGATTTTTCTTTTAAGGTGGTGTGTAAAAAAAATATCCTTATTCCTTTTCCACACTGTATCATTTTCAAAAATAAATGCATTATTAAAAAAAAAAATGCTATACACAATTTTCTAATAATCTTATGTATTCTAAAAAGATTGTAAACGCATCACTAACCTTTATTTAAGACGTCAAATTTATGTTTAGTAAATATTTTATAAGTTAAAATTAAAAATACCAACCAGATTTCTAATCTTCACACGGACTCATCAAATGGACCCTATAAATATAATTATTGGAATGGCATTAAGCTTACTTTTGGTGCTGACTATTCACTTAATTTTACTATTTGTTATTCATTTTTGGCTTTCCTTGCCCTTTTTAATATTGTTTTTAATATTGATTTTTAAACAATAAAAAAGCTTTTTTTTACTGATTCATTGACTGGTGTTGTGGAGACACCTCTATTATATGTGAATGGTTCTAACTACTAAATTGTGCATTCATCTACATTACAGTATTATGCTACGTATTTTTTTTTTTTCATTTTGCCCTGGTATTTATGTAGAGTTTTATATGCTCATTAACCTGTGTATCAGAAGATTGTGGAATCTTTGTATGCTTTATATTTGCACAAGATGATTTAAAGGGGATGTCATTTTCTTTTTTCCCTAAACTGTATATCACTATGTGTTTGTAGCCATGTGCCCACTTTATAGGTTGGTTTATTTGTATTTTTTAGGTGTGTAAGACACTTGTTATTTAGAGCAGCATGTGCACTTTAAATGTTCTTCTAATCATTTATTGAAACACAGTATAACATTATCTGCTTGGTGCTTTTCTTCAAGGAGTAACCAGATATGAATTTATATAATAAGGAATAACAAGGACTGTAAATAATCTGATCAAAGTATTAGAGTTCAAAAAGAGTTGTTTGCAATGCAACTAGAGAGTATACATAAATTCTTCAGGACTATAACTTGTTTAGCGGTTTGGCTGTGATGACATCTTAACGATTAAGTGATGGGTTTTCTAAGCAGAGTGTTTACACTGCTTACTGATCAACAATTTCTAGCTCTAAATTTTTAGATTGCAGGTAAAAGTAAAAGCAGAATTAAGGAGTTTTATGTGCCACTAGAGAGGTTATCTATACTATTGGCTATATTCTCATATCAGAGCAAGAGTTTTCTCTGCTTACTAAATATTTAACCGGACGTTATGAGGAGACTCCCTCCTTCCCCTACACGAACCTTCATCTCTATGTTCAATGGCAGTATATGTAAATAACAGGGGGAAAAATATATGGTGTAGTTTAGTAAAATATAATTCAAAAAGAGCAACCTTAATTTTCTAATTATTGATGAGGTCACTAGAAATTGGAGAGGGGAGGACTTTCAAAGAAAATGGGTCAAAGGGAAAGAAAATGGAGATATAATTTAGGCATATTGAATCCAAAAGGACTTAATGAGTTTTTAGAACCAATTTATAACCTTTATATATATATATATATATATATATATATATATATATATATAATAAACAATACACAAGATCCAGCGCACTCTCCTATCTACTAAACAGCAACTTCAATGTTGACAGATTGTATTAGTTTTTAAACGGTTTTATTTAAAAACACCTTATCTAGGCAAAAAATAATGGGGATTTAGTTACATTATATGATCATACATTGCATAAGCCTGCCACAACGTCAATGTACCCCATCTTTGGCAGGTCCTACTCTCACAGTCTAATGTCTGCTCTTATGAGATTAACCCACTTACTTGGGAAAAATATATAATCTATTGTACACATTATTTATATGCTTCTTTTCACATTAAAGCCATTTTATAACAATTACTCGACTCCACTTGCAGGAGAAATTGAGCCTACAAGAAAATGCTCTAATACATGTGAGTGTAATACAGTGAGGGAAAAAAGTATTTGATCCCCTGCTGATTTTGAACGTTTGCCCACTGACAAAGAAATAATCAGTCTATAATTTTAATGGTAGGTGTATTTTAACAGTGAGAGACAGAATAACAATGAAAAAAAATCCAGAAGATGTTGCGGAACACATATTGGGGTGTTCTTTGGCAGTAACCCTTAAGAGTTCTCGGTACATGTATTTTTACATTGCTATGTGTGCAGGGCCGGACTGGGAGAAAAATTCGGCCCGGGCATTTTTTTATCCCAGCGGCCCACTAAGAAGGGGGCGGGTCAGAGGAGGTGTGTTTTGTCATCACTAATGACAAGCACGCCCCCTCTCAAAGTGAGCATGTTGGTTCAATGCTCTTCCAGGGCAGACCATGCGCAGAGCTCTGCTGAAGAGCTCTAGCATGAGAAAAAAAAAACTGTATTTGTTCTGCACAGCGCAAGCAAATTTAATAACATGCTTGCACTGTGTTTCCTTGCAACTTGTCTCTCGTGTCTCTATAACTGGATACCAGGAGACAAAAAGTATTGTGCATGTGTTTGGAGTCTGCTTGTGGTATTGCGTGTGTGTAGAGTGAGCTGATTGTGGTGTGGTATTGTGTAATAAGGTTAGTTTTAGACATGTTGTGTCTGTGGTGTAATGTGATGCATATGTGGCTAGGGGCTGTAGAGAATGTATGTAAAGGGGATGTAGCATGTGTGCAAACAGGCTATAGAGTGTGTGTATAGGTGATGTAGTGTTTGTAGAAAGTGTGTGTTTAGGGGTGTAGTATGTGTTTGCTTACAAGGAATCGAGTGTGTATGTTAAGAGTGTAGTGTGTGTGTGTGTGTGTGTGTGTATGTGTATAGGAATCTAGTGTGTGTTTGAAGGACCCAAAATGTGTAAGAGATCTGTGTGTGTGTGTTTATAACGGATTCAGAGTGTATATAGGGATCTAGTGTGTATATGTGTGTAGATGATCCAGAGTTGGGTAAGGGATCTAGTGTGTGTCTGGAATGTAATGTGTTTAGGGGTGCAGTATGTGTGTGAGGGGTGCTGTGTGTGTGTATGTATGTATATATATATATGTGTGTTTGGAACTATTGTGTATGTGTGTGGTGCAGTGTGTTGGGGGGGTTCTGTGTGTATGTGAGGGGTGCAGTATGTGTGCGTGATGGATGCTGTGTGTGAGGGGTGCTGTGTGTGAGGGTGCAGTATGTGAGGGTGCGGTGTGTGATGTGTGTGAAAGTGCTGTGTGTGGTGTGTGTGAGAATGCTGTGTGTGATGTGTGTGAGAATGTGGTGTGTGAGAGTGCTGTGTGTGATGTGTGTGACAGTGCTGTTTGTAATGTGTGTGAGAGTGTTGTGTGTGATGGTGCTGTGTATGATGGGTGTGAGTGCTGAGTGTGATAGTGCTGTGTGTGAGTGCTGAATGTGCTGTGTGTGAGTGCTGAGTGTGATTTGTGTAAGAGTACTGTGTACGATGTGTGTGAGAGTGCTGTGTGTGTGTGAGAGTGCTGTGTGTGATGGGTTAGAGAGTGCTGTGTGTGAGAGTGATGTGTGTGAGAATGCTGTGTGTGATGGGTGTGAGAGTGCTGTGTGTGATGGGTTAGAGAGTGCTGTGTGTGATGGGTGTGAGAGTGCTGTGTGTGATGGGTTAGAGAGTGCTGTGTGTGATGGGTTAGAGAGTGCTGTGTGTGAGAGTGCTGTGTGTGTGTGTGAGAATGCTGTGTGTGAGTGCTGTGTGTTATGTGGGCGAGAGTGCTGAGTGTGATGGGTGTGAGTGCTGAGTGAGAGTGCTGTGTGTGATGGGTGTGAGAGTGCTGTGTGTGATGGGTGTGAGAGTGCTGTGTGTGATGGGTGTGAGAGTGCTGTGTGTGATGGGTGTGAGGGTGCTGTGTGTGATGGGTGTGAGAGTGCTGTGTGTGATGGGTGTGAGAGTGCTGTGTGTGATGGGTGTGAGAGTGCTGTGTATGATGGGTGTGAGTGTGATGGGTGTGAGAGTGCTGAGTGTGATGGGTGTGAGTGTGATGGGTGTGAGAGTGCTGAGTGTGATGGGTGTGAGAGTGATGGGTGTGAGTGTGATGGGTGTTATGGGTGTGAGTGTGATGGGTGTGTGAGAGTGCTGAGTGTGATGGGTGTTTGAGTGCTGAGTGTGATGGGTGTGTGAGTGCTGAGTGTGATGGGTGTGAGTGCTGTATAAATGTTAGAATGGATTTTGTGTGTAGGGGGTGGGGGGTAAACAAATAATATAACATAGGCATTATGTCCCCCCCTCCCTTCTTACCTTTAGCCTGGGAGGGGGGGACTGGTACCTGGGGCTGGGAGGCAGAATTACAGTGTTCCCTGGTGGTCCTCGTGGTGAGTGAACTCTAGCCTGCGGGCTAGAGCTCACTCTCGCGAGATCCGGTCGTTGCCATGGCAACGCTCCGGATCTCGCGAGAGGAACCCGGCGGAGCTGAAAGTTAGAGCTCCGCCGGGTCCTCTCTCCGGGAGGGCTGGCTCCCTCCCTCTCTCCCTGCCGGCGGCCGCATATCTATTCAAGTGGGCCGGTGAGGGAGATCTTTGATCTCCCCACCGGCCCTCCATGGAATACAGCGGGGCCGGCGCTCGGATAGTGCCGGCCCTGCATAGACCGGCAGGGGAAGTCCTGGGACCATCCCCTGCCGGCCTCGGCCCCACGGCCATCGCGGCCCACCGGGCATTTGCCCGGTGTGCCCGATGGCCAGTCCGGGCCTGTATGTGTGTCAAAAAAATCACCAATTATTATTATTATTTTTTTTAATTTGGCATAGATTGGTGGTAAAATGGTTGCATGAAAAGAGTCAAAATACCTCAACTTTAATACCTTAGGTTGACTTATTTTAAAAAATATATACATGTGAAGGGTTATTCAGGGATTCCTGACAGATATCAGTTTTACAATGTAACTTGCGTTAATTTAAAAAAAAAAAAAAAAAAATCTTTGTAAATATCAAAGTCCTACTTGTACCTATTGCCCTATAACTTTCCAAAACAGCTAAGAATATGTTAACATTGGGTATTTCTAAACCCAGGACACAATTTAGAAACAATTTAGAAACTATTTAGCATAGGTGTTTTTGGCAGTTGTATATGCCTAACAGATTTTGGGGGTCAAATCTTTCAGGTACAATCTGTTCAGATGAACCCTTTCATTACCCAATTCAGATTGTAGTACTGATTATCCTCCTGTTATAGTAATACTGTGTTTCAAACATCATGTGGTCTTGAACTAACATTAGGTACATTCAGACACATTGGCTACCAATCAAACACGTCTAAGTCAATCACTACAATGACAATTCAGGTAAAAGCCATTAGCATTTGATCAAACGTTACACAATTCGATATTAAATAAATTTTACTATGTTTCTTTACGTTTCAAGATATCCAACAGGATATTGACTTTCTGTCATGCTATCTGTTTTTCTGTCTAGAGGTTTTACATCAATAGGCATATTAGGATACAGACAATTTGCATCCCAACCTTAACAGGTAAATGATGATAACATATTTATCATACCGACACATATCATCATTAAGTTTAAGCCACAGTCTGACTCTCTTCATGTTCTGCTCATAAAAAACACATTTTTTCCTTCTGTTAGTCAGTGTATTTCCCTTTTATTTTTCAGTTTACATCAAAATCAGTGATTTCATCAGGTGCTATTTTTCAATCCTTCTCTCTCTGATCCTATTCAGTTTGCATTCATGCTCATCCACAAAAGAAACAAGAACGAGAACTGGCTTTTAGGGATAGGAGCTGGCCTTCGTCAAAAAATTTAAAATATCGGTCCTGCAACGCCAACTCCCCACCTCATCACGGAGGTTTCGCCCAACGGCCCAACTCATGATTAGTGCCTTCTGCAGGGTCATAGTCAGGGCCTCACATGTCATGGCTACACGTATTGACTCTTTTACCGTCATCGAGAGGCCAATATCTCGCCACAATGCTTCGTGGCCACAAACCCACACGGCCCAAATCATAGGTAGAGGCTCTCACAGCCACTTGGCAACGAGCAGGGCCTCACCTGTCACTGGGTAGTAAATTTCTTCAAACACTTTATTTCTTTGTTTGATATCTTCTATTTAGTGTTTTTAGAGCTGAATACAATATAAGGTGATGCTATTCATTTAAAAAGGTAGTGTGAATTTCATAGTTATCAGCCTATTTACTTGTAATTTGTTTAGTTAATTTCTTTGCCTATCAGCTCTAGTTAGCAAGCCAGTTCTACTTAAGGGATATTATCAAAATATTTGCATGGTTAACTCATTATTAATTTCCTTACAGGATGTTGCAAGAAATAGTTCAAGGTGACGTTCTATCTCTAAACGACACTCCAACCCTGTCAGCCCAGGTCCCCAGCAGAACCCCTTGTCCTGCCACTCCCAAAGCCCTGAGGTCTGCACCTTTCTTAAATTTATCAGTTGAACTAAAGTCAAGGAGGCACCATCTTCCTGGCTATGGCTGGAAAGCCTGCATATACCCTGAACAATGCCCTAGAGTGGCTCATGCAAGTAATCCTGTTAACTTACTATAGTACCTCAAGGAAGCCGCGGTATCCGACCAGTCGCAGCTCATTTAAATGTTTGTCATGCAAAAAACTGTTAGTTGATTGATTCAGGGCAAATTTCACTACTACTACAAATTTTCGGACTATTTCAGTCATTCATAGCTCCTCAGCAATGCCACTTTCTACTTAATTCCTTATTAAGTCCTCTATAGATCATATCAACTTTAACCATACACAATTTTATTTAGTCCCCTACATGGATTGGTGTAGCAACCGACTGTATAAATTTTATGTTAGGCTCAAACTTGGGCCTATAAACACATGGTTAAATTACATGAATTTAACTGGTATAAATATTCACCGTACACATTCAAAGTAATCCCCACATAGGGCTTTTCTGCTTAATCAGGTTTTACTTTGGATTTAGTTATTTTACTTAAGGGTTGTTGATATTGCTTTACTTCCAATACATTATTAAGCATGTTTACAATACTGCTGAACTTATCTGTCCATGTTTCAAGTTCCGCGTCATTACTTTCATCATATATTCTTGTTGACTAATCGTTTTATTACCTACACAATTTCCGTTTTCTTCAATATCACTACTCTCCTGGTTCTCAACCCATTTCACTCTCTGTTAAAAATGTCATATACAAGTTGCCCTCGCTAGGTTCATCACTTGATACGTACATCACTTATCTCTCTATGGGCAAGCCCAAATTTATATTAGACCAACTCGGGCCTACGTATCGGGCAATTACCTGCCAAGAAGTATTGCCACGTTATAGGTTTACAATTCACATGCATTCTACAGGGAGTGCAGAATTATTAGGCAAATTAGTATTTTGAAACCAAAGAAAAGAAAATGTTACTTGCGCTTTCTCCTTAATCCCTATGTATATTTAGACAAATGGAGGTCATTTAGTTGCTCCAATGGCCATTGGAGGGATGCCCGCCTGCCAACGTCAAGGCAGACCCCCCTAAGCGGGTCCTAACACTGACCCTTCAGCCTGCTTCCTTGAGCTTCTGGCAAAGATATCTCTAATGAGACAGAAAGGGGTATTTTTTATATACACCCCTTTACTTATTAACCCTTAATAGGGAACACATGGGATGGGTAGCAGCATTGTAACCAGGCTGTGTGATACAAAGTAAATACAAATACAAAAAGAGAAGTCCTGAAGGGTCAGTGTTAGGACCCGCTTAGGGGGGTCTGCCTTGACGTTGGCAGGCGGGCATTCCCTCCAATGGCCATTGGAGCAACTAAATGACCTCCATTTGTCTAAATATACATAGGGATTAAGGAGAAAGCGCAAGTAACATTTTCTTTTCATTGACTATTATTAGTACTATTTGTGGTAATTGACCGCTTATACAACAGATTTGGTATATATATTAATTATATCATTTATTGGTTATAAAGTGTTTTGTTTTTTGTTTTTTTGTGTTATGTACTGTTCTTTGATATATACCACTTGTTGTTTAATTGTGGTAGAGATGTTCTGATACAGACCATTTTAATGTTCTATGCAGCTTGATAAATGTAATTACATTTACATTACTTCATGTCCCCTCCACATTCTTTTTTATGGCCCCCACCCACCGCTCAGGGGTGGGGGCCAGGAGGTAGGACAGTAGCCCCACCCCCCCCCCCCCCCCCTCCGCATTCCAATTTAGGTCTTTCAGCGTTTTGGTAGATAGCTAGGGAGTTATCTACTAAGCGGCTGCTTATTTTATGTATTTTATGTTATTTTAAGTGATTTCCCTATCCACATTTGTTTGCAGGGCACTTGTCCTACTCTTACCCTCATTTTACTTTTGCAGCCCTCTAGCCCTTTCCAGGACTTTTTTAGAGGCATTTTTGTGCCCAAAAGTTCGAGTCCCCATTGACTTCAATAGGGTTCGGGTTCGGGGATCAAATTTGGGGTTAAATTCGGAGTCAAGTTTGATTCCGAACTCTGACTTTTTTTCAAAGTTCCGCCGAACCTGCCGGACCCAAAAATCCAGGTGTCCGCTCAACTATAGTCTTGATAAAGTCCCTGAAGAGGACAAAACGCGTAGACTGGCTATTTGATACCAGATCGTTTGACACCGCTCCTTTAAGGCAGTCGCAGCCTTTTTTTAAGATATCGGCTGCAGCACATCATGAGATCTGTTTGTGCTCCCCAGACATACACCTTCTGTATGATACAGTGTTTTTTTTTTTAAATCTTTTTTCATTAGTGATATATACCATATACTTAGTAGAGCTCGCTGAGATCTCTAACTTTGACAACCTCCTTTTGTATTATTAACTGATATATCAGCATACCTTGGATCGGTGGAGGGGTCCCCCATGGACACAGAACTTTATCTGATACATGCTAGTTTTAGGATGGTATTGTTTTTCTGTGTTATTTTGTATTTATTTTTCTATCATTTTTTCAAGCAGTTTTATCATAGTTATATGTATATCTGTCAGTGAACATTCCCTCTTTTTTATATATATATTTTACAGTGTCTTTTTTTGTTTTTATGGTGTATTATCTGATTTTTATTTGTCAGGATTCCTCTCTATTCTCTCAGAATTTCTCCATGTTTGATTTCAGCCAGATCAGCACTACCCGCATGACTTCCGGGTTTCGCTGATCTCTCTCCGCCCATGTTTCTGATGTCATGCGCTTCCCTTCAAAAGGAAGCCGCGACCGCATCCAAATTGCTCAATCAATATTTCCTGTGTTTGATACTCTTGCATACTTGCTACCTTGTTGCCCATTTACCGAAGGAGCTTTAATCCTGTGTAACGAACCTCTTGGCTGATCCTGACTACGCTCTACTCTCTGACTTGGAACAAGACTTCACTTCTGATTCCTGCCTTTCTCCACATACCTTAAATCTGAGTAGATGTTTTCTTTTTAGATGTTTTTAGGCTTGCAATGTCCAGTAAGTTAATTAAACTTACTTTATCTGTCATTTTTACAACTTTTTTTCCATCCTGTGTCTTTCCTCACTCTCTCCCTCCCTTCTCTTACTGACTCGGAGTGTACACATGAGGTCTAAGCCACTCAAACGGTCCAATTGAATGTTTCTCCATGAGAAGCATTTGATTGGACCACTAAGAGGAAGTCAGTTATATGGCTTGAGAGCGGGACAGAGCGTGGAAGAGCCTTGTAACATACTGTGAACGTTTTGTTCACTAATATATAGTATTAGTATTGATCACTGAGTTTTATAAATATATTGAATGCACTTTATGGTCTTGCACTTGCAAAATAAAAAATTGCATATATTGCATAAGCACTAAAACATAAAACGTGCAACTTTCAGAAGTAATTTCCTAAATAAGACCAAGTATGTGAACATGGGTGGGTCTCTGCCTAAATATCGGTCTTTTGAGATTACTGCAAGACGCTCAATATGAATGAAAAGAGAGGCAGTTATAATGTAAAGTGTACAATGTATTATATATTAATATTTATATACACAAAGTACACACACATACTGCAAGTGCACAGCATAATAAGCAAACTCAATGTCATGATTTAGGTCAAAGATTCTATATTTTACGAAACTGTTGTTTTCTCTTCTTACAAAAATGTAAACCTATATTCAAGTCCTGGAGGTCATATGTTATAATTTACTTCTTGTTAATTTATCATTTTGGAACATCTACAATTATGCAACTTATCAGCATAACAGTTTAAATACTTAAGTCTTAACTGACTGATTAAATGAGAGAAAATGATAAGCAAAATACACATGAATATGTTATAACAGACACTTGTTGAACCAGAATTTCCATGAAAAAATATTTTTACATTGTCATGAGTAGTGATGTCGCGAACACAAAATTTTGTGCTTCCGCAAACGTTCGCGAACCGAGCGAACCGCCATTGACTTCAATAGGCAGGCGAATTTTAAAACCCACAGGGACTCTTTCTGGCCACAAAAGTGATGGAAAAGTATTTTCAAGGGGACTAACACCTGGACTATGGCATGCCGGAGGGGGATACATGGCAAAACACCCATGGAAAATTACACAGTTGATGCAGAGTCTGGTTTTAATCCATAAAGGGCAGAAATCACCTAAGATTCCTAAATCACAATGGATATAGATTGACACCTGACATATGGATTGACATCTGTCCTCAGAGACCCTGATACACACTGACACAGAGCAGAATAGGGACTGTTCACCCTACATAGGGTCACTTGGCAGGTATGGATTGAAACCTGTCCTCAGAGACCATGATACACACTGACACAGAACAGAATAGAGACTGTTCCCCCTACATAGGGTCACTTGGCAGATATGGATTGACACCTGTCCTCAGAGACCATGATACACACTGACACAGAGCAGAATAGAGACTGTTCCCCCTACATAGGGTCACTTGGCAGATATGGATTGACACCTGTCCTCAGAGACCATGATACACACTGACACAGAGCAGAATAGGGACTGTTCCCCCTACATAGGGTCACTTGGCAGATATGGATTGACACCTGTCCTAAGGATCCCTGATACACACTGACACAGAGCAGAATATGGACTGTTCCCCCTACATAGGGTCACTTGGCAGATATGGATTGACACCTGTCCTCAGAGATCATGATACACACTGACACAGAGCTGAATAGAGACTGTTCCCCCTACATAGGGTCACTTGGCAGGTATGGATTGACACCTGTCCTCAGAGACCATGATACACACTGACACAGAGCAGAATAGAGACTGTTCCCCCTACATAGGGTCACTTGGCAGATATGGATTGACACCTGTCCTCAGAGCCCCTGATACACATTGACACAGAGCAGAATAGAGACTGTTCCCCCTACATAGGGTCACTTGGCAGATATGGATTGACACCTGTCCTCAGAGTCCCTGATAAACACTGACACAGAGCAGAATAGAGACTGTTCCCCCTACATGGGGTCACTTGGCAGATATGGATTGACACCTGTCCTAAGGATCCCTGATACACACTGACCCAGAGCAGAATAGGGACTGTTCCCACTACATAGGGTCACTTGGCAGATATGGATTGACACCTGTCCTCAGAGCCCCTGATACACACTGACACAGAGCAGAATAGGGACTGTTCCCCCTACATAGGGTCACTTGGCAGATATGGATTGACACCTGTCCTCAGAGACCTAATTGTGTAATAATGGTAATACTATTACCTATTATATAATATTGGCAGGGGCAAGGAAATTCCCTCTAAATAGATGGGTATAGGCAGAGAGTATGGAGACCGGAGTGATAAAGTGTCAATAAGGTGATATAAAGTTAAACGTATCACAGACACACAGCCACCCTTTCTTTTAGCTAGTTTCCAGAAATGCTGGATAGGTAGAAGGGCAATAAAGACTCAGAGAGGTCTAAGAAGAATCCTCTAAACTAGCCCTAATCTCCTTAAACACCTTCAAGGGTGTTCTAAGCTAAAGCTCAATCTAAACGTTTAGATGACTGCCTGATTTCCCATCACAGATGCTGGCTAGGAATAACAGTGTGCAAGACAAAGAGTGGGTATAAGTGCCCATAGTGCAGTAAAATGTCCCTAGTGAAGTGAAAAAGAGAATAACGAGCTGGCGCCCAGGATAATAACAAGCTGGCGCCCTATCAGGGGACGTGTATATGGCATCGATTTTAGGAACCGGGAGATGGAAAAAGATGCTTGGTCGGTCCTCCTACTTCAAATTTGGGGCACTGCGCGTGCAATCTAATGTGCCACCAGATAGGAGTGGTGTGTTAAGTAGTACTATTCCTATCAGTTTAATCCCTGTTATGTGCCTTTTTTTTGGTTTGGTTTTTGAAGCAACAGTGCAGCACCAGAGGGCCGAAAAATTAGGCATGTACACATGTCTGAAAAATAAGGTATTGTTGCAGAAAGTGCCCTAAAACATTGCGGCTTGAACCCTAGTTGGTGGCGGATAAGTCACGCAAGTCAACCGGCATTCAGAGCTAAAATACAGCAGCGTGTGGACCATTTTTAGCCCAAGGCAGCTCATCTCATCAGGCCTTTTTTAGTCGAATGTATTGCCCAGTGTCAGTCCCTTCGGGATCCATCCCTCATTCATCTTAACAAAGGTGAGGTAATCTAGACTTTTTTGACCTAGGCGACTTCTCTTCTCAGTGACAATACCTCCTGCTGCAGTGAAGGTCCTTTCTGACAGGACACTTGAAGCAGGGCAGGCCAGAAGTTCTATCGCAAATTGGGATAGCTCAGACCACAGGTCAAGCCTGCACACCCAGTAGTCAAGGGGTTCATCGCTCCTCAGAGTGTCGATATCTGCAGTTAAGGCGAGGTAGTCTGCTACCTGTCGGTCGAGTCGTTCTCTGAGGGTTGATCCCAAAGGGCTGTGGCGATGCGTAGGACTTAAAAAGCTCCGCATGTCCTCCATCAACAACACGTCTTTAAAGCGTCCTGTCCTTGCCATCGTGGTCGTGGGCCTTATACGCTGTATAAAGCATACGCTGTGTAATGCATACTTTTTAATTTATTTTGCAAATGCGGCATCCTTTCCGACTTGTTGTAATTCGGTAACATTTCCGCCACTTTCTGCTTATAACGGGGGTCTAGTAGCGTGGACACCCAGTACAGGTCATTCTCCTTCAGCCTTTTTATACGAGGGTCCCTCAACAGGCACGACAGCATGAAAGACCCCATTTGCACAAGGTTGGATGCCGAGCTACTCATTTCCCGTTCCTCCTCCTCAGTGATCTTAATGAAGGTATGTTCTTCCCCCCAGCCACGTACAACACCATGGGTACCAGATAGGTGACAATGAGCACCCTGGGATGCCTGTTGTGGTTGGTCTTCCTCCTCCTCCTCAAAGCCACAATCCTCCTCTGACTCCTCTTCCTCACAATCCTCTTCCAGCGTTGCCGCAGGTCCAGCAAGCAATGCTGATAAGGCTGTTTCTGGTGGTGATGGTGACCACAACTCTTCCTCTTCCTCTTCACGCTCATCTATGGCCTGATCCAGCACTCTTCGCAGGGCACGCTCCAGGAAGAAAGCAGATGGTATGATGTCGCTGATGGTGCCTTTGGTGCGACTGACTAGGTTTGTCACCTCCTCAAAAGGATGCATGAGCCTACAGGTATTGCGCATGAGCGTCCAGTAACGTGGCAAAAAAATTCCCAGCTCCCCAGAGGCTGTCCTAGCACCCCGGTCATACAAATATTCATTAACGGCTTTTTCTTGTTGGAGTAGGCAGTCGAACATTAGCAGTGTTGAATTCCAACGTGTCGGGCTGTCGCAAATCAAGCGCCTCACTGGCATGTTGTTTCGCCGCTGGATATCTGCAAAGTGCGCCATGGCTGTGTAGGAACGCCTAAAATGGCCACACACCTTCCTGGCCTGCTTCAGGACGTCCTGTAAGCCTGTGTACTTATGCACAAAGCGTTGTACGATCAGATTAGACACATGTGCCATGCACGGCACATGTGTCAACGTGCCCAACTTCAATGCCGCCAACAAATTTGTTCCTTTGTCACAAACCACTTTGCCGATATCCAGTTGCTGCGGAGTCAGCCACTTTTCCACCTGTGCGTTCAGGGCGGACAGGAGTGTTTGTCCGGTGTGACTCTCTGCTTTCAAGCAAGTCAAACCCAAGACGGCGTGACACTGCTGTATCCGGGATGTGGAATAGTACCTGGGGAGCTGGGGGGGTGCCGTTGATGTGGAGCAAGACGCAGCAGCAGAAGAGGACTCAGCTGAGGAGATTATGGAAGAGGATGGAGTAGGAGGTATCAGTGGTCAGATGGACCCTTGCCCCAACACTGTGTGCCAGACATGCCATTACTTCCTTTTGCACAATCGAGTACAGGTTGGGGATTGCCTTTTGTGCAAAGAAATTTTGTCCGGGTACCTTCCACTGCGGTATCCCAATAGCCACAAATTTTTGGAACACCTCAGACTCCACCAGCTTGTATGGTAAAAGCTGGCGGGCTAATAGTTCAGACAAGCCAGCTGTCAGACGCTGGGCAAGGGGGTGACTTTCTGACATTGGCTTCTTACGCTCAAACATGTCCTTGACAGACACCTGACTGTGGGCAGATGAGCGGGAACTGCTCAACGCGAGAGACGGAGTGGCGGATGGTTGAGAGGGGGCAAGGAGGACAGCAGTGGTTGACGTGGCTGAAGATGCTGGACCAGGAGTAGGATGGCGGCTTTGAGTTTGTGTGCTGCTTGTACTCATGTGTTGATCCCATAGGCGTTTGTGATCTGCGATCATGTGCCTACGCAAAGCAGTTGTACCTAGGTGGGTGTTGGACTTCCCACGACTCAGTTTCTTTTGGCACAGGTTGCAAATGGCATCGCTGTTGTCAGAGGCAGACACACAAAAAAAATGTCACACTGCTGAGCTCTGCAATGGCGGCATTCTGGTGGTGGACACAGCATGCATTGATTGGCGTGCTGTCGGGCTGACCCCGGGTGCCAATGCATGCTGTCTGACTGTGCCACTAGCTCCTTGCGACAACCTCCTCCTGCTTCCAACTCGTCTCCTCCTCTCTGTCTCCCCATCTGAACTTTCGCCCTGTTCTTCATCTTGCCAAGCGGGCACCCACGTGGCATCCATGGACGCATCATCATCATCAACCGCTTGACTTGTATCTGACAACTCAGCAAAGGAAGCAGCAGCGGGTACAACATCATCATCATCACACTGTACGTCCATGTGTGTAATGCTGCCTGCCTGAGACATATCCCTGTTATCTACATCCTCTGGCAATAATGGTTGCTCATCACTCATTTCTTCAAACGGATGTGTGAATAACTCCTCTGACATACCAAGTGAAGCGGCTGTGGTGCTAGTGTTGGTGGTGGCGGCAGGCGGGTGAGTGGTATCTTGAGAGGTGCCCGAAGCTAAGCTGGAGGAGGATAGTGCGTCAAGGTTCCGAGCGGAAGCTGTAGAAGATTGGATGTCCTGTGTTTCCCAGTCAACTATGTCCTCAGAACTTTTCAAGTTCAGGGTACGTGGCCTCTGAAAACTCGGCATTATTCTAGGGCCAAAGGGAATCACAGCACCACAACCACGATGGCCTCTGCGGGGTGGCCTGCCTCTGCCTGTCATTTTTTTTGGATTAGTGGTACTATGCGTGCAAGCTACTGTGAGACCAGATATGTATCAACAACTGCATTGCAGAGTCTTACAACGTACTAACTCAATCACTAATTTACATATCGATACCCCAGTAGCAAGATATGCAAGACCGAACCATGCATCTAAACATGGTGCACACTAAATTCCAAGTGATTCAACAAATATTCAATATGTTGCCTGTTTGCAGTAACTGCAATCGTACATGTCAGGTGATTAATAAGTCCTTATGCTGGGGTTTATCCAACCAGGGATAAATAAGGTCAAACAATAACAATCATAAATTGATGATAGTTTGTGATCTTAATGAACTGTCCAAATTCCCAGTAAGGAGCTAATTGCAACAATAAAGCTTCACATTTATAATTGAAATATAAATAAATGAATAGAACCCTTTCTTATAGAAAGCCCAGAATTTTATTTAAAGTTTATTCTGGGCTTTCGATAAGAAAGGGTTCTATTCATTTATTTATATTTCAATTATAAATGTGAAGCTTTATTGTTGCTATTAACTCCTTACTGGGAATTTGGAAAGTTATTAATATTGGACAGAATCCAAGATCATTAACTATCATCAATTTATGATTGCTATTGTTAACAAATAAATAAATAAATAAATAAACAAACTTATCTCTACTCAAGGCTGAATCACGCATCTAAACATGGTGCACTTAAATTCCAAGTGATTCAACAAATATTTCAAAACCATCGAAAAGGAGACATAAACTTATCTCTACTTAAGGCTGAATCACGTTGGATTTATCAATTCAAAAGAATATACAAGGATTGAACGAGGAATTTTACTTTACTCCATTTATCCATCCATAATTGGATGTATAAGGAGTTTTCTGGAACATGAGGGATGGCCACTTGTTGTTGCCTTGACCCATGGCATTGGGTAATACACTAATACTATTTTCCCCCCTTATGACACCTCTTTAGTTAATAGGCTTGTGTACTCGAAGGCACCAATAGAAGACAGTAAGATCCCTTCGAGGTCATGACCGCACAAGGCCAATCTAAATAATTATGGTGATTAATATTACTAGAGGTTACATTAATAAGTCTCTTCCAGAAGAATCTTCACCATAGAATTGAAGAATAAATATTAGCAACAGGAACTTTACCTGGTGAATTATATATATATATATATATATACACCTTTCACACGCAGTGGTTATGGTTCACAACATTACCTTATACTTAATTATTTAATGTATTATTGATGACCCAGAGGATTGGTCTTCACATTAAACGAGGTTCTTCAACTTTACCTCCTATTTGCTTATCTATTTATAGTTAGTCTTTATTTTTCCATATACAAGTATGGTTTTGAATAAAAAAAATGCGAGTATGACTATAATCAAATCAAAAATTACCCCTTTATTGATATTTCACGGGGTCACCTCTTTTTAACTTTATTTTGGGCTTTCTGTAAGAAAGGGTTCTATTCATTTTTTATATTTCAGTTATAAATGTGAAGCTTTATTGGACACAATCCAAGATCATTAACTATCATCAATTTATGATTGTTATTGTTTAACCTTTTTTATCCCTGGTTGGATAAACCCCAGCATAAGGACTTAATCATCTGACATGTACGATTACAGTTACTGCAAACTGGCAACATATTGAACGAACAGTTATTGTAGCAAATCTCTGCTACACGGGATGGCATAGAACTATGGATACATTCACGGGTCTGAGAATGTTAATCACTCTCAGTACTTTCGGACATCTACCACTCAGAAGGGATTCAATATTTAATTCTGACTTGGTGTAATATTTACCTAATTCATCAGCTTTGGTTAAACTGCTAGCATTAGGGAAAGGTGTTAACGCTTTTTGGCACTGGGTGATAGGAGTTGGAGACTTACTTATTTAACTTTTTTAAGTTTGGTTACTTGGACCTTAGACCATCTTATCATGATTACCCCCATGCCGTAGGTACTATTACTACTTCAGTTAGTATCCTATAGCTTTGATCCCTTCTCCCATTCTAATGAATATGTTTACACAGCACTTTTTAGCTAAGTTTTACTAAAAGTTATGTTTTAAATAGATATCAGTCTACAGGGGTTGCCTTCTATCAAAGATTAGGTCAGGAATTCTCCTAACTTATGAATCTATGACCTAACCTCTTCTTCTCTTTTGAATAAATCTCATACCTTCTTGACTCCATAAGATATTCCCTAATGTTCCCTCAGTATGCTGGAGGTTTGGTGATGAAGAAGGGGCTCCATATATGGTGGTCTTGCAAAAAAGTCAAACCACTGTGGAAGAAAGTGAACAAATTGTTGTCCAATATGTTGATCCCTACGATTCCTCTTGAACCAACTAGTTGCTTACTGCTCATGCCATAAGACAGGAGCTCGTTCCAGCACAATGTCTTCAAAGCTATGTCTCATTGGCAGCACGACACCTGCTAGCTCTGAACTGAACAAACAACAACTCACTCCAGAATCTGGTAGAGAGGCTTAATCGAAACTATAATTTAGAAATTATCAGTGCATTAACTATTATGCAAAGATGCAAATTGATGAGTTTGGCAGCCATGGATAGACCATAGGTCAGAGTTCTAGATGATAGTTCACAGGATACATATACAAATATAAAAATAAAAACAAAAAGCAGACTAGCCACATGTATACACTCTCTTAGCGCTCAACCTTCCTGTGATGCAATCTCCCTCCCCTGGTACCACAGTCTCTAAACAGGGTCACTGACCAACAGATGTCACGACAAGTTGTTACTAGACACTGATTCCATATGCATATGACTATTAGAGCATACTGTTAGATTTCCAAATGTATTTACTTTGGTTTTATCCTAGTATAATGGTTACTTCTTCCGTTCGCACACCTCCCTACCATACCAGCGGATAACATATGGACAGACCACACTATAGGGCTTGTAAGTGCAATGGTCACAACCACCTCTGATAGGTGCATCCCATGTAAAAGTAGCACTATATTTACAAAACACACTGAACAGCATCCTCTTAGGGACAAACTTGTCCACAAGACACCTTATTAAACCTTATCACTATTAAGCAGGCCAACCATACTAGAGTAGAATGCAGACTTAGCCTCCATAAAGGGTTCAGGCAGACTCTCTGAAAAACTCCACATAGGGTTGATTGGTTGCTGAAACCCTTACCATTGTTATATTGTACCTTATTCATACATTGTTACTGGGATGTACTGCTAAATTCACTGTACACCTAACCCCCATCTTGCTTTCTGTACCCCTTTGATTATTTTACAAAAACAATAACATATGAATTAGGAAGTCTGAACTTGATGGACTCAAGTCTCTTTTCAGCTATGTAACTATGTAACTATGAATTGAGAAAAAAAAAAGAAGGACCTACTCAGGCGTTTTACAGGCAATGGGTTCAGAGAGAAATATAACTGTGATGGAATGATGACTAACCATTCAGATTCAATAAGTTGGCTGAACTCTGGAGAAACTCAGCCATGGCGTCTTGGCAAATTGTCTTTCAGAATACTATTGAATTATGCTGCAGAGAGTTCTCAAAAACTTATATTACTATTACATTAAAAACCTCGTACCTCTCTGCACCATTTATTGAATTTTTCAAAATTTCCTAACTTCTGGTAATAAAACTTTCTGGGCATTAAATACAAAATTGATAATCAAGGAAATTCAACAAATATTATTTCAGACTTCGAAGTTAAATAACAGAAATATTATTCCTAATACTATTTTTCTGATGACAATTTTGATCTGGTGGAATTATGCGAATAACAATTTCTATAAATGCTTTCCTTTTCAGTTCCTGCGTTATAAATTCTTTCTAAGGATATGTCTTTATGGTCAGTTTAAAAATGTGGTATGATTAGCCAAACCATGTATAATTTGATGCATGTGTGAATACTAGTGCTAAAAGGAAAAAAAAATAAACTCTGTGCAGAGAAAAATCTCTGTTTTGCATAACAAGCTTTAATCGGTAAATAATAATTAAATCTGTACAGTTTACTATGTAAGTGACAAGAGCACATATATATTTTCAGATATAATCAAAGTAAAATGCCCCATACTATATCGAAAATCCATTGGGCTTGACAGAGAACTATCTAATTCAAACCTTGATGATTTCACACTTTTTGATGGCTTAATAAAAATAATTTTTTGAAGATTTCAGTGTGTTGCATGGCCATTTCCTCAATATAATATGTAATTCCAAACAGACTGCAGAATTTATCAGACATATACCTGTACCTTATTGAACTAGTCCCAGATGTATTTGCATTGAACACATAAGGATAGCTAATACTGAGCGAAAGAGAAACCCATACTGAAATTCTGAGTCTGGATGTGCATTAAACCTATTATTTTTTTCAAATGTCTGCATGATCTTTGTGTGAAATCTGTAAATAATCCCTTTGGCAGAAGCACCACATATAAGTGGTATGATGTATTCTATTTTGTTATTTCATATTAAGTTACAAGATAAGCAAAAAGCCTGACTTCAGCTGTTTCATTAAGGCTTTGGAAACAATGGTTCAATTCTTAAAGAACCACTCTAGTGCCAGGAAAACATACTCGTTTTCCTGGCACTAGACTGCCCTGAGGGTGCCCCCACTTTTACTCACCTTTATTGCTCACATGGCATTACACTATGTGGAGTTTATTTTACATTTTAAGTGATATTTGTATCCTGTGACAATATGCAGAAAGGCTCCCACTTCCAAAATGTTTTGTTACACTATTATAGAGGTTGTATATATTTATTTATCTGTTATCTGTTATCTGGTGTTAAATACCATTTATATCCCTCTTTATTCTGAATTTCTGTTTCACTTATTGGTTTTGAGTGTTATTTGTGAGGTAACACAAAAGCGGTTACCTTTTTGGATTTATTATCTTATACTTATACTTATCTTTTATATAGTATTTGTCTGTTTTTACATATTTTCCAGTATTAATTCATTTTGTATTAATTCAATTTTGATACTAAAAAAACTGTTTGCTAATATACAAAAATATATATATTTGTATTGCTGATATGTGTTTAATGATAGTGACACTAAGAGCTGGCCTTGTATAATACATCTATATAACTGCGTATGGCAGGAGGACAAATAATGTGCTCAGTGTGCCTCCAGTATTTGCTTAGTGGGTTTAACTGATAGGTAAATGTATGTACAATAAGAAACAGAAAGGGAGCAGACATAATACTATGTTGCCAAAGCAAATGAACGGAGACAAAACTGCATAGATAGTATTTAACTATCAGGTATAGGAAAGTTCATATACACTCAATAAAGGTAAAAATAGTGTACTTCAATGCGTCAAGATGCACATATTGTTATGTACAGGTTAGATATACATAATTTTAGCCTGGACCCTAATTTAGTAATCTTATTGGGAAAAAAACATATGCATCATTTATGATAATAGGGCTGGCTTTTGATTACTCAATGAAATTTGCAAAGTAGATAATGTTATCTTCCTGATTACTAAAAGAACGTACGTTTTATTGGGTTCTATTACTAGATATGAGATATGAGTTGTATTGTTTATTTTTAACTTTATGGTAGACATAGGCCCTCCACAGGCACCACATTTATCTCTACCTGTCTGACTAGTGCATCATTAACAAGTACCGCATACCAAACAAAAAGAAAGTATGTCATAACCTACTCTTGCATGGGAAACTGGTTACACAGTAGGCATCACTCAACTAACTATCACTTAACTATGAAATAATGAATATGAAGAGCTCCACCAAGATTGTGTCTTTCCAATAAATACCCAGAGGTCTCTTAGAACCCAGACAGAATAACAATCCTTCTGCCATTTTACCTGGAGGTACCTGTTCACCAAGAGAAAGACTCTTTAACTCAGAACTGCAAGTACACTTTAAAGTACAATTCAAATTACTACTCTAAAACTAAAGTCAGATTTTGCTGAATCAGCTTTTATAGTTAAAAAGTGCTATAGTTTTAGCTATATGTAGTGATGTCGCAAACATAAAATTTTCCGTTCGCGAACGGCGAACGCGAACTTCCGCAAATGTTCGCGAACGGGCGAACCGGGCGAATCGCCATAGACTTCAATAGGCAGGCGAATTTTAAAACCCACAGGGACTCTTTCTGGCCACAATAGTGATGGAAAAGTTGTTTCAAGGGGACTAATACCTGGACTGTGGCATGTCGGAGGGGGGTCCATGGCAAAACTCCCATGGAAAATTACATAGTTGATGCAGAGTCTGGTTTTAATCCATAAAGGGCATAAATCACCTAACATTCCTAAATTGTTTGGAATAACGTGCTTTAAAACATCAGGTATGATGTTGTATCGATCAGGTAGTGTAAGGGTTACGCCCGCTTCACAGTGACAGACCAAACTCCCCGTTTAACGCACCGCAAACAACCGCAAACAGTCCATTTGCACAACCGCAAACTCCCCATTTGCACAAGGTTGGATACCGATCGATGGTTCGATATTCTGAGCCCTCTCTGATTTACTGTACATGACTATTCGATATTCCCACAAATTTTATATAGCATGAGCATATAAATCATGATCACTTTATACTTTCTCTACAAACCTCTAAAACAAACAAAACTACGTATCCATCCGCTATACCACCTTATCCCACCTAGAACTAGTGCCCAGTTAAAATACTCTAACTTACTCACACTCAGTCATGCCACACACATTTCACCACTACTCTCACTGAATCCCTCTGACTACGGCTAAATTCATCTTCTACATCAGAACACTACTCCTAAGATTGGGTTGTATCCATGTCTCGGGTCTTTCATTTAGAATAGGGGCAGCTTCGGTCTCCTTCAACACTGACACTCCAGTGCATATTATTAAAAGATTGGACAGATGGAAATCCTCAGTCTCCAACCGATATATTCCTCATCCCGAGAAAGAAATTAGGAAAGCTTTTAAAAGCTTTTAAAAGTTTGGCTTTGTAAATTTAATGCAATAAGTGTGTTTTTCTTTAATACCTTTTCACCCTCTTTGCATGAACCCGATTTACATATATTACTAATATGTTTCTGAACATATATATTATATTATTCACTCACTCACTCACTCTCTGGGCTGGCCTAAGACATCATGCTGCCTAGGTCCAACAATAAATGACCATGGGGGATAATGTATAATAAACACAGGTTACTGACTATGGGGGGATAATGTATAATAATCACAGGTTACTGGCTATGGGGCATAATGTATAATAAACACAGGTTACTGGCTATGGGGGGATAATGTATAATAAACACAGGTTACTGGCTATGGGGGATAATGTCTTATAAACACAGGTTACTGGCTATGGGGAGGATAATGTATAATAAACACAGGCTACTGGCTATGGGGGGATAATGTATAATAAACACAGGTTACTGACTATGGGGGGATAATGTATAATAAACACAGGTTACTGGCTATGGGAGCATAATGTATAATAAACACAGGTTACTGGCTATGCGGGGATAATGTATAATAAACACAGGTTACTGGCTATGGTAGGGATAATGTATAATAAACACAGGTTACTGGCTATGGGAGGATAATGTATCATAAACACAGGTTACTGGCTGGGGGGGATAATGTATAATAAGCGCAGGTTACTGGCTATGGGAGGATAATGTATAATAAACACAGGTTACTGGTTATGGGAGGGATAATGTATAATAAACACAGGTTACTGGCTATGGGGGGGTAATGTATAATAAACACAGGTTACTGGCTATGGGAGGATAATGTATAATAAACACAGGTTACTGGCTATGGGAGGGATAATGTATAATAAACACAGGTTACTGGCAATGGGGGGATAATGTATAATAAGCACAGATTACTGGCTATGGGAGGGATAATGTATAATAAACATAGGTTACTGGCTATGGGAGGGATAATGTATAACAAACACAGGTTACTAGCTATGGGAGGATAATGTATAATAAACACAGGTTACTCGCTATGGGGAGGATAATGTATAATAAACACAGGTTACTGGCTATGGGGGGATAATGTATAATAAACACAGGTTACTGGTTGTGGGGGATAATGTATAATAAACACAGGTTACTGGCTATGGGAGGGATAATGTATAATAAACACAGGTTTCTGGCTATGGGAGGGATAATGTATAACAAACACAGGTTACTGGCAATGGGAGGATAATGTATAATAAACACAGGTTACTGGCTATGGGGAGGATAATGTATAATAAACACAGGTTACTGGCTATGGGGGGATAATGTATAATAAACACAGGTTACTGATTGTGGGGGGATAGTGTATAATAAACACCGGTTACTGGTTGTGGGGGATAATGTATAATAAACACAGGTTACTGGCTATGGGGGGGATAATGTATAATAAACACAGGTTACTGACTATGGGAGGGATAATGTATAACAAACACAGGTTACTGGCTATGGGAGGATAATGTATAATAAACACAGGTTACTGGCTATGGGAGGATAATGTATAATAAACACAGGTTACTGGCTATGGAGGATAATGTATAATAAACACAAAAAAAAGGAATGGAGCTTCAGAATTAATTTAAATTGTATGCTGTTTAGGAGGTGGGAGGGTCTGGGAGGGAGGGTCTGCTGCTGATTGGCTGGAATGTGTCTGCTGACTGTGAGGTACAGGGTCAAAGTTTACTCAATGATGACGAATAGGGGGCGGACCGAACATCGCATATACACAGGTTACTGGCTATGGGGGGGGGGGGGGGGGGAGATAATGTATAATAAACACAGGTTACTGGATATGGAGGGATAATGTATAATAAACACAAGTTACTGGCTATGGGGGATAATGTATAACAAACACAGGTTACTGGCTATGGGGGGATAATGTATAATAAACACAGGTTACTGGCTATGGGGGATAATGTATAATAAACACAGGTTACTGACTATGGAGGATAATGTATAATAAACACACAAAAAAAAAGACAAAAAAAAAAAAAGAATGCAGCTTCAGAATTAATTTAAATTGTATGCTGTCTTGGAGGTGGGACGGTCTGAGAGTTAGGGTCTGCTGCTGATTGGCTGGAATGTGTCTGCTGACTGTGAGGTACAGGGTCAAAGTTTACTCAATGATGACGAATAGGGGGTGGACCGAACTTTGCATATGTTCGCCGTCCACGGCAAACGCGAACATGCGATGTTCGCCAGGAACTATTCGCCAGCGAACCGTTCGGGACATCACTAGCTATATGTTTGTTAAGCTTGTATTTATGGTTTCATCTGTTTTACAGATTCTTGATATCCCTTATTCGTGAGATTCTTTAGTAGCTGGTTTTCTGCTGTTGACCTCTTATTTGCATGTAAAAGACCCGTACAAGCAGTTTGAAAATTTTGATGTGACTTAATCAATGTAAAATTTTAAAGATTTTAATGTTGCTTAATCAGTATAACATTCCTTATTTACTTGTTTTCTGCTATTAGCCTCTTCAATACATGCATAAAGGCAAGAACAAGCAGTTTTGAAAATTTTGATGTCACTTAGTCAGTGTAAGATTCTTTGTTCTTTGTTCACTGCTGGTTTATGCTATTAACCTCTTGTTTACATATAAGGAAGCAGGAACAGTCGATTTTAAGGATTTTTGATGTCACAGTCCTCCTATACTGGTTTAATCAACCAACCAAATAGATCAAATTATATACAAATGTACTCTTTCCTTATGTTTCTAACATTTTTGGGCATTTTTTTATATATAGCATTAACGATTGGCATTTGGCATTATCTTACTTTATCTTAAGAGCCAGCATTTACATTACCCTCTGTAATTAAGGAACTTGAAATGTGTCCTTGGAGTATGATTGGAGTATAGTTGTTTTTTTTTTTTACATGTAATCAGCTTAATGTACTTGACCCAGGACATACTTGAAAATGAGAGAAATCTCAATGTATCTTTCCTGGTAAAAGATTTTATAAATAAAATTTTTTAAAAATAGTGAGCCCGGACGTCCAGGCATTCCTCGTGTGTCTTAGCAGTTAATATAAACAGCGTGGCCTCGGCTTGCCACAGTGCTTGCCGTGGTTAGAATTAGTGAGGGCAATTGAATAAATGGTCTGTTTAGAGTCAGCGCGTGCCGACCTCTCAGACCTCTCAGTCCTCTCAGACCTCTCAGACCTCCCAGAGTAAGCCTCTGTAGTCCGCACAGTTTTAATAAAGCCAGCCTGCAGCAGGGGATTCTGCTCCCGTCCTTTCTTCCTCACCGACTCACGCCCCGCCCACACGTCCGCATGCTCTACGTTATCATGCAAGCACAATGTTTTTTGATCAGGTGAATATTTTTGTTTGTTTGTTTGTGTTAAATTAACTTTATATAAGTGGACATAAAAAGATCATAACAATGCATTTTTGATGTGTCTGTTTTTCCTTGTCATGAGTACCCAAAGAAACTATCTCACATCTCAGTGTACATGTGTCAGGTTGGGTCTAAACCCAACATGCAGAATTAGTCACTCAGAACAAGGAAAAAGAAAATAGATAGTTATATATTACTGGACCTTAGGGTATACAATACAGAAAAAAGGCAACATATGAGCCAAATATGAAGATTAGAGAGGTACACAGAATCAATAAGCAAGTCAAGCTCAGGTATACAGAGATCAGAGTGGTTTAGACAAGCATGGATCAATAAAATAAGAATCAAATATTAATAGCATGGTTTTCATTTCTCAAGATACTGTATGGCCGGGATGGCCTCAATACATTACACTTGTTATAGGTTGATGGCTTGTTTTGGATCAACCAGTCTTTTTTTTTTTGTGTAAATACTGATTAAGAAGGGTTTTTTGTTTCTTATTTATATATGGTAATACTTGTAGAGATATAGTCCCAAAAATCAAAAATAACTCATAAATTAAGTTGATCTCTATAAATGCCCAGGGGATTAACACACCATGTAAAAGGTCCATTATTGTAGATTTTTTGGTTAAAAATCACGTACAAATTTGTGCCCTGCAAGAAACCCATTTGACACAAGCCAAAGAAAAGACAATAATCTCATCAAGATAAAAAAAAAGTGGCGTCACATTTATTTTTGCAAGAAATGTTTCCTTAATTATTAAATATCAAGAACTAGATCCAGGAGGGCAATATATTATCTTATTATGTGAAATACACAACAAGTTATTCACACTAGCCAATATTTCCGCACCAAATAAAGCAACAATAAAATTGATATCAAAAGTCTTTAGAAAATAGAACAGATCAGACATGGATTGGTAAAAAGATCATAACAACATCATAACATGGGTTGGTACTAGTGATGTCCAGAACAGTTCACCAGGAACCGTTCGCCGGCAAACATAGCGAACACGTGCAATGTTCGGTCCGCCCCCTATTCGTCATGGAGGTGGGAGGGTCTGGGAGGGAGGGTCTGCTGCTGATTGGCTGGAATGTGTCTGCTGACTGTGAGGTACAGGGTCAAAGTTTACTCAATGATGACGAATAGGGGGGGACCGAACATTGCGCGTGTTCGCAACCGCAAACACGCTATGTTCGCCGGCGAACGGTTCCCGGCGAACTGTTCGGGACATCACTAGTTGGTACTAATTATGGGGGATTTGAACTGCGTAGTCGACCCGCTAAGAGATAGAAAGAGCCAGATAGATAGGAAAAATAGGGGAAAAGATGAAACAGACAGCAAAGCTTACTGAATAATTATAACCTAAGAGATATATGGTGAATATTTCATCCAACAGATTTAGATTATACATGTTATTCCAGAATATTTACCTCTTACTTTCAAATAGATTTTATCTTGGGAAATGCAACCATGCTGTATTTTGTAAAAAAAAAATAGAGATACAGGATATAGCATGGTCAGATCATAGCCCTATCATGCTGGAATATAAAGATAATTTTGATAATTTTTGTAAAGCGTGGCGCATAAAAGACTTTATACTACAAAAATAATAATGTGGAAGAAATTTAAAAAACAACAAATCTCTTCTTTCTAGAAAATAAAAACTAAGGCACACTGGACATTATGGTCTGGTGTGCATATAAAAGTGTAGTTAGAAGTCATTTGATAAAAATAGCAGCTTTGTCTCTATCGAAATTATACATAACACTAAGTGAATACAAAAGGCAAAATAAACACCGTCCATACAAATAGCAAATAAGATTGCAGAAACAGAAAACAGATAAATAATCAATTAATGAACAAGGCATCCAAAGAACTAGAAGTATTACCATCAAAATGGTATTTAAAAGGCAACAAACCAGAAACAATTATGTCCAACAAATTGAAAAAAGATAAATATAAAAGAGTAATTCATAAAATAAAAGATAGAGATACCTATCTAATGGTTCCAGAAAAAACAGGAGGAGCGTTTGAAAGATTTTACCAGAACCTATATAGTTTACCAGAAGAAACATTCGGTAAGGCAAAAGAGAATGAGACATTTTTTGAAAATTTGTCCATGCCAAAAATCCTACCCGACCAATTAAGGCTGATGAATCAACCTAAAACAGAAGTAGAGGTTAGTAAATATATAGACAAACTTAAAACAAAGACCGCTCCAGGCCCAGATGGTTTTACAAATACATTTTACAAACTAATGAAAGACCAACTAAAAGGGGAACTCACTAATATTTTCAACTATATAATGGAAACAGGAAATTGTCCTGGAGATCTGCTGAGAGCAAACATCGTACCCATCCTAAAAGCAGATAAAGATTTAGAATGTATTGCTAACTATAGACCTATATCATTAATCAATACGATATTAAAATTGTATCCTCTATTATAGCTGATAGATTACAAATAGTTATACCACAACTCAATCAATAATGACCAAGCTGGATTCATACCAGGGAAGTCTGCAATCAACAACCTTAGAAAAATAATAAACATAATGGAATAGACGGAGAACACTGGAACACCTCT
Source organism: Pelobates fuscus (assembly GCF_036172605.1). Classification (NCBI taxonomy): domain Eukaryota; kingdom Metazoa; phylum Chordata; class Amphibia; order Anura; family Pelobatidae; genus Pelobates; species Pelobates fuscus. The sequence goes on from NC_086318.1 coordinate 191,689,760, forward strand.
AATCTTTCTGTCAATAGACACTGAGAAAGCGTTCAACAGAGTTGAATGGGGTTTCATGTTCGCTTCTTTAAACCAGTTTGGAATCACTGGACCAATTTCACAAGCTGTGTCCACTCTTTACAGCTCTCCATCAGCTAAGGTAATAAGCTCAGGATTTACATCACAACATTTTAATAAAAAAAAAAATTGGACCAGACAAGGGTGTCCTCTTTCCCCTCTATTTTACATAATGGTGTTAGAGCCCTTAGCGATTTTAATAAGACAAAACAAAAAAATCAAAGAATTCACGAATCTGCTAGGACAAACCAATTTAAATATTTACGCAGACAACATCTTACTAACATTAGAAGAACCAAACATCTCGGTCCCAGAACTGTTGCAGGATATAAACAACTACTCCAAAGTTTCAGGATACAAAATAAATCTAGAGAAATCGACATTTATAGCTAAAAACATGAGCAAAAGGACAAAAAATGTATTGAGCAAGAAAAAACAGTGACAGGTTAAAATATTTGGGTATCACTATAACTACATTAAGCCCACTCCTTTAAGAATTGCCATCATCTATCGCCCCCCCGGTCACCCTAAACTATTTATTGAACACTTTTCCTCCTGGTTACCCCATTTTCTTTCCTCTAGCACTCCCTCTCTCATACTTGGGGACTTCAATATCCCTATCAACAAGCTCAACTGCCCTGATGCCTCCCGTCTGCTCTCTGTAACCTCCTCCTTTGGACTCACACAGATTTCCTCCTCCGCAACTCACACCGCAGGAAACACTCTTGACCTCATCTTCACCAATCTCTGTACCACCTCTGATCTCTCCACTGATCCATTTCCTTTGTCTGACCACCATCTGCTAACATTTAACATCTGCATACCTCATACCAAAATTTCAACACCATCAACTCTCCAACCTCGCAGAAACCTCAACTCCCTCGATCTCCAGCACTTCTCCACCACACTCCAAACACTCCTTTTACCCATCTCAAATCTCAACTGCCCTAACTCTGCAACCTCACTCTACAACTCCACTCTCTCCTCTCAACTTGACATCATGGCACCTCCTACAGTTAAACGCAGCAAGCGCCCCCAACTACAACCCTGGCACACTAAGCTGACCCGTTACCTCCAAAAATGTTCCAGAACTGCTGAACGCTGCTGGAGAAAGTCTCACTCTGCATCTGACTTTGTCCACTATAAATTTATGCTGCGCTCCTACAGCATGGCTCTTTCCTCTGCAAAAGTAAACTACTTCAAAACCCTCATAAGCACACTGTCCCATCAACCCAAACACCTGTTTCACACTTTTGATGTTCTCCTTCGCCCTGTGACTACCCCTCCTTCCACCACCTTGTCCGCCACAAACTTTGCATCTCATTTCACTGAGAAGATCTCTACAATCAGGAAAGAGATCTCTAATCTCTCTCCTTCCCCTATCATTATATCACCCAACCCCACTCCCCCTGCCATCCTATGCACATTTGCACCTACTACAGCACAAGAGGTTTCTGCACTGCTCCTGTCCTCCCGCCCCACCACCTGCTCTCTCGATCCTATTCCCTCGCATCTCATCCGCACTTTGTCTCCCTTTCTTGCTCTTCCTCTCGCTAGCATTTTCAATCTCTCCCTTTCCTCTGGCACATTTCCCTCACCCTTCAAACATGCAACCGTAACCCCGATTCTGAAAAAGCCCAACCTTGATCCCAACTCCCCATCCAACTACCGCCCTATCTCGCTACTCCCATTTGCCTCCAAGATCCTCGAGAGGGTTGTGTACGCCAGATTGACAGACTTTCTCGAATCCAACTCTCTGCTTGACCCCCTTCAGTCTGGATTCCGCGCTGGTCACTCTGTCGAAACTGCTGTGACCAAAGTATCCAACGACTTAATTGCTGCTAAATCTCACGGCCAATACTCTATCCTAATCCTCCTTGATCTTTCTGCCGCATTTGACACTGTTGATCATCAACAGCTTCTTCACATTCTTCGTAACTTTGGTCTACGGGATACTGCTCTCTCCTGGTGCTCCTCCTACCTCTCCCAGCGCTCTTTCAGTGTTTCTTTCTCTGGTTCTGCCTCTTCTCACCAACCCCTCTCTGTCGGCGTCCCCCAAGGATCTGTCCTCGGCCCCCTATTGTTCTCCATCTATACTGCCTCCCTTGGTAAACTCATCAGCTCCTTTGGTTTCCAATATCATTTATATGCAGATGATACGCAAATCTACCTGTCCTCCCCTGATCTCTCTCCGCCCACCTTGACTCGTGTTTCTGACTGCCTCTCTGCTATTTCCAACTGGATGGCTGCTCACTTCCTTAAACTCAACCTGTCCAAAACAGAACTTCTAGTTTTTCCTCCCTCAAGTGCTGCTACTCCTGTTGTCTCCATCCAAGTCAACGGCGCTACTATCACCTCTACCTCGCAGGCTCGCTGCCTAGGGGTTCTTTTCGATTCTGACCTCTCTTTTACTCCCCATGTCCAATCGATAGTCAAATCCTGTCGCTTCCAACTCAAGAACATAGCGCGCATCCGCCCATATCTAACGCCGGACGCGGCTAAGATATTGGTTCATGCTGTTGTTCTCTCTCGCCTCGACTACTGCAATCCCCTTCTGACCGGTCTTACATGTTCCCAGCTTGCACCGCTGCAATCTGTAATGAACGCGGCTGCGAGGCTTATTTTCCTGTCCGGTCGCACCTCCCACGCCTCCACGCTCTGTCAGTCCCTGCATTGGCTTCCAGTTAGATATAGGGCCCAATTCAAAATTCTGTCACTTGCTTACAAATCCCTACATAATGCTGCTCCAACATACCTATCCTCCCTCATACACAAGTATGTCCCGTCGAGACCCCTGCGCTCATCCCAAGACCTACGCCTATCCTCTGCCCGGATCCCCACCTCTGACGCTCGCCTTCAAGACTTCTCTAGGGCTGCACCTATTCTGTGGAACTCCCTTCCCTCCTCAATCAGACTTTCACCCAGCCTCCACTCCTTCAAAAAATCTTTGAAAACTCACTTCTTCGTTAAAGCGTATCAATAAAAATGTCAGCAGGCTTCTCATCCCCCACCCCATGACTCCTTTCCTGCAACTGTCAAAAATGACCTACCAAGCACTCAATAAACCCTTCTCTAACAAACTATTTAATTCCCCTACTTTAACCCGTTTGTGTCACTATACCCCACTCCCTCTAGCATGTAAGCTCATTGAGCAGGGCCCTCAACCCCCTCTGTTCCTGTACGTCCAGTGGTCTGATCTCAATTATGTGTCTGTTAGTCCACCCATTGTACAGCGCTACGGAATTTGTTGGCGCTATATAAATAATAAAATAATAATAATAATAATAATAATAACTACAGAGCTAAAAGATTTAGTGGAAGCTAATTTTCGAATGTTGAAACAAACTAACAAAAACTTAAGGGATTGGAAAGGCATGGGCTTTTCATGGTCAGGTAGGATTAATATCCTAAAAGCATTATTTTTCCAAAATGGCTGTACTTGTGGAGAATAATTCCTATTAATTTCCCAGAAAACTGGTTGTCCTTACTACACTCATCTTTTTTAAAATGTATTTGGAGGGGGTAGGAGACCAAGAGTAAAAATGAATTGTTGGCCTGATCAAGACAGAACGGAGGCTTGGGGTGCCCAGAAGTTTCGCAATGCTTTCAGACTAGTAGACTTTTCCATATAATAGCTCACACAAAGCAATGCAGCAACTCAAGAAATATGGTATGAAATAGAAAAAGCTAAACCTGGGGTTGGAAATATATCCTCACTATTTTGGGTATCAGAGAGGCACAAACTAAATCTCAGATACTCAAGGAGCTAACGGGATGGTGGGATAAACTCATAAATAACAAATGACTCAGAAATAAAATAATAGACGTGCTCCCATTTGCAAGTATTTCTGATATGCTTGAAAATATAAAAATAGAAATATGGACATTAAGGGGGATAAAGGATTCAAAAATATATTGGTGGGACAGAATTTTAAACTTCAACTAAATTATGAAGAAATTCTAATGAAACGTTTAATTATCTACGAATCAAGAGCTTCCTAGTAGAACACCTCTATAAAAACAAGGGGGAGAATATCACAAACCTCATACACCTACTTGAATTAAAGAATAACAAAAATCTATTGGCAAAATGTGCTAAAACTCTATATAGATGGAGTCATGACAGACCGATAGCACTGATCAATAAATGGGAAAAAGAACTACAGGTACATATAGAAGAAGGAGAATGGATAAATTCCTTAAAAAAAAAAAAAAAAAATATACACAAAAAAGCACAATATAAAATTAAATCGTCTGTATGACACCAAATATTAAAAGTCCAAAGATAAAAATTTGTAGCTGCCAGACATAAAAGGTTATTCCGCAAACCTATGTGATAGAATGTCCAAAAGTAGATAAATGTCAGCGCTGTGCAATAGCCCCAAATAAGTGTTTGTGTGGAAACTGGGTATTGAGATAAATGTGTATGCTTTCCACCTCCGCAAAGGGTGGTTTAGGAAATTAGGAGTATTCTGTGTAAACTTTGCATCCAACAGCAGTGATCATAGTAATATATCTTCAAAGATACAGACCTGATCGATACAACATCATACCTGATGTTTTAAAGCACGTTATTCCAAACAATTTAGGAATGTTAGGTGATTTATGCCCTTTATGGATTAAAACCAGACTCTGCATCAACTATGTAATTTTCCATGGGAGTTTTGCCATGGATCCCCCTCCGGCATGCCACAGTCCAGATGTTAGTCCCCTTGAAACAACTTTTCCATCACTATTGTGGCCAGAAAGAGTCCCTGTGGGTTTTAAAATTCGCCTGCCTATTGAAGTTGATGGCGGTTCGCCGGGTTCGCCCGTTCGCGAACATTTGCGGAAGTTTGCGTTCGCTGTCCGCGAACGGAAAATTTTATGTTCGTGACATCACTATCCCAGAGTTATCAGATAGATGTTTGAAATGCAATATTGGTGAAGGTAATATGATCCACATCTGGTGGTAGTGCACACCCATAAACAAGTTTTGGAAATAAGTAATCAAGATAATATATCAAATAATGGAAATAAAATTATCTCTAAAGCCCAAAGTGGTTTTGCTAAACTTGCACTGGCCAGACATAACAAAAAGAATGTTAATGTTAATAATACACCTAATCACGGCAGCTAAATTACTATTAGCACAAAATTGGAAAACAGACTATTCCAAGTATCAACGAACTAATAAAACAAGTCATATGGCAAGCAAGAATGGAAAGGGGTGTCCTTGTGAACCTAGGAAACAGATATAAGCAAATAGAAGAATGGGATAAAGATGATGAAGGGAGAAGAAATTAAAAATATCACCCTAAACTGTGCAACAAACAGAACAATAAAACATCGAAACTGTGCAAGATATAACTGTCTCATGCTTTCTACAAGACCAGACGAATAAAATTGATAGACAGAAACCCATACCCATATTAAGTACTAACTTAGAGTAGGGGGGGACCTAGGTGGGAGGAATAGCAAGACCAATAAGATTCACAAGATGTATTGATGATGACAATATATCAAGGCCCGAAGTACATAAGCAACACTAAACATATGCAGGGCTGATATAAGTCTGAAATGAAAAGAAAAAATATGAATAGCATGCCCTCAGATAACCAAAGTTGATACGACAGGGCAAGGACTAGATCAGAAACCTTCAGTAGGCCAGCATCATACAGGTACCAGTGGAAGGTATGTCTACAGCATAACACTGATGTCATCATGAGGCATTTGTAAAGTGGGCACTGCGAATGCCATAAAAGGGGCGGGACCATAGAGTTTTGCATCCTGATCCACATCTGAATGTGCAGGGAATTCCAAAATGGTACCTGGATAGCAGAACGATAGTGGGTGTCATGACAATATGCCACCATAACTTAAAAAAACCTTTCTGAGCTATTTCGATATCATTTAAACATTTAATAAACTACTTCCAAATCTTCCTTTTAAAAATAACTATAAACATTACATAGTCATTCATTAATAAGCACCTTGAATGAACACAAATGAATAGTTACATTATATTACTTTAATATCAAACTTTGCATGGTGTTTATCATGTGAAACACCTTCTTAAAACAGAAACATTTAAATCTAAGGTTTACTTTGTGATATGCATTTACAATGGTCTATTATATAATAAGGGCTGTCTGGATGCCTGCCTCTGGGTACACATAACCATTAAGTGGGTTTGTTATAAATTTATGAAGTTACAAAAACTTCCAGTGCTTTAGAGTTGCACAGATGGCTCACAAAAAACAAAAGCTAGTAAAAGTGCAGACTGCACGTAGATATATATTTCCATTTACAATTAAAATGGTTTATTTACTTGACACTTACAACCAACATGCAATAGCCACTTTACTCAGACATGAATGAGCCACAAAGAAAGTTTCATGCCAATAGTGATATAGCTCTTTGCCCAATTTGTACAGAGATAAAATGAAATTAACAATCAAAAGAAAAAATATAATGTGCAAATCTAATTCTATAAGACAATATAGTGAGTGCTTCCTGCAGTTACCTTATAGTATTTCACCCAAAAATAAACGAAAAAACCCACAAAAATGAGCGCAGATAGAAAACCTGAAAATTTTGTGAAAATAAACCACAAAGATATGTGAAAATAATATCCATGCCAAAATATATATTAAATAAATCTTGAACACAGACTTTTTTTTTTCAAGATAAACAAATATGCATACCAAACAGATAATGTGAACTAAAGCAAACTCTTTCTGAACTCTTGAAAAAGTCCACAATAATAGTGGGTGAAACGCGTTGAAAGAGAAAAGCAGTTTTTGCGTCTACTATTATCTTAACTTCAGTGAGGAATCTTGGAAGTCACGTCTGCCTAGAAAAGCCAAAGGTAGGTGATTGTCTGATGTTGCTACCTGAAGGATCCTAGATAATTTATTTACAGATGTGCAGACTTGTCAGGAGTTCCTTATTGGCTGAATTTGGGTAAATGCACTTTAGCATATATTATCAGTTTGGTGTACATATTTGTTTATCTGGAAGAAGAAGTCTGTCTAAAACATTTGTTTATATATAAAACATTTTGGTGTGGTTCACTCACAAGATTGAAGTGGTTTTCAGGCACATCAGATAAGTAAATCTTCACGGCTTTTTCACAGTTGGAATGATGAATGTGTCATGAAAAAGATAAAGAATTGCATAGTATAGCACTGTATTTAAATATAAACTGGCTTTTAATGTTTGCACTTACAGTATAAAAGGTATAAAAAGGCCCATCAGTACAAATCTGTTTGTCCCATCGCTGTGTAGTATGGTAACCCTCAAAGAAATATCCAGCAGGAGCAAAACAGGTATATAATAAAATAAAATAAATAAAATACAGTGACAAAATAAACAGCTCACTCTACGCGTTTCGTCTGTCTTCCAGACTTCCTCAGGAGTGATGAGATGCTTCAAGTTTTCTGTGGACACCATCTTCTTTTTATTACAGGGCTTCCCGCCGTTTTTTCGGTCCAATTTCCTCTATCAGCTGATTCCAATCAGCTGTGTTATCGAAGTCCGTTTTTCATCTCCATATATGGAGTTCCGGAAAACGTCAGTGGAACGCATATGCGTTCCACCAACCCGGAAGTGTCCTCATTCTTATCGGCCATGCGGAAGTCCCATATACCGCTGGAACGCAAATGCGTTCCACTTCATAACCACGAATCTCACGGGAACCACAAAGTCCCCGGAATGGAAAGCATATGTGAAGAGAATGATAAAAATAAAAATAAAAATAAAATCAGATCAGAAGTATTTCATCAAATAGCTCTATTCATGTATGCTCTAAACATTATAATTCATAAACCTAATCTCAGTGCCCAAAAAAGATCGAAATTAGAACACATAGTACAGGGTATAAGCCCATATAGTGTGCCTGTATACTGTCACAATTGCACAGTAGTATCCCACATAAATCACAATACATAATTAGTATTAATATTAAATTGATGGCTAATATGTCCTATACATGTGGGCAAAAACTGACAAAGAGAATAACAGAAAGAGCAATGGAGAGGTGGCAATAACTAACATAAAAGAGTGCATAAGAGAAGGTGAATAAAGGGAGGGAGTCTGGATCACTCAAAACTGAAAATAATGGAATAATAATAATGTAAAAATAATAAAAATAAAAATAAAAATAAAAATAAAAATAAAAATAAAAATAAAAATAATGATAATAAAAATAATAAATAATAAAAAATTAATAAAAAATTAATAAAAAATTAATAAAAAATTATAAAAATTTTTAAAAAATTATAAAAAACAAATTAAATCAAAATCCACATTCAACCCGAATGGTTGAAGGGTTTTTAGTCTATGGATCCAGAATCCCTCCCTTTGTCTAAGTTTGGTGGTAATATCCCCTCCTCTTACATCTAAATAAACCTGCTCTATGATTGTCCATGATAAATTACACATTTTAAATTTTGGACATGAGTTGCAGTGTGTAGGGACTGAATGGTTCTGAACGCCTTTTCTTATATTATTTAGATGTTCTAGGAAGCGCACCTTTGCTTTCCGTCCTGTTCTACCCACATATTGGGCCCCACATCCACACATAAGTAGATATACTACATTGGTAGATAAACAAGTGGTGTAACCTTTTATTTTAAATTCCTCTCCAGTTGTTGTACTTTTAAAACCTTGTGTGTGTCTTGGCATCAAATTACATGCCTTGCATTTTCCACAGGTATAAAATCCCTTTCTGCTATTTATGCTGTTTCTCACCCCACTTTTGTTTGTTGGTTGAAATAAACTAGGCGCAAGATGGGTTGATAGATTTCTCCCCTTTCTGTATATAATCTTGGGTATATCTGGCAATCGGGATCCCAAGAATTCATCATGTTGCAAGATAGACCAATGCTTCTTAATTATTTTGTTAATTGAGAAGGCTTTAGAGTTATATTGTGTGTTAAATGAATATTCAAATGGGTTCTTTAGTCCCTTTAGTTGTTTGGGTCTATCAATCAAAAGGTCCCCTCTGTTAATGTTTTTAATTCGTTGGGCCTCCAATTCTAATTGGTTTCTCTTATAGCCCTTTTCTACAAATTTTTTAGTCAGGAGGTCTACTTGCTCCACGTATAGTTCCTCGTTGGAACAGTTCCGTCTCAATCTCGTATATTGGCTTTTTGGAATTCCTGCAAGCCATTTGGGATGATGGCCACTATCGGATTGGATGAAACTGTTAGTGTCTGTTGGCTTAAAAAAAGTTTTAGTTTTGATTTTTGAATCTTCAACGAAGATTGTTAAATCCAAGAAATCTATAGTTACAGGATTAAAAACTGGTGTGAATACCAATGAGAGTATGTTGTTGTTAAGATAAGAGAAAAAGTCCTCTAGTTGTTCATCAGACCCTTTCCAGATAACAAGGATGTCATCGATGTACCGACGCCAGAGCACCAGGTTTGCCCCAAATGGACTGTCTGCCCAGATAAAGGTCCGCTCCCAACTGTCCATAAAGATGTTAGCATAGCTTGGGGCAAACCTGGTGCCCATGGCCGTACCCTTGATCTGTAGAAAAAACTCATCATTGAACATAAAGAAATTATGTGTCAGGATAAACCTGATGGCATCAAGAAGGAAAGGTCTAAAAGTGGGATTAAGAGTCTCATCTCCCTCGAGTTGTTTCCTCACTGCCTCCAACCCTTGGTCATGATCTATCACCGAGTATAGTGAACTCACATCTAGCGTAATCCAGATGTAATCTTCATGCCACTCGATAGAATCTAGTTCTTGTAATAGATGTTTCGTGTCCTTCAAATAGGACTTAGCTGCTTGTGCATACTTTTGCAATGAGTGGTCAATGAACTGGGATAGTTTACATGTGAGTGAGTCAATTCCACTTATTATAGGCCTTCCCGGTGGATTCGTCTTGGACTTATGTACTTTCGGGAGAAAGTAGAAAGTCGGGATCCTGGGGTGTTCTTGAAAAAGGAACTTGTAAATATTGATATCAATGATATTATTAGTTAAAGCTTCTTCCAATAAATTTTTTAATTCACATTTGAACTCTATATTTGGGTTATTCGTCAGCTTGGTGTATGTGGTGTTATCACCTAACAATCTGTAGGCCTCTCCTAAATAGAATTCCGTAGACATGACCACTATACCCCCCCCTTTGTCCGAATTTTTGATGATAATATCATCTCTTTTTTTCAGACAATCCAGGGTTTGTATCTCCTTTTTTGTCATGTTATTGCAGAACTCTTTTTTACTTGTTAATTTTTCCAAGTCTTTTGCTACCATTTTGTTGAATACTTCTATTTGGCTTCCCTTATCATAGGGGCAAAAGGTTGATCGGGGTCTAAATTTTGTAAGGGGATTTGTTTGATATTTAAGTTCCATTTTCTGTCCTAGTGGATCCTCCAATTCTTTTTTGATGAAAAATCTCTTTATGCTAAGTTTCCTGATGAATTTTTGGAGATCTATGTACACTTGGAATGAGTCTGGAGGGATGTTAGGTGTATATTTAAGGCCTTTCTGTAATATCAAACATTCCTCCTCAGTCAGATGTATATTGGAGATATTAAATATTCCCATAGATTCCTCTCTTTCTTGTTGTTCAATAGTTATGTTTCCCTCTCTGGGCTTATTCTCCTTCTCTTCCCTGGAGTGTCCTGATTTGTTAGTGGGGTGAATCGATTGGTTAGTTCTACTCTGTTCTGTTTTGGAGCAAAATATTGGGTAATCTCTTTTTTCTTTTTTACTCTTTGGTCTGGCCCCCTCTCTAAAAAATCTCTATCTTGTGGAGTCTCTCTTTCTGGGTACGCTTCTGCTCTATCTGATCTCGATTCATTATGTGTTCTTGCTTTCCATTTTGATTGTTGATTATATGTAGGGACATATTTGTCTCTTCTATTCGGAGTGTTTGGTCTATGATTCTCATTCTCTCTATTAGAAGGACGGATATCATATTTTACAGGTTTTCTTTTGTTATAGTTAAAATGAAAATCTGGGATACTGCGTCTGTCTTTTTTACATTTGATGGAAAAGGGTTGAGTTTCTTTGTCTTTTTTGTCTCTTCTATATTTACTATTTTTAGTCTCTGCAATCTTTTCGTCCATTTTCTGAACTCTGTCATATACAATTTTCTCTTTTTGTATATACTCAGGACTTTTTTTGTCAAAGGTATTATTCCTCTCTAAGTTACCCAACTCCTGTACTACGTTGTCAAGATTTTCTTTTTCATAATCAACTATAATTTCCATCAAAACTATTGCACATGTTTCTAATGCCTTGTCCCATCTATCAGCGTGGCGTGAGTTTTCAAGCCCATTGGCAGGGTTTTTAGATAATCTTAATCCTCTGGGTATGAGGCCTTCTTTAATATAACCCTCTAGGAACGAGATCTCCCACCACTTTTTAGTCTCTTTGATAGATAGTTTTTCTAATGTTTTAAAGAATGTTTCAATTCCCTGGTTGATATTCTGGGAATTGTCGTGACTTTCTGAAAAAAGGGATTGGAACTTATCTGCCCTCTTTTGTTTTAGTTCAGAAAACATGTTATATATATGTCTGGTCTATTACAAGAGGAAAAAATATACAATACGAAAATACAAATTTAGACCACCCAGGTGCAGTATACAAAGTAAATAAAACAATTACTTCCTTTTTGTTAGGTGAAGGTATAGCAAAGGATTCCTCTCAATCCTCAATACAACTTTAGAAAAAATAGGATATACCTAAACCTATGAAACAAAAGAAAAATGCGCTCATAGGGGATTAACGTCAAAACATAGATTGCCCCTTGTTAATATGTTTCACTCACAAGATTGAAGTGGTTTTCAGGCACATCAGATAAGTAAATCTTCACGGCTTTTTCACAGTTGGAATGATGAATGTGTCATGAAAAAGATAAAGAATTGCATAGTATAGCACTGTATTTAAATATAAACTGGCTTTTAATGTTTGCACTTACAGTATAAAAGGTATAAAAAGGCCCATCAGTACAAATCTGTTTGTCCCATCGCTGTGTAGTATGGTAACCCTCAAAGAAATATCCAGCAGGAGCAAAACAGGTATATAATAAAATAAAATAAATAAAATACAGTGACAAAATAAACAGCTCACTCTACGCGTTTCGTCTGTCTTCCAGACTTCCTCAGGAGTGATGAGATGCTTCAAGTTTTCTGTGGACACCATCTTCTTTTTATTACAGGGCTTCCCGCCGTTTTTTCGGTCCAATTTCCTCTATCAGCTGATTCCAATCAGCTGTGTTATGGAAGTCCGTTTTTCATCTCCATATATGGAGTTCCGGAAAACGTCAGTGGAACGCATATGCGTTCCACCAACCCGGAAGTGTCCTCATTCTTATCGGCCATGCGGAAGTCCCATATACCGCTGGAACGCAAATGCGTTCCACTTCATAACCACGAATCTCACGGGAACCACAAAGTCCCCGGAATGGAAAGCATATGTGAAGAGAATGATAAAAATAAAAATAAAAATAAAATCAGATCAGAAGTATTTCATCAAATAGCTCTATTCATGTATGCTCTAAACATTATAATTCATAAACCTAATCTCAGTGCCCAAAAAAGATCGAAATTAGAACACATAGTACAGGGTATAAGCCCATATAGTGTGCCTGTATACTGTCACAATTGCACAGTAGTATCCCACATAAATCACAATACATAATTAGTATTAATATTAAATTGATGGCTAATATGTCCTATACATGTGGGCAAAAACTGACAAAGAGAATAACAGAAAGAGCAATGGAGAGGTGGCAATAACTAACATAAAAGAGTGCATAAGAGAAGGTGAATAAAGGGAGGGAGTCTGGATCACTCAAAACTGAAAATAATGGAATAATAATAATGTAAAAATAATAAAAATAAAAATAAAAATAAAAATAAAAATAAAAATAAAAATAAAAATAATGATAATAAAAATAATAAATAATAAAAAATTAATAAAAAATTAATAAAAAATTAATAAAAAATTATAAAAAATTTTAAAAAATTATAAAAAACAAATTAAATCAAAATCCACATTCAACCCGAATGGTTGAAGGGTTTTTAGTCTATGGATCCAGAATCCCTCCCTTTGTCTAAGTTTGGTGGTAATATCCCCTCCTCTTACATCTAAATAAACCTGCTCTATGATTGTCCATGATAAATTACACATTTTAAATTTTGGACATGAGTTGCAGTGTGTAGGGACTGAATGGTTCTGAACGCCTTTTCTTATATTATTTAGATGTTCTAGGAAGCGCACCTTTGCTTTCCGTCCTGTTCTACCCACATATTGGGCCCCACATCCACACATAAGTAGATATACTACATTGGTAGATAAACAAGTGGTGTAACCTTTTATTTTAAATTCCTCTCCAGTTGTTGTACTTTTAAAACCTTGTGTGTGTCTTGGCATCAAATTACATGCCTTGCATTTTCCACAGGTATAAAATCCCTTTCTGCTATTTATGCTGTTTCTCACCCCACTTTTGTTTGTTGGTTGAAATAAACTAGGCGCAAGATGGGTTGATAGATTTCTCCCCTTTCTGTATATAATCTTGGGTATATCTGGCAATCGGGATCCCAAGAATTCATCATGTTGCAAGATAGACCAATGCTTCTTAATTATTTTGTTAATTGAGAAGGCTTTAGAGTTATATTGTGTGTTAAATGAATATTCAAATGGGTTCTTTAGTCCCTTTAGTTGTTTGGGTCTATCAATCAAAAGGTCCCCTCTGTTAATGTTTTTAATTCGTTGGGCCTCCAATTCTAATTGGTTTCTCTTATAGCCCTTTTCTACAAATTTTTTAGTCAGGAGGTCTACTTGCTCCACGTATAGTTCCTCGTTGGAACAGTTCCGTCTCAATCTCGTATATTGGCTTTTTGGAATTCCTGCAAGCCATTTGGGATGATGGCCACTATCGGATTGGATGAAACTGTTAGTGTCTGTTGGCTTAAAAAAAGTTTTAGTTTTGATTTTTGAATCTTCAACGAAGATTGTTAAATCCAAGAAATCTATAGTTACAGGATTAAAAACTGGTGTGAATACCAATGAGAGTATGTTGTTGTTAAGATAAGAGAAAAAGTCCTCTAGTTGTTCATCAGACCCTTTCCAGATAACAAGGATGTCATCGATGTACCGACGCCAGAGCACCAGGTTTGCCCCAAATGGACTGTCTGCCCAGATAAAGGTCCGCTCCCAACTGTCCATAAAGATGTTAGCATAGCTTGGGGCAAACCTGGTGCCCATGGCCGTACCCTTGATCTGTAGAAAAAACTCATCATTGAACATAAAGAAATTATGTGTCAGGATAAACCTGATGGCATCAAGAAGGAAAGGTCTAAAAGTGGGATTAAGAGTCTCATCTCCCTCGAGTTGTTTCCTCACTGCCTCCAACCCTTGGTCATGATCTATCACCGAGTATAGTGAACTCACATCTAGCGTAATCCAGATGTAATCTTCATGCCACTCGATAGAATCTAGTTCTTGTAATAGATGTTTCGTGTCCTTCAAATAGGACTTAGCTGCTTGTGCATACTTTTGCAATGAGTGGTCAATGAACTGGGATAGTTTACATGTGAGTGAGTCAATTCCACTTATTATAGGCCTTCCCGGTGGATTCGTCTTGGACTTATGTACTTTCGGGAGAAAGTAGAAAGTCGGGATCCTGGGGTGTTCTTGAAAAAGGAACTTGTAAATATTGATATCAATGATATTATTAGTTAAAGCTTCTTCCAATAAATTTTTTAATTCACATTTGAACTCTATATTTGGGTTATTCGTCAGCTTGGTGTATGTGGTGTTATCACCTAACAATCTGTAGGCCTCTCCTAAATAGAATTCCGTAGACATGACCACTATACCCCCCCCTTTGTCCGAGTTTTAAAAGTACAACAACTGGAGAGGAATTTAAAATAAAAGGTTACACCACTTGTTTATCTACCAATGTAGTATATCTACTTATGTGTGGATGTGGGGCCCAATATGTGGGTAGAACAGGACGGAAAGCAAAGGTGCGCTTCCTAGAACATCTAAATAATATAAGAAAAGGCGTTCAGAACCATTCAGTCCCTACACACTGCAACTCATGTCCAAAATTTAAAATGTGTAATTTATCATGGACAATCATAGAGCAGGTTTATTTAGATGTAAGAGGAGGGGATATTACCACCAAACTTAGACAAAGGGAGGGATTCTGGATCCATAGACTAAAAACCCTTCAACCATTCGGGTTGAATGTGGATTTTGATTTAATTTGTTTTTTATAATTTTTTAAAATTTTTTATAATTTTTTATTAATTTTTTATTAATTTTTTATTAATTTTTTATTATTTATTATTTTTATTATCATTATTTTTATTTTTATTTTTATTTTTATTTTTATTTTTATTATTTTTACATTATTATTATTCCATTATTTTCAGTTTTGAGTGATCCAGACTCCCTCCCTTTATTCACCTTCTCTTATGCACTCTTTTATGTTAGTTATTGCCACCTCTCCATTGCTCTTTCTGTTATTCTCTTTGTCAGTTTTTGCCCACATGTATAGGACATATTAGCCATCAATTTAATATTAATACTAATTATGTATTGTGATTTATGTGGGATACTACTGTGCAATTGTGACAGTATACAGGCACACTATATGGGCTTATACCCTGTACTATGTGTTCTAATTTCGATCTTTTTTGGGCACTGAGATTAGGTTTATGAATTATAATGTTTAGAGCATACATGAATAGAGCTATTTGATGAAATACTTCTGATCTGATTTTATTTTTATTTTTATTTTTATCATTCTCTTCACATATGCTTTCCATTCCGGGGACTTTGTGGTTCCCGTGAGATTCGTGGTTATGAAGTGGAACGCATTTGCGTTCCAGCGGTATATGGGACTTCCGCATGGCCGATAAGAATGAGGACACTTCCGGGTTGGTGGAACGCATATGCGTTCCACTGACGTTTTCCGGAACTCCATATATGGAGATGAAAAACGGACTTCCATAACACAGCTGATTGGAATCAGCTGATAGAGGAAATTGGACCGAAAAAACGGCGGGAAGCCCTGTAATAAAAAGAAGATGGTGTCCACAGAAAACTTGAAGCATCTCATCACTCCTGAGGAAGTCTGGAAGACAGACGAAACGCGTAGAGTGAGCTGTTTATTTTGTCACTGTATTTTATTTATTTTATTTTATTATATACCTGTTTTGCTCCTGCTGGATATTTCTTTGAGGGTTACCATACTACACAGCGATGGGACAAACAGATTTGTACTGATGGGCCTTTTTATACCTTTTATACTGTAAGTGCAAACATTAAAAGCCAGTTTATATTTAAATACAGTGCTATACTATGCAATTCTTTATCTTTTTCATGACACATTCATCATTCCAACTGTGAAAAAGCCGTGAAGATTTACTTATCTGATGTGCCTGAAAACCACTTCAATCTTGTGAGTGAAACATATTAACAAGGGGCAATCTATGTTTTGACGTTAATCCCCTATGAGCGCATTTTTCTTTTGTTTCATAGGTTTAGGTATATCCTATTTTTTCTAAAGTTGTATTGAGGATTGAGAGGAATCCTTTGCTATACCTTCACCTAACAAAAAGGAAGTAATTGTTTTATTTACTTTGTATACTGCACCTGGGTGGTCTAAATTTGTATTTTCGTATTGTATATTTTTTCCTCTTGTAATAGACCAGACATATATATAACATGTTTTCTGAACTAAAACAAAAGAGGGCAGATAAGTTCCAATCCCTTTTTTCAGAAAGTCACGACAATTCCCAGAATATCAACCAGGGAATTGAAACATTCTTTAAAACATTAGAAAAACTATCTATCAAAGAGACTAAAAAGTGGTGGGAGATCTCGTTCCTAGAGGGTTATATTAAAGAAGGCCTCATACCCAGAGGATTAAGATTATCTAAAAACCCTGCCAATGGGCTTGAAAACTCACGCCACGCTGATAGATGGGACAAGGCATTAGAAACATGTGCAATAGTTTTGATGGAAATTATAGTTGATTATGAAAAAGAAAATCTTGACAACGTAGTACAGGAGTTGGGTAACTTAGAGAGGAATAATACCTTTGACAAAAAAAGTCCTGAGTATATACAAAAAGAGAAAATTGTATATGACAGAGTTCAGAAAATGGACGAAAAGATTGCAGAGACTAAAAATAGTAAATATAGAAGAGACAAAAAAGACAAAGAAACTCAACCCTTTTCCATCAAATGTAAAAAAGACAGACGCAGTATCCCAGATTTTCATTTTAACTATAACAAAAGAAAACCTGTAAAATATGATATCCGTCCTTCTAATAGAGAGAATGAGAATCATAGACCAAACACTCCGAATAGAAGAGACAAATATGTCCCTACATATAATCAACAATCAAAATGGAAAGCAAGAACACATAATGAATCGAGATCAGATAGAGCAGAAGCGTACCCAGAAAGAGAGACTCCACAAGATAGAGATTTTTTAGAGAGGGGGCCAGACCAAAGAGTAAAAAAGAAAAAAGAGATTACCCAATATTTTGCTCCAAAACAGAACAGAGTAGAACTAACCAATCGATTCACCCCACTAACAAATCAGGACACTCCAGGGAAGAGAAGGAGAATAAGCCCAGAGAGGGAAACATAACTATTGAACAACAAGAAAGAGAGGAATCTATGGGAATATTTAATATCTCCAATATACATCTGACTGAGGAGGAATGTTTGATATTACAGAAAGGCCTTAAATATACACCTAACATCCCTCCAGACTCATTCCAAGTGTACATAGATCTCCAAAAATTCATCAGGAAACTTAGCATAAAGAGATTTTTCATCAAAAAAGAATTGGAGGATCCACTAGGACAGAAAATGGAACTTAAATATCAAACAAATCCCCTTACAAAATTTAGACCCCGATCAACCTTTTGCCCCTATGATAAGGGAAGCCAAATAGAAGTATTCAACAAAATGGTAGCAAAAGACTTGGAAAAATTAACAAGTAAAAAAGAGTTCTGCAATAACATGACAAAAAAGGAGATACAAACCCTGGATTGTCTGAAAAAAAGAGATGATATTATCATCAAAAATTCGGACAAAGGGGGGGGTATAGTGGTCATGTCTACGGAATTCTATTTAGGAGAGGCCTACAGATTGTTAGGTGATAACACCACATACACCAAGCTGACGAATAACCCAAATATAGAGTTCAAATGTGAATTAAAAAATTTATTGGAAGAAGCTTTAACTAATAATATCATTGATATCAATATTTACAAGTTCCTTTTTCAAGAACACCCCAGGATCCCGACTTTCTACTTTCTCCCGAAAGTACATAAGTCCAAGACGAATCCACCGGGAAGGCCTATAATAAGTGGAATTGACTCACTCACATGTAAACTATCCCAGTTCATTGACCACTCATTGCAAAAGTATGCACAAGCAGCTAAGTCCTATTTGAAGGACACAAAACATCTATTACAAGAACTAGATTCTATCGAGTGGCATGAAGATTACATCTGGATTACGCTAGATGTGAGTTCACTATACTCGGTGATAGATCATGACCAAGGGTTGGAGGCAGTGAGGAAACAACTCGAGGGAGATGAGACTCTTAATCCCACTTTTAGACCTTTCCTTCTTGATGCCATCAGGTTTATCCTGACACATAATTTCTTTATGTTCAATGATGAGTTTTTTTCTACAGATCAAGGGTACGGCCATGGGCACCAGGTTTGCCCCAAGCTATGCTAACATCTTTATGGACAGTTGGGAGCGGACCTTTATCTGGGCAGACAGTCCATTTGGGGCAAACCTGGTGCTCTGGCGTCGGTACATCGATGACATCCTTGTTATCTGGAAAGGGTCTGATGAACAACTAGAGGACTTTTTCTCTTATCTTAACAACAACATACTCTCATTGGTATTCACACCAGTTTTTAATCCTGTAACTATAGATTTCTTGGATTTAACAATCTTCGTTGAAGATTCAAAAATCAAAACTAAAACTTTTTTTAAGCCAACAGACACTAACAGTTTCATCCAATCCGATAGTGGCCATCATCCCAAATGGCTTGCAGGAATTCCAAAAAGCCAATATACGAGATTGAGACGGAACTGTTCCAACGAGGAACTATACGTGGAGCAAGTAGACCTCCTGACTAAAAAATTTGTAGAAAAGGGCTATAAGAGAAACCAATTAGAATTGGAGGCCCAACGAATTAAAAACATTAACAGAGGGGACCTTTTGATTGATAGACCCAAACAACTAAAGGGACTAAAGAACCCATTTGAATATTCATTTAACACACAATATAACTCTAAAGCCTTCTCAATTAACAAAATAATTAAGAAGCATTGGTCTATCTTGCAACATGATGAATTCTTGGGATCCCGATTGCCAGATATACCCAAGATTATATACAGAAAGGGGAGAAATCTATCAACCCATCTTGCGCCTAGTTTATTTCAACCAACAAACAAAAGTGGGGTGAGAAACAGCATAAATAGCAGAAAGGGATTTTATACCTGTGGAAAATGCAAGGCATGTAATTTGATGCCAAGACACACACAAGGTTTTAAAAGTACAACAACTGGAGAGGAATTTAAAATAAAAGGTTACACCACTTGTTTATCTACCAATGTAGTATATCTACTTATGTGTGGATGTGGGGCCCAATATGTGGGTAGAACAGGACGGAAAGCAAAGGTGCGCTTCCTAGAACATCTAAATAATATAAGAAAAGGCGTTCAGAACCATTCAGTCCCTACACACTGCAACTCATGTCCAAAATTTAAAATGTGTAATTTATCATGGACAATCATAGAGCAGGTTTATTTAGATGTAAGAGGAGGGGATATTACCACCAAACTTAGACAAAGGGAGGGATTCTGGATCCATAGACTAAAAACCCTTCAACCATTCGGGTTGAATGTGGATTTTGATTTAATTTGTTTTTTATAATTTTTTAAATTTTTTTATAATTTTTTATTAATTTTTTATTAATTTTTTATTAATTTTTTATTATTTATTATTTTTATTATCATTATTTTTATTTTTATTTTTATTTTTATTTTTATTTTTATTTTTATTTTTATTATTTTTACATTATTATTATTCCATTATTTTCAGTTTTGAGTGATCCAGACTCCCTCCCTTTATTCACCTTCTCTTATGCACTCTTTTATGTTAGTTATTGCCACCTCTCCATTGCTCTTTCTGTTATTCTCTTTGTCAGTTTTTGCCCACATGTATAGGACATATTAGCCATCAATTTAATATTAATACTAATTATGTATTGTGATTTATGTGGGATACTACTGTGCAATTGTGACAGTATACAGGCACACTATATGGGCTTATACCCTGTACTATGTGTTCTAATTTCGATCTTTTTTGGGCACTGAGATTAGGTTTATGAATTATAATGTTTAGAGCATACATGAATAGAGCTATTTGATGAAATACTTCTGATCTGATTTTATTTTTATTTTTATTTTTATCATTCTCTTCACATATGCTTTCCATTCCGGGGACTTTGTGGTTCCCGTGAGATTCGTGGTTATGAAGTGGAACGCATTTGCGTTCCAGCGGTATATGGGACTTCCGCATGGCCGATAAGAATGAGGACACTTCCGGGTTGGTGGAACGCATATGCGTTCCACTGACGTTTTCCGGAACTCCATATATGGAGATGAAAAACGGACTTCCATAACACAGCTGATTGGAATCAGCTGATAGAGGAAATTGGACCGAAAAAACGGCGGGAAGCCCTGTAATAAAAAGAAGATGGTGTCCACAGAAAACTTGAAGCATCTCATCACTCCTGAGGAAGTCTGGAAGACAGACGAAACGCGTAGAGTGAGCTGTTTATTTTGTCACTGTATTTTATTTATTTTATTTTATTATATACCTGTTTTGCTCCTGCTGGATATTTCTTTGAGGGTTACCATACTACACAGCGATGGGATAAACAGATTTGTACTGATGGGCCTTTTTATACCTTTTATACTGTAAGTGCAAACATTAAAAGCCAGTTTATATTTAAATACAGTGCTATACTATGCAATTCTTTATCTTTTTCATGACACATTCATCATTCCAACTGTGAAAAAGCCGTGAAGATTTACTTATCTGATGTGCCTGAAAACCACTTCAATCTTGTGAGTGAAACATATTAACAAGGGGCAATCTATGTTTTGACGTTAATCCCCTATGAGCGCATTTTTCTTTTGTTTCATAGGTTTAGGTATATCCTATTTTTTCTAAAGTTGTATTGAGGATTGAGAGGAATCCTTTGCTATACCTTCACCTAACAAAAAGGAAGTAATTGTTTTATTTACTTTGTATACTGCACCTGGGTGGTCTAAATTTGTATTTTCATTTTGGTGTGGTGTATCATTTTTACATATTGTTATTTCTTTCCATTAAAAAAAAAATTAGCAGAGAAAGAGATTAACAGAAATAGATACAAAGACTGGAATGAATACTGAGCTATGCCTGGTCCACAACATCACACTGCTGTTGGACATTTTATTATTTACTGTGTGAAACCAGTTTAGAGAACATGTTCAAATTTCCTGGAGTCTGTGAACACAGAAGCTATAAGAAGGACTAGTTACATTGTATCATGTATGTGACGGTACAATCCGTTACTCCGTCAAGCATTCCCTTCTTCCCATAAAGTAACATCAGCAAGTAATCCACAGAGTAATAAATTGCTGGTATCGCCGAATAATCCACACATGAGCCAAGGCTTAAGTCTGGAACAGGACTGATTTACTGGCACACAGAACTCACAATTTATGCAGCATAAAACTGGGCCAGGCTAGATAATTGAGTTTTAGCAATATACATAGCTCAATTATCTGCTGGCCAGAACATTTACAGTTTAACATACTTTTTACCTAACATTCATAATTCTAAAACCATACATCACATTCACATAAAAATTACATATTCACAATCAATCCATTCAGGCGAACAACATATTAAAAAATGGCATGAATCAGACCAGGGGTTCAAAAGTTAGTAAAAGTATATTTTGGTCCCTGGCTGGCAGCATGGCAAACTGGCAAACTGGTTTAAGCAGGTTTTACAGAGGCCTCTATCCTGGAGACAAAGGGGAAAGTAATCCAATTATCCAGGGCTAGAGGTAGACTCCATTAACCACATGGTTACAAAAAGACATAAAATACATAAAGTCCCCTTTCACACATAACACACAGACATTTCACACAGTTCAATTGCCATGGAGCTAAAGTCTTTCCCATAGTCTTTCATTATATGAATAGGCTCCATGACATAGCTATCTGGGGGTATCACCGCTCACACAGGGCAAGTACCGAATGGCCCCACTGTGTTTAAAGGGCCAGAATGAGTGACATGCACTCTGTTAGGGCCGAATACTGTTTTTAGAGGGCCCAATCTCCCAGGGCCATAGTCCAAAGGCAGGAGGCGGGCAGCCAGGCTTCTCCAATGCAATGTGGCGAGATTGCTCTCGTCACATCTCTCCCCTTTTCCAAACAGACTAACAGGGTATCTGACCTCCTGCCGGTCAGTGCCCTTGTTAGTCCAGCAGCCCACCCACAAAACAGAAACAGCAGTACAGCCCACCCACAATAACTGGTTACTACACCTGGGTAGAGGAGAAATTTGTCCATGTCCAGATGCCTCACCATGGCTGTGTGGGGGACTGGTAGGCTGCCTTGGTGGGTTGCTGAGTGGGCAGAGACCAGTGGTACTCTGCCCGGATGCCAGCACTACCACGGGAGTAGTCTGGTTGAAGCCTGGTTGCTGGAGACCGACTGTCTCCCCTTTAGCTGCACCGCTCTGCTGCTGGAGACCGACTGTCTCCCCTTTAGTTACACAGCTCTGCTGCTGGAGACCGACTGTCTCCCCTTTGGCTAAACAGCCCTGTCGTGGGGGGGGGGGGCAGGACCGACCGTCCCTACCCCCTGGGCTGGAAGTGCAGAGACCACGGTCCCATCTGCACAGGTGTGGGGCTTACTGTCTCCCCCTGGTATGTTAAGCTGCCGCTGGGGAGAGGGGGTAACAAGTTCCTCTTCCATATATACTTCCAGCCGCAGGGGAGGGAGACCGACTGTCTCTGCTCCCAATACAGAGTCCTGCTGCAGGAGAAAGGAGACTGGGCTCTCTATTCCCTGTAGGATACTCTGCCGCTGGGGAATGGAGACCGGGCTCCCAATTCCCTGCTGTATCTCCCGCTGGGGAATGGAGACTGGGCTCCCAATTCCCAAAAAATTATGCTGCTGCTGGAGGGCAGGATCAACTACCTCTGCCCCCTTTAACTCAGCCTGACGCTGGGGAGGGAGGACACTGCTCTCCTCTCCCTGTACTTCACACTGCCTTCCCGGCATATCACTCTGCTGCTGGAGGGCAGGAACAACTACCTCTGCCCCCTGTAACTCAGCCTGCTGCTGGGGAGGGAGGACGCTGCTCTCCTCTCCCTGCACTTTACACTGCCGCTGGGGATCTGGGCCGGGTACCCAGCATCCCTGTAGGGCCGGTGGAGAGACCTCGGTCCCATCTCCACCTGCCATATGTGTGTGTCTCCAGGACAAATCTATGAGGTCCACTACCTCAGGTACCTCTGGCTGGTGGAGGAGAGGGAGGCCGGTTGCCTCCCCTCTCCAGGACGCTGGTTGCTGTACGGTGGAGGGATCTACCATCACCTCCTCCCGGAACTCAGGCCGACGCTGGGAAGGGAGGTCGCTGCTCTCCTCTCCTTGTAACTCACTCTGTCGCTGGAGACGGGGTGTCAATACCCCCAAACTCCACAGTTGGTACTCGAAGTTCCGTGCTTCTTGGTTCTCAGCACTCAACAGGCGCATCACGTGATGGACCACCTCATCTGAAGGGTTTGGGCCAAACCAGACCAGCCGCGCCTTTACTTCCTTCATGAAATCAGCACCCTCATAGTACTGTGACAGGCGGATTTCCAATTCACTGGCTGCTGTCCAGGGTCTTGCTAGCTCCATGTTGCTGCGGATAGGGACGCTGCCCGTAGCTAGTTCTATCCCTTGAGTTCCTCCGAAGCCAGGGTCGCTGCACGAGTGCTAGCGTTGCCCTCCATGCACTATATACCAGTGCTTTCCTTGAATCCTCTGTGCAGGGAAAAAGAAGGGAAAATCCCACCGCTTGCCACCAGTTGTGACGGTACAATCTGTTACTCCGTCAAGCATTCCCTTCTTCCCAAAAAGTAACATCAGCAAGTAATCCACAGAGTAATAAATTGCTGGTATCGCCGAATAATCCACACATGAGCCAAGGCTTAATGCTGGAACAGGACTGATTTACTGGCACACAGAACTCACAATTTATGCAGCATAAAACTCCTCCTCTGGGCCAGGCTAGATAATTGAGTTTTAGCAATATACATAGCTCAATTATCTGCTGGCCAGAACATTTACAGTTTAACATACTTTTTACCTAACATTCATAATTCTAAAACCATACATCACATTCACATAAAAATTACATATTCACAATCAATCCATTCAGGGGAACAACATATTAAAAAATGGCATGAATCAGACCAGGGGTTCAAAAGTTAGTAAAAGTATATTTTGGTCCCTGGCTGGCAGCATGGCAAACTGGTTTAAGCAGGTTTTACAGAGGCCTCTATCCTGGAGACAAAGGGGAAAGTAATCCAATTATCCAGGGCTAGAGGCAGACTCCATTAACCACATGGTTACAAAAAGACATAAAATACATAAAGTCCCCTTTTACACATAACACACAGACATTTCACATACCCCCAGATAGCTGGGATCTGAACGCACAAAACTACCGAATAGCGCTCAGATCCTATTCACACAGTTCAATTGCCATGGAGCTAAAGTCTTTCCCATAGTCTTTCATTATATGAATAGGCTCCATGGCATAGCTATCTGGGGGTATCACCGCTCACACAGGGCAAGTACCGAATGGCCCCACTGTGTTTAAAGGGCCAGAATGAGTGACATGCACTCTGTTAGGGCCGAATACTGTTTTTAGAGGGCCCAATCTCCCAGGGCCATAGTCCAAAGGCAGGAGGCGGGCAGTCAGGCTTCTCCAATGGAATGTGGCGAGATTGCTCTCGTCACAATGTATATGGCCAGATATAATAAAGCTAGAGGTAAGAAGAAGAAGCAGAGAACAGGAAATAAGAAGAGGACTGAGGAAGTAAATATAGAAATGCCCCTTCACGCTCTCCATATTTAATGGAAATATATTTCTGTATGCTGAACTGAATATTCTTAAGTATTTTCCAGTGGACATTTATCTGATCAAATAGAGACTGCAAAAATAAAGGGAATTACACTGAGTGCTTCAAATTGACAATCCATCAAATATTGAAAGCATTGAGAATAAAGGTCCTTTAACGATATGAAATTATAGATAATAATTTGCCCCAACAAGTACATTTTACTAACTCAGACATCCAAGCGATATTTAGAGACACTGATTTGGGACAGGTTTTTCAAGGTAATATAAGTGTTTTGATATAACCTCAGCTACGTTTAATCAAGATAAAATGGTCTAATTTAGGTATATAAGTGTGAGTATGCATTATGCTAATTCTGATATTCTAATATAATTAATTAATATAAAAGACTAGAGTATATACGATGTGAATAACATTCACATTGAATAACATTTTGAACCTAATGCTGCTTTAATGTTTTGTATAAGTATTCCAATAACGTAGTACACAAGTAAAATTTGACTTGAAATATACATATAGCCAGGATATATAATCTGCTTAAAATTAAAAATTGTAAAATTGCCATTGTCCTTTGAACCTTTTAGTATAATATGCTTAGGAGCTATGAATGCATAAAGAAATTAACATGCTGATGTTTTTCATGTTTGTAAGCCCTTAAAATGTAAAACTAACTAACCAAAATTATCTATTTTCTTATCTTAACATATATATTAATATACACGTATTCTTCAAATGTTAAAAGTAAAACAAATTCAGAAATTCAGAACTGTGCTAAAGTTTATAGAACTGGGGATGATAGGAAAGTCAATGATTAAACTTTTTTTCTGATTTAATGAATAACAGGAACACTGAAAAATATCTATATGTTGCATATATGTGTCTGACTACAGGAAGGCATCAGCTTTCATTGTGTTCTGTAACATTTTTCATATCGACTTGTTTTGATCAAATACAAGCCGTGCTTTATTTGTTCAAAGGCTTTTTGCTATCCTTAACATCTAAGGATAGCTAGGAGGAATGTTACGTGTACAGAACAAACTCTGCTTCTTTTTGTTTTAACATACTCAGGAGAAAAGGTCGCTTCAGAGAGAGTCATGGCAGAAATGGATCTGCTTTAACATATTGTTACTCCTAAAAATGTTATAATAAATATTACAATTACGTAAGTATGTTAAAATAAAAAGAATACACAACTTAAATAATAAGTTATTTTATTTATAGGATTGAATCTTAAGGGCACATAATATTGGAAAGTACTTAACAACCGAGTAAGTTAGAATATTGAGAAGGTTTTACTTATAATCAGAAGTGACAAGCAAAGCCATGTAAATAATATACTATATTCTTAACATTGTTAAAAAGCCAGAAGGACATTTAAACACAAGAAAATCCATGAAAAGTAAACAAGGCAAAACATTATGAGAATTATAGAACAAAAAAAGCAAAGGATTATCACTGTTCAAGGGAATCTGGAATTACAGAAAGGCATTAAGATTTAATTGAGGTAGATCACCCTGTTGCGTCATAGTGACATCTCCAGAAGACCAGAGTTTATTTGCATAGAGATTACATGATTATAAAATTAATGTCAGATTGACACACTCTGGGAAGACATAAATAGGCTTTAAAGGGCAGCACCGTGTCAGCTAGACTATCGGGATTATGGAAAGTCAACGCAAGACGCACGGTGGAGCAACTAATGCAATAAGATAATGCGGATGGGCAGATAATGCAAAAGTAGCAGACAGTCTTACACTTAGAGGTTCTGGGAGATATCATTAGATTTTTAAAATGAATGTAGCACTATAACGTTCTACCTGGGGCTTATAAAGAAAATATAGGCAATTATTTAGGACAGATATTCTTCAACTGCATATTGCACATTTGAAAATATTATATAATAAGTTTTTTCAATAAGCAGCTGTGGCTGGTAGATGCAGATAAAGCATGTAATTGTGTAACGAGTATATACCCCTACACGCAGGATCCAGCAAAACAGAAGACAGCACAGAGGAGAGATACGTCTACCGGACCTTAGAGTGGCCGGACTCGACGTAAAGGAGAAGTACAGAGTCAGGAGCGATCCGAGGTCAAGGGCACAAAGAGACAGCGTAAACGAGAACTAGCCGGGGTCTGGTACACAGGAATCAGCAAGCCGGCAAACAGTACAGACAAGGATAAAGCGAAAACGAAGTCAGAATACAAAGCCAAGGTCAAGTACGGAGAAACACAACTGAAAACAACAAGCACTAAAGGGAACTGTAGCAGAAACCACGATAGGGCAAGGAACTAAGGGAAAAGGGTAAGTATAAGTAGCCTTCAAACTAACGTGATTGGCTCCTGTCACTTCCACTCCCCCAACAGGTAAGTGTATGGGGTGATTGGCATGACAGGAGCCAATGGGAGCCTTTTTGCAATTTAGGCTCCCACTGTCTCTTTAAGAGCGCGCCCGAGATTCGCGGCGCGCTCTTAGCTGCAGGCGGGACACGTGGCCGCTTCTCGCGGTCACTGCCCGCCTTCCTGTTTGAGCAGTCGGATGAGCCGCGCGCGGCTCGTGCAGCCGCAGGACCGCGCGCGGCTTGAAGAGAGGACCGCGGCCGGCCCCCGGATAAGGTAAGTACCGCTACAGTACCCCCCCCTGAGGACACGCCCTCCGGGCGGGCAGGACCAGGTTGGCAGGAAAACGCGAATGGAAAGAACGTACAAGGCGGGGAGCATGAACAGCATCCGCAGAAATCCAACTGCGCTCCTCAGGCCCATAACCCTTCCAATGTACCAAGTACTGAAGCCGACCCCTGAGGAAACGAGAGTCAATAACAGCAGACACTTCGAACTCCTCATGACCCTCCACAGAGACAGGAGGGGGTGTACGCCGGGTATAGCGGTTGCGTACGTAAGGCTTCAACAACGAGGTGTGAAATACATTGGGTATACGCAGATTCTTAGGCAGACCCAAGGCATAAGAAACGGGATTAACCTTATGTATAATGCGATAAGGACCAATGAAGCGGGGAGCCAATTTCATAGAAGGCACCCGGAGGCGAATATTCCGTGTGGAAAGCAAAACCCTGTCCCCCACAACATAGGAAGGAGCCGCTCTGCGATGCTTGTCAGCCTGAGCCTTCTGGCGGGCAGCAGAGTCCACCAAAGAACGCTGAACCTGCTCCCAAGTATTACGCAAACCAGCCAAATGCTCATCCAGAACTGGCATGCCCTGTGAAGAGAATGCAGCCGGAAGAACAACGGGATGCTGGCCATAGACAACGTAAAAAGGGCTTTTGCCGGAAGAATCATGAGTGGCATTATTCCGAGCAAATTCAGCCCAAGGAAGCAGGTCAGACCAATTGTCCTGATGGTGAGACACAAAACAACGGAGGTACTGCTCCAGAGACTGGTTGGCACGTTCAGCAGCTCCATTAGACTGGGGATGGTAAGCGGAAGAAAATGAGAGGGAAATACCCATCTCCGAACAAAAGGCTTTCCAGAACCTGGAAATAAATTGGCTACCCCTATCGGATACAATAGATAAGGGAATACCATGTAATCGAAACACTTCTTTAGCGAAGATAAGAGCCAGTTCCTTGGAAGTGGGCAACTTGCGAAGAGACACAAAGTGAGCCATTTTGGAAAACCGATCTACTATCATTAGGATGACTGTGTTACCATTCGAAGGGGGTAATTCAACAATAAAATCCATTGATAGATTAGACCAAGGTCTCTCGGGAACGGGTAACGGATGCAACAGCCCACAAGGAACTCTACGAGAGGTTTTCATACATGCACAAGTAGAACAAGCACTTATATAGTCAGTAACATCCTTACGTAAGATATCCCACCAGAAATACCGAGAAACGGCTGACACTGTTTTGGAAATACCAGGATGTCCAGCAGTCTTAGTATCGTGATACAGTGACAGAATATCCCGTCTCTCGGGAACGTCAACGAACAATTTATCATTAGGCCTCTCGCCAGGTGCCATGCTCTGTTTCGCTTGTATGGCTTGCAAGAGGGACGAGGAAATGGACAATATAGTAGTTGCTATTATCCTGTCTGGGGGAATGACAGGAGTGACATCAATCTCCTGTTTGTCAATAGTCTCGAATTGTCTGGACAGAGCGTCCGCTTTAGTGTTCCGGTCACCTGGCCTATAGGTTATTATATAATTAAAATGAGACAAGAACAGTGACCACCTAGCCTGCCTGGAAGACAATCTTTTAGCTTCGCTAAGGTAGGACAGGTTCTTATGATCCGTAAATATGAGGATGGGATCCTTAGTGCCTTCTAACAAATGTCTCCATTCTTTGAGTGCTAAAATGATAGCAAGGAGTTCGCGATTACCCACATCATAATTCCTTTCTGCTTTGGACATTTGTTTAGAAAAGAAGCCACAAGGATGCAATGGCTTGTCAGGAGACTCTCTTTGGGATAAGACAGCACCTACCCCTATATCGGAAGCATCAACCTCAAGTATATATGGCAATGAGGGGACAGGATGCTGTAAAATAGGGGCAGAGGCGAACGTAGTCTTAAGAAAGTCAAAAGCCTGAAGTGCCTCAGTAGACCAGACACGTGTATTGCCATCCTTTTTAGTCATACGAGTAATAGGCGCTACTATAGACGAAAAACCTTTGATAAAACGTCTATAATAATTAGAGAAACCCAGAAAACGCTGGATGGCTTTCAGACCTTGCGGCAGAGGCCATTCTATGACCGCAGCGAGCTTCTGGGGATCCATCCGAAAACCCTCAGCGGAAATCAAATACCCTAAAAACTGGACCTCGGATTGGTCGAATAGACATTTTTCTAATTTGCAATAAAGACCATTAGCAAGAAGGGTCTTCAGAACTGTCGTAACATGTCTGTGATGAGTGTGAATGTCTGTAGAATATATTAAAATGTCATCCAAGTACACAATAACAAATGAGTGAATAAAGTCCCTTAAGACATCATTAATAAATTCTTGGAACACTGCTGGGGCATTGCAAAGCCCAAATGGCATGACGGTATACTCATAATGACCTGACCGAGTGTTAAAGGCTGTCTTCCATTCGTGGTCCTTTTTTATACGTATCAAATTGTATGCTCCTCTAAGATCTAATTTGGTGAATACCGTAGCATGTTTGAGCCTGTCAAACAATTCTGTTATTAACGGTATAGGGTAAGCATTTTTGATGGTGATTTTATTAAGACCTCTATAATCAATGCAAGGTCTTAAATCACCTTCTTTCTTCGATACAAAGAAGAACCCCGCTCCAGCCGGAGAAGAGGATCTCCTAATAAATCCCTTTTCTAATGATTCTTTAATGTACTCCTCCATGACACGGTTTTCTTGAACCGATAGGGGGTACACCCTGCCCTTGGGAGGTATAGTACCAGGCAACAAATCAATAGCACAATCGTAGGGTCTGTGAGGCGGTAATTTGTCAGCCTCTCTTTTATCAAAGACAGTCTTTAAAGTTAAATACTGAGAGGGTATAGCCGTAGATAAAGGAGGAACAGTAGGAACGTTAATAGAATTCACAGGCGTGACTTCAATAGTACATGACTCATGGCAGGCTTCACTCCATGATTTTATCTGCCCTGTCTCCCAGTCAAAAATGGGATTGTGGGCACGTAACCATGGATACCCTAATACCAACTGTGAAGAGGGAGAGGTGATGACCTGGAACCGAATGGTTTCATAGTGTAGAACCCCTGTGTACATGTGTAGCGGTGCAGTCTCGTGAGTAACAACTGGAGATATCAATGGTCTACCATCTATGGCCTCAACGGCCAAAGGTATCTCCTTCTCCCTGATGGGAATATTGTTTTTCTTTACAAAACCAGAGTCTATAAAATTCTCAGCTGCCCCAGAGTCAACCAGGGCGTATATGTTTTCAACTATACAACTCTCTCCCATATGTAAAGAAACAGGGAGAAGCAGTCGGTTAGGAGGCAATGTAGGAGACTTAGAAATCACACCCAAGGCCAGTCCCCTATAAGGTCTTAGGTGCGAGAGTTTTCCGGGAGCAGAGGACACTCCTTTACCATATGTTCTCTCCTACCACAATATAGGCAGAGTCCCTCTCTTCTCCTATGTAATTTTTCATTATCAGAGAGTTTGGCAACCCCTAATTGCATTGGCTCCTCTTCAGATACTTTTACACTCTCCGGTGGATTAACTCTGGGGTGAATAGGCGTAACAAAACGTCTATTCCAGTTCTTGGTATAGAGCCTGTCCCGAATCCTATTATCTATATCGATGAGGTAGTCAATAAGGTCCTCTAAGGCAACAGGAAGTTCCTTAGCCGCTACCTCATCCAATATAGAATCTGATAAGCCTTCCATGAAGGCAGTAGTTAACCCATTATTGGTCCAATCGACCTGTGAGGCAAGGGTACGAAACTGTATAGCGTAATCAGCCACAGACCTAGGACCCTGTTTAACCCTCATTAATGCTCTAGCGGCATTCTTAGACCTTTTCATAGTGTCAAAAGTTCTGCGAAAAGCTGTTAGGAAACTGTGAAAGTTATGCACCATAGGTCCATTAGCCTCCCAAATAGGGTTTGCCCATTCAAGTGCTTTGTCGGTAAGTTGGTGCATAAAGAACCCAACTTTGGACCTCTCTGTGGGAAATGAACGTGGATACATTTCAAAATGAAACTCTATTTGGTTAATGAACCCTCTGCATGTCTTAGAATCCCCTCCATACCTAGGAGGAGGCGTTAAATGTGCTGCAGCATTAGGCATAGTCGATACTTCAGGAAGCAGGGGTGTAGGAGGGTTAGGTGCGGTTGCTGGAATGGTTCTAGCTAAGAGCGTCTGGAGAGCCTGAGCTATTTGATCCATACGGTGATCCTGCTCTACAAATCTAGCCTCATGGGTCGCCATCTGTTGAGCTAAATCTGCGGGGTCCATGGCCCTATCGTAATGTAACGAGTATATACCCCTACACGCAGGATCCAGCAAAACAGAAGACAGCACAGAGGAGAGATACGTCTACCGGACCTTAGAGTGGCCGGACTCGACGTAAAGGAGAAGTACAGAGTCAGGAGCGATCCGAGGTCAAGGGCACAAAGAGACAGCGTAAACGAGAACTAGCCGGGGTCTGGTACACAGGAATCAGCAAGCCGGCAAACAGTACAGACAAGGATAAAGCGAAAACGAAGTCAGAATACAAAGCCAAGGTCAAGTACGGAGAAACACAACTGAAAACAACAAGCACTAAAGGGAACTGTAGCAGAAACCACGATAGGGCAAGGAACTAAGGGAAAAGGGTAAGTATAAGTAGCCTTCAAACTAACGTGATTGGCTCCTGTCACTTCCACTCCCCCAACAGGTAAGTGTATGGGGTGATTGGCATGACAGGAGCCAATGGGAGCCTTTTTGCAATTTAGGCTCCCACTGTCTCTTTAAGAGCGCGCCCGAGATTCGCGGCGCGCTCTTAGCTGCAGGCGGGACACGTGACCGCTTCTCGCGGTCACTGCCCGCCTTCCTGTTTGAGCAGTCGGATGAGCCGCGCGCGGCTCGTGCAGCCGCAGGACCGCGCGCGGCTTGAAGAGAGGACCGCGTCCGGCCCCCGGATAAGGTAAGTACCGCTACAAATTGCAAAAAGGGTTGTATATTTTGATGTACATTCATTTACTTTGTCAGTAAATTAAATGTTTAAGCAAAAACGGTGGAAGCATCGTGTTAGCATCCATTATTATGCCAAATTAGTACGCCAAATGTACAGCAAGATGGTCAGTCTTTGAGGTTAAATATGCATTTGCATTAATGTGATGTAGCCCTTAAACCCCTTAAGGGGTTAATAACAAGTACTTCTTAACATTTTCTGTAATAAGCTTTCCAAATGATTCAATACTGTTAGAAAACATTTCCAAATGATTTATCTACAAAAATGCCCAAAAAAGACTTTTATGATGACGTCAGTAGAAAAATCATTTGGAAAAGTATTTCTAACAGTATTTGGAAAGTCTATTAAAGCAAGAACAAAATGTATTAATTTACACACATTTTATTGAATTTCAGTTCACTTGAATTGATATTTGAACAGATTTCAGACTGACCAAAAATCGAAAATTAGGGAACAAATTAAAATGAACTGAAAATGTATTTTTAGGTACGTCTAATATCTTTTACCAACCGTGGCTCAGTAAAGAGCTCCTTACTTTATAACCAACAATAAACCCAACAATAAACAGGACGTTACTGCCTAACCTCTACTTGTTACCTTGAGCTGGAGTTTGTGCTACTATTAACCCAAACACTAATCTCATCTCATAGCAGGGGCGTATTAGCCGCGAGGCAAACAAGGCATTTGCCTTGGGCGGCATTTTCCAGGGGGCGGCAAAAAAAGCCGCCCCCAAATGCCCAAGGCAAATGTCTTGTTAGCCTTGCGGCTAACAGACATGCCGGCGGGCTGCTGGGCGGTCGGGCAGCGCTGGTGGGCGGCCGGCGAGGGAGCACTTCCCCTGAGCTGTCTGCTCAGCTCCCTCGCCAGCCGCAGAGTGAGGCTGGGAGGCGGAGCCGGAATATGACGTCATATTCCGGCTCCCAGCCTCACTCTGAGGCGTGCGAGGGAGCTGAGCAGACAGCTCAGGGGAAGTGCTCCCTCGCCGGCCGCCCGCCCGCCCGCCAGGCAGTGCCGCCTGATCGCCCAGACATCCACTGGACCACCAGGGAGGAAGAGACACCCCCCCCCAGCATTCACAAAGGTAAGGAGGCTGGGGGGGTGTTAAATAAAAAAAACATGTGTTAAAAATACGTTTAAAAAAATGTGTTAAAAATAAATTTAAAAAAAATGTGTTAAAAATAAATAAAAAAAAGTGTTAAAAATAAATTTAAAAAAAATGTGTTGTGGGGGAAGGGGGGGCGCCTGAGTTTTGTCCTGCCTAGGGAGCACAAAACCAGGATACACTACTGTCTCATAGGTTAGGCGCTTGAGTTTCTAAGCTGGAACTAGATTGCAGCACATCATTGTGAATCCCAATTCAATGGAAGGCATTGGAATTTTATTAGCTGAAACTTCCCATGGGTGCATGTGTATCATTAAGAATTGCCTGGGTCAGGGGTGGGCAACCTTTGGCACTCCAGATGCTGTGGACTATATCTCCTGTAACGGCACCCCCAGTCATAAAAAGGGCTTAAAAGCCATTTAGTAGATCTTCCCTTCCAGAGACACAGGCAAAGCTACTGTAGACACCAATACACCGAACTGGAGAAGCAAATGAATGCTCTCAAACATACGAATGCTGTAAACAGCCGAATAGGAAAAACCATACGAATAGGTTTACACTCCTAGTAGTCAAACTGGAACAGCATACAATAAATTCCCAATTTTGAGGGTCAAGCAGGAACAGGCAGAGCTGTGGGTTTATTGTTCTTATATACACATTCTTACACATTAGTACCACCCACAGGGTTTTGGAAAACAACCAATAAACACATACAATACACTCAGACACTCCCACACAAAATCCTCCCCTCTGCCTGTGATACAATCACCTTACACAATGGGTAATGTAATTATCACAGGCAGAGAAATACAGTTTTCCACATTATTCATAACTTTAAAAGTATGCATCATATGTCAAAATCATCCAAATTGGTCCATTGGTTCAAAAGATAGATCGAAGTCCTTTGTGACCAAATGAAGCATGGCTTTTCTGCCCAAAACCAGTTCCACAGAGTCTTCTATCCTGGAGATAATTGAGAAGTAATCAAATTATCTCCAAGGACAGAGGCAAAACTCTTGCCTTTACATTTTTACATTTATTACATAAAATACAGACATGTAACATATCTCTCATTTCTCATAGCATTTCTGAATAAGTAATTGGCATAAAGGGAGGGGAGTATTAACTCATAAGACCAGGCCCTGGCAGCCCCTATCTATCTGCATGTAGGTGGGAGATGTTATCTTCATGGTTAAGAAACTGTCATCAAAATACTGAGTCAAGGCGTGAGGGCAATGTAATTAACCATTTTTCTAAATGCACTTTAGTGAAATGGTGAGTGCTGGAAGAAAGAAAGTTATGCTATCAGAAATCCCTAAAATAAAAATGGATACTTAAAAAAAGTATTAATTTAATTTGTGGAATGCCACTTCATCCAGCAATATGTTGTTATCAATTATCTATTTTTTAAAGAAGGAACTAATCACATGTACTGAGATCTCCCATACTGCTAATTTTGATGTAAATATGGACGAGACAAGAAGAGTTTTTGTTAATGTGATGTATCGGCAAAGCTACAACTAAATCTCAAAGCTTTGTGCTAAAAAAGTGTTTCTATCAAAGATTATATGGTTAATGAGAATCTACAAAAGCTGCAACAAATGAATGCTTAGGTCTCATAATGAATGACTTGTTGCTCTTTCTAAATACCCAAGCTTAGGTTTTGTAGGATAAATACTACAGATTGATCACTATAATCAATGAGCCTCCCATGTTAAATATTTACATGACATGGTTTCCCCTTTATTTTCTAATGCCAAGAAAAGCGTGATGCTGTACAGAGACAACATGAAAGAAATAGGAGGGGCACACAGTGACAGGAACACAGATTAAGGATTTGTGCTTATAAATACTTACTTGTAGACAAGAATAAGCTGGAAACAGGTTGTCACCTTTCAGCACAAGATTACAGCAACTCCTAAAGAAGGAAGTGCTGATTACATTGGATCACAGAAGAAATAAAAC
The DNA here is from genome assembly GCF_036172605.1 of Pelobates fuscus. Classification (NCBI taxonomy): domain Eukaryota; kingdom Metazoa; phylum Chordata; class Amphibia; order Anura; family Pelobatidae; genus Pelobates; species Pelobates fuscus. The sequence goes on from NC_086318.1 coordinate 191,725,700, forward strand.
AAATATACCTGCATGGATTTATATTACAAGATTAAGTGTGATGTATTAAACATCCATTAACAGATTGCAAATATTCTATTACTGAATATAACAACCTTATTTCTGTGATGTATTTACGTACAATGGCAAAAGAGATCTGTCAAGATCTGTTTAAAGGGACATGCATCACTTGACCATTATTTTTTTTAAAACCAGCAAGCAAACACCTTTAAACAAATATACAAACCAAACAAGCAAGAAAAACTTTGAAGTGTGTCATAACTGTTTATGAACTTACTATGAACTTGGTAAGATTGCATTATTCTGCAGTCCTCTCAGCAGAGGAGTTTCTTCAGAATTCTCTCTCCCCCTTCCCACCCCCCTCCCCACACACACACAAACTTTATACCTACCCATCTTAGTTTTCGACCAGTCTACAAAAAACAGAAACAGAAAACAGAAACAGAAAAAGAGACAGAAATCTGACAACGGAGCCTATTCTGCATGATCAGACTGATCCCTTCTCTTCTCCCCTGTCCAGATGTTGCAAGGTGAAGAGATATTCTAACATTAGTAGATCTGTTATGTATGCCCAATGCACTTTCCAGCATTCCTAGGGATGGGACAATGATTGGTTAGATTAGATCAGTGCCCCCCTTGGAGTGGGTATAGAAAGCATAAGAAAGAAGAAACAGGTAAATATGCACGCCGAGTGAGGCAACTGTCTTATATAAAGCTAAAGCTTTTGAATAGCAGATTTGTGTCAGAGTGATGCATGTACCCATGTTAGAACTGATATACTCTGGATCAGAACTGAAAAACAGTTAATGATATAAAGTCTTAACTGCTAGTTCAAGCTACAAACAAAAATACTTTAAAAATAAAGGCAACCATAGACTCATTAATACTCTCAATATATTGTGTATAAATATACACTATATTGAGAGTATTATATATATATATATATATATATATATATATAGAGAGAGAGAGAGAGAGAGAGAGAGAGAGAGAGCAAGAAGGAAAGAGATGCACTCTCAGGTCTTTATAGAAAAGACCTGAGAGTTTTTTCTATAAAAACGAAACGTCGATCAGATGTATGTTACCTGTTATTAAATAATATAGAAAAAAGACCTGAGAGTGCATCTCTTTCCTTCTTGCTTTACATACCCAGCGTGGGATTGCACCAAGGCAGTTTTTTACTTATTCATTGAAAGGGTGAGTGCCACTACACTTGTATATATATATATATATATATATATATATATATATGTATATATATATGTATATATACATAAATATAATAAAAATTGGAGCACTCTTTGGGATTTTCAAAAAAATTGATTTTAAACTATCAACGTTTCGAACCTTCTGGGTCTTTATCAAGATCTTCATATACATCTAGTGACAAAACTACTGCTCCAGCTGCACTAGGGGTTGCACGCTTTGGGGGCCCATCGGGTGTCCCATGCAATTGGGGCCACCCGATTGGCATTATTGCTGCACAGGAACCCAGTCAAGCACCACGGTCCTTTAACTGTGCGCATTAGGTGACTGGGAGGACATGACAGCCTGTCCCTCCCAACAATAGAGAGGGTTGTGCGGGAGGTGTCGGTGGCATAGATAGGCAGCATGGGAAACTGCTTCCCATCAGCCTTAGCCAACATCACAAGGACCCCAATCAATCAACCCTCCTGGTCACAAAAGGGAAGCAAGTAGGGTGTCTGTAAATATAAAAATGATAATATATATGTGCCTTTGTATGTCAGATTGTATATGAGTATGTATATGAAAAGTGTGTGTATCTATGTCATGGTGTGTGCATGTGTCAATGTGTATGTGTGTTTGTGTGCATCTTTGCGTCAGTGGGTGCATCTGTGCGTGTAACATATACACTTACCCTAAAATAGGGTTAGAACTCAGATGTGCATTGATACATATAAAGGAAACAGAAAAAGAAAACACAATATGGTGTAAATCCACAAATGATGGTGTATTTAGTGATGTTTTAAATAGTCAAACACATGAATTAGAGCCTCAAAGGGACAGGCTCAAATCGCTTCCACAGTAGTGTCGTATGGGGACACTGCACCCTTTTAGCTGGAATGAGTTTCCTCAAGAAAAAAAACGAAAAAGGAGACTGCCTAGTGTACTATGTTTCAGCATAAATGAAACTCACAGTAGTTATGGTTGTGCTCACCTTTTCCTGAGCCAATGAAAACCTGGCTCTGGGTGGTAGACCTGGGTGCCTCTAGACGGGGGCATCTGCCCTTCTTTAGCAGCAAGAGGAAGTTGAAAGCCGATGGGACTTAATATAAAATTTAGATTTATTGCAACTTTAAATATAAAATCCAAAGAATAAAACCAAAGTGTACAATTGCTTGTATATGAAGTATAAGTGTCCCATAGTTGGCTCTGGCTCCGGGACACATTTCGCCCACCCTCTGTGGGCTTTTTTACCACCAATTCCGATTATATCCAGACTGTACTAAACTCACTCTGGTTCATTACTATATTTAGTGGGGATAAGAGAGCACCCACTAGAGTGTGTAGCTGCTTTCCTACACTCAATTACATTTGCTAGCACTCTTTACACAATAATCACCAATTTGTGCATCTGTGCATGGATATATGTCAGTGTGTGTATCTGTGTGTCAGGTTATGTGCATATGTCAGGGTTTGTGTCTGGGTGTGCATCTATGTGTTTGTGCATGTGTCAGTGTGTGTATCTGTGTGTGTCAGTGTGTTAATGTACCTGAATATCTGTGAATGTATGTATGTGTGCAACAGTGTATGTGTATATGTGCATACATCCAAGCAATCAAACATCAACACAACATGCAAACACACTCCTGCAATCCAACAGAAATAGTACATACTGTAACGGCTACCCAGGTAGTGAGAGGGTATTAGCCATTGGAGACGTCCTTTTTCCCAGCAAGCTGCTGTATAGTAATGAAGTTGTTTATTCCCATCCACCAGATCCAAGAGGAGAGTCAGGTTTAGCTGTTAAAAAGCAAGGTAATAATGCAGTAAATCCCCTTCCAAGAACGAGACAAGGCTACGTTTTGAAGGGTCAAGAAGAACTAAATTTTAATGACAAGGATTCTGCCCATAAAAGGGAGACACCTACATAATTAGGACAGTAACCAATTACAAACATGGTACATCCCACACATTTCCTCCCCTCAGATAAACAGTTAACATAATTATCACACACACATTTTTACCCGAGTTTTGGATGTACCCCAAATACTTGGGGTACATCCATAAATACAGTATCCCCAGATAGCCCCAATCTGGGGGAAGAACATATTTAAAAATCATCCCATTCGGTTAAGGGGTTCGGGAGTTATGGGACTTTAAAGTTTTGACCGACCGCAAGGGCACACTAGCCGAAAATAGTTTCATAAGTTTTGGCCTTGCGGTCAGTCCTCGTTCGTGTGGTGAAAAGGCATGAAAATCTTGCCATCCGTGCATTTCCTGATGATCGCTAAAATCCCTGTACGTGGTATAGTCTATCTACCGAACGGCAGCACGGTTGGTGGTTCCAGCACAAATTTACGGTCTTATGGAGGTCTCAGCGGTGTTCGCCTACTCGAGTGTCCGATTTTGGTTCCAGACACTCAACGGCAAATCACCGCTGTTCGTGAACTAAGATGGCCTCAAAGACGTGTAAAAGTCCCGAAATGACGGCCACCTAGGAACTGAAACAAAGAGTTTGTGCGTTTCATACGGATGGCAAGTGCCGATCTGGGAGGTAAAATACCACATAATTAAATAGCTGGGTGGTCCGGTGTTCGGTAGTTTGGGTTCGTTTTTATACATACCGAGTCTCTGCCGTACGGGTTGAATAAATAGACGAATGTTGTTAAAAAGTCCCGAACTGTGATAAAAGTAATCCACATGAACCAGGTAAGCACATTCCACTGTGGTTTTAGTCTCTGTTATTGCACATGTACCTGGTTAGTTGTTAAAGGGCCGGTTTAGCAATAAGTATTCCCAGGCAAAGGTAAGGTTCTGTTACACTGCTCCCCTTTTGTGGGACACTCCGGCAGACCCGGATTGATCCTTTTCGGGTCAACTTGGGGCTGTCTGGCCGGCTGTCAGGCTAGGAGTTCTGTTTGCCTGGACAGTCCATCCGCGTTCCCATTGAACTTGCCAGGGTGGTATTGGATGGAGAAATTGTATGGTTGTAGCGCTAAGCTCCATCCCAGCAAGCATCCATTATCTCCAGCCACTCTGTTCAACCATACCAGGGGATTATGATCTGTAATAAGGGTAAATTCCTGACCATACAGATATGGTGTAAGTTTCTTTAAAGCCGAGACCAGGGCTAAACACTCCTTCTCCACTGCCGTGTAGCTTACTTCCCTGGGTAACAATTTTCTACTCTGGTACGCGACTGGGTGTTCCCCTCCATCTTCCCCGATTTGGCTTAGAACTGCCCCCAGTCCGTACATGGACGCATCTGTATGGACGACAAATCTTTTGTTAGGGATGGGGGCAGATAAAACAGGTGCGTTGATCAGGACTTTCTTTAAGGCTTGAAAGGCTGTTTCACAGGCGGGAGACCACAGGACCATTCTAGGCAGGTTCTTTTTAGTCAGGTCTGTCAGGGGTTTAGCTATGGGGCTATAGTCAGGGACAAATTTCCTGTAGTACCCAGCTGTCCCTAAGAACACCAATACTTGAGTCTTGGTGTGGGGTGTGGGCGAGTTGGCCACAGCCTCAACCTTAGCTGGTTCTGGTTGCTGTTTCCCACACCCTACCCTGTGTCCCAAGTACTGGACTTCGGCCATACCGAAGTTACACTTTTCTGGCTTCAGAGTTAGGCATGCGGCCCGAATCTGATCCAGTACGGCCTCTACATGTCTCAAGTGTTCTCCCCAAGTTTCGCTATAGATCGCAATGTCATCCAGGTATGCGCAAGTGAAGTCCTGGAAGCCATCAAGGAGTCTATCCACCAAGCGCTGAAATGTAGCTGGGGCATTCTTCATCCCGAATGGTATGACCTCGAATTGGTACAGGCCAAACCGGGTGATGAACGCCGACTTGGGGATAGCTTCCTTGGCCAGGGGAATCTGCCAGTATCCCTTGCACAGATCAATGGTGGTCAGATATCGCCCCTTGGCAATGCGATCTAATAGTTCGTCTACTCTGAGCATTGGATAGGCATCCATCACTGTACGGTCATTGAGGTGTCTATAGTCCACACAGAACCTGGTAGTGCAGTCCTTTTTGGGCACTAGTACCACTGGCGAGGCCCAGGGGCTGTCGGACGGCTCTATGACTCCTAGTCTCAACATCTCCTGGATTTCCTTCCTCATTTCCTCCTTCACTGCCTCAGGGATTCTGTAGGGGGTCTGTCTAAGAGAGTTTTGTCCTGGGGTCTCTACATAGTGGGTCGCTAGCGGGGTGTATCCTGGTTCCTGGGAAAATGTTATTCCCTTTTCAGCTGGAGAAAGCTGCCAGCTAAACTGCAAAACCAGTTCAAGCATTATAACTACACTAGCATAGCACATCTAGCACCGACGAGCAACTACTATGTTATTTTATTTCATTGTATTCTAAGTTAAGCTTACTCTATCACTTTAGATGTTTAATCGATATGCCTAGAAAATATAAAATTGTGCGACTTATCATACCACTGTCTAACTGATATGAACCTTGAAATACGCTGTTGTGGCGTCCATTGATAACTTGTAACCACCTGCACAACAAAAAAAAAAAGAATAAAAAAAAAGAAAAAAGAACTGCCTGCCAGGCCCCAGGTGCCGCAGCCCACTGGGAATTTTCCCAGTATCCCTGTAAGCCAGTTCGACTCTAGCCATGGAACATCATGCCAATTTTGTATCAGCACTGCAAGTCCAGCCTCCCTTCTGTGAACTTAAATATAGGCAATACCTCAACAGATTGTGTCACAGTTATTAGAATTAATACATGCAAAACATGTTATATGTGACTTCACCACTTATCTTTGGGGGTTTATGTGTTTGATGGCAAGGATGTCAGGGATTGCTTGAGACCCTGATCTATCCTTTGTGTAAGAGTAAAAATGTTGCTCACACTATCTATGTTCACACTGTCATACCTTCCAAATGACTTTATTTAGAAGTGAGAGTCCCTATTTTGGGATCAAACATAATTATCTAGCTCCATATCGTTGATGTGTGTAACAGTGCCTCTGTGTCAGAGCAGCAACAGCAGCAAGCACAGCAAGAGGAGAGGAACAGCCAGAATGATTTATTGCAGCAACTTTGAAAAAGCAATCTGAGAATAAAAATAGAGAGAATAGATACGTTATGAGAATGATAAAGAAAAAGATAGAGAGAATACAATACGTAAGCCAACATAAAGTATTGGGGACTTTTAACCTGTTAGAGGAAGCAAGTCTGTTCTTTCCAAACAGGGGTATACAGAGCAGGTGTGTCTTACAGGAAGAGTAACATACTGAAACATGATTGATTGATTCAGCATGAGACAAGGGTAATGTAAATAATTGATAATATGAGCTTTTAACAGTATTAAGGGAAGAAACCCTTAATTGTATAACTATCACGCCAGATGGTTAGAAAACTGCAAAGTTTTATCTGTCATGACAAATTCACTTTAAGAAGTTTTTCTAGTTGAACTTTAATCACACACAGGAGGCTCATGTAGGCTCTAGTAGACTATTAGATGAGCAGAAGCTAGAGCATTTTTAAATTAAACAGACTGTGCAATAAAGGAAGTTTAAAAATTATATCTCTGCCACCCAGGAGTAATGGGAGTCTAAGCACAGGACTTATTTTTGTGTATTTGTATTCACTTTTGTATCACACAGCCATGTTACATATAAAGGGTTCCATATAAAGGGTTAATAAGTATGTAGGGGTTTAGAAAACACCCTTCCCTGTCTCATTAAAGATATTTTTTACTTGAAGCTCAAAGAAGAATGGTAAATTGTTAGCGTAGGACTCACCCAAGAGGTTTTCCTTGACATGGCAGGATGGTTTACACCTAATGGCCATTGGAGTGAAACAATAAAACCTCCATTTATTTAAATATGCATAGGGATTTTAAATAGTATGCAGGTAACTATTTTCTTAGGATCATTTTACTGCCATTTGGTTCATGGATCAAGTTAGAAAAAGTAACCAGTAGAGGGGAAAAACAAGAGGAGCACTAAAAATCTATATTTACCTATTATAGTTTTATTAAATAAATAATATTTATATATATATTTTTTTTTTTTACTGATCCTCCTATTCCCCCCTTTATTGGTTACTTATCACTTGATCTGTGAATGAAATCCAAAGTTTGTGACTGTCCCATATCCATCAATCATTTTTATTTTTTTGCTGCCAGGGGCAGAATTCAAAATTAAGAATTAAAACAAACATTTGTCCATGGCGTTGTCAGGAGGAAAGGGGAACAATGCTTCACGTGTGGTGGTAATATAGATCGAAGAAACCCTACTGGAGGGAAATTCACAGCGTTCTGGTTGAGGTGACCGGAAAGGACATTGATTATTGCCCAGTGCTGGTGCTAATATCTTTTACAACCATGATCATATCCAAATGTGAACGCTCCTTGACCAGATATTTCCTAACAGCTCCAAGGTCACTGATCCCTCAACGTCCTCGAATAATCTTCCTTAATGACGGAGGATACTCTGCTGAAGGTAACAATGAATATGTAGTGAGTGGTGTTATGCTATTAAATTTTATCAGCTCATAGATGTGACCTTTAAACTAAACCTGAATACATCCTAGACCCTGTTACTAATAAGTGTATATAACATTTGTTCATGTTCTTCTTTCTGTACTTTTATTGCTTTGAAAAAATATAAAATGAAACTAAAGACCGTCAAAAAAAACAAACAAACATATTTGACTATTGTGCATTTTGGTTAGTTTGTGATTCGGCTAAATTCCAGCTCGGGGTTCAGGAATTTGACTGATACCGTAATTGGTCAAAATTTGGACAAATTTCAGTTCGGAACAAAACAAATCTCCAAGTCTAGTCTATAAATGCCACACATGTAAATGGAAATAACTCAGACACAACTACTATGCTTCTTGTGGAATCTCATAAAAACTGTCACTATAGGAAAATATTTTGTCTACTTGATGGTAAATTAATCCCTTGGAATCTAACACTGAAGGATTCTGTGCAAGTAGAAAAATGTGCAATTCGTGTTCTACTTGCAGGTCTGCTGAATTTATTCTACAGCACCTATGTACAGTGATTCATTATCTATATTATTTATTGTCCATTGATGATCTCTCTTACGTTTGCATGGTAAAGATAATGTTTGTTAAAGGATCACTATAGTGTCAGGAAAGCAAACCCGTTTTCCTGACACTATGTCTTCCTTGGGGGGCCCTCACCTTCAGGGTCCCCCTTTCATGGCTCTGAAGGGGTTAAAACCCCTTCAGCAGCTTACCTTAATCCAGCTCCGGGCTCCATCGGCGCTAGTGACTTCTTCTTCCCTCGCTGACGTTCGCTCCTGAGTGAAGCGGAATGGGCATGTGCGGAAAGAGCTGCGCGCGCACAGCAAGACAAAAAAAATCTATTTTCTTAACCTAGTATTATATCTGGCAGCTATTTGTCCTTCTTCTCAGACATTTGGTAGTCAGTTACATTTTTCCTATCTCTATGTTAGGTTGTGTAGGTACACAACTTTTTGTCTTGCTATTTTCTACTTGGGGTTACCCCCTGTTTTTCTAGTGTACCTAATATTTGGTTCTACCTCTGTTCTTTCTCTTGTAGTCCATAGGAAAACATTTATTAATGCTTTCCTATGGACGTTCTGCACGCTTAATGTGAATTTTGCATCCAGTGTCGCAGAAGCGCATCTAGCGGCTGTCAGGAAGACAGCCACTAGAAGTTGTATTAACCCTGCTATGTAAACATAGCAGTTTCTCTGATTCTGCTATGTTTACATGTGAAGGGTTAAAACCTGAGAGACCTGGCACCCAGACCACTTCATTGAGCTGAAGTGGTCTGGGTGACTATAGTGTCCCTTTAAATTAGTATGTTATTTTCAAGTCAGCATCAGATTATGTGGCAAATATAATACCACACTTAATACATAAAAGTCAAATTTTAGTGGGCAACTCTCTCTGCATTATGTATGATGAACAGAATTATAATATAATCTGGTAAATTTGAATATTGAAAATCTCATAAAACACTTAGATAAATGTCATATTTGCTCTGGGAAATGTTTATGAAGTGTTTTGAGTTCTACATTCTTATCAAATTACTTCTGTGTTGACATACAAAACAGGCCGTGTCAACATCATTAGAGAGATAGATTGTATGTGAAGGCAATGCTATTAAACTGAGCAGATCTACTTGTGCAATTATTATGCAACATTAGTATTTCCATCTATGACAATGGATAATGCCATAAATATTGACAGATTTATTTTCTTTTACTCACTGGTTATTCATTTCCAGGGCGATATCTTTGAGTTTTGAATGGCATTTACTAAGAAGAGATCTGCTCAATTATTAAAACTTTTCTAAGACCTGTTATAGTACATAACGTATGGGCCTCAAAGAGTCATTCTAAGCATCAGAAAAACTTGTAGATTAATCACTTTGTTTATGCAAGCCCTAGCCACACTTCCCCTGACTGTGACTCACGCAGCTTCTCCGCACACTTTCTGAAAAAGACTACATTTTTTAGCTTACCTTGTTTAATATATAAGTTATTTCCTGCTCTGTTAATTATCAGCTAGAGCTTGCAATGGCCTCCTGTGCATGAATAAAGTTTCATTAACAGAGCAGGAGATAAGAACTTCTAAAGTAAACACACAGTTCTCTAAGATCTGATTAAAAACACATCATTAGTCACAGTCAGGGGCTGCATGAACAAAGAAATGTAACTCCTAAATGGCAGAGAACTAAGCAGGGATATAGCAGAGGCATGCTTTATACACCAAAACCACTTCATTAAGCTACTGTTTGTTTTATGCTTAGAGTATTCCTTGATACTAATACTAATTTTAACACAATCAATGAATCTTTACACCAATACACCAATACCTTCTTGGCATTTTTTCAAATTATGTTTGGATGAGGTAATTACAACAAACATAAAAGTAATAATTACAGTGAGTGAAAAAAGTATTTGATCCCCTGCTGATTTTGAATGTTTGCCAACCTATCAATCAGCAAGATATCTGTCTCCCCTGTGTCTTTTATACAGGTAATCAGCTTGTTACCTGTATAAAAGACACCTATCCACAGAAGCAATCAATCAATCAATCAGATTTCCAACTCTCCACCATGACGAAGACCAAAGAGCTGTCCAAGGATGTCAGGGACAAGATTGTAGACCTACACAAGGCTGGTATGGGTAACAAGATCATTGCTAAGCAGCTTGGTGAGAAGGTGACAACAGTTGGTGCGATTATTCGCAAATGGAAGAAACACAAAATAACTGTCAGTCTCAACTCGTGGAGTTTCAATGATCATGAGAATGGTGAGGAATCAGCCCAGAATTACACTGGAGGATCTTGTTAATGATCTCAAGGCAGTTGGGACCATAGTCACCAAGAAAACAATTGGTAACACACTACGCCGTGAAGGAATGAAATCCTGCAGCGCCTCAAAGTCCCCCTGCTCAAGAAAGCATATGTACAGGCCCACCTGAAGTTTGCCAATGTACATTTGAATGATTCAGAGGAGAACTTGGTAAAAGTGTTGTGGTCAGATGAGACCAAATTGAGCTCTTTGGCATCAACTCAACTTGCCGTGTTTGGAGGAGGAGGAATGCTGCCTATGGCCTCAAGAACACCATCTCCACCATCAAACATGAAGGTGGACGGGGGGCGTGGCTTGGAGGCCGAGAGGAATGGCAGCTTAATCTGAGAGCTCCCCGCAGGCTTATCTTGAATCCTCGTCCATCCACTCCCTACAAATACAAAATGGGCAAAACACATCGCTCATCACACGCTGGTAAGCCCGCAGACACAACCAAGGGCACCCCGGCGTCCACATTGCACAAATACCTGAAAACCCCGGCGGACCTGGCTTCACAGGCCTCGACGGATTCCGGGACCTCGTGGGCCTCGCGCCCTCATTCCCCAAACACAGAACCCTGCACGGAAACCCCCGACATCAACCCCCACCCAGAGCATACACCGGACTGGGTGACTTTAATCCGGGCACTACCAACCAAGGCAGACCTCAAGGAGGCGAACTCTGAGCTCCGAAACTCCATCACGGCAGAGCTCCACTCCCTCCGAGAAGAACTGCAGGGCCTGCACCAAAAGGTATCCCAGCTGGAAGCGGATAGTGACCATCTGACTGCCACACAAAACGCCACTACAAATACCCTGAAGGTACATGAGGCACAACTACGCCAGATGGCCCTACACCTCGAAGACCTGGATAATAGGGGACGCAGACAAAATATCCGGGTTAGGGGGATTCCGGAAGAATTGGATCAGACTACCCCGATCCGCGTAACGCTCATGGGACTATTTAACAGGCTCCTCGGACGGCCTGAAACCACGCACATCGAATTTGTGCGGGCACACAGGGCCCTGAGACCTAGGGGCCCCCGGAGTCCCCTCCCAGAGACACAATCTGCTGCCTAGCGAGCTACCAACTAAAGGAGGACATCCTGAGACAGGCCCGAGAAACAGACCGGGTCCTGTTGAACGGCACACCCCTACAACTGTACCCTGACCTGTCGCCAGCAACTCTGGCCTACAGAAGGACACTTAAACCCCTGACTCGTGTCCTACAATCTAACAAAATACGCTACCGATGGACTTATCCCTCAGGACTACAAGCTTCCACTCCCAGCGGCTTATTTGTGGTGAGAACCCCAGAGGACCTAGCAGACCTGACTACTGAACTGCAACTACCGCCTATTCAGCTCACATGGCCAGACCCGATGGCATTCTACTCCTTCCACCCGGGAACGGTCTCACAACCCCGCAGACAACGGAGAACCAGAGCCCAGACCATACGCCAATCAGGAGCAACCTCTTAAGCCGAGAGACATTTCTACCTCTGATCTCAACTGCAAGTATTTAATACGCTCCATGAACTCAGAGACTAAGACCACCCATGCACCACATACAAGACTTTTTCCTTTTGTTCCACTAGACTCCACTTGACTCATTACAACAAGTAACGGGGGGGGGGGGGGAGGGGGGAGGGGGGGGATGGGGGGGAAGGGGGGGGATGGGGGGAGGGAAGCTACATGCCCTGAGGCAGCCTGGGACCCCGCTAGAGATACAATTCCGTGTGGGACAGGTAGCTCACACCCGAGCAAATCCTAACCGCCCCCACCATCACCACCCCATAGTCCAGACGCACGACCTAAGTCGACTTTAGCGAACCCCCCCCTGGTGGAGGGGTGAGGGGGGCGTCCCTGGCTGGACCGTACCGCAGAGGCGACACCGCCCTGCGAGGAACCGGTGGGGGAGCAGAGGCGGGGGCCGATGCTGGTGCGGTTCACCCGGGGCACGACCCCCCTCCTTGATAGCAATAGGGGAATTAATTCAACACTAAAACCAGAGGGTTTGCCCTGTGGCAGCCTGGGACCCCGCTAGAGGTACAACTCCGTGAGAGACAGGTAGCTCACACCCGAGCAAATCCTAACCGGCCCACCATCACTACCCCCTAGCCCAGACACACGACCTAAGTCGACTTTAGCGAACCCCCCCTGGCGGAGGGGCGAGGGGGGCGTCCCTGGCTGGACCGTACCGCGGAGGGGAGCTGAGGCGGGGGCCGATGCTGGTGCGGTTCACCCGGGGCACGACCCCCCTCCTTGATAGCAACAGGGGAGTTAACTCAACACCAAAACCAGAGGGCGGAGGACGAGTACAGGGCCTACCTCGACCTAGGGATGGGTGCGAGACGCTAAAGAATGCAAACTTGGAATCTGAACCCACCCCCGACAACCGCTAAAATCACGGACGGGGTACCCCCTCCCACCCACACCATGAGAGTCGCATACTGTCCTAACCTCCTCACAAACCAAGGGAACAGAATAGGACTTATAACCGTAGAGTAGCATGGGAAAACCGAAACCAATCCTGAGGAATGGGGAAGCGGAACTTTTTCTAAGGTAGATAAATTGTTCAATATGCTTGTTTAATAAGTTCATTTAAACTGTTATACTTGCTTAATGTGTTTATTTCAACTATTATTGTTTGTTGATGCTCACTGACTTGCCCACCGGGCCACACGCCACACCAATACCAAACGCCCAACGAAACAAACCCTACCCACTGAGGGCCTCAGGCCGATACGAGTTTAGGACGAGGATGAAACTAACAATCACTCACCCACCACCCACATTTGAAGCCGTAGGGGGGCTGGAGGTTCCAGGTGAGACCCGACACACGAGAGCCAGGGGTGTGAGGGCACGGGAGGCCACACAACCCCGGGAATCCCGGGCGGGACTCACACGGAGACCCTCGACCTCCTCCGTTTTCCCCAATAGGAATAGAGCGCCCACAGATAGGTGGACGGGACTTGGTGGACCACTGGTGGACCCCACCACTCCTTGTCCCCCGACGCTCGACCTTTAAACAGCCACCACCGAGTGGCTGCTTGGTTCACTGTACATAGTTTCCCCACCTAGATTCCCTTTCCCTTCCTGCCCCGTACCTGTCCTCCCCCCCCCCCCTTCCCCCTCCCTCCTTCCCCTCCTCTACCGGTCGACCCGACTGACCCACGACACGCACTGACCGGACCCGACACAGACAAGTACACACACCCCACGATGACCGACGGACCACTACTACCGTGCGACCTCACTGTCCTCTCCATAAATGCCAAAGGGCTTAACAAACCGGAGAAAAGGTCAGGGGCACTGAGGGACTTTCACTCGCAGAAAGCATCTGTAGTAATGATACAGGAGACCCACTTTAGAGATGGGGACAGGCCCAAGCTGACTAACCATCACTTCCCAACAGGATACTACAGTGACTTCCACGAAGGAAAATCCAGGGGGGTGGCGATACTATTTAATAAGAAAATACCGTTTGTGGAGAAGGCAAGCATGACCGACAGGGAAGGGAGATTCCTCTTTGTAAAAGGCACAATATCCGACCACCTTTACACCTTTGCCACTTTGTACGCACCGAACTACAAACACCACCGCTACCTTAAAAGCACTCTGCGGAAACTTCACGCTTTCACAGAGGGGGTCCTCATAATAGGGGGCGACTTAAACGTTGCCATAGACCCAACCTGGGACAGCTCCACGGGCACCTCCCACCTCCCCAGACAACACCTTAGAGCAATAACCTCCCTACTGAATAGACACAGACTAATTGACTGCTGGAGGGCACATCACCCGGACGAACGGGACTATACATTCTACTCCCATCCCCACCGGACATACACTCGCATAGACTACTTTCTCACCACACACTATCACCTCTCCTTAATACGAGACGCAAAGATTGGAGTAGCGACTTGGTCAGACCACGCTCCAGTCCTTATCACCCTCCGATCCCCGCTTCTTAGACCCACAATGACCAAATGGAGACTGAACGAATACCTGCTATCACGCCAAGACATGACCACACACTTTGACAGAGTTTTGACCGAATACTTTCAGGACAACGCACCAGAGGACACCTCACCGACAATCAGATGAGAAGCACACAAAAGCGTCATACGGGGACACTTCATACAAAAGGGTGCAGAACTCAAGAAACAACGGGAAGCCCAAATCACAGAACTCATAACAGACATACACAAACACGACACGCTTCACAAACAAAACCAATCCCCGGCCCTTCACACACAACTCCTACAACTGCGACGAGACCTGACCTCCCTGATCCAGTCCAAACACCATAGAGAAGCCCTTAGACATAGGGCCTTTTTTTCCCTACACGGCAATAAGAGCGGCAAGCTCTTAGCCAGGATGCTGGCGAAACGGCGCCAAATGACATACATCAATAAAATACGAGACAAACAGGGAGTGACGCGCCGCCTACCATCCGAAATCATGCAAACGATAAAAACCTACTACTCAGAACTCTACTCGCTTCCCCGACCGAAGTCGGAGATGGCGGCCGCCCACCTAAAAGACTCCATCCGACAATATCTGCTGACCCATAAACTACCCGTACTAGATCAACAGGTGGCCGACCAGCTTGATGAACCCTTCTCAATTGAGGAGCTATCGAGGGCGATTAAAGGAACTAAACCTGGCAAGAGTCCGGGCCCCGACGGCCTGCCTCTTTGCTACTACAAGCACTTCGCAGACAAATTGTACCAACCTATGCTGGCCTCCTTTAACGCGATTAGAGAAGGTCACCATTTCCCCAAACAGGCGTTGATAGCACACATTACTATCATTCCAAAGGAGGGCAAGGACGCGGAGCACTGCGGGAACTACAGGCCCATCTCCCTCATCAATTGCGACATTAAGTTGATGGCGAAGATGCTTGCCGGTCGCCTGCAACCACACATCCCCGCACTGGTGCACCCCGACCAAGTCGGTTTTGTCACAGACCGTGAAGCGCGAGACAATACCATTCGAACCCTTGCCCTTATGCACAACAAGACCTGTGACGCCGGAGGCCTTCTCCTTCTGTCCACGGACGCGGAGAAGGCCTTCGACAGAGTGGGATGGGAGTACCTATTCCAGATCCTGGGTCAAATAGGTCTGGGACCCCACATGCAGGACTGGATCACAGCCATGTATGATGGACCCACGGCTCATGTCATAGTAAACGGGGCACTGACGGATAATTTCCGATATACAACGGCACCCGTCAGGGTTGCCCACTTTCCCCACTGCTCTTCGTCCTTGCCCTTGAACCCTTTATGATAGCCATCAGAGAACACCACGACATAACGGGCATACGCACAAGAGACACACATCACAAGGTGGCCGCATACGCGGATGACCTCCTCTTTTACGTTACGAAACCGGAGATCTCTCTCCCCAACATTCTGCAATCCTTCAAGACATTCGGACACATCTCCAACCTCAAAATAAATTACTCCAAATCCCACATACTGAATGTAGACTTACCTGACAACAGAATTACCCCCATCCGCCCCAGCTTCCCATTCCAATGGGCAGAACATAAAATACGTTACCTAGGCACATGGCTAACTAGACAGAAAGAAGACATATACAGAGAAAACTTCTCCCCTATGCTGAACACTTTCAAAAGGGAACTAGCCGAATGGTCTCACCCACATATATCGTGGTTGGGAAGGGTTCAGGTAATTAAAATGAACCTTCTCCCACGATTACTCTACCTATTCCAGACACTCCCCATAACAATCCCTAAAAGATTCTTCACTGCCTTACGCACGCTGACTAGCGCGTATATATGGAACGGGAAAAGACCACGTCTCAAGTACCAGACCCTCACTCTACCTAAGGAGAGGGGGGGGTTGGCCATCCCCGACTTCTATCTATATTACACGGCTGGACACCTACGGAGGGTCCTAGACTGGACCAAGACCAACGTCCACAAACAATGGAAAACGGTGGAAGAGACGGAGACAGCAGGGCCGGTGTCGACCCTACCATGGTGCTCCGGAGGGGGCCTGGGTCGGGGATGCTCCTCTCTGGCGCAACATACCCTACGGGTATGGCACAGAGCGTCCCGGGTACATGGCCTCACCCGACACCCCTCACCCTTACTACCACTCATCCATGACCGAGACTTTCCACCCGGGCTGGATCCAAAGGCCTTCAGAGACCTCATACACAACCCAATCCCCAGACTACACCACATACACACACATAACGGACGGAAAACACTCACACAACTGACGGAATGTACACACCCCACATTCATGCAAACTTTCAAATACAAACAACTTTCGAACTACATTGACTCACTGCCCGGAGGACAGAACTACGCTAGGGAACCGACCACCTTCGAGGACTACTGTATCCAACCAGACCCCCTTCCCCACAGCATTTCTATCCTGTACTCACTGCTACAGAGGGAGACCCCCACAGAGACTCCAGCCTTTAAGGGAACATGGGAAACGATCCTGGGGAGGACATTTACAGAGACAGAATGGGACAAAATTTGCTATCTAACACACCACTGCTCCACCTTTTCGAAGACACAAGAGACGGCATTTAAACTATTGAGCCACTGGTACCGCACCCCACACAGATTACATGCCATAGACCCCTCACACTCCGACCTGTGTTGGAGATGTGGAGAGGCTACAGGCACCACACTACATCTATGGTGGGACTGCCGTAAGATAACACCATTTTGGAAGTCTATTCACGATATCTTGTCGAGGTTGTCAGATGCACCACCACCGCTGGACCCAGCGGCGATGCTGTTACACCACACGACAACACCCAGATCTAGGTATAAAAAATCCCTGACAATTAGGATCCTCAATGTAGCAAAGCAGATCATCCCTCAATACTGGAGACAGGACAGACCCCCACCCCTAAGAGCCTGGTTCAACCAAATGGAGGACCTCAGGGCTATAGAAGAACTCCACTCAGGAGCCACCAATACCACTGGGAAATATATGGAGACCTGGACACACTGGATAGTAACCACCATACAGACAGACTTCACCACTCACCTGGAAACGGGAGACTCACACGACGGGACGGACTGACCCTACCACCCCACCCACCCAACCTACCACAGAGCTCATACCCCCCCCACCTTCAGAATCCCCCCCATCCCCTCATTTCCCCCCCCCCTCTAACATTTCCCTCATCCTCCATTGAGGCCGTAGGCAAATACCCCGACAGCACAGAGACACGTATGATCACTGTACGAAGGCTCAGGCAGCCACGTAGACACACAAGGCTCACCTACGGTGACTTAGAGATGTTTGGAACACTTGGTTACCCAACCCCCTTATCCAATGAACCGCAGCTACATTCGTTTTGTATTTAAGCACCATGACAACTACTAGGGGCAACCTAATATGTAGTTAAACCCAGAGGGACGCACGAATGTTTTACCAAAAACTTAACCAAGGTTCACTTTTGATAGGATCTGCGTGTCCACCACTGTTGGGGGCCTGCGTGCTCCACTCCCAACCTATATCTTGTAGCACATGTTGTGCTTTGTTTGCCTATCTTAAAGAGACCTGCGAGTCTCGATTTATATATTGTTTACAACGATTGAGACCTGCGAGTCTCACATTGAATATATAAAAATGACAATAAAAATATATTTACAAAAAAAAAAACATGAAGGTGGACACATTATGCTTTGGGGGTGTATTACTGAAAAGTGGACAGTATGACTGTGCTGCATCAAAGGGACGATGGACGGGACCATGTACCGTCAAATCTTGGGTAAGAACCTCCTTCACTCAGCAAGAGCATTGAAAATGGGTCGTGGATGGGTATTACAGCATAACAACACACAACCTTCCTAAGAGCCCTGACGTGCGTTTCACCAGACTGCGGCTCATCAGGGGGATGAGCCGCAGTCCAGCAAAACGTGCGTCGGGACTCTAGACACTCTGTCCCTACTTGGTGTTACCCCGATATTACATAGTTACATAGTTACATAGTTAGCTGAAAAGAGACCCTCGTCCATCAAGTTCAGCCTTCCTCACACCTGTTTTTTGCTGTTGATCCAAAAGTCAAAAAAAAAAACCCCAGTTTGAAGCACAATTTTGCAACAAGCTAGGACAAAAAATTCCTTCTTGACCCCAGAATGGCAGTCAGATTTATCCTTGAATCAAGCAGTTATTACCCTACATTGAAAGATTATATCCTTGAATATTCTGTCTTTGCAAGTATGCATCTAGTAGCTGTTTGAACATCTGTGTGGACTCTGATAAAACCACTTCTTCAGGCAGAGAATTCCACATCCTGATTGTTCTTACAGTAAAAAAACCTTTCCTTTGCCTTAGACGAAATCTTCTTTCTTCCAGTCTAAACGCATGGCCTCGTGTCCTATGTAAAGTCCGGTTTGTGAATAGATTTCCACACAATGGTTTGTATTGGCCCCGAATATATTTGTATAATGTAATCATATCCCCTCTCAGGCGACGTTTTTCTAAACTAAATAGGTTTAAATTTGTTAACCTTTCTTCATAGCTGATTTGTTCCATTCCTTTTATTAATTTTGTAGCCCGCCTCTGCACTTTTTCTAGTGCCATAATATCCTTCTTTAAAACAGGTGCCCAAAATTGCACAGCATATTCAATATGTGGTCTTACCAGTGATTTATAGAGAGGCAAAATGATATTCTCGTCCCGAGAATGAATGCCCTTTTTCATGCATGACAATACCTTACTGGCCTTGGCCACTGCTGATTGACATTGCACATTGTTGCATAGTTTGTTGTCTATAACAATTCCCAAGTCCTTTTCGTGTGTTGTTATCCCTAATTCACTTACATTAAGGGTATACGTTGCTTGTGTATTCTTTACGCCGAAGTGCATAACTTTGCATTTTTCAACATTAAATTTCATCTGCCATTTGAGTGCCCAGTCCTCCAGTCTATCTAAATCCTTCTGCAGCAAAGTAATATCTTGCTCACATTGTATTATTTTACAAAGTTTTGTGTCATCTGCAAACACTGAAACATGACTTTCAATGCTGTCTTCAAGATCATTTATAAAAATGTTAAATAGAAGGGGTCCCAGAACAGACCCCTGAGGGACACCACTTGCCACCTCTGTCCAGCTTGAAAATTTACCATTAACGACAACTCTTTGTATTCTGTTTTTAAGCCAATGTTCTACCCAAGAACAAGCATTTTCATCGAGACCGATTTCCTTGAGTTTGAACACTAATCTTTTGTGTGGAACTGTATCAAATGCCTTGGCAAAATCCATCACATCCACTGCAACACCCTGATCTATACTTCTACTTACTTCTTCGTAGAACGCAATCAAGTTAGTTTGACATGACCTGTGCTTCATAAAACCGTGCTGATTTTTGCTGATAACCATATTCTTCTCAAGGAATTCTTGAATATTATCCCTTAATAACCTTTCAAATATTTTACCAGCCACAGAAGTTAAGCTCACAGGTCTATAATTTCCAGGCAAGGATTTTGAACCCTTTTTGAATATAGGAACCACATCTGCCTTCCTCCAATCCTCCGGAACACTTCCTGAAAGAAAAGAATCTTGAAAGATTAAAAACAGAGGTTCACTTATGTGGCGAAACCAACCTCGCCACTGGGCCCTGGAGAAGCCTGTTTGCTAGCCTCCTACCTACTGACTATGGCCCCTGGGTTATTTGGGGCATATTGTACTGTATATTGCTGCTACTGGCCCTTTTAACAGCATCTATGGACATATTGGGACTTTTGGGACTACTGTCCCTTTAAGACTGTGCTACATATTCTAGTGTACTGCCTGTAATATTATATGTGTATTTGTGTGTTAAGCTTAACTTTAAAGGTGTACCCCCTGTTTTTGGGGTACATCCAGAACTTGGCTGAAAAGGTGTACCGGATAATTGGGTTTAATGTTATCTGAGGGGAGGGGATGTGTGGGCTGAACCATGTATGTGATTGGTTATTTTATGCCTCCCCCTGGGTGTGGCCTGTATGTGTATTATTGTAATAAAAGCCAGGCTGGATGAGACAGTCCAGAGTTCCTGTTTTACCCTCAAAGTGATGTGTCGTCTCATTATTGGGGGAAGGATTTATTGTATGCTGCTCCAGTTGACTGCTAGGAGTACAAGCCTATTCGTATGGTTCCTATTCAATGGTCTACAGCATTCATACGCTTGGGAGAATTTAAAGGTTTCTCGGATTCGGTGATTATGGTGTCTGCCAGAGTGCTTGGAGTCCTCAGGAAGCACTAGGAGCATCCATTAACGGAGGTACCAAGTCGGGGTGCCAGGTGATCCGTTACAACTTATTTCTACACTTAGTTCCTTAAGTACACGTGGATGGATACCGTCAGGCCCTGGAGCTTTGTTTATATTAACTTTCTTTAGTTGCTGCAGCACATTGTCTTGAGTTAACCAATTACAATTATTCTGCAAGTTTTTAGTAGCAATCATTTGCACATCTATTGCCATGGGTTCTTCTTTAATATATACGGAGGAGAAATAGTTATTTAGAATTCCTGCCTTTTCTTGGTCTTCATTAACTAACACCCCCGTTTCAGTTTTAAGTGTACCTATACTTTCATTTTTGTGTTTTTTGGAATTTATGTACTTAAAAAATGCTTTGGGGTTGGTTTTGCTCTCTTTAGCTATCATTTTTCCATTTTGAAGTTTAGCAAGTTTAATTGCCTTTTTGCACGCATATTATATGCAGCTTTGCATCCAGATGCTTGATTTCATAGATTTACAATCCAACATCTCGGGCACCAATAGGACTGATACACGGACCGCACTATTAGATGTCAACTAGCTGGAGACAGGTGCCCTCGAAGGCAAAGATTAGGGTTTATGCACACTTAGAATCATCTCTCATCCTGATCAATTTCCAGCTGAACCAGACAGTTAAATCTCACCTATTGATAGGTGCCCTCGAAGGCACAGATTAGCCTCTTCCTTTCTGGCACTCAACTATCACCATTCACGATAATTACTCACCCTACTCCATTAGAGTTCTGGCTTTTTCGGACATTACTAATGGACCCACCTCCTTGCTAGCATGCTTTGATCTTCGGGACTAGCAAGTAGACAGGGATCCCTGGGTACATTACACTCTTTCACTAGATATCTCGTTAGTGATTGAGAATATAGTGATTAGCATATTTTTCTAGTGGGTATATTCAACCTGACACATATATATATCACATTCTCTACCCTCCTCTTTATCGTAGTTTGGTTTTTAATCTCCATTGGGCAGGGATCCAGATAGCTGTTTGGATTTACTTGGCATTACATATTTGGATGATTAGACTCCAGTGCTGTGCTCTGCTTACTTGTTTTAACACAGCACTTTTTCGCTCTGAGTATCTGCTTACTAGAATTTGTTACACTACATTGACACATTTGTATCAGTTTTGGGACATTTTCCCTGTACGTCTATTCAGACAGATACTGTGCTGTATCTAATTTTCTACTGTATATTCCTCCATGTGCTTAGGGCACTAAACAGCAATTCTTCTTGGGGTGTATTTCTGAACTCCTGAGTTGGGTCCAAACCCACACTTTGTCCATTTGTTTATTTATTTATTTGTTCTTTTCACTCCCCTTCCTATTGTAAATTACCCTCACTTAGTTTATTTAGCATCGACTTGTACACTTCCACAAGAAGGCCACATATGTGGTGGTTGTGTTAAGTGCACTATAGTAATGTCCCGAACGGTTCGCTGGCGAATAGTTCCTGGCGAACATCGCATGTTCGCGTTCGCCATGGATGGCAAACATATGAGATGTTCGGTCCGCCCCCTATTCGTCATCATTGAGTAAACTTTGACCCTGTACCTCACAGTCAGCAGACACATTCCAGCCAATCAGCAGCAGACCCTCCCTCCCTCCCAGACCCTCCCACCTCCTAGACAGCATACAATTTAGATTAATTCAGAAGCTGCACTCTTCTTTTTTTGTGTGTGTTTATTATACATTATCCCCCCACAACCAGTAACCTGTGTTTATTATACATTATCCCCCCACAACCAGTAACCTGTGTTTATTATACATTATCCTCCCCATAGCCAGTAACCTGTGTTTATTATACATTATCCTCCCCATTGCCACTAACCTGTGTTTATTATACATTATCCCCCCCATAGCCAGTAACCTGTGTTTATTATACATTATCCCCCCATAACCAGTAACCTGTGTTTATTATACATTATCCCCCCATAGCCAGTAACCTGTGTTTATTATACATTATCCCCCATAGCCAGTAACCTGTGTTTATTATACATTATCCTCCCCATTGCCAGTAACCTGTGTTTATTATACATTATCTGGTGTAACAGTAGTGTACATTTAAAAAAAAATACAGGGGGCTTGTCACCTTTCGGGGACCCTTGGTGTTGTATGTGGCTGGGTGGAGGAAGAGACCTTCAATGACATCAGTGAGGACAAGGAATGGGACATGGCTAGCTTGGTGCAAATGGGGAGTTTGCGGTTGTGCAAATGGACTGTTTGCGGTTGTTTGCGGTGCGTTAAACGGGAAGTTTGGTCTGTCACTGTGAAGCGGCGTAACCCTTACACTACCTGATCGATACAACATCATACCTGATGTTTTAAAGCACGTTATTCCAATCAATTTAGAAATGTTTGGTGATTTATGCCCTTTATGGATTAAAACCAGACTCTGCATCAACTATGTAATTTTCCATGGGAGTTTTGCCATGGATCCCCCTCCGGCATGCCACAGTCCAGGTGTTAGTCCCCTTGAAACAACTTTTCCATCACTATTGTGGCCAGAAAGAGTCCCTGTGGGTTTTAAAATTCACCTGCCTATTGAAGTCGATGGCGGTTCGCCGGTTCGCCCGTTCGCGAACATTTGCGGAAGTTCGCGTTCGCTGTTCGTGAACGGAAAATTTCATGTTCGCGACATCACTAGTGCACTAGTGTTTTTTAAGTTTTACAATAAAGGATTTTATAGATGTTTCACTCATTCATCATTTGGGACAGATCCATCCTCTTTCTCATTTCTTTACTATTACAATCTAATAACTGAACAACAATCATATAAAACTCCAATAATAATTCCAAGCCAATGGAAATAAAATCATCAATGTAAACATAAACATTAAGAGCCCAACCTACCTTAGACCAGTGAGACATATAAACAAAGTAAACAGAAAGGATGGGATAGCAAAGCAGGGTGGAAAAATACTCGCCTCCTGTCTTTACTAAAATTAAGATTATTAGTACACTAAAGCTAGTATAATCTTCAATGACAGGAGGCTTCCTATTTTGCAATTTTAACGCTGAGAAGGAATAGAAAACAAAGGAAGAATCTGAATTGTGCGATGAGAGACATGGACCGTAACCCCGTTTGGGAAAAAGGTAAAAACATCCAAGTCGAACGCCCGAGCATGCGATACATGATGGAAAGACACTAGGCCAAGCATAACGTAAACTTGTCCGATAACAGACAGAGAGATAGTTCTTCATAGATGCCCAGTCCTGCAGAAAAAGGAGAACGATCTCCACATCTCATAAGCTGAAGGTGGATGTCACTGAGTAATTGGCGCACAAGAGGATCCTTGCCAACCAGGAGTCTCCAGACTGGGACATGGGCCATTGAACTGGCTGAACTTACCACACTAATGAATCAAGGTTCCTTTCCAAACACCAACCAGACTGGAATGCCCAGATGGAGAGGTAGCATTGTCGCATCCCTGGGGGCCAAGAGTCCCATAAGAGGTCCCTAGCAGCCTGCGATTGTCCACCGATCTGCTAAGAACCCCAGAAAGACTCCAGGCCACCAGGGTGAGCCGACCCTCTAGAAGTAGAAGGTGTGGATTTACCTTTGGGTCCGTGAGAAGCATCGGGTATGAAGGCAGGAAAAGGAGATCCTCACCAGACAGTCCCCAAAGGTCCAGGAACCAGGGTTGGCTCCGTCACAGCGGGGTGACCGGGTCAGTGTAACTAGCTGAACACAGGGGTGATGGAAAACTCTCACAATCATCGCAAAAAAGGAAAAAGAGTACACTCCCAGGGGAGGCCCAGCCTGGAGGAATGCGTGCACCATCTTGCACTCCGGATCTGGCAGCCAATTGAAGAATGCTGAAGTTTGGTGATCCCTCTAAAGGTGGGAGAACCAATTTGTGGTGAGATGTGTCACCCCCAGAAGGTAGTCCACTCTCAGGGGGATCCTTTGAGGGAGGAAGAAATCGAAGTTGCCTTTTGTGATGTCTGATAGGAGATGGGAGCAGTCTCCATCCAGGCAATTGATATCCTGGACTGCCGGCCCATGGTCTTCCAGACTAGGATACAACAAACAGATGACTCCTTCACCAAGTTGCGGATAGTGAAGGATCCCGTTAAGCGTTCCAAGCAGTCAATGTGAAGGGAGAATTCCTGAGTTGTGCACACGCCTTCTGTGGGAACACTCTCACAAGTTGTTTCCGCAACCCCACAGGCTGGTATCCGACTCCAAGTCCGAAGTCCGGATGGCCATAGGGGGGGTTCGTCTAAAGAAACCTCACCATGAGGCGATGCATGACCCGGTAATGTAGCAAGCCTGGGAAGATAGTCTTGATAGAGGAGGACAGTAGCCAACAATCCGTGCTAGTGTGTGAATGGGCATGGTGTTGCAGCGGAGAACCTTGCGAATTTCCTTGAGGGTCGAAAAGACCTTTTAATGGGGGAGCTTGAGGATGCAAGACGCGGAGTCGATCACAAATGTCTTCGACCTTTAAGTGATGGTATCTGATGTGGACATTGTAGGAAGTACATTCGATAACACCATAGAGACGCTTACCTGAGGAAAAATGGAATCTAGCTCATCTGTGCGTTCCGTGTCCTCCATTCAATCGCTTGGAGTACCAGAAAGGGTTATCTCCCACCCACTTTGGGTAAATGGATGCCTCCTCAAAGAGTGTGCCTTGTGTCCGGAGTCCCAATGTTTTGGCGCCTAGATCTGCCAACTCTCCATCAATACGGAAGAGTGCTGCTATGCGCGTCTCAGAGGAGAGGCAAACATTCGTGTTTCCAACGAAACAGAAACATCTCTGTGCTCATTCATGAGTCCATTCCCGTGCCTGGGAGGGAACGGCATGGGCAGTCTGACCGCAAGTGGTTACAGACATCTTTATCCAGAGTCTAGCAAAGTCACAGGTGCATAAAGTTGGCCAGATGTTCAGGAGGGGACCAGTTTCCTGAGCATGGGTGACGGATGTTGTGTGGGTTAAACAGCTATTGACCAGTAGGTTTTCTGTCTTGTCTTCTTGGGCAGTAGCATGCAAGGCGCACCCAGAAAAGTCTTGCATACGAATGCGGAGCCATATGTGGATTCCGAACCTCAGTCATCATCAGAACCTGACGCCTCAGCATGCCTTTTGTCCAGGATGGACAGATAATGGTCGTAGTCCTCGTCTGAGGAGGGGTCTAATAGTGAGTTTCGGGCAGGTGCAGGAGCTGGCCTACTGCGTAGACCATAAAGGTCTAGTGCCTTCACCATTACAGTGGCTCTTGCTGGGATGGGGAGACATCAAAGGCATCAGAGTCCACCCCATAGTGGGCTCGTCTGGTGGCTGGTATCGGTGAGAAGAACGGCACTCCTGTCAGCACATTTGAGAGTGTTTTCTCCATAAATGCCGCCACCGCTGCCTGTATCATGACCTGAAATTCCAGAGGGTTAGCCAGGGAATCTTCCATAGTAGCAACTTGTGTGACACAGAATTGGGGCTTACCCAAAAAAGTAGACCATTAGATTTATCATGATATGGGACACCCTTGTAGGCACAAATTAGGAGGCAAATGCAGGATGCAGGGCAAATAGACCAGACTACGATAGTAGCAGGAATGCTCACAGAAACCCTTCAGGGTTGTAATCAGTGGCCAATTAAACAGAGGCTGCAACAGCATGCCTCGACTCAGCACCACAGTGCAGCATACATATACTAGGGAGCTCACCCCAGGTGCACAGGCTATGAACCCTTAAGTGCTGGCCACGGCCCTGACAGAGAGCACTAATCTGTGCTCAAACGGTTAATTCAAGGTTATGGGAGATATTCCTTTAAGCAGTATGTACTGGAAATCATGTCCAGCGGTTAACAGAGGTTGTAGCAGCATGTCTCCATACAGTAGCACAGTGTATTATAAATATAGTAGGGCCTCACCCCAGGTGCACAGGGTATGAACCCATAAGTACTGGCCATGGCCCTGACAGAGAGCACTAATTTGTGCTCAAACAGTTAATTCAACGTTATGGGAGATATTGCTTTAAGCAGTATGTCTTCGCAATCCTGCCCAGCAGTTAACAGAGGCTGTAGCACAAGCATGCCAAACTCAAAGTCTAGCACAGGCCAAATAAAAAAGGTTTAAGTTTATGTGGGCCGCAAAAAAACACAAACTTAAATTTTCATGGAAACGTAGGTTTCTTTTGAAAAGTCGGGTATAAAAAAACCACTAAACTGCTAAACTCTACTAAATCCCAATCACCCCCTCTATTAAATCCCAGTTCCCCCCATATACCAAATCCCAGTCCCCCCTTCTACTAAATCCCAGCGCCCCCCTCTAGCCAACAAGCAGACGCCACTCACATTGCCGCTTCCAGTATGCGATTTCGGAGTCCGGCCTCTGGTATACCCCAAATGGCACTCTCCGCACCCTGTGACCAAGCGGATCCTCACGCTACTTCTTGAAACCCTGTCTCCCGGTCTGCCCCTCTTTTCTGTTTCTGGTGTGGCTAGGTCTCTGTCAGCTGGGAGGAACTTCCTCCCAGCACTACCTGAAGATCAGAAAGGGCCTGGTCGAGTTGTTAACAGTGACAGAATGGGGGAAGGTGACAGTGTAGGGTGGGAGGGGGGCAGTGTGTTGGGGGTCAATGTTGGGATATTGTGACAGTGTGGGGGAAAGTGTGTGAGAGGGTGGATGGGACAGTGACAGTAGGGATGGTGACAGTGTGGTGGGGCAGTATGTAGGGGACAGTGGAGATGGTGACAGTGTGGTGGGGCACGTTGTAGGAGAGCGACAGTGGGGATGGTGAATGTGTATTGGGGCAGAGTGTGAGAGAGTGACAGTGTGTGGGAGAGTGACAGTGGGGATGGTGAAAGTGTGGTGGAGCAGTGTGTGGGAGAGTAACAGTGGGGATGGTGACAGTGTGGTGGGGCAGTGTGTTGGAGAGTTGTGGCGAAACCAACCTCTCCACTATGTTCTGGAGAAGCCTGGTTGCCCGCCTGCTGCCCCAGGATTATGGACTCCATGTAAAAACCTTTATTTCTCCATGCAGAAAGGCTTGTTCGTGCCTTTCTGCCAGGGCGTTCGGTGAATTGAATTTACCGAACAAACAGACAAATGACAGGACCATCTGAGTAAGGAGTGTGCCAGCAATTTACCTCCCAAAAGCTGCGGTTAACCGCAGCTTAATTTACAAACGTCCGTTGTCCGTTGTTCGTATAGCCGAACATGTGGCAACGGCCATTTTAAACTGCTGAATGGCCAGCGTTCAGCTACAAAACGCTGGAACTGAAAACTGACACTTTTTTTCACAAACACCGCTGAAGCCGCCGACCTCCCTTCTCATATCTCATTCGTTCATACGAACGCCGGACTGTTCGGGACATTAAACAGACGATCAGAGCTACCCCAGATAGCTATGCCATGGAGCCCATTCGTATAATGAAAGACTATGTGAAAGACTTTGGCTCCATGGTGATTGAACTGTATGTATGTGACCTGAGCGCCATTCGGTAATAATGTGCGCTTAGATCTAAGCTATCTGGGGATATGTTGAATGCATATGTTTTATGCAGTAGTTGTAACATATATTATTATGTCTTTTTATTGCCATGTGTAAAATGGAGTTTTACCTCTATCCTAGGAGATAATTGAATTACTTCTCAATTATCTCCAGGATAGAGAGGAGGGATTACAATGTGTATGTGGGAGTGTTTACTGCTAAACTGTCCTGATTGGTTAATGTCCAATATGTGTCCCAGTTTTCCATCAGGTCCCCTAGGGGAGTGTCCACCTGGTGGAAGACCTGCATAAATACCGGGCAGGTAGCCCAGATTAAACAGATCACCTGCTGACACTCAATACGGAGCCTTGTCTCGTACTTGGGGGGATTATTCGTATGGTTTTACTATTTGGCTGGCTGGAGTGTAAACCTATTCGTATGGTTTTTCCTGTTTGGCTGTTTGGAGCATTCGTATGGTTTGGAGCATTCGTATGGTTCATCCTGTTCGGCGGATTGGTGTCTTTGGTAGCTGCCTTTATATCTGGCAAGGGAATATCTCCTAAACGGTTTTAACCCCTTTTATGCCGGGGTGCCATTACAAGAGTGAAATTGGGGATGTGGCAGTGTATGTGTCAGTGGGGAGGGTGACAGTGTGTGGGTGGGTGACAGGGGGAGGGTGACAGTGTGTGGATGTGTGGCTGTTGGGAGCCTGGCAGCGTGTGGATGTGTGACAGTGGGGAGAGTGGCAGTGTGTGGATGTGTGGCACTGGGGAAGATGGCAGTGTGTGAATGTGTGAAAGTGGCGAGGGTGGCAGTGTGTGGATGTGTGGGGAGGGTGGCAGTGTGTGGATGTGTGACAGTGGGGAGGGTGGCATAGTCTGCATGTGTGGCAATGGGGAGGATGACAGTGGGGAGGGTGACAGTGTGTGGATGTGTGACAGTGGGGTGGGTGGCAGAGTGTGGATGTGTGGCATTTAGGAGGGTGGCAGTGTGTGGATGTGTGACAGGAGGGTGGCAGTGTGTGGATATGTGGGGAGGTTGGCAGTGAGGAGGATAACAGTGTGTGGATGTGCGGCAGTGTGGAAGGCGACAGTGTGTGGATGTGTGGCAATTGGGAGGGTGGCAGTGTGTGGATGTGTGGCAGTGGGGAGGGTGGCAGAGTGTGGATGTGTGACAGGAGGGTGGCAGTGTGTGGATATGTGGGGAGGGTGGCAGTGAGGAGAATAACAGTGTGTGGATGTGTGGTAGTGTGTGGATGTGTGGCAGTGTGGAAGGTGACAGCGTGTGGATGTCTGGCAGTGGGGAGGGTGGCAGTGTGCGGATGTGTGGCAGTGGGGAGGATGGCAGCCTCCCATGCATGTGAAGCCTCTGTCAGCCCTCCAATAAAAGAAGCGGGGGCGGAGCCAGGGCAGGACCGTGGCACAGGGAGAAGGCAAGCTTAAAGTTACAGCGCTTGCTGCCAATCAAACTTAGAGCATGGGGACAGTGTGAAACTGCAAATGATCGACCCTGCAGATGTCTGTTCCGCCATTACAGTTTTTTCTTTTTGCATACCCACAGGTGAACTGAATTGTACCCCTGGTGGTACGCGTACCAAAGATTGGGAACACCTGCTCTGGATCCTCTTCAGCTCCTGGAGCTTTATGTGTACAGACAATGCCTTCTTCCTCACAGTCATAAATAGGGATTGTAGTGGAGCTGCAATGCTGAGATTGAATATCTCCACTGCAATCCTCTGGAGCTGGAAGAGAAGTGCTGGTTAGTAGATATAGGTATACAAAAATACAGGGCTTTTCCTTCCCAAAAACTATAACTCAATTACCTCTCAAGTACAGAAAACTTTTCAATCCCAAAAATACATTTTAACACTTCAGAACACGAAAGTCACATAACTGTATAGCTTGGATCTGAGCGCACACTTTGCCGAAATATCACTCAGATCCCTTTGGAGTTTCCTGTAACAAACCCCTACGATGTTGCCTGGGAACCTCTATCTTTTGTTTGTTTTTGCCATCATCCACATTGCCTGTACCTAAAGAACAAAGACTATGTCTGGCCCTTTAACGCTTTTGTACAAAGGATTGGTACGTTTGATATGGCACTTCGGATACAGCCGAAGTGCCCAAGTAGTCGAAGTGGCCGCCATTAGACAATCGAACACGTGGCGGCGGCCATTTTAATCCAGTCAAACGCGGTCAGCGGTGTGTGCCGTCAAATCACTGGAACGGAAATCGGCCACACATTTGAACGAACACCGCTGACCTGTACCTTCCCCTACCCTTCAACACTGCGGCTGGAGACTAAGTCCTGTTCGAAGATTCTGGTGTAAAATAGACCTCCATTAGACAATTGAACACTGCTGAAACGCAACCCCGGTTTCACTTCGACACTTCGACAGAAGTCGAAGTGCGTTCGACGATCCGAACGCCGCCTTAGGATGGGACTTTGTTATTTTGCAGGGCAGAAATAGACCGACCGCACAGCCTATATCTGTGGAACTGTTTTGGGCATGCAAACAGGCGTGCAGTCGATCCAAAGAGACTTTTTAATATTTCTGGAACCCCTGAACGGATTTGTACGAATTTTGAATATGTTTTTCCCCAAGTTGTGTTGTTCATAAAAATATAAGGTTTATTCCTGTGTGATGAAAAATCAGAAAGTTATAAAAATGCATAAAAAGTATAAGTTTTAGCTTGAAGATAATTGAGTAGATACAGTGAGAAACTCAATTATCTCCCAAGCAGAGGGGAGGGAATCTGTGGGTTGTAACTTTTAACCATTGTTTGATTGGTTAACGTCTAATTGGTTGTGGGTGTCTCCCTTGCATGGGAGCACTGCATAAAAGGAGAGTACCTGTCATTAAACCTCAGTTCTACTTTACCCTTCAAAATGTAGCTTTGTCTCGTTATTGATAGGAGATGGCCAACTGTGACAGGGTAGGAGGTGGGGAGTCTGTGACAGGGTAGGGGGGCTGTGAAAGGGTACGAGTGGTGGAGAACTGTGACAGTGTAGGAGACTGTTAAAGGGTAGGAGGTGGTGGTGGGGCTGTGACAGCGTAGCAGGTGGTGGGGCACTGTGACATGGTAGGAGGTGGCGGACTGTGACAGAGAGGAGGTGGGCAGGGGCTTGACAGTGTAGGAAGTTGTAGGGGGGCTGTCACAGTGTAGGAAGTGGTAGGGGGCTGTGACAGGGCAAGGGGGGCAGGTGGGCTGTGACAGGGTAGGAGGTGGGGTATTGTGACAGTGTAGGAAGTGTCAGGGGAGCTGTGACAGGGCAGGGGTGGTAGGGGGGCTGTGACAGAGCAAAGGATAGTAGGGGGAGTGGTGACAGGAGAGGGGGTGGTGGGGGAGCTGTGACAGGAGAGGGGGTGGTGGGGGAGATGTGACAGGGCAGGAGTTGGTAAGGGGGTTGTGACAGGGCTGGGGGTGGTGGGGGAGCTGTGACAGGACAGGGGTGGTGGGGGAGCTGTGAAAGTGTAGATGGCAGTGAGGATGCTGTGACAGGGTAGAGGGTGTTGGAGGGGCTGTGACAGAGAGTGGTGGGGGAGCTGTGACAGGGCAGGGGGTGGTGGGAAGCTGTAACATGGTAAGGGTGGTGAGGGAGCTGTGACAGCTGCTTCTCTCTCCTGACTGAATCCGCAGGGGAGCAGCACAGAGTGCAGCCAGCAACTCCTAGACTGCAGAGACAGCTTACAGATCAAGTAAGTGAGGGATATGGGGGTAGCCTATAGATCAGGGAAGTGAGGCATGAGTGGCAGCCTATACATCAGGGAAGTGAGGCATGGGGGAGCAGCCTATATATCAGGTAAATGAGAGATGGGGGGGTGCAGCATACAGATCAGGTAAGTGAAAGATGGGGGATCCACCTACAGATCAGGTAAGTTAGAGATGGGAGGATCCACCTACAGATCAGGGAAGTGAGGGATGGGGGAGGCAGCCTATAGATCAGGTAAGTGAGGGATGGGGGAGACAGCCTACAGGAAGGGTCAGAAAGGAGCAGGAAGGTAAACTAAGAGAAGGAGCAGAAAGGAGAAGGAACAGAAATGAGCAGGAAGTGACATCAAGGAGCAGAAAGGGGCCGCAAGAAGCACAAAAGGTAAAGTAGGAGAAGGAGCACAAAGGAACAGAAATGAGCAGGAAGGGGTAGCACGAAGCAGGAAGCATCAGCAAGGAGAAGGAAGGGTCAGCAAGGAACAGGAAGGGTCAGCAAGGAGCTGGAAGGACAGAAGGCACAAAGGTAAAGTAGGAGAAGGAACAGAAATTAGCAGGAAGGGTCAGCAAGGAGCAGGAAGGGTCTGCATGGAGCAGGAAGTGTCTGCAGGGGTCAGCAAGGAACGGGAAGGGTCTGCAAGGAGAAGGAAGGGTCTGCAAAGAGCAGAAATAATCAGAAGAAGCACAAAGGTAAAGTAGTAGAAGGAGGAGAAAGGGTCTGCAAGGAGCAAAAGGGGATCAAAAAGAGAAAGGAGCAGAAGGGCGCAAAATAAGCAGAAAGTAGCAGAAAGGTAAAGGAGCAGAAGGAGCCAAGGAGGAGAGAAGACTGTGTCAAATGAAGGAGAAGAAAAGGAGATTGGAGCAGAAAGGACAAGTTAAATTAACCCTCCACTTTATTCTGGACACCACATCATAAGGCTTTGGTACCTAGGCCTGGCAGGGAAACTTTGGACCTTCTCATCTCCCCAGGTAAAAAAAAAATATCAGTGTTAACGTGTTCAGTTTTATTTCCTGTGTGTCACAGAGCACAGAGTGTCGTTGGGTAGGGGTGTCACTGATTGGCTAGAGCGGTCAGTTGGCATTCTAAGCCAATCAGTAGCTCCCCATTCATAAAAAAAGTAAAACATTTTTATGAACCGGGAACTAGCGATTAGCTTAGAGAGTCAACTGGCAACTCTAGCCAATCTGTGGCACCCATGCCTGACATCAATCTGCACTTCCTGACACATTTCAGAAGCTGAATACCACTGAGCGACCTGGAAATCTGAAGCTGGAGGAAGCCTTTGGGGTTAAACCATTTGAGAGCGGTTTAACCCCTTAAAGGAAAGAGAGCACCCAGGGGCTTCCTGGCATCATCAAATTTTTATTTGCTTAAAGGAACACTATAGGAATAGGAATACAAACATGTATTGTGAAAACGCTTTTCACCCTGGCTTCATGTGATAATGGCTATGCCCCTTTCATGACACTGTCAATTATGCCCGCCATGGAAAAATTCCTGCGGACGCCCATGGGTAGGGGGCTGTGACAGCGTAGAGGATGGTGGGGGGCTGTGACAGAGCAGGGGGTGGTAGGGTGGCTGTGACAGCGTAGGGGGTGGTGGGGTCACTGTGACAGGGCAGGGGCTGGTGGGGGGCTGTGACAGGGCAGGGGGTGGTAGGAAGGCTTTGACAGGGCAGGGGTGGTAGGGGGGCTGTGACAGAGTAGGGAGTGGAAGGGGGGCTATGCTGGACCAGTGGGCTGGGTCAATCCCTGGTGGTCCAGTGGGCTTTCTCAGTCCCTGGTGGTCCAGTGTGCTCCCTACCTGGTCTGCAGCTCCGCCGGGTGCAGAGTTGCTGACCACGTGGTAAGTCTCACAAATTCCAGTCAAGAAGTCAGAGCTTTACCATGGTAACCTGTGGCTCAGTCTACAGCTCTGCACCCGGGAGAGTTGTAGACTAGAGGCTGGGTCTCACTCAGGGCAGACTGACTGGAGGAGCCTCGCACCCGGTGGCATAAAGGGCAAGCCGCTGGGCCCCCTACTGTGGCAAGCCTTCAGTCAAAGATCGAAGACCCGACATGTCAGTCTGCCCTATGGTGATTTAGCCGGCCGCGAGGCCCCAGACCATGCAAGGCGTAAATCGCCTAATTAAAGAGCCGCCTCTGCTCCAGGGACTGATGCCAGGTCCACCACAGTGATGGCTGAGGAAATTACAAAAATTGCTGGCAGAAGCTCTGCCTTTAGTCCCTACTTTGCAGGGATATATTTTAAATGTGTTGGAATTTCATTGTCAATATGAGTATTTAATAAAGACTGTATTTTTATAACATTCTCTTTATTCAGGGGTAGAGGAGAGTTGACAGAGCTGCTTTAACTGAAGTGAAATTATTTTAAGATTCAGGATGAGGGATAAAGTCAAAAGAGGATTGTTAAGGGTGACATGGGGCGATTGTTAAAAAAATATTATTTAATTCACCACAATTGACTGTTGTTGCCCATGGATAAACTTCATGAATTACAAGACCACTAATACCTGTCATCTCAGTAGCTCACCTACCACAAGTTTTTTTTATACAACCCACATATACACTCAGATTTACATGTTGATGTTACTATGGCCATTTTACAAACACATGACTTTGCTTTGTGTTGTGTTGCTGTTTTTAAAAATAAACCTGGCTTCTATTTGATTTCTGAGAAGAAATACTCCATAGTCATGGTTCTATATGCCTTGTGACTCATCTTTTGTTTAACATTAACATGGGTGTGCACTATATATATATATTTTTATTATTGTTTTATTCTTTATTTTTGTAGTGCAGAAGCTTCATACAGTCGCTTGGGAGGTACCCCAAAAGCAGTCCTCCAGCGCATTATAAAATATTTAAACATAGAGGTACAGGATTGATCTAGCACATTTTTATAAAGTTGAGTTATGCGATATCCGGTATCGATTGTCATTACTTAAGCATATTCATAACATAAAATAAACTAAAATAAGCTAAATTGACGTCGCTTAACTTTCTGCTCGTGGAATAAGTAAGTAAGATGCTGTATCCAGCGTAATGGTAACTATACCAGCAAACTATTGTGGTCACTATATATTTATTGTATAGTTGCCTGGCCAATAATCTTCTTTATATTGAGATTGAAAGATATTGGGTCATATAAGGTCACAGAGAAACTGTCCACCATTCATTATGTATACATGTGAGACAGTGGCGTACACACAACCCATGGGGCCCCGGTGCGAAAACTGATCCGTGGGCCCCCCCGCGCGCTTACTCTGTGCGGGCTGGGTCCGCAACACATGGCGGCGGGCACCGGGTCGCAGGGCTGCGACCTGTGTGACCGCGGTATGTACGCAAGTGCATGCATAAACACATACACTTAAAGGACCACTACAGACACCCAGATCACATCAGCTCAATGAAGTGGTCTGGGTGCCAGGTCTCTAGTTTTAAAACTGCAGCTGAAAACATAGCCGTTTCAGAGAAACGGCTATGTTTCACTGAGGGTTAATCCAGCCTCTAGCGGCTGTCTCATTGACAGCCGCTAGAGGATTTTCTGCGATTCTCACTGTGAGAATCACAGTGAGAAGACGCTGAACGTCCATAGGAAAGCATTGAATAATGCTTTCCTATGGGCGGTTTGAATGCGAGCGTGGCTCTTGCCACGCATGCGCATTCGGAGCTGAGAGGCGGATCGGGGCGGAGAGATTCCCAGCGCCAAGGGAGTCCGGCGCTGGAGAAAGGTAAGTGCTTAAGACACACACACTCTCATGAACAGACGCACACATTTACTGACAGACACACACTCAGTGACAGACATACATACACACTCACTAACAGATGCACACAAACATACTCAGTAACAGACACACACACTAACACACTCTAACACACACACACACTCTAAGACTAACACACTAACACACACACTAACACACACAATCTAACACTAACACACACTAACACTCACAAACACACTAACATACACTCACACACTAACATACACTCACACACTAACATACACTCACACACTAACATACACTCACACACTAACACACTCACACTATAACACACTCTAACACACACTCACACACACTAACACTCACAAACACACACTAACATACAAACACACACTAACATACAAACACACACTAACATACAAACACACACTAACATACACTCACACACACTCACACTCACAAACATACACTCACAAACACACACTCACACTCACAAACACACACTAACATACACTCACACACACTCACACACTCACTCACACACACTCACACACACTAACATACACTCACACACACTAACATACACTCACACTCACAAACATACACTCACACTCACAAACATACACTCACACTCACAAACACACACTCACACTCACAAACACACACTAACATACGCTCACTAACATACACTCACACACACTAACACACTCACTAACACACACTAACATACACTCACACACACTAACATACACTCACACTCACAAACATACACTCACACTCACAAACACACACTCACACTCACAAACACACACTAACATACACTCACTAACATACACTCACACACACTAACACACTCACTAACACACACTAACATACACTCACACACACTAACATACACTCACACACACTAACATACACTCACACTCACAAACATACACTCACACTCACAAACACACACTCACACTCACAAACACACACTAACATACGCTCACTAACATACACTCACACACACTAACACACTCACTAACACACACTAACATACACTCACACACACTAACATACACTCACACTCACAAACATACACTCACACTCACAAACACACACTCACACTCACAAACACACACTAACATACACTCACTAACATACACTCACACACACTAACACACTCACTAACACACACTAACATACACTCACACACACTAACATACACTCACACACACTAACATACACTCACACACACTAACATACACTCACACTCACAAACACACACACTCACTAACACTAACATACACTAACACTCACAAACACCTTTTTTTTAAATCCCCCCAGCCTCCTTACCTGTGGGAGAGCTGAGGGGATTCCCTGGGGTCCAGTGGTGCTGCTGGGCTCCTGGGGGCCGGTCACCCGGCGGGCAGTCAGGCTGGCCGGTCCTGCAGGCGCGCGAGGGAGCACTGTCTCCTGAGTGCTTCCTCTTCAGCTCCCTCGCGCGCCGCACTGATACCGGAGCCGGAAGATGACGTCATCTTCCGGCTCCGGTATCAGTGCGGTGCGCGAGGGAGCTGAAGAGGAAGCACCTAGGAGACAGTGCTCCCTCGCGCGCCTGCAGGACCGGCCAGCCGGGTGACAGCAGGGCCAGCCTCGGGGGGCCCTGAGGTGGCCGGCTCTTGGGCCCCCCAGGAGAAGAGGCTGGCCCAGTGACATACATACCGGGGTCGCAGGGCGGCCGGGCCCCCTGGTGGGCCGGGCCCGGTCGCAGCCGCGACCCCTGCGACCCCGGTATGTACGCCACTGATGTGAGAGTAACTGTAACCTTCACTGACATTCACAGACTTTCCAGATTCCTGCAGATATTGCATGGGCTAAAACAGGCTTTTGCTGCAGCTTAATATACTTTTGAGTAATTGTAAAGTTAATTCTTATAACTAATTTGAATCTTTGAATCACTTCATCTACAGGCAGTATACATTATTTTCATTCAAATTAAAAAATATTTCCAACATACTATTTTTCTCATAGAAAATCATAATATTTTAATGTTACATTATTATGTTACGAGTAAAAATCCCCACAGTATTAAAATTTCGGGGTAATGTTTCATGTACTGTACGTTGTAATATCATAAAAGGTTTGGCATTAAATTGAGGAGGGAAAAAAGTTGATATTCCTTCTTCATTGTTTTACATAATATCTACCTGATATCTATATATTTAACCCCTTAAGGACCAAACTTCTGGAATAAAAGGGAATCATGACATGTCACACGTGTCATGTGTCCTTAAGGGGTTAAAGGATCACTATAGTGTCAGGAAAACAAAGTAGTTTTCCTAACACTATGGTGCCCTACGGGTGCCCCCACCCTTAGGGTCCCCCTCCCGTGGCACTGAAGGGGTTAAAACCCCTTCAGCCTCTTACCTTTATCCAGCACCAGGCTCCCTCAGCACTGGTGACCTCTCCTCCCCCGCCGACGTCAGCTCCCGAGTGGAGTGGAATGCGCATGTGCGGCAAGTGCTACGCACGCATTCTAACAGTCCATAGGAAAGCATTTCACTAAGTATTTGTCAGGGTTCTCACCTGTGAGACAGACGGCCAGACGTGGTCGCTCCTGGAGTTCCCAACAGGGGACTTGAACTGGGGAACTTATCAGTCCAAGTCCTGCTTTCTGTCTCTGAGCCACAGCAGCTTTACACAGAGACTACTGATTCCGGTCTTGTTCATCCTGGCATGGCTACTACACCAGGGGCTGCACCTTGACTTGTCTGTGTCTCACCTGACTCTGATCGATCATCAGCAGGGTATTTAAACCCAGCCTCGCCCTGTGCTCAGTGTCAAGTCTTTGATCTAGTGTTCCTGTGTTGTACCAGTGTTCCAGTTTATCTGCTTTGTATATTTGACCTCGGCTTCTGACTACGTTTATTCTGACCTCTGGCATCCCTTGACTTTGGCTACTCCTCGTTGTTCCTGACCTCTGGCACCCTTTGACCTCGGCTATCCCTCGACTATCCTGCTGGTTCTGTCCTTGCCTGTCCTGCGTATTTGGTACTGCATCCTGCACAGCCCCCGTGCACAGACCCACAGGCCAGGTGAATTCTTACCTGACCACCTCGGCCTGTGGCTATCTGCAAGGGTGAGCAACATATCTGCGCTACAGACTCCCAACTCAGGTAAGACCCTGACAAAAGACTTGACCAATATGGAGTCCGCAGAAATGTGCTCACCCTCACTCCAGCAAGTGTCCAGCCTGGCCCAAACTGTTTCGGAGTTGCAGCAAGAAATTTTTTCTCTTAAAGGCGCAGTACATCCAGCTCCGGAACCCTTTGTCATCATGCCCGACAGATTTGATGGTAACTACACGTCCTTTCAGTCATTCAGGATGGATTGCGAGGTATTGTTTTCTTTAAAGCCTCGAACTTACGCCACGGATTTCATCAGGGTCAGAGCGGCTATCAACCTATTGTCTGGACGCATCAAAGTTTGGTCTTACCAAATGTTGCAGAGGAAGAGTCCTGTCCTTGTCAGCTGGGAATCCTTTATTATTGCTATGGACTCACAGTGCAGGACCACTAAGCCCAAGCCAGCTCCACCTACTAAAAAATTGCGGAGTCTACGTAACCAAGGAACCGAGTACTATCACCACACCCCAGTGATGCCCTCTTATGATCCAGTTCCCAGGAAAACTCCAGAGGTATCCTGTGTTCCACTTGACCCTGAGGAACCTATGCAAATTGGACTTGTCCACTGCAAAGTCACACCTAGGGAGAGGGACCGAAGGAGAAGCCATGGTCTGTGTTTCTACTGTGGAGAAAGAGGGCACTTCATCACGCTTTGTCCTGTTCGCCCTCCTAGACCTCCAGCTCTCCGACTGGGTAATAATATCCTTCGTCCAGTGTACACCGCATATCATCCTAAAGAGCTACAAGGGAGCCGTTATTCCTGTCCAGGCTTGGCTTCCATGGAAAATACTACACCTCCTGCTCCAGAGTTGACTGCATCTACTACCAAAGTTACTTCCTGTAGTACCACCACTACTTCCTGCCCACTTGAAAAGGATTTACCTATGGATTGTGTCATTGCTTCTAATGGCACTACGGTCTGTAAAAAAGACCTAGAAGTGTTCGAAAAAGCACTGCTAGCTACGAGCACTGTTCCTGCCGAAGTTGTGGAAGTTCTTGCCACCTGTACCCGGAACCTAAAAAACCTGGACAGATCGTCAGCCGTACCAGAAGCTGGTACTGGGAAATCCCGAGCTAATAAGGACTTTCACTATGGGGACTCAATGGATTCTGATAGTGACTCTGGAGATGCAGATTATTTCAATGGAGAACCTACTTACGCCCAGAGGTCGTTTTTAAAGGGGGGGGGGGGGGTACTGTCAGGGTTCTCACCTGTGAGACAGACGGCCAGACGTGGTCGCTCCTGGAGTTCCCAACAGGGGACTTGAACCGTGGAACTTATCAGTCCTAGTCCTGCTTTCTGTCTCTGAGCCACAGCAGCTTTACACAGAGACTACTGATTCCGGTCTTGTTCATCCTGGCATGGCTACTACACCAGGGGCTGCACCTTGACTTGTCTGTGTCTCACCTGACTCTGATCGATCATCAGCAGGGTATTTAAACCCAGCCTCGCCCTGTGCTCAGTGTCAAGTCTTTGATCTAGTGTTCCTGTGTCGTACCAGTGTTCAAGTTTATCTGCTTCGTATATTTGACCTCGGCTTCTGACTACGTTTATTCTGACCTCTGGCATCCCTTGACTTCGGCTACTCCTCGTTGTTCCTGACCTCTGGCACCCTTTGACCTCGGCTATCCCTCGACTATCCTGCTGGTTCTGTCCTGCGTATTTGGTACTGCATCCTGCACAGCCCCCGTGCACAGACCCACAGGCCAGGTGAATTCTTACCTGACCACCTCGGCCTGTGGCTATCTGCAAGGGTGAGCAACATATCTGCGCTACAGACTCCCAACTCAGGTAAGACCCTGACAGTATTTCACTCTTAATGCTACCTTTCTGTTTTCATTTTGGACTTTTAACAATATTTCTGTTTTATCATTCATACACTGTTCATGATAGTCTTTCCTCTTTTCTCCACAGTTTCTGCTGTCACATATGCTTAGTAATTTCCACAAGCCTCTTTCTTTATCCCCTACATGTAGCTTTCAAATGTATTTCAGATTCAGGACCCATCCTGTTTAAGTGCTATACATGATGTCATTATAGATATGCCTGTGAAGTGGCCTTCAATTATTTTGGTGCTTCTAGAAAACATTTGCAGGACACATTGCTCATACACTGGGGACAGGCAGTCTACTGCGTTTGTTTGCACTGACAGCAATAAAAATGATTGTAATAAAGAGAACGGTTTAAATGAAACGGATGACAGAAATGAAAATGAGCTGCACACTGTACAAAATGTCGCATGATGCATTACATGATGTATTACAAATTTATATAGAAAAAGTACAATCATGGCAAATTAATCTCCTGCTGGGGCGCCCACAGGGATGTTTCCTGGTGGTGTGCGTGCCCCTGTCTGGGGCCGCAGCGCTGGGCGAGCTGCTCTTGAGCCACCCCCAACGCCGGGCCGATCCTCAAGGCGCCAAAAGGCGGGGGCGCCAAGAGGGGCCCTGTCACAGGGGGCTTAGGAAGTGGCCATCTGGCCACCACAGGGCGCCCCCGAACCTGTATTAGGTAAAGTAGAGCAGGCACCTGCTTGCCTTGATGGCAGGTTCCTGCTCTGCCAAAAAATGCCAGTGACCTGTTCTGAGGAGAGGGGGCTGGAGATGGCAGGTGGTGAGAGAGGCTGTTCTTGCAGCCTCTCACTCCTCCCTCGCCTGCCGTCTGTGATGAATATGATGTCATTCCGGCCCCAGCATACTAAACAGCTGGTGGGAGGAGTGAGAAGCTGCCCCACACTGGGCTCCAGGGAGGTGAGTGTATGGCTGTCAGTGAGTGTGTGTGAGTGTGTGTGTGTATGTGTGTGTGTCTGTCAGTGAGTGAGTGTATGTATGTCAGTGGGTGTCTGCCTGTGTGTGTGTCAGTAAGTGTGTGCGTGTTTGACTGTCAGTTGTCAGTGTGTGTCTGTCAGTGAGTGCCTGCCTGTGTGTGTGTGTGTGTGTGTTTGTGTATGTATGTCAGTGAGTCTGTGTGTGTGTGTGTGTGTGTTAGTGACTGAGTGTATGTATGTCAGTGAGTGTCTGTGTGTGTGTGTGTGTTAGTGACTGAGTGTATGTATGTCAGTGAGTGTCTGTCTGTCTGTCTGTCAGTGAGTGATTGTATGTATGTCAGTGAGTTTGTGTGTGTGTGTCTGTCAGTGAGTGAGTGTGTGTGTGTCTGTCAGTGTGTGTGTGGGTGTGTCTGTGTGGGTGTGTGTTAGTGACTGAGTGTATGTATGTCAGTGTGTGTCTGTCAGTGTGTGTGTGTGTCTGTGTGTGGGTGTGGGTGTGTGTGTTAGTGACTTAGTGTATGTATGTCAATGAGTGCCTGTGTGTCTGTCTGTCTGTCTGTCTGTCAGTGAGTGATTGTATGTATGTCAGTGAGTGTGTGTGTGTGTGTGTGTGTCTGTCAGTGAGTGAGTGCATGTCTGTCAGTGAATGTGTGTGCCTGTCAGTGAGTGTCTGTCAGTGAGTAAGTGTATGTCTGTCTGTTGGTTTCTGCCTGTGTGTGTGTGAGTGTTTGACTGTCAGTGTGTTTCTGTCAGTGAGTGTCTGCCTGTGTGTGTCTGTCAGTGAGTGAGTGTATGTATGTTAGTCAGTGTCTGCCTGTGTGTGTGTCAGTGAGTGTGTGTGTGTGTGTGTCTGTCAGTGAGTGTCTGCCTGTGTGTGTGTGTGTGTGTCAGTGACTGAGTATGTCAGTGAGTGACTGTGTGTGTGTGTCAGTGAGTTAAGGTATGTCTGTCAGTGGGTTTCCGTGTGTGTCAGTGGGTTTCCGTGTGTGTCAGTGGGTTTCCGTGTGTGTCAGTGATTGAGTGTATGTGTGTCAATGAGTGAGTGTATGTCAGTGAGTGTGTGTGTCTGCCAGTGTGCATTTGTCAGTGAGTGAGTGACATGAGGGGGAGGCAAAATGGATCTTTTAACTGAATGTGTTATGTTCCATGGCTCAATAAAGGTAAAAAGTCATGACCAAAATGTTGCCTATGCGTGTTATATTCTATTGAAAAGTCTGTCAAGATTCAAAATGCTGAGTGCCTGGACTTTCTTGGTTTGTTTACTACAAACTGTACAGAAACACAAACACAGTAACAATATACATAATCACACAATTATACACACAGCCACATGCATACCTAGACAGTCACATAAACACAAAGTGGCACAAACAGTTATATGCACAGCATATTAGTTACATATGCAGTAGCACACACAGACAGCTACACTCTTACACATTATCATCAGTAATAACAGTCACCCATAGTCACATACACAGTAACAGTCCCATAAATATAGCCACATTATGCACAAATAGTCACATACACTTACTTAGCCTTACTGATATGAGCACCAATAAGAACAGGAGAGCAGGCAGAGGTACCTGGTATCCAGTACCGGCACAACCCTAATGGTACAGTTGGCTGCCTTACGGCACACCGGCCCAAGGGGTGCAAGATCCGTTTGACAGGCAGGAGGAGAGTGCTCCCCTCTAGCTAGTCAGTCATTGTAGAGTGGCTTTGCCGTGGACTGTGGTAGAGGAGCTTTGGTATCGTCTACTCAGTCTGACAGGAAGTACTCACTGAGAACGCCAAACAGCTTCTTGTCAGATCGAGCAGAGGATACAGAAGCTTCTCTACTTTAGTTCACAGCTTGGCCATGCTACACAGGATGGGTGAGCTTGCACAGGGGG
Organism: Pelobates fuscus; assembly: GCF_036172605.1. Taxonomy (NCBI): domain Eukaryota; kingdom Metazoa; phylum Chordata; class Amphibia; order Anura; family Pelobatidae; genus Pelobates; species Pelobates fuscus. Next base: position 191,769,185 of record NC_086318.1, read on the forward strand.
AGGAGAGAGACCAGAAAGGGGGGCTGGGGTGGGGCATAAGAGACAGAAGAGCAGGGGGGGACACAAATATACACAGAGGTATTAGGAAGGGGCAAAAGAGACTGACATGGGCTAGGGATGGGGTGAAAGAGGCATGCTGTGGGGAGACATCCAGAGGGACAGGATGGAGGCAAAGAGACGCAGAGGGGTTAGGGAATGGGGCAAAAGATGCAGACAGGGGGTAGGGGACACAAAGAGACACAAGGGGCAAAAGAGACAGACAGGGATGGGGAGGGACACACGGAGATACACAGAGGTTAGTTAAAGGGCAATAGAGACAGATGGAGCAGGAGAGACATGAAGAGACACAGATGGGTTGGGGAAGGGGCAATAAAGACAGACAGGGGCTAGGAAGAGGGTGAAAGAGACAGACATGGGCTGAGGGGAGACACCTTGAGGATCTGGGTAGACACAAAGAGGCAGTGGGGCTGGGGGAAGAAAGAGACAAGATGCTGGTGAGAAAAGATGTACAGAAAGTCCAGGGAAGGGGAGAAAGACTAACAAAGGAGCTGTGGGAGACAGATACACACAAAGGAGCTGGGAGACAAATATACACACAAAGGGACGGAGTAAAGTCAGAGACACACAAAGGGGCTGAGGGGAGTAAGAGACACACAAATAAGCTAGAGGGAATTAAGAGACACATAAAGGACTAGAGTGTAAGAGATGCATTTTAGGGAGAAGGGGGCAGCAAAATGCATCTTCAACATGTAGCCGAAATTCCTTGCCCCATCATGGTATCTAATGGTATGGAAGAAAGAATTCCTATTTGCTTCACCTCTGCTCAGAGGTGGCTCTAGACTTGGTGAGGCCCTCTTAATAAACAGTGTAAAGTTTATCTCTATAAACATATTTGTATTAACTGTGTATTTTTAATGCAAAGCTTCTGTGTAAAATAGTTTTCCTTATTTCAGTTTGCTGAATATACAGTGATGTATACATACTTACTAACATGTGAATTGCCAGGAATTTGAAGTAAATCTCAAATCTAAGGTACAATAGTCGAACTGGGAGCATTGCTGACTTTCATATTCACTTTGAATTACTGACAATTCTCGCTTTTGTGAATAACCTTGTCAGACATGAACTAACAAACACCATCACAATCATCACAGACAACCTCACATATGCACATTTACATAAACACACTTGATCATGCACACAGGCACACCAAAACACAGTCACAAATATACACACATTCAGTTATGTACACACAAAACACTTAGTCACATATATTGACACACAAACACATACATAAGCATTTGTACAAAATTGCTTGTTCAGAGTCTGTCAGGGTACCTGTAGTCTCTACCTCAGAAGAGGTGAGAGACTTAGACGTTTATCCTCCCAGAGGGGTTGTTTCTTCCGTTCCTCGCGGTTCTCTCGGCCATTTACAAGCCGACCGCGAGGGATCCACTTCCTTATATGACGCGACGCTCAGAAGTCGACGTCATGACGCCAACCCGGGTCGACCTGTCAGTCAAGTCCCGAGCACTAATCAGGACTCGTCGGGGGCGTGATTACCCTCTAGAATCAAGGTATAAAGTAAGGCTTTCGGCATCCGCTCATTGCCCTGTCGTGGTTCTAGCCTGTCTAGTCACTCAGTGCTCTTGTATTCTAGTTGTCTCTTTGGTTCTGACCCGGCTTGTTTGTACTACCCTGTTTATCTCTGTTACCCTTTGACTCGGCTTGTCTCTCGCTTACCTGTCTTCTCGTTCCCTCGACCTCGGCTTGTTCCTAGACCATTCTCTACTTACTCCTTACGTTAAGTCCGGCCATTCTAAGGTCCGGTATACGTACCTACCACCTGTTTGTACTCTGCGTGTTGGATCCCTGTCCCGATCCTGACAGAGTCACACACATACACATACTTCTTATGTATAGCAGGTTCATGGGTGGTTTAATTGAATTGGGGTTCAGGTGTGATTATATGACAAGGTAGGAAGGAAGGTATTGTTACATCACATGCTGGTGTACCACCACCTATACTCAGCAGCTTTATTGATTTTATCAGACTGGGGGGATTCCTGGGGCCAGTCAATTTCCTACATTGTCCCAAGTCACTATCTACTTCTCTGCAACGCCCCCTGATTCCGACGCCTGGTTACAAAAGCTCCTTCTGTCCCTGGTGGTCCAGTGTTGGCCAATACAGAATCCCTGGTGGTATGGTGGTGAGGTGGTGGTATGGTGGTGAGTAGCATGCAGTGCACCATCTCTTGGTGCAGATCATAATAACTTATCCTTCATGCTCTATATGGACATTGCAGTGTGTGTGCTTGTTTAAGGTACCTCTAAATGATCATATCAGGCACATAATTGTTATATTATCATTATGTTATGTCATTTTATTTTAATTACAGCGCTTATTGGTCCTTTAATTGGTTACATTTTTTAAAAAGGAATCATTGGTTAACACTGTACACAACACCAAGTCAGGATGGGTTTGTGGTGCTTATTTGGTTCATTTCAGGATGTTTATTTCTTAAAAAAACAAATATTTAAAGTCTTTAATAAGTAGTTTGAGATGTTGAATTTGCTGTATTTTTTATGTTCACATTTTGTTTAATTGCTAACTTTTCTTTTTCTTGATTGATACGTTTTGATATTGATAAATATTGCCTATAAAAGTGTATTTAATCTAACAATGTCCAGACTCAGAACTACTGGCTGATTCATTAATTTTTCTCAATTTTCAAAGCAGATGGTAAACAAGCTCTCAATCACAGAAAAGTGAACAATTATGGCTATGAGTGCCCTCTGTTTGATCAGATTTGAATTTTAGCCACTGCACATGCTAAGTACCAATAGTAAGGATTCTAGAAAGCTTTCATATTAGGAATGGCAGATGGATCACTGTAGGATCTGGTAGACTTAGAGTTGTGGATAAAAGGCATATTGCACAGTCTGTTGCTCTACATAATTCATTTTCTGCACATTCAGAGTGTAATGGTGTCATGGAGACAGGCACCGAGGGTAGTGGTGTTGTGCAGAGAGGCCCTGAGGCTAGTGGTGTTGCGCAGAGAGGCCCTGAGGCTAGTGGTGTTGCGCAGAGAGGCCCTGAGGCTAGTGGTGTTGCGCAGAGAGGCCCTGAGGCTAGTGGTGTTGCGCAGAGAGGCCCTGAGGCTAGTGGTGTTGCGCAGAGAGGCCCTGAGGCTAGTGGTGTTGCGCAGAGAGGCCCTGAGGCTAGTGGTGTTGCGCAGAGAGGCCCTGAGGCTAGTGGTGTTGCGCAGAGAGGCCCTGAGGCTAGTGGTGTTGCGCAGAGAGGCCCTGAGGCTAGTGGTGTTGCGCAGAGAGGCCCTGAGGCTAGTGGTGTTGCGCAGAGAGGCCCTGAGGCTAGTGGTGTTGCGCAGAGAGGCCCTGAGGCTAGTGGTGTTGCGCAGAGAGGCCCTGAGGCTAGTGGTGTTGCGCAGAGAGGCCCTGAGGCTAGTGGTGTTGCGCAGAGAGGCCCTGAGGCTAGTGGTGTTGCGCAGAGAGGCACTGAGGCTAGTGGTGTTGCGCAGAGAGGCACTGAGGCTAGTGGTGTTGCGCAGAGAGGCACTGAGGCTAGTGGTGTTGCGCAGAGAGGCACTGAGGCTAGTGGTGTTGTGAGGCCTAATAGAAAGCAGTTGTTGTTGGGGGATTCCATCATAAGAGGTGTGGAGATGGACAATGGTGGTCTTGTGAGGTGTCTTCCCGGAGCTACTGCTCACAGAGACAGGGGACGTATCTGTAATATTGTTAAGCAAGCAAAGCAGGAAGGGGAATTGGATGTACTTGTCCATTTAGGGACAAATGACTTGGCTTGCAATGAGGCTTCAGAGGTTATGGAAGTTTTTAATGTTTTTGCCAATGATATACGGCAGGTTGCTTCCACACTGTCATTCTCTGAAGTTCTGCCTGTGCATAACATTCAGAATGACAGGCGGATGCGTATTAGGGACTTTAACTTGTGGCTTGGTGAATGGTGTCGGGAGCAAGGATTTGGCTTTATTTCTCATGGAAGCCCTGTTTGGAATGGAAATAAACTGTACAAAAAAGATGGTTTGCATCTTTCTCAAAAGGGAACAAATGTTCTCAGTGAGCAGTTCAGAGGTTTTGCTGGGATGTATTTAAACTAGGAGGGGGGGGGGCAAAAGGGTGATAAAACATCAATCCAATTGTCCCCCAAAACAAGGACAGAAGGTGCCTGTAGCAAGTGTGTTAAAAAATGATAAGCTTAGAGTCATGTCTACAAATGCTCGCAGTTTAGGGAATAAGATCCATGAACTTGTGGCAATAATGGCAGCTGATAGTGTAGATTTAGTCGCTGTTACTGAGACATGGTATAATGAGAAAAATGACTGGGACATAGCAATACCAGGGTACTCTTTATATAGAAAAGACAGGGAAGGCACGAAAGGGGGAGGGGTGGCCCTGTATGTGAAGGATAGCATAAAATCTAGCCTAATAAAGGTTAGTGAGACGAACAGAGTCCATTTGGGTTACGTTAGAATTTGGTAATCACACAGTAACTCGTGTAGGTGTGATTTATAGGCCCCCAGGACAAATTGAAGAGTTAGATAATCTACTAGTTGAAGAAATAGCTAAAATGACAATGAAGGGGGAAGTTATCATCATGGGTGACTTTAATCTTCCTGATGTGAATTGGAAAACAAAAATAGCTACTTGTGCCAGGAGCACACATATTCTAAACTCCCTACTGGGATTGTCTCTAAAACAAGTCGTTGAGGAGCCAACTCGTAAAGAGGCCATACTAGATTTAGTGTTAACAAATGGAGATCTGGTATCAGATATTACTGTAGGTGAACGTGAGTCACACCACACAAAAACAAAAGTTTTAGACTTTAGAAAAACAGACTTTTCTAAAATTAGAATATGTGTAAAGGAGTCATTATCAGACTGGAGCAATTTAAATGGAGTCCAAGAGAAATGGGATTATTTAAAAGTTGCACTACGAAAGGCAACAGAAAATTGCATTAGGCTTGTCAGTAAAAGCAAATACTCAGCAGATGTGGCCAAAATAGTAAAAAACAAAAAGTTAGCATTTAGTAATTATAGGAAAACCCAGAGTGAGGAAGACAGAATGACCTATAAGATTAGGCAGAAAGAGGCTAAGCAAGTAATAAGAGCTTCCAAATCACACACAGAAGAGCAAATAGCACAGTCAGTAAAAAAGGGGGACAAAACTTTTTTTAGATACATAAATGAGAAAAGAAAAGTAAAACAAGGATTAGTTAGATTAAAAACAAAAGAAGGAAGGTATGTAGATGAGGATAAAGGTCTAGCTGACTGCCTCAATGAATATTTTTGTTCTGTATTTACAGATGAAAATGAAGGAGAGGGACCTCAGTTAAGAAAAAGGATAAATGAGTCATTTATTACATGTGAGTTTACAGAGGAAGAGGCTCTATTTCAGTTGTCAAAAGTAAAGACAAATAAGTCAATGGGACCTGATGGAATACACCCAAAGCTATTAAAAGAGCTTAGTGGTGTACTAGCAAAACCATTAACAGATTTATTTAACCAATCATTGTTAACAGGAGTAGTCCCAGAAGATTGGAAGTTGGCGAATGTTGTGCCCATTCACAAGAAAGGTAATAGGGAGGAGTCGGGCAACTATAGGCCAGTAAGCCTTACTTCAGCAGTGGGGAAAGTGATGGAAACCATGTTAAAGGATAGGATTGTTGAACATCTAAAAACACATGGATTTCAAGATCAGAGACAACATGGGTTTACTTCAGGGAGATCATGCCAAACTAATCTTATTGATTTTTTTGATTGGGTAACTAAAATTATAGATCAGGGTGGTGCAGTAGACATTGCTTACCTAGATTTCAGTAAGGCTTTTGACACTGTTGCACATAGAAGGCTTATCAATAAACTGCAATCTTTGAGTTTGGATTCCAATATTGTTGAATGGGTAAGGCAGTGGCTGAGTGACAGGCAACAGAGGGTTGTAGTCAATGGAGTATATTTGAAGCTTGGGCTTGTCACCAGTGGGGTACCTCAGGGATCTGTACTTGAACCCATTCTCTTTAATATTTTTATTAGAGATATTGCAGAAGGTCTTGATGGTAAGGTGTGTCTTTTTGCGGATGATACTAAGATATGTAACAGGGTTGATGTTCCAGGAGGGATAAGCCAAATGGCAAATGATTTAGGTAAACTAGAAAAATGGTCAGAGTTGTGACAACTGACATTTAATGTGGATAAGTGCAAGATAATGCATCTTGGACGTAAAAACCCAAGGGCAGAGTACAGAATATTTGATAGAGTCCTAACCTCAACATCTGAGGAAAGGGATTTAGGGGTGATTATTTCTGATGACTTAAAGGTAGGCAGACAATGTAATAGAGCAGCAGGAAATGCTAGCAGAATGCTTGGTTGTATAGGGAGAGGTATTAGCAGTAGAAAGAGGGAAGTGCTCATGCCATTGTACAGAACATTGGTGAGACCTCACTTGGAGTACTGTACACAGTACTGGAGACCATATCTTCTGAAGGATATTGATACCTTAGAGAGAGTTCAAAGAAGGGCTACTAAACTGGTTCATGGATTGCAGGATAAAACTTACCAGGAAAGGTTAAAGGATCTTAACATGTATAGCTTGGAGGAAAGACGAGACAGGGGGGATATGATAGAAACATTTAAATACATAAAGGGAATCAACACAGTAAAGGAGGAGACTATGTTTAAAAGAAGAAAATCTACCAAAACAAGAGGACATAGTCTTAAATTAGAGGGACAAAGGTTTAAAAATAATATCAGGAAGTATTACTTTACTGAGAGGGTAGTGGATGCATGGAATAGCCTTCCAGCTGAAGTGGTAGAGGTTAACACAGTAAAGGAGTTTAAGCATGCGTGGGATAGGCATAAGGCTATCCTAACTATAAGATAAGGCCAGGGACTAATGAAAGTATTTAGAAAACTGGGCAGACTAGATGGGCCGAATGGTTCTTATCTGCCGTCACATTCTATGTTTCTATGTTTCATGTTTGAATGTGGCAAAACGAGCAATTAATTATGATTAGAAGTATTAAAAGACAAAATGAACAAACTAAAGGCTGCAGAGAGAGACACATCCTACGGTTAGTGTCTCAATTCACAGACCCTGCTCACCAGTGAAGCACTCCAAGGGTGCCTCAGGGCCAAACCCTTAAAGGACCACTCTAGTGCCAGGAAAAACTCGTTTTTCTGGCACTAGAGTGCCCTGAGGGTGCCCCCACCCTCAGGGTCCCCCTCCCGCCCGGCTCTGGAAAGGGGAAAAGAGATAAAACTTACCTTTTTCCAGCGCTGGGCGGGGAGATCTCTGCCTCCGATCCTCCTCCGTTCCGCCCCGTCTGCTGAATGCGCACGCGTGGCAAGAGCTGCGAGCGCATTCAGCCGGTCGCATAGGAAAGCATTTACAATGCTTTCCTATGGACGCTTGCGTGCTCTCACTGTGATTTTCACAGTGAGAATCACGCAAGCGCCTCTAGCGGCTGTCAATGAGAAAGCCACTAGAGGATTTGGGGGAAGGCTTAACCCATTAATAAACATAGCAGTTTCTCTGAAACTGCTATGTTTATAAAAACATGGGTTATCCCTAGCTGGACCTGGCACCCAGACCACTTCATTAAGCTGAATGGGTGCCTGGAGTGGTCCTTTAATAACCTAAATGCAAAGCAAGATTGCACTGTGAGGGGATGCAACCTGGAAAATGGAGACAGTAACTTCTGATGAATAACACTTTACTCTGTAAAAGTTATACAGACTTGGGATATAGTTACAAGTTTTAAAAGGCTTATCCTATGATTTAGTCAAATGTAGCTTAGATGGAGGGCAGAGAAAACAATTGGTAGGCATGAAAATGGCATACCACAAACTTAATATATAAGTGTGTATCTTAAGGCTTTATTCCACCAGGCAAAATCCCACACTGAAAAAACATGAATCTCGCCCTGAAACAAATATGTAGCACTGGTAGAGAGGACACAAATACCAATATCAATTCCTGAAAAAATTAAATAGCATAAGAAAGCATAAACAAGAAAATTAGAATGAGTAAGCAAAGCCTCTCTCCCTTAAAGGACCACTATAGGCACCCAGACCACTTCAGCTTAATGAAGTGGTGTGGGTGCAAGGTCCACCTAGGATTAACCCTTTCTGCTGTAAACATAGCAGTTTCAGAGAATGCTTTCCAATTCATTGAGAATGCTTTCAATATGAGACTGGCTGAATGCGCGCGTGGCTCTTGCCTCGCATGCGCATTTATTCGATGACGGGGAAAGGAGGAGGAGAGTCTCCAGCACCGAGGAAGCCCGGCGCTGGAGAAAGGTAAGTGTTTAACCCCTTCCTCTCCATCCAGCCCGGCGAGAGTGGGACCCTTCAATTCACACAGTGTAACAAAAAAGTGAGGTGAAATACCCAAGTAAATTTTAAAAGTAACCACCCCATAGCAAAAACAACCCGACGCTCATTTCGGGGCAAATACATGTACACCTTCATCAGGGAAAAGCTGAACTGTTTATGCTTTCTTATGCTATTTATTTTTTTCAGGAATTGATATTGGTATATTTGTCCTCTCTCCCAGTGCTACATATTTTTTTCAGGGCAAGATTCCTGTTTTTTTCAGTGTGGGATTTTGCCTGGTGGAATAAAGCCTTAAGCACTTATATATTAAGTTTGCGGTATGCCATTTTCATGCCTACCAATTTTTTTCTCTGCCCTCCATCTAAGCTACATTTGACTAACTCATAGGATAAGCTTTCAAGGCTTGTAGCTATGTCCCAAGTCTGCATCACTTTTACAGAGCAAAGTGTTATTCATCACAAGTTACTGTCTCCATTGATTAGAAATATTGCATGATATGTTGATTTTTCCTAATTTTTGTGGCAATGCAGACTTTGGTTTGTTTGTAAATGTAAATTCCCATGGGTCTTATGCCAAATTGCTTGATGCATTTTTGGATTCTTAAAATGAAACAAACACGGTTACTTTTAAGCCCATATTTTAAGAACACACATTTTAGTAACATTCATTTCAGCCTATTAAATCAAAATGGTTATCAACCTATGACTGTTTTATATTTACAGCGTTATTCACTGAAGCGAAAATGTAAGACCCAACTGGAAACATTCTACAAGTCAGCTTTCCAACCAGTTTGGCTACTTTGGACTTTGATTAGAATTTTGCGCTGAATTCCAAACAATTCTAAGTTTAATAAATAAATAAATACGAGTGTATTTGCAACTTAGAAGACTCCCAGCCTAACCTTGGCTCTATCTTTAGCATTCAATGTAAACCTCTGCTGCTCAGAACATTTTAGCGCTCTTAATGATGAAGATGATGTACAGTGACCCCAGTGTCGACCTTCTTCATAATGAAACTTTGCTCTAAAGTAAGGCCATCAACATTTTAAGTAGAGAAGTCAAACATAAGTAAAAGCAACTGACATTCATTAACATAAAAGTGCTTATATAATTTGGAATTATTATAGAAAACACAAGTGGGCTGTTAACAGGACAAAAGATCCTCAGGAGCAGCATACTAAGGATTTATGTTGTGATGTTCATGGCTTTTTGCTCATACATAAAACCCTTTCTCTGCCTCCGATGACATATTCCGCATATAGAGTACTTTCTTCAATCAATGACTCCTGCTCTCCTTTACAACAAGATATACTGCCAACAATGATGATGCTTGCCATAAAAGCAGACATCTAATACCCGTCAAGCTATATTTATTGACACACAAATAAAATATTGTAAAACAATCATGAATATTTATTTGTATCACCTTGGTCGAAAACTATTTCTAAAGAATCTGAACTGTTATTTTTATTTATATAAATAGATGACACTGGATAGAAGAATATTCACTTGAGGTAAACGTATACTTTCTATTATTAAAACGTGCCCATATGTTTGTTATGTATAGCTTTTTACTTGTATTGTTCTGGATTGTGATGAAAGAATTTCAACCCTAGCATTGGTTTGGTCATTACATTACATAGAAGTAATTGAATTTAGAGTACCTGGATTTCTGTACCAATTTAAATGGTGTTACTTGTGCTTTGGGCTGTATCATACAGAGTACATTGAGCTGCAAGGGAGAAATGCCAGCCAGCCAGCCAGCCAGCCAGCCAGCCAGCCTCCCTCCCTCCCTCCCTCCGCAACACCGCAACACCGCAACACCGCAACACCGCAACACCGCAACACCATCAAAATATCAACCAGTCTTGTAATCAATCTGTTCTACTCTAAATTCCTTGGGGGATGTGAACCTTCTTATCCCTCACAAAATAACTAAGGTAAATAATCTTCCAAATCAAATTTAAGTGTGACACCACAATCTACAAAAACACCACAATCTTTAGTAGCAATCGGCACAGTTTTGTTATTCAAAACCATCGGGCTTGTCCTAGGCTTTGAATCTTAGAAACAGGTCAGTGCACATGTCATATACTCATCACTGTAAGACATATTTTGTCACGTCCCAGTTGAAGGCCTATTTGCTAGCCCTGGTTTGTCTGGAACAGAGTTGCTTTGTTCCAAGTAGAGACGCTATGGATAAACCATTCTGAGTGTTCAATTTGCTCCACCTACCACAAAATTCCATTTGTACCCTGCTCCTACTCCCTACGGACCCAGAGAAGGACTTGCTTTCAACTATCTGCCATATAGGGCTTCAAGAGCACTTTAGAAGTGGCTACAGGCCTCTATTCTTCCCCAACAGCTCAGATTCAGTTAAACAGAGTGTTGACTGAACTGATTAACATTTCCAACAGCACCAGACAGGTAGACAGCACCAGATAGGTTGTTTGCACTTAGCTTTGAAGAACTGCTAGTTGTGATACAGAAGAACCAAAATATCGACAGGCTCTACCGTGTGGGAGTGGATCATAAGGTGTCTGCATATACAGATGATCTCTTGATCAGCCACAGATCTCTCATCTTTCACATGACCCAGCCAAAGATCTGTCTGCCGAACATTACTGAAGAAATGAACATCTATGGCATACTTAGTAATATCAAACTTAATCTAGACAAATCTAAAGTCCTGAACATATTGATAGAGGGAAGTGAGGCACAGCACCTACAAGTTGGTGCAAGAAACATTGCATATTGAGTATATTGAGTAACATGGAGTATTTGGAAGTATTTGGGAGTATCTGTGCCCCAGGATCTCTCCCAGTTGTATCAATTAAATTTTGCCCTAATGTTAGACAAGTGGTTTGCATGTAAAAATGAGGTCAAATAAACCTGCTTTCAAGACTACACTATTTTTTTCAGACTATCCCTGTGATCCTCTCATGGGCTTTCTTTAAATCAATGAATTTGGCCCTGGTCGGGTCTGTAGGTGGTAAATTAAGCTTGACCTGTTAATTTGCCCCTAGGCATTGGGCTGGGGCTTTCTGCATTCATTGGATATTGCGGAGTAGGTCTCACATTGTGATATAGCATCATGTCAAATAAGATTTGGCTGCAACTTGAGAGAGCAGTGGCGGGTGTGTTAATTGCAAAGAAATAGCTGAAGTAGTCAGATCCCATGCATTCATAGGGGCCACTTTGGAGGTTTGATACTCAATCTGAACTAGGTTTGCCCTTTCCAAGGATCCCCTGTATCAAAGTACATATTACCCAGTCTTTGTGGAGGACCTAGCATTTTATTTCCTCGGCAAGGATGATTACCACCCCAATGGACTTTCTTTACGATATCCATCTGGAGGTATTCCTATTCTATCAGTTTAAACACAAATAAAAAATAATTATGTACATTTGCATGTTATGGCTTGAACAAGATAATAAGGTGCAGGGTATCATGTTGCATAATAAATAAATATATGAAAACTTCTGGAGCCACACATTCAGTCAACTGAGGCAGCTCAATCGAGGGAAATGTGTTTTGGCACTTTACTACAAGGACTTAATGCTTATATAATTTTATTTTTATTTGTTTTAATAATTGATTTAATTTATTCTGGTAAATAAACCTTTTATTTCTTATATAGTCTATGGTCCCATGTGATCTTCAGTTCCAAAAGTGTTTAGTTTGAGGCTTTGCCAACACTGAATAAGGCAACAGGTATTCAACCCCAGAGCAAGGATTTGTGGGCTCTGAGTAAGGTAAATAAAAAAAAAACTTTTTAATCAATTCATAAATTGAATAATAATAATAATACATACTATACCATTGGAGATCTCTCTTTTCTTTAAATATACCCACAGTAGTTACAGGCTCTGATCCATGTAAGTGGATCTTATTATTTATTATTTTCAGTTCTATGTGTCTTACCATCTACACTATATATATATATATATATATATATATATATATATATATATATATATATATATTGTTTGTTTCTTTCCTTTATGTATTTAATGTATACCCATGATTTATAATTCTAATGATGGAAAGAATACTGCACTTCACTTTTTTTAGCGCTTCACGCTATCACTTTTATCACATTTGTATTTTTATCTGTGTCTGGGCGATAGGGGTAATCCCACATTTGAGCTGCTGTTTTGAGCTTAAATTTAAGTGCTTAATTAAAGCACACTATTTTTACTCTTAGGAGTAAATATTCTGTTTTGCACATTTATGAAAACTGTCTGTTTTTTTTTAATAATAATTAGGGTTTTGGTTGATACCATAGCTAAGTGAAACTCAACCCATAATGTACGTAAGTCTTCCTTTTTGCTAAGGGTTAATTGCATCCTACTCTATCACTTTCATTAATACCACTCTAAAACACATCAAACATTTAAGTAATTAAGTAAAACCAAGTTAAATTTTTTTTTTTTTCCATTTCCGGGTAAGCCAATAAATCAGATATATTAAAACATTATGGCTTGATGACTCAAAATGTTGGCCTTTATAGAGGCAAAGGTTTTATATTAGCAGCTGTTTAGAATGATGAAGATAACACTACATTTGTACCATGGGTACGTTAATAGTTGTGTTGCCATTGAAACATAAGGATCATCATTATTATTATTACCAGGGATACACTATCTCAGAGGAACATTTAAATGCCTCACTGACATGTTCATAATGCTTGCATAGACATGTGCACTGAACACAGATAAACTTATGTACACACCTGTGAAGGTTACATTTGGATTTCTCAGAGTTCCACTTCATATCTCCGTGAATTGTCTGATGATTCAGTTGTAAAGTTAGCCAGCCCCAGGTCTAAATTAATAAAACAAGGGAAAAATCCCTGAAACTTCAATTGGAATTAAAGTAGTATATGAAGGATAATGCTTTTTCTTTAATGAAAACTAAATTGGAGAAGAGTCTAGAAACTCATAAAGGGCAAAATCAAGAATTAAAATTCCCACAGAAACTTACAACACTACAACAGTGACTATGTTTACCGGTTGAAAAAAAACCTAAACCAGGGAATAACCCAAGGGGGAAGTCTAAGAAACGATACAAAAAGATACCAAAAAGGAGAGAAATACAATCAAGGGCTTCATTTAGACTCTGATTAAAAAGAATCACAGTGCAATATACTTTTTCTCTTTTAGGGGAACTCTCCTACCCCGTCCCCTACCCCTCCCCCACATGGACAGAACAAGATTAACCATAGGCAGATGTGCCTCCACCTCTCTGTTCCTGTACGTCCAATTGTCTGGTTAAAATTACATGTCTGTTAGTCCATGTACAGCGCTACGGAATGTGATGGCGCTATATCAATAATAAAATAATAATAATGTCTAGAGTCTGGACTTTAGACAGGGACCCTGGAATCTTGAATTTGCTTTGTGCCATCTAACATCCCTATGTGAAAAACCGAATAATTTTCTAAGCAATCTAGAAATGTGCTTAGGACCCTGCGGGATCTTAATCTGTCTCTGATCTTAGGGTTCTAGATTCAAGAAAGCCAGATGTGAAAAAACCTAAGTCCAGGAAAGTCAACACACAACACACAATGAGCCAGCAGAGACAGCTGTGGCGAAAGTGACCTCGCCACTGGTGTTTGCCAGCCTCCTGCCCTGCGACTATGGCCCTGGGATGTATTGCCCTTTAAGGAACTGATTTGAGCATATTATATTTTATTATGCTGCTGGCCCGTTAAGAACAATCTGGGGACTTACTGTGGAGTTACTGGGTGGCCACCATTTCATGTATCAGAGGCACATGGTGAGAACACTGGATGAAGCACATGGTGAGAACAATGGATGGCGGCCATTTTAACTCACAGACACTGTTTTGACTTTTCTACACGGTGCCATCTTGCCGGTATTTGGTGCACAAAGACATCATGCAGTAGTTTTAAACTATAGAACAGGGGACACATTTAACAGTAATTATTTTTCATATAGCCTGTATATGTTCTGCGGAATCTGCATTAAACCGTATCGTCCAAACTACTGAATTGATCTGGGTGAATTTTGGATATGTGGTTCACCCAGATCCCCCAATTCCGAGGATATATTTATGGGGTTATTGCATGTTTTGGGGTCCCTGTGATGTGTTTTATAATACTGTATTTTCCTGCCTATGATAATTAAGTTAGTCTATTGTGTTGAGATAATTGTATCACAGGCAGAGGGGAGGATTTCTGCTGTAATGAATGGGAGTGTTAGCTGTGTTATAATGTGTTGATTGGTTGTGCTTCAAAACCCTGTGGGCAGTACTATGTTTGTAGAATGTAAATAAAAGAGGCTGTATGTGCCAGTACAGACAGTTCTATTTCACCCTCAATTTGGAGTGCCGTCTCTTATTGGGGGAATCTGCTACAAGGGATTGCTATGCTTGTCATACTCCCTTGCTAAATCACTACTAAGCTCTTGTAAGAGCTTGTTCCTGCCTTACTCTCTTGGAGGAGAGGTTCACCCACTGGAACCTGGAGCCTTGCGTAGGTCCAGGGTGGGTAGGAGACGGCGAGACCCCAACCAAGCTGCCTCGGTTCGTGGGGTCTACGGTGGTTGTGGTGTCTGGCGGAGCGCTTGGAGCATCCTTCAACTGAGGTACCCAGTCGGGGTGCCAGGTGATCCGTTACAACAGCAAAGTATGAAGTACCAGTAATCAACCTTTCGGATGTCACATTAACAGCGGTACTTTCCAAATGATTACTATTCTGACCAATTTATATGGTAAACTCTGTTAACTTAGACATTGACTTACAATGTTTTTTTAGGGCTCTTGTTCTCTTCTCTTCCACCCACTGTAACCAAGACATAGGACAGACTGAAGAGAATGGTGCTAGGCTACAGCTTAAAAATACCACTCTGAAAAATAAAAGCACTTTTAATCTGGCTCACTATGACCATGCAGTAGAAATCTTTATATATTAAAAAAAATTACAAAAATTAACTGCAGATAGATTTTTTTTGTTTGAAACCTGTTCTGGAATCTGATGAAAGCTGAAACTGATACTCTAAAAATTAACAGATTATCATTAAACTTGCGGATAAGGAAGTATACAGGCGGTTACATGATCCTTTGATTTACTGTAAATTTCCAAATAATGAAAAAAAAAAGATTGCAGGAAACGTTAGCAAATAAAGCTCTGGAAAAACAGGTCATAGATAATGAACTTTTCAAGTTCCTTATGGTGAAGTTTCCTATTACTCCAATCTTCTACACCCAAACTTACATTAGTCCTTGGTCAAAACACCACAGATGTCCTTAACAAACTTACAGAGTGTGAGTGTGGTGATGAGGTTATCCTTATCACACTAAATGTGACAAGTCCTGTACTGAAGGAGAATTATTTTCTTTTCCAGGATAACCTGTATTTACACAACAAGAGACTTATTTGGGCTCCAGTGTGGCACCCACATATGCTAGCATTTTCATGCACAAAACTTTACTTAAGCTATTCGCCAGATACACGCCAACAAATGCCTCTTACACCGCAGTAAATGCTTGCAGACAACGTCCGAATATTGCATTATCACGTGTATTTTACATTATAACGGATTACTCTCTATTGTTCAAGTAAGGACTGTATTGCACTCAACTATGCATTTTAACAATCAAGCATAAACCTGATTGCTACACTTTTCAATGCTTTATATATATATATATATATATATAATATCGCAAAATGTATACATGTTCACTCATTGTACACTCACTTTGATTTAGAAGCCTCTGCTCAGGCAACCATATGACTTTATATTGCAATGTAATATGTCTGACGTTACTATACCATCAAAATAAAAAAAACATTTAACATAAAAGTCCACATAGAATCATACAGGGTAGGAGAATAGACCATCCGTAATCAGGTTGCATCATATACATGAAAACCAGGATAAAAAAAGATACCAGGGAATAAGTATAATATAATAGAACATATAAGGAATATATAATAATATATATAATAATTTTATATAGATATAAAAAACCTGAGTCCTCAGTGAAATATAGCAGCATAATGAAAACCTTTATATCTATAATAAATACACATAAAAAAAATATTTTATATTCATTTATATATAGGGCTGCTACAAGTGCTCCAACCTGTGAAGCACTGCCGTTTGGATTGCAGGATAAAACTTACCAGGAAAGGTTAAAGGATCTTAACATGTATAGCTTGGAGGAAAGACGAGACAGGGGGGATATGATAGAAACATTTAAATACATAAAGGGAATCAACACAGTAAAGGAGGAGACTATATTTAAAAGAAGAAAAACTACCACAACCAGAGGACATAGTCTTAAATTAGAGGGACAAAGGTTTAAAAATAATATCAGGAAGTATTACTTTACTGAGAGGGTAGTGGATGCATGGAATAGCCTTCCAGCTGAAGTGGTAGAGGTTAACACAGTAAAGGAGTTTAAGCATGCGTGGGATAGGCATAAGGCTATCCTAACTATAAGATAATGCCAGGGACTAATGAAAGTATTTAGAAAACTGGGCAGACTAGATGGGCCGAATGGTTCTTATCTGCCGTCACATTCTATGTTTCTATGTTTCTATGTTTTTTTTTATTTTTTTAATCTTTGTTTTTGTTTGCAGGGACCTAATGTAAGAAAAACCACTGCAACCTCCTGGGCTCACATCCAAAGACTGCTGCTGCCGTTGTTCTGAGTAAACCCCCTTTATGCCAGTCTTACACCTTTTCCCTGGGTTCATTTCCAAAGGCCACTGCTGCTGTTTTGTGTGAAAATCTACTTTTATGGGTTGCTTTGTGTAGGTTAAGGCTACTTGTGCTTCACCATATAATGGTATTTTCTAGCATATTTTTGCAGGGACCAAATGAATGAGAAGTTACTACCACCTCTTTCTTTGGACTCACATTTTAAGGCTGCTGCTGCCACTGTTCAGAATGCAAATCTGCCACCACTTTCCCTTGGCTCACATGCAAAGGCTGCCGCCACTGCTATCCTGAGTAGACCCCCCCTTTGCTAGTCTGCCATTGTGTGTCTAATTCGTATTTGATCTGGCTATGAGTGCGTGCGCGTGTCATTGCATATACATACATTTCATATCCTTTCTTTAAAAGTAATTATTAAAAAATATTCTTTGCTTTGCAAAATTTTAATACATTTTGGTCAAACCAAACAGCTATGTGCCTGAATATTGGGCAAGCCAAAAAGAAAACTTTTTTCTAACTGACTGAACAAAACCAAAAATTGTTTTCTGTGTACATACATGCCTGGTACTATTGTAGCAATATAAGAGTCTATGTATTTGTTTAATAAACTGTTTTATAAAAAAAAAAAAAAAAAAAAAAAAATCAGATAACACTCTGTGCATTTGCATGTACTTTTACCCCCTGCCCTTCTTTTGACTTCTAAGTAATGGGATTCTCTGCTTGTGATGAAAGCAAAAGGAAGAGGAAAATATTAAAAGTTTGTGTGCATATTGCTTATACGTCAGTATTTATCAAAAATATCTGGGAAATTAAAAAAGCTTTAGACAGTATACGGTGTCTTGTATCTTGCAATAATAAGGTCTAAAATGTTAGTATAAAAGTAAAAATGCATTATTTCTCACATACCTCCGTTATTACCTTCCTTCAGCCGCTCAGGAACCACTGTAGAGTCCTGGAGGTACAACACAATTTTATTGAGCCACTCTTTGCATTTATGCATGTCCCTATTCAAGGTGTTTTCCTCTCAAACCTACAGGGGTCATAACCCAGGAGCCTCTGCATCTGGGAGCCAAAGCGCGGGAAAGGGAGTGGTTGTCCCTTTGTCTCCCAGGTACAGAAAGCCTGCCAGACATACAAGGGGTCTCCAACCCCATCAGACAGGGGGTCTTCATCCAAGGATCCTTTGTGTCTTGAAGCCACGGCACGGGAAAAGGAACTGTTCCTTTGTCTCCCAGGCACAGAAAAGCCCACCAAAGTAGCCAGTGCCCCAAAAGTGTCCCCACCAACCTCAGGCATCCCCACCAGGGCACTTTCCCGACCACTCTCTGTTTGCAAGGCTCTGGTGCGGAAAGATTCCTTGAGCTCCCCCTGGCTGGCGTTCGTCTGTACTGTAGCGGGCACCCTTCATTAATTGTTTCCTTTGTTGTTTCACACTGATGAGCGAGGTGAGAACGTTCTAATTGAACGTTCTAACTAGCGTTCTAAATGGGGTATGGGGTGATGTGGGAGTTCGAGAGACGCATGAGTTTCTTCCATGGGAGCTCTCCCGAATGGGAAGTGGGGCACAGTATTCTAAAATTACAGGGGAACACACACTATAAGGAAGGAACTCCATGAATAGGCAGTGGTTCCGCCACAGAGCTCCCCCTTAACCACAAGCTGCCATACACAGTCTGATCCCCACGGATCTGCTTGGAGATGTCTTGGGGAGTACTCACAGATAACTTATCCAGTTCTGTCTGTCTTGACAACCCAGCGTTACCATTTTGCTTACCGGGTCTGTAGTGAATGGTGAAATCATACGGTTGTAGGGCAAGGCTACAATGCAACAGCCTGGCATTGTCCCCAACGACCCATTTAAGCCACACCAACGGGTTGTGATCTGTAAGTAGTGTGAATTTCTGTCCATAGATGAAGGGCTGCAGCTTCCTGAGTGCCCACACCACCGCCAAGCACTCCTTTTCCATGAAGGCATAACTCAACTCCTGCTGAGGAAAACTACGGGGTGTTTTCTGCCATCCTCCCCGACCTGGGTCAGCACTGCCCCCAATCCAAACATGGAGGCATCTGTGTGGATAAGAAAATGTTTGTTCGGATTAGGAGCAGCCAGGACAGGAGCATTTATCAAAGTGCTTTTTAGGGCTTGGAACACATGCTCACACTTTGGGGTCCAGCATACTTGTCGGGGCAAATTATTTTGGGTTAGGTCAGTGAGGGGCTTAGCTAGGGCACTGTAGTTGAGAACAAACTTCTTATAATAGCCAGCGGTCCCTAGGAAGGCCATCACCTAGATCTTCGTGAGGCGACGGGGCCAGTTCACTACTGCCTCTATTTTGTCTGGCTCTGGTTTCTGCTTCCCACATCCCACCCCGTGCCCAAGGTACTGGCACTTAGGCCATTTCCAGGTGGCACTTGCTGGATTTCAAGGTTAACCGTGCCTCAGTAATCCTATCCAGCACAGCTCCTACATGGGCCAGGTGCACTTCCCAAGTGTCACTGTAGATGGCTTTATCATCTAGCAGCCGGTCCACCATCCTCTGGAAAGTGGCCAGGGCATTCTTCATCCCAAATGGCATGACCTTAAATTGGTACAGGCCAAATGAGGTGACGAAGGCCAAATTGGAAAAAGCACAAATCTATAGTGGTGAGGAACTGGCCCTGAGCCATCTTGTCTGTTAGCTCGTCGATACGAGGCATGGGATAAGTGTCTGAGATGGTCTTGTCATTGAGCCTCTGGTAGTCTACACAGAACTGAGTGGTTCTGTCCCGCTTGGGAACCAGCACTACTGGGGAAGCCCACAGACTCTTGGATTGTTCAATTACCCCTAGCCGGAGCATCTTTCAGATCTCCTGCCTCATATTTTCCCGAATTGGCTCTAGGATCCGGTATGGGGCTTGCCGCAGAGATTGTTGGTTGGGGGTCTTTACTCTGTGGGGGGCCAGTGGGATACACCCGGGCAGGTTAGAGAAGGTCTCCCTCTTAGCTGACTGGATCTGCTGCGCTTGTCGGCATTTCCTCTCATTTTGGAAGTGCCGAACCGAACCGAAATCCCGAACCAATTTTTTTTGCCCATGCACATTCCTAGCGGTGAGGGTGGTGAGCATCTAGGTACTCTTCGGCCCATTTAGCTGCCTCCTTGAGAGTTTTGGTCTGTCGGTCTCCTACCCATTTTTGCACTTCAGTGGAGAGCCAGTTGTAAAATCATTCCAGCAGGAACAGCTGGAAGATTGCCTCGGGGAATTTGGCATCCTGGGAGCACATCCAATTTTGGGTAGCCCGGGTCAGTCGGCAAGCTTACATGGCATGGGAGTCTTGGCTCCCCCTTTTGGACACCCGAAATGTCAGTTGATAAGTCTCCAAGGTCCCCGCATATCAGCCCCTGACGAAGATGCATTAGAAGCACCGAAACGCGCGTCGGGTTCCAGCTTATTTTCATTTATTCACTATGGTAGCACAAGTTGTTTGATTTCTTTGTATTTCTCCAGCACTGAACTACTACCTTGGAAGGGAGATAGCCACAGGCAGCTCCCGTTTCGTTTTTTCTCCTCTTTCAATCCTGAATAGGGATAGCACAGAACACCCTTGAAGGTGTTTTCTAGGAGCTACAGGGATATAACCTCTACCCATTATTCTCTCTATTTATGCTGCTTATCTAACCAGTTCTCTATATAATATTAGGGACAGCATAGAACACCCATTGAAGGTGTTCCACTTAGGAGCTATAGGGTGATTCTCTGGAAGCTGCTTCACTAGGAGATAGTGTTGTCGCGAACCCGAAATTTTCGGTTTGCGAATGGCGAACGCGAACTTCCGCAAATGTTCGCGAACCGGCGAACCGCGCGAACCGCCATTGACTTCAATGGGCAGGCGAATTTTAAAACCAACAGGGACTCTTTCTGGCCACAAAAGTGATGGAAAAGTTGTTTCAAGGGGACTAACACCTGGACTGTGGCATGCCAGAGGGGGATCCATGGCAAAACTCCCATGGAAAATTACACAGTTGATGCAGAGTCTGCTTTTAATCCATAAAGGGCATAAATCACCTAATATTCCTAAATCACAATGGATATGGATATGGATTGACACCTGACATATGACATATTGACACCTTGACATATGGATTGACACCTGTCCTCAGAGACCCTAATACACACTGACACAGAGCAGAATAGGGACCGTTCCCCCACATAGGGTCACTTGGCAGATATGGATTGACACCTATCCTAATGATCCCTGATACACACTGACACAGAGCAGAATAGGGATTGTTCCCCCTACATAGGGTCACTTGGCAGATATGGATTGACACCTGTCCTCAGGGACCCTGATACACACTGTCACAGAGCAGAATAGGGACTGTTCCTCCTACAAAGGGTCACTTGGCAAATATGGATTGACACCCGTCCTCAGGGACCCTGATACACACTGACACAGAGCAGAATAGGGACTGTTCCCCCTACATAGGGTCACTTGGCAGATATGGATTGACACATATCCTAATGATCCCTGATACACACTGACCCAGAGCAGAATAGAGACTGTTCCCCCTACATTTGGTCACTTGGCAGATATGGATTGACACCTGTCCTCAAAACCCCTGATACACACTGACACAGAGCAGAATAGGGACTGTTCCTCCTACATAGGGTCACTTGGCAGATATGGATTGACACCTGTCCTCAGAGACCCTAATACACACTGACACAGAGCAGAATAGGGACCGTTCCCCCTACATAGGGTCACTTGGCAGATATGGATTGACACCTATCCTAATGATCCCTGATACACACTGACACAGAGCAGAATAGGGATTGTTCCCCCTACATAGGGTCACTTGGCAAATATGGATTGACACCTGTCCTCAGGGACCCTGATACACACTGACACAGAGCAGAATAGGGACTGTTCCTCCTACAAAGGGTCACTTGGCAAATATGGATTGACACCCGTCCTCAGGGACCCTGATACACACTGACACAGAGCAAAATAGGGACTGTTCCCCCTACATAGGGTCACTTGGCAGATATGGATTGACACCTATCCTAATGATCCCTGATACACACTGACCCAGAGCAGAATAGAGACTGTTCCCCCTACATTTGGTCACTTGGCAGATATGGATTGACACCTGTCCTCAAAACCCCTGATACACACTGACACAGAGCAGAATAGGGACTGTTCCCCCTACATAGGGTCACTTGGCAGATATGGATTGACACCTGTCCTCAAAACCCCTGATACACACTGACACAGAGCAGAATAGGGACTGTTCCTCCTACATAGGGTCACTTGGCAGATATGGATTGACACCTGTCCTCAAAACCCCTGATACACACTGACACAGAGCAGAATAGGGACTGTTTACCCTACATAGGGTCACTTGGCAGATATGGATTGACACCTGTCCTCAAAACCCCTGATACACACTGACACAGAGCAGAATAGGGACTGTTCCCCCTACATAGGGTCACTTGGCAGATATGGATTGACACCTGTCCTCAAAACCCCTGATACACACTGACACAGAGCAGAATAGGGACTGTTCCCCCTACATAGGGTCACTTGGCAGATATGGATTGACACCTGTCCCCTGATACACACTGACACAGAGCAGAATAGAGACTGTTCCCTGTCCACAGAGACCATGATACACACTGACACAGAGCAGAATAGAGACTGTTCACCGTCCACAGAGACCATGATACACACTGACACAGAGCAGAATAGAGACTGTTCACCGTCCACAGAGACCATGATACACACTGACACAGAGCAGAATAGGGACTGTTACCCCTACATAGGGTCACTTGGCAGATATGGATTGACACCTGTCCTCAAAACCCCTGATACACACTGACACAGAGCAGAATAGAGATTGTTCCCTGTCCACAGAGACCATGATACACACTGACACAGAGCAGAATAGAGACTGTTCACCGTCCACAGAGACCATGATACACACTGACACAGAGCAGAATAGGGACTGTTACCCCTACATAGGGTCACTTGGCAGATATGGATTGACACCTGTCCTCAAAACCCCTGATACACACTGACACAGAGCAGAATAGAGACTGTTCCCTGTCCACAGAGACCATGATACACACTGACACAGAGCAGAATAGAGACTGTTCGCCGTCCACAGAGACCATGATACACACTGACACAGAGCAGAATAGAGACTGTTCCCCGTCCACAGAGACCATGATACACACTGACACAGAGCAGAATAGGGACTGTTACCCCTACATAGGGTCACTTGGCAGGTATGGATTGACACCTGTCCTCAAAGCCCATGATACACACTGGGGGGAGCTACTGTCCTCCCCAACCCCTGCGCGGTGGGTGGGGGCCATAAATCACAATGGGGGGACCTACTGTCCTCCCCCCCTTGGCCCCCACCCCTGCGCAGTGGGTGGGGGCCATAAATCACAATGGGGGGCCTACTTTCCTCCCCCCGGCCCCCATCCCTGCGCGGTGGGTGGGGGGCATAAATTACAATGGGACGGACCTACTGATAGGAGTGGAGTATTGTTCATATCAGTTTAATACCTTCCGCGTCTCCTATCAGTGGACGTGTATATGGCAGCCATTTTAGGAACCGCACACCTGGGACCCGAGCAAGGTCACCTCGTTCAAGCTGCTCTGGTTCCTTGATGAGCCAGCTGCCCGTGAGTTAACATGTCCCGTGGAGAAGCACTCTGTCCTGTAAAGCCTCACCACAAAAAAATTAAATAAATAACAGCACTCGGAGTGGTGAGTTTAGTAAATGTTCATATCAGTTTAATACCTTCCGCGTCTCCTATCAGTGGACGTGTATATGGCAGCCATTTTAGGAACCGCACACCTGGGACCCGAGCAAGGTCACCTCTTTCAACAGGCGACATGATTTGGCCCTGTAAAACTATCCTGGATATTCTCTACAATTTCTATGGATATGGCATTGATTTATGTAACAGGGAGATGGAAGAAGATGCTTGGTCGGTCCTCTTACTTGAAATTTGGGGCACTGCGCGGGCAAGTGTCACGTCTAAACATTTGTTATGAAGGAACACAACTGCAGATTTCTTATAGTTTGAATGTTTATTATAAAAAGTAAAAGGTATTGACTTTAATTCCAATTTACAGGTACTGTAGCTTTAAGTAATAAACGATAACTGAAGTCCACAATTATAGGCACTGTAGCTTTAAGTAGTAGACGATAACTGAAGTCCACAATTATAGGCACTGTAGCTTTAAGTAGTAAACGATAACTGAAGTCCACAATTATAGGCACTGTAGCTTTAAGTAGTAAACGATAACTGAAGTCCACAATTATAGGCACTGTAGCTTAAGTAGTAAACGATAACTGAAGTCCACAATTATAGGCACTGTAGCTTTAAGTAGTAAACGATAACTGAAGTCCACAATTATAGGCACTGTAGCTTTAAGTAGTAAACGGTAGTAATTAGCAGACACTGAATCAGTAAGAGTCTCTTAGTAGTATTAATGAATTAGGTGATAAGAAGTTACAATAGCTGTTCCATAGACTTTAACTGAAGCAAGACAGATGCAGCTAACTGAGATAAAGTATGAGTTGAAGTTAGCTGTAACGGGTTTGTTTTATCGAAGGACTTTGGAGACAGGAAATAACAGCTTTGAGATGCAACGCTTATCACAGAGGTTTTACTTAGCTTCCGGCACATAGAACACTGGTTCCCGAGATCTCCTCAGAGGCGGTTATCCTGCATGGAGAGAGTTCAGCTTTAGTCGTGGATGAGGAAAGGTGAAGGGAACTTGAAGTCTTCCAGTCCGGTCCGGTAACAGAGGGCTTTCACAACGATGTTGCAGCCGGTTCGTGAGTACGGAACGTAGTTCAATAATCCAGCGTCGATCAGCTGGTGCGGTCGGATTAAATAGGGAGACCGTGTCATAAAGAGGTGTGGCTAAGCTCCGTGGAACCAGGAAGTAAGAGGATACCATAGTTAAGGCATGACAGTATCCCCTCCTTAATGAGCAACCTCTGGGTGCTATTGACTTGGTTTAGAAGGGTAACGCTTGTGAAATTTGGAAATCAATTTGTCAGCATGAACGACAGAGGAGTTTTCCCATGTATCTTCATCAATTCCATATCCTTTCCATCTGATGAGGTATTGTAAAGAGCCACGATGGATCCTTGAATCCAGTATACTTTGAATTTCGTATTCTTCTTCACCCTGGACCAATATGGGATCAGGAGAAGTAGTGACATTTCTTTGGAAAGGGTCAGGATGATGAGGCTTCAGCAAGGACACATGAAAAACAGGATGTAGCTTTAAAGTAGGTGGAAGTTTCAATTTAACAACATTACGGTTGATAACCGATATTATTGGAAAAGGACCAAGAAAAAGGGAACTTAACTTCTTTGATGGACGGTTTGTAGAGATGTTCTTTGAGGAAAGCCAGACAAGATCACCGATTTTATAAGAGGGTGAAGGTTGTCTTTTTGTATCAAAAAACTTCTTTTGATTGGAGGAGGCCAATTCTAGATTCTCATGCAATTTCTTGAATAAAGAGGACATATGAGAGATTTGATTCGAATCGGAGAGATTAGATGAAGAAACTGTCTGAGCAGGAAATGAGGAAGGATGAAATCCATAAGTGGATAGAAATGGAGTCATTTTGCTGCTGGTATGAAAAGAGTTATTGTATGCGAATTCTGCCATGGGTAACCATGTCATCCAATCGTCTTGTAAGTGAGAGCAATAACATCGTAGATATTGCTCTAAACATTGGTTGACTCTTTCAGTTTGTCCATCTGTTTGAGGATGATATGCAGATGATAGTTTACGTTGGATATGAAGAGTAGCACATAATGCATTCCAGAATTTGGAGGTAAATTGAGTTCCTCGGTCTGAGATGATTTCGTCTGGTAGTCCATGAAGTTTAACTATATTGTCAAGAAATATTTTCGAAAGTTCAGAGGATGAGGGTAACTTCTTCAAAGGAATAAAATGAGACATTTTCGTGAAGCGGTCCACTACCACTAAAATGGTGGTATGATGATGAGAAGGAGGTAATTCCACCATGAAGTCCATAGAAATGGATTGCCAAGGTCGTTCAGGAGTCGGTAATTTCAATAATTGACCGAATGGTTGATGGTGGACATGTTTGGATCTTTGGCATATAGAACAAGATTTGACATAAGATTCAATAGTTTGGTCTTGACGAGGCCACCAATAGTATCTTTTAGACAATTCAAGGGTCTTTTTTATACCTGGATGACCTGCCAGAGGAGAATCATGAATAAATTCGAGTACTTTACTTCTGAAAGAGGGAGGTACGTAAATCCGGTCTTTGAAATAGTAGAGACCGTTTTTCTTGGATAATTTAATTGATTTAGGAAGTTCGAGAGCATCTTCACTGAGATCTTTAATGTCGTCAATAAGAGAAGATAAGATTCCAATGACTTTAGGCGAAGGAGGTTCAATTTTAGTGTCTTTATGGATCCTGGAAAGGGCATCAGCCTTTTTGTTTCTAGACCCAGGTCTAAAGACGATTTGGAAGTTGAACCGGGAAAAAAAGAGATTCCATCTTACTTGTCGAGCAGACAGTGTTTTATTGAAGTGAAGATATTCGAGATTTTTATGGTCAGTATATATGATTAAAGAGTTCTGAGCACCTTCAAGAAGGTGTCTCCAGGTTTCTAAAGCCACTTTGATACTTAATAATTCTTTTTCTCCTGTAGGATAATTCTTTTCGGCAGGAGATAATGATCGTGAGAAGAAGGCGACAGGATGAAGAGGTTCTTGAGGAGTTTTGTGTTGAGAAAGGACAGCTCCAATTGCAATTTCCGAAGCATCCGTTTCAAGGACATAAAGATATGAAGGATTTGGAAGTTGAAGAATAGGAGCTGTTGTAAACCTTCTCTTTAATTCATTGAAGGCAGTTTGAGCCTTCTCGTTCCAATCGAAGGGATGTTTTTTACTGTTAAGTTGATTGAGTGGGTGAGCTATCTCAGAATAGTTTTTAATAAATTTTCTGTAGAAGTTGGCGAACCCTAGAAATCGCTGTAATTCTTTTACTGTAGAGGGAACAGGCCAGTTGATGATACAATCGACTTTTGAATTATCCATACCTATTGAATGAGGGGAGATAACATAACCTAAGAAGGTTATTTCTTTGACGTGAAAAATACATTTTTCGGGTTTAGCGAATAATTTGTGAGTTCTGAGTCTGGATAACACCCGTCTGACATGTTTTCTATGTTCCTCAGGAGTGTTGGAGTATATGAGAATATCATCTAAATAAATGATGACACAGACGTCCAATAGGTCTCTAAAGATATCATTTATGAAATGTTGAAAAGTTGCAGGGGCGTTGCAGAGGCCAAAAGGCATCACCAGATATTCGAAGAGGCCATATCTTGTTCGGAAAGCAGTTTTCCATTCATCATTAGCCTTTATCCTGATGAGATTATATGCCCCGCGAATGTCAAGCTTAGTGTAGATGGTAGCAGTTTTCAATCGTTCAACCAGTTCATTGATGAGGGGAAGAGGATAACGATTTTTAACTGTTATTTTGTTTAAGGCTCTGTAATCAATGATAGGACGTATAGTCTGGTCTTTGTTTCTTACAAAAAACATACTTGAGGCAGCAGGTGAACTAGAGGGTCTAATGAACCCTTTCCGTAGATTTTCATCTAGATATCCTTTGAGAATTTGCAATTCAGCCTCAGAGAGAGGGTAGATGTGCCCAAAAGGTACTGGGGCACCAGGTATGAGGTCTATAGGACAATCGTAGGAACGATGAGGTGGGAGTGTTTCAGCTTCTTTTTTACTGAAGACATCTGAAAAGTCTGAATAACAAGAAGGTATGGTTGGTTCTTTGGAGATCTGAAGAATAGGAATTTGCTGTAAACATGTTTCTTTACAATAATGTGAGTTAAAGGTGAGAGAGAAAGGAGACCAAGAAATTTGAGGGTTGTGGTTCCTTAACCAGTTGATCCCTATTATAACGGGATAGAGAGGTGATGGAATAACATCAAATACTAGAAATTCAGTATGAATATGATTGGTGGTTACCTTTAGAGGGATGGTTTCATGAAGAATCGGTCCCGAGGAGATAAAGGAGCCGTCAATCACTTTAATAGGAACAGAAATGGTTTTTCGAACACAAGGAATTTTATTCTTTGTTACAAAGGTTGAATCGATGAATACTCCATTTGCACCTGAATCGATGATAGCTTCAGTAACAATTCTCACCTTATCCCACTGTAATACAAGGGATATAGGTGTGAACGGAGTGGTCGGTGTTGAGGGGAGTGCACTGAAGATCGCAGAGGTATAGGCTTGCCTACCGGCCTTTGTCCGTTTTAATAAGGGACAATCAGAAACCAGATGATCTTGAGAGGCACAATACATGCATAGGTTTAATTGACGTCTTCGGTTCTTCTCTGCAGGAGTGAGAGGACTTCTTATTACCCCTATTTCCATAGGTTCACTTGGTAAGGAAGTCTTTTCTGGAGCTTTTGAGGGAGTAAAAGGTTTACTGTCTTTAGAATGTAAAAAGACTTTTTCGGCCTTTCTTTCTCTTAATCTTCTGTCAATGCTGATTGATAAGTGAATTAGAGCGTTCAAAGTAGTAGGGAGTTCTGTTCTAGATAGTTCATCTTTTACAGCTTCAGATAAACCAATTCGAAATTGGTTGCGCAATGTGATGTCATTCCATTGCGTTTCTACTGCCCATCTTTTAAATTCAGCAATGTAATCTTCAACGGGTCTATTTCTTTGTTGTAGAGTTCTGATTGTTAAATCAGCTGTAGCTTGTTTGTTAGGATCTTCATAGAGAAGAGACATGGCTTCAAAAAATTCATCCAGTGAGTCTAAGATGGGGTCATCGTTTTCCAGAAAGGAATGGGCCCATGACATAGGTTCACCTCTTAGAAAGGAAATAACCGAACACACTTTAGTTCTTTCTGTAGGATAAGATCTAGGTTTCAAAGCAATTAATAATTTGCAGGTGTTGAGGAACTCCCTGTATTTTGAACGATCTCCAGAGAACTTTTCAGGGTTACATACAGCAGGATCACTAGCCGAGTGCAGAATAGTATGAGGAGTATGAGTTTGTAGATCTCTGACATAAGTGAGAATTCTTTCGTTAGTAACTTGCAAGTCTTGCACACCTTGGGCTAGTGTATCAACTCTTTGATTCAGCGTAGTTATAGTAGAATCAAAATCTGCTGGATCCATTACAATGGCTGGATTATTCTGTCACGTCTAAACATTTGTTATGAAGGAACACAACTGCAGATTTCTTATAGTTTGAATGTTTATTATAAAAAGTAAAAGGTATTGACTTTAATTCCAATTTATAGGTACTGTAGCTTTAAGTAATAAACGATAACTGAAGTCCACAATTATAGGCACTGTAGCTTTAAGTAGTAGACGATAACTGAAGTCCACAATTATAGGCACTGTAGCTTTAAGTAGTAAACGATAACTGAAGTCCACAATTATAGGCACTGTAGCTTAAGTAGTAAACGATAACTGAAGTCCACAATTATAGGCACTGTAGCTTTAAGTAGTAAACAATAACTGAAGTCCACAATTATAGGCACTGTAGCTTTAAGTAGTAAACGATAACTGAAGTCCACAATTATAGGCACTGTAGCTTTAAGTAGTAAACGGTAGTAATTAGCAGACACTGAATCAGTAAGAGTCTCTTAGTAGTATTAATGAATTAGGTGATAAGAAGTTACAATAGCTGTTCCATAGACTTTAACTGAAGCAAGACAGATGCAGCTAACTGAGATAAAGTATGAGTTGAAGTTAGCTGTAACGGGTTTGTTTTATCGAAGGACTTTGGAGACAGGAAATAACAGCTTTGAGATGCAACGCTTATCACAGAGGTTTTACTTAGCTTCCGGCACATAGAACACTGGTTCCCGAGATCTCCTCAGAGGCGGTTATCCTGCATGGAGAGAGTTCAGCTTTAGTCGTGGATGAGGAAAGGTGAAGGGAACTTGAAGTCTTCCAGTCCGGTCCGGTAACAGAGGGCTTTCACAACGATGTTGCAGCCGGTTCGTGAGTACGGAACGTAGTTCAATAATCCAGCGTCGATCAGCTGGTGCGGTCGGATTAAATAGGGAGACCGTGTCATAAAGAGGTGTGGCTAAGCTCCGTGGAACCAGGAAGTAAGAGGATACCATAGTTAAGGCATGACAGCAAGCTAATGTGCCACCAGATAGGAGTGGTGAGTTTAGTATTGTTCAGATCAGTTTAATACCTTCCGTGTCTCCTATCAGTGGACGTGTAAATGGCAGAGATTTTTAATTGTTGAATCACCTCCCCTTTTTAGGCCAAGGTGGGAAGATGCTTAGACCACTGGTATATTGGTGCCATCTTGGAGGATTTTTTTTGGTTTGGTTTTTGAAGCCACAGTGCTGCACCAGTGGGCCTAAAAATTAGGCATGTACACATGCCTGAAAAATTTGGTATTGTTGCAGCCGCTGCTGTAGCAGCGGCCAGAAAAATTGATGTTTGTTTCATAGGCAGAAAGTGCCCTAAAACATGGCGGCTTGAACCCTAGTTGGTGGCGGATAAGTCACGCAAGTCAAACGTCATTCAGAGCTAAAATACAGCAGCGTGTGGACCATTTTTAGCCCAAGGCAGCTCATCTCATCAGGCCTTTTTTAAGCGAATGTATCGCCCAGTGTCAGTCCCTTCGGGATCCATCCCTCATTCATCTTAATAAAGGTGAGGTAATCTAGACTTTTTTGACCTAGGCGACTTCTCTTCTCAGTGACAATACCTCCTGCTGCACTGAAGGTCCTTTCTGACAGGATACTTGAAGCGGGGCAGGCCAGAAGTTCTATCAAAAATTGGGATAGCTCAGGCCACAGGTCAAGCCTGCACACCCAGTAGTCAAGGGGTTCATTGCTCCTCAGAGTGTCGATATCTGCAGTTAAGGCGAGGTAGTCTGCTACCTGTCGGTCGAGTCGCTCTCTGAGGGTGGATCCCGAAGGGCTGTGGCGATGCATAGGACTTAAAAAGGTCTGCATGTCCTCCATCAACAACACGTCTTTAAAGCATCCTGTCCTTGCCGGCGTGGTCGTGGGAGGAGGAGGAGGAGGATGACTTCCACCTCTCCCCCTGTTAGATTCCCGTTGTGCTGTGACATCACCCTTATGCGCTGTGTAAAGCATACTTTTTAATTTATTTTGCAAATGCTGCATCCTTTCCGACTTGTTGTAATTCGGTAACATTTCCGCCACTTTCTGCTTATACCGGGGGTCTAGTAGCGTGGACACCCAGTACAGGTCGTTCTCCTTCAGCCTTTTTATATGAGGGTCCCTCAACAGGCAGGACAGCATGAAAGACCCCATTTGCACAAGGTTGGATGCCGAGCTACTCATTTCCCGTTCCTCCTCCTCACTGATGTCATTGAAGGTATGTTCTTCCCCCCAGCCACGTACAACACCACGGGTACCAGATAGGTGACAACGAGCACCCTGGGATGCCTGTTGTGTTTGGTCTTGCTCCTCCTCCTCCTCCTCCTCAAAGCTACATTCCTCCTCTGACTCCTCTTCCTCACAATCCTCTTCCAGCGTTGCCGCAGGTCCAGCAAGCGATGCTGATAAGGCTGTTTCTGGCGGTGATGGTGACCACAACTCTTCCTCTTCATGCTCATCTACAGCCTGATCCAGCACTCTTCGCAGGGCACGCTCCAGGAAGAAAACAAATGGTATGATGTCGCTGATGGTGCCTTCGTTGCGACTGACTAGGTTTGTCACCTCCTCAAAAGGACGCATGAGCACTTGAGGCGGGATGTGGACTGGGGACAGGGAGCACGTGGCGTCGTTTTGAAAGGGCGCCATCCTCCGCGTGAAATAGAGCCGTGAGTAATGACGTCACGGGTAGCCTGCCCATAGTATCGCATAGGGTGGAAGAGCTGATAGGACATCTGAAACGTATTGGGATGGAGATGCTTAATTGTTCTCCAAAATGCTTGACACCACCCCATAGTGAATCTCTGCAAACTTTAATACCATCAGAGGAGGAAGAATGTGGCAGCCCACTGGGATTATTCGAAAAATTTCAAATTGATGATTTTCCAGACCCTGGGGTTGACATTAGTCCAGATTTACATCTAGTGACCCATGAGGATGTTCCAGGCACTACTTGTGAAATAAAGACAGATAATAAAGTGAATGATCCTTCTCCTTGGGACTTGCACCCTGTCGTTGAAGGTGGAGTAGGCAATGGCAAGAGCATGCTGTGGGTAGTCAGTGCAAACACTCTCTTCCCGGTGAATAATGAGGAGACTAACTATGATGACGTTATTTGCGTTGAAAGTAATGATGCCAGAGATCTTTTGAAACCATATGGAAGGAACGAATTGGTTAAAAGAAAGGCAAGAGACCACCTGCATATAGACAAGAATACGCATAAGAGAAAGAAGAGAACAGGTGAAAAAGAGAAGCTGCAGACTGCCTATCTGCAAATAGTTGAGTTATGTCCTGAAGATGTCCGTGTTACCACAGTGCAGACTCTGTTTGATACACTACTGAGGAGAGTCAGAGAAACCCCAGATCTTCACGTATTGGATGAGTCGGTGCATGGAGTTGCAGAGAACGTAGAACAAGAAATATTTAAACTTTTCCTGTGTACTGACAGCAGATATAAGAATAAATACCGGAGCCTCCTTTTCAATTTGAAGGACCCTAAAAATCAGATCCTGTTCCGTCGTGTGGTCCTTGGTGAAATCACCCCACAGTGTTTGGTTCTAATGAGTGCAATGGAAATAGCTGCAGAGGAGCTGGCCAACTGGAGAATTCAAAAGAGAAAACATGCACTGGAACTAATCGAGAAAGAGGAAAGACAGCCATACCAGATTCAGATGACAAAGCTGACACACAAGGGGTTAATTGAAATTGATACCGTGCCCGATCAGAACTTGACCCTAGAGGATCTGTCTGATTCTGTGTGGCAGCCTCAGGATTCTCAGCAGGATTGCATCTCAGAGAAAAGGGACACAACATCCCAACACAAGAGCCACCTTTTAGATCAGGACTGCCTTATATGCAAAGGGCTGATAAACCCCCCAGGTGATGCTGACTTAAGCCAATGGGTAATTACCAAGAAACCAGAGAAAATATGGAAACACCATATAACTAATGGCAATCAACATTCTTCATGCATTGAAAAGAAGAACAAGAAATTGTATGATCCAGATACTAGACTCACAGATCCAGCAGACTCAAGTGTGTGGAAGGGATTCCTTCACATGTTCTCTATAAAGCAGTTTAAAGTTACAGCCACGCCAGAGTCTGGTTATAGCAGTCATCTTTGCCAGGATTTACCAAAAGTGTTAACATCCGAAGGATGCATTTTGCAAGAGTCTGTTTGGGAATATGTGGATCGTATCTGGCCAGAGTGCACCAAGGACATGTGTGTGATCCGACTGAATCCAAGAACGTCAAGTGATGCAGTTTCATATGCTCGGCTGTATTCTTATCTTAATCGGAAGCTGAGATATGCAATCATCAGAAGTCATGGCATGGAGGCGTTCCTAGTGCCTCTACCTGCCGGCCAACCCATCCCTCAAAGATTGCGTCCTTTGGGAGGTCCAGGTTTGGAAGACAACCATCCTATTCTGCTTCTGATCTTGCTTCTTCCAAGCCATCCTTCCTGGACAGCTTATCCCAAAAAATCTTCCAAGAAACATAAAGAAGGTTTGGATATCCCAGATGATATTTTCTCTGACATATTAGCAGATGTTGAACGAGAGGAGAGACAAATGGCCGAGCAAGGGCTCCCTCCTCCAGGTTTCCCAAATTTTGAGCAGTGGAATCAGAATTCTGAGGATACAGGAGAGGAAGTTGGCATGCCTGAGATCATGAATATGCTCCAAAATTTGAGCAATGGCCTTCAGTTCCCAAGAGAATTCTCTGGAATTATAGGAGAGAGTCAGGGTGCTAATATTATGCCACCTCTCCATGTGCCAAATACTGTTCCAGCAGGTCTCCCATATCCATCTTTTCCATTGTATCCAGAAGCAGCCTACCCTGGCTGGCATGGTATGTTGCCCCCTACTCATGCAGTAAATCCATTGTCAATTGACCCAGCCAATCTCTTCTCTTACCCGCTTTCACAAATAATACCACCTAACTTCTTATCTGATCAACATTTTACTGCAGGACCTCAACCTTTTGCATAAATGTTGTAGTTTTGTTATATTTACGTTTTTTGTTTTTTTTTAACTGTTATGTTTTAGCGAAATATTGAAAAAAATACATGTAATGTGCTGAACATCAAAGCTGAAATTTTAATTTGTCTCAGTAAGTTGAAAGCCATACTTTCTATGGGAGTTTCAAATGTTCAATAATTGTTTGCTGAAGAAAGCATAACTGTCTGTTTTTAGCAAGCAACAACCCCATATTAAGCTGTTTATTCACTGAACATCTATTTGTACTGAATTGAAAACTGAATGACAAAATGTAGGCAAAAAACGAATGATTTGAATATATTCTTCAAATACCAGAATTTTTTTATTTGTTTTTTAGTTCACTACTATTCTGTGTTTAGTAATGTATAAGTGTGCCAGATGTGACAAGTTTACATAGGTTAATTATAGCCACTGTTATATCTGGGCTACAAATACATGCATTTTGGCAAACACCTCAAAGCCCATGTAAGCTTTGTGTTGTTGAATTTCAGTGATTTCTTTTCTGTTGCATGTGTACAGTTGTACTGTAAAATGGGATATGTTTTTACATTTGTATACTAAAAATTGTAATATACGTTGAAAAAAAAAAAAAAAAAAAAAAAAAGGACGCATGAGCCTACAGGCATTGCGCATGAGCGTCCAGTAACGTGGCAAAAAAATTCCCAGCTCCCCAGAGGCTGTCTTAGCACCCCGGTCATACAAATATTCATTAACAGCTTTTTCTTGTTGGAGCAGGCGGTCGAACATTAGGAGTGTGGAATTCCAACGTGTAGGGCTGTCGCAAATCAAGCGCCTCACTGGCATATTGTTTCGCCGCTGGATATCGGCAAAGTGAGCCATGGCCGTGTAGGAACGCCTGAAATGGCCACACACCTTCCTGGCCTGCTTCAAGACGTCCTGTAAGCCTGTGTACTTATGCACAAAGCGTTGTACGATCAGATTACACACATGTGCCATGCACGGCACATGTGTCAACTTGCCCAACTTCAATGCCGCTATCAAATTCTTTCCGTTGTCACACAACACTTTGCCGATATCCAGTTGCTGCGGAGTCAGCCACTTTTCCACCTGTGCGTTCAGGGCGGACAGGAGTGCTTGTCCGGTGTGACTCTCTGCTTTCAAGCAAGTCAAACCCAAGACAGCGTGACACTGCCGTATCCGGGATGTGGAATAGTACCTGGGGAGCTGGGAGGGTGCCGTTGATGTGGAGCAAGACGCAGCAGCACAAGAGGACTCAGCCGAGGAGGTTATGGAAGAGGATGGAGTAGGAGGAGTAGAGGAGGTGGCAGCAGGACTGCCTGCAATTTGTGGCGGTGTCACCAACTCCTCTGCAATGCCACGCATTCCTTGCTTGTCAGCCGTCAGCAGGTTTACCCAATGCGCAGTGTAGGTGATATACCTGCCCTGACCATGCTTTGCAGACCAGGTATCAGTGGTCAGATGGACCCTTGCCCCAACACTGTGTGCCAGACATGCCATGACTTCCTTTTGCACAATCGAGTACAAGTTGGGGATTGCCTTTTGTGAAAATAAATTCCGGCCGGGTACCTTCCACTGCGGTGTCCCAATAGCTACAAATTCTTTGAACGCCTCAGACTCAACCAGATTGTATGGTAAAAGCTGGCGGTCTAATAGTTCGGACAAGCCAGCTGTCAGACGCCGGGCAAGGGGGTGACTTTGTGACATTGGCTTCTTACGCTCAAACATGTCCTTGACAGACACATGACTGTGGGCAGATGAGCGGGAACTGCTCAAGGCGGGAGACGGAGTGGCGGATGGTTGAGAGGGGGCAAGAAGGACAGCAGTGGTTGACGTGGCTGAAGATGCTAGACCAGGAGGAGGATGGCGGCTTAGAGTAAGCGTGCTGCTTGTACTCATGTGTTGATCCCATAGGCGTTTGTGATGTGAGATCATGTGCCTACGCAAAGCAGTTGTACCTAGGTGGGTGTTGGACCTCCCACGACTCAGTTTCCTTTGGCACAGGTTGCAAATGGCATCGCTGTTGTCCGAGGCAGACACACAAAAAAAATGCCACACTGCTGAGCTCTGCAATGACGGCATTCTGGTGGTGGACACAGCATGCGTTGATTGGCGTGCTGTCGGGCTGACCCCGGGTGCCAATGCATGCTGTCTGACGGTGCCACTAGCTCCTCGCGACGACCCCCCCCTGCTTCCGACTCGTCTCCTCCTCCTCTCTGTCTCCCCATCTGAACTTTCGCCCTGTTCTTCTTCTTGCCGAGCGGGCACCCACGTGACATCCATGGACGCATCGTCATCATCAACCGCTTCGCTTGTATCTGACAACTCAGAAAAGGAAGCAGCAGCGGGTACAACATCATCATCATCACACCGTACCTCCATGTGTTTAATGCTGCCTGCCTGATACATATCCCTGTTATCTACATCCTCTAGCAATAATGGTTGCGCATCACTCATTTCTTCAAACGGGTGTGTGAATAACTCCTCTGACATACCAAGTAAAGCAGCTGTGGTGCTAGTTTTGGTGGTGGCGGCAGGCGGGTGAGTGGTATCTTGAGAGGTGCCTGAAGCTAAGCTGGAGGAGGATGGTGCGTCAAGGTTCCGCGCGGAGGCTGTACAAGTTTGGGTGTCCTGTGTTAGCCAGTCAACTATGTCCTCAGAACTTTTCAAGTTCAGGGTACGTGGCTTCTGAAAACTGGGCATTATTCTAGGGCAAAAGGGAATCACAGCACCACGACCACGACGGCCCCTGCGGGGTGGCCTGCCTCTGCCTGTCATTTTTTTGGGGATTAGTGGTACTATAAGTGCAAGCTACTGTGAGACCAGATATGATTGGCAATGTGAACTGTAAGAGTTCTGCAGAGCACACACTGTAGGCCTGAGACACCCGCTTGAAGACAAGTAACTGCTATTCAATCTATAACAGTGCAAAACAAATTTTGGTTTTAAAAGCACGCTATAGAGACACCAGATATGATTGGCAATGTGCACTGGAACAGTTCTGGAGAGCACACGCTGAAGGAAGGACTGACAGAGCCGCTTGAAGGACACTGACTGGCTGCTATTAGCTTACACTAGAAACCTTTTTTCTTTGTAAAAGCACGCTATAGAGACACCAGATATGATTGGCAATGTGCACTTGAACAGTTCTGCAGAGCACACACTGTAGGCCTGACAGAGGCGCTTGAAGGACACTGACTGGCTGCTATTAGCTTACACTGGAAACCTTTTTTCTTTGTAAAAGCACGCTATAGAGACACCAGATATGATTGGCAATGTGCACTTGAACAGTTCTGCAGAGCACACACTGTAGGCCCGACACACCCGCTTGAAGACAAGTAACTGCTATTCAATCTATAACAGTGAAAAACAAATTTTGGTTTTAAAAGCACGCTATAGAGACACCAGATATGATTGGCAACTGTCAAAGCATGCTGGCACAGGTCTGCAGAGCACACGCTGAAGGAAGCCTGACACCCAGACGCTTGCAACTGCTCTTCTATTACAGTGAAAAAAAATTTTTATTTTAAATCTTAAGCTTAAGCTATTGTAAAAACAGATATGAGTGGTGGCACTGGGCAAGAGGCACAGTATCCACTGTGAACCTCACACAGAAGCTGGCAGGCAGGCAACTGCTCTTCTATTACAGTGGAAACAAAATTTTGTTTTTAAAAGCATGCTATAGAGAGACCAGATATGAGTGGCAACTGTCAAAGTACGCTGGCAGAGACCTTCTTTTAGGTTAGCTCCCGCTTTTCCAAGTCCTGACTCCACGATATCTTTGCTTACTGAACCTATGCAGATAGGGTATACCCGCCTCTCTGAGGAGGAAAGACAGCACAGGAGAAGAGAGGGTTTGTGTATGTATTGTGGAGCCAAGGGTAATTTACTCTCGAACTGTTCTAACCGCCCGGGAAACGCTCGCACCTAAGTCTCTCTAGAGGACAGACCTTGGGTGTTTCTATTTTGTCCTCTACTCCTAATTATAAAGATCACAGGCTTCTGCTACCAGTTTCCTTAACTTGGGGGAAGAAAGTAGTAAGGGCTATGGCATTGATAGATTCCGGTGCTGCTGAGAATTTTATTGACCAAGCCTTTGCTAGTAAGAACAATTTCCCATCCCAGCTAACGGAGACACCTTTGTCTGTTTTTAGCAAGCAACAACCCCATATTAAGCTGTTTATTCACTGAACATCTATTTGTACTGAATTGAAAACTGAATGACAAAATGTAGGCAAAAAACGAATGATTTGAATATATTCTTCAAATACCAGAATTTTTTAATTTGTTTTTTAGTTCACTACTATTCTGTGTTTAGTAATGTATAAGTGTGCCAGATGTGACAAGTTTACATAGGTTAATTATAGCCACTGTTATATCTGGGCTACAAATACATGCATTTTGGCAAACACCTCAAAGCCCATGTAAGCTTTGTGTTGTTGAATTTCAGTGATTTCTTTTCTGTTGCATGTGTACAGTTGTACTGTAAAATGGGATATGTTTTTACATTTGTATACTAAAAATTTTAATATACGTTGAAAAAAAAAAAAAAAAAAAAAAGGACGCATGAGCCTACAGGCATTGCGCATGAGCGTCCAGTAACGTGGCAAAAAAATTCCCAGCTCCCCAGAGGCTGTCTTAGCACCCCGGTCATACAAATATTCATTAACAGCTTTTTCTTGTTGGAGCAGGCGGTCGAACATTAGGAGTGTGGAATTCCAACGTGTAGGGCTGTCGCAAATCAAGCGCCTCACTGGCATATTGTTTCGCCGCTGGATATCGGCAAAGTGAGCCATGGCCGTGTAGGAACGCCTGAAATGGCCACACACCTTCCTGGCCTGCTTCAAGACGTCCTGTAAGCCTGTGTACTTATGCACAAAGCGTTGTACGATCAGATTACACACATGTGCCATGCACGGCACATGTGTCAACTTGCCCAACTTCAATGCCGCTATCAAATTCTTTCCGTTGTCACACAACACTTTGCCGATATCCAGTTGCTGCGGAGTCAGCCACTTTTCCACCTGTGCGTTCAGGGCGGACAGGAGTGCTTGTCCGGTGTGACTCTCTGCTTTCAAGCAAGTCAAACCCAAGACAGCGTGACACTGCCGTATCCGGGATGTGGAATAGTACCTGGGGAGCTGGGAGGGTGCCGTTGATGTGGAGCAAGACGCAGCAGCACAAGAGGACTCAGCCGAGGAGGTTATGGAAGAGGATGGAGTAGGAGGAGTAGAGGAGGTGGCAGCAGGACTGCCTGCAATTTGTGGCGGTGTCACCAACTCCTCTGCAATGCCACGCATTCCTTGCTTGTCAGCCGTCAGCAGGTTTACCCAATGCGCAGTGTAGGTGATATACCTGCCCTGACCATGCTTTGCAGACCAGGTATCAGTGGTCAGATGGACCCTTGCCCCAACACTGTGTGCCAGACATGCCATGACTTCCTTTTGCACAATCGAGTACAAGTTGGGGATTGCCTTTTGTGAAAAGAAATTCCGGCCGGGTACCTTCCACTGCGGTGTCCCAATAGCTACAAATTCTTTGAACGCCTCAGACTCAACCAGATTGTATGGTAAAAGCTGGCGGTCTAATAGTTCGGACAAGCCAGCTGTCAGACGCCTGGCAAGGGGGTGACTTTGTGACATTGGCTTCTTACGCTCAAACATGTCCTTGACAGACACATGACTGTGGGCAGATGAGCGGGAACTGCTCAAGGCGGGAGACGGAGTGGCGGATGGTTGAGAGGGGGCAAGAAGGACAGCAGTGGTTGACGTGGCTGAAGATGCTAGACCAGGAGGAGGATGGCGGCTTAGAGTAGGCGTGCTGCTTGTACTCATGTGTTGATCCCATAGGCGTTTGTGATGTGAGATCATGTGCCTACGCAAAGCAGTTGTACCTAGGTGGGTGTTGGACCTCCCACGACTCAGTTTCCTTTGGCACAGGTTGCAAATGGCATCGCTGTTGTCCGAGGCAGACACACAAAAAAAATGCCACACTGCTGAGCTCTGCAATGACGGCATTCTGGTGGTGGACACAGCATGCGTTGATTGGC
Source organism: Pelobates fuscus (assembly GCF_036172605.1). Classification (NCBI taxonomy): domain Eukaryota; kingdom Metazoa; phylum Chordata; class Amphibia; order Anura; family Pelobatidae; genus Pelobates; species Pelobates fuscus. Next base: position 191,809,461 of record NC_086318.1, read on the forward strand.
GTGCTGTCGGGCTGACCCCGGGTGCCAATGCATGCTGTCTGACGGTGCCACTAGCTCCTCGCGACGACCCCCCCCTGCTTCCGACTCGTCTCCTCCTCCTCTCTGTCTCCCCATCTGAACTTTCGCCCTGTTCTTCTTCTTGCCGAGCGGGCACCCACGTGACATCCATGGACGCATCGTCATCATCAACCGCTTCGCTTGTATCTGACAACTCAGAAAAGGAAGCAGCAGCGGGTACAACATCATCATCATCACACCGTACCTCCATGTGTTTAATGCTGCCTGCCTGATACATATCCCTGTTATCTACATCCTCTAGCAATAATGGTTGCGCATCACTCATTTCTTCAAACGGGTGTGTGAATAACTCCTCTGACATACCAAGTAAAGCAGCTGTGGTGCTAGTTTTGGTGGTGGCGGCAGGCGGGTGAGTGGTATCTTGAGAGGTGCCTGAAGCTAAGCTGGAGGAGGATGGTGCGTCAAGGTTCCGCGCGGAGGCTGTACAAGTTTGGGTGTCCTGTGTTAGCCAGTCAACTATGTCCTCAGAACTTTTCAAGTTCAGGGTACGTGGCTTCTGAAAACTGGGCATTATTCTAGGGCAAAAGGGAATCACAGCACCACGACCACGACGGCCCCTGCGGGGTGGCCTGCCTCTGCCTGTCATTTTTTGGGGGATTAGTGGTACTATAAGTGCAAGCTACTGTGAGACCAGATATGATTGGCAATGTGAACTGTAAGAGTTCTGCAGAGCACACACTGTAGGCCTGAGACACCCGCTTGAAGACAAGTAACTGCTATTCAATCTATAACAGTGAAAAACAAATTTTGGTTTTAAAAGCACGCTATAGAGATACCAGATATGATTGGCAATGTGCACTGGAACAGTTCTGGAGAGCACACGCTGAAGGAAGGACTGACAGAGCCGCTTGAAGGACACTGACTGGCTGCTATTAGCTTACACTAGAAACCTTTTTTCTTTGTAAAAGCACGCTATAGAGACACCAGATATGATTGGCAATGTGCACTTGAACAGTTCTGCAGAGCACACACTGTAGGCCTGACAGAGGCGCTTGAAGGACACTGACTGGCTGCTATTAGCTTACACTGGAAACCTTTTTTCTTTGTAAAAGCACGCTATAGAGACACCAGATATGATTGGCAATGTGCACTTGAACAGTTCTGCAGAGCACACACTGTAGGCCCGACACACCCGCTTGAAGACAAGTAACTGCTATTCAATCTATAACAGTGAAAAACAAATTTTGGTTTTAAAAGCACGCTATAGAGACACCAGATATGATTGGCAACTGTCAAAGCATGCTGGCACAGGTCTGCAGAGCACACGCTGAAGGAAGCCTGACACCCAGACGCTTGCAACTGCTCTTCTATTACAGTGAAAAAAATTATTTATTTTAAATCTTAAGCTTAAGCTATTGTAAAAACAGATATGAGTGGTGGCACTGGGCAAGAGGCACAGTATCCACTGTGAACCTCACACAGAAGCTGGCAGGCAGGCAACTGCTCTTCTATTACAGTGGAAACAAAATTTTGTTTTTAAAAGCATGCTATAGAGAGACCAGATATGAGTGGCAACTGTCAAAGTACGCTGGCAGAGACCTTCTTTTAGGTTAGCTCCCGCTTTTCCAAGTCCTGACTCCACGATATCTTTGCTTACTGAACCTATGCAGATAGGGTATACCCGCCTCTCTGAGGAGGAAAGACAGCACAGGAGAAGAGAGGGTTTGTGTATGTATTGTGGAGCCAAGGGTAATTTACTCTCGAACTGTTCTAACCGCCCGGGAAACGCTCGCACCTAAGTCTCTCTAGAGGACAGGCCTTGGGTGTTTCTATTTTGTCCTCTACTCCTAATTATAAAGATCACAGGCTTCTGCTACCAGTTTCCTTAACTTGGGGGAAGGAAGTAGTAAGGGCTATGGCATTGATAGATTCCGGTGCTGCTGAGAATTTTATTGACCAAGCCTTTGCTAGTAAGAACAATTTCCCATCCCAGCTAACGGAGACACCTTTGGCCGTTGAGGCCATAGATGGTAGACCACTACTAGACCCTGTTATCTTTCGTGAGACCATACCCATTGATTTAAATGTTGGTATCCTACACGTGGAGAATTTATCTCTTATGCTCATTTCGTCTCCTTCCGTTCCCATAGTTCTGGGGTACCCATGGTTGAAAAAACATAACCCTATTATCGATTGGGAGTTAGGAGAGATACTCTCGTGGGGCCAGGGCTGCCAGGATCGGTGTTTGTGCAAGGTTTCTCCATTAGCTAATATTAACATACCGGAGAATCCTACTCAGTCCACAGAAAGACAAATACCAGACCTTTACCTAGACTTAAGGGCAGTGTTTGACAAGAAGAATGCCGATTCTTTGCCTCCACACAGGTCATTTGACTGTAAGATTAAGCTTCTACCCGGCACTATGCCTCCGAGGGGCCATGTATATCCTTTGTCTGTTCAGGAAAACTCGGTTCTAGAGGAGTATATTCGGGAGAATTTAGAAAAGGGATTCATCAGGAGGTCTTCTTCTCCGGCCGGGGCTGGGTTCTTTTTCATTAAGAAGAAGGATGGCACGCTGAGACCTTGTATCGATTACCGAGGCTTGAATAAAATAACTGTCAGAAATGCCTATCCTATCCCACTGATTACCGAGTTATTTGATCGTCTTAAGGGCTCCAAAATCTTCACCAAGTTAGATCTCCAGCAAGGTCACGAGTGGATGACGGCATTCAATACCCGGTATGGCCATTACGAATACACTGTTATGCCATTTGGACTATGCAATGCTCCTGCAGTATTTCAAGATTTGATTAATGAGGTACTTAGGGAGTTTCAGCATGATTGTGTTATTGTTTACCTGGACGACATACTAATACACTCTAAGGAGATTGAGACTCACCATAGACAGGTCAGAAAGGTATTACACAAGCTGCTGCAACATGGTCTATATTGCAAATTGGAGAAGTGCAGTTTTGATCAGTCTCAGGTAGACTTTCTTGGATACGTGATTTCTGGGGAAGGTTTTAAAATGGATCCTGTAAAACTCCAATCTATTTTAGACTGGCCCTTGCCCAAAGGACTCAAGGCTATCCAAAGGTTTATTGGTTTTTCCAACTACTATAGGCGCTTCATTAAAGGATACTCCTCTATCATTGCGCCTATTACCAATATGACCAAACAAGGGGCTGATACTAAGTTCTGGTCTAAGGAAGCTCTTGGTGCTTTCAAGACTCTCAAGGAACTTTTTGCCTCGGCTCCCATTCTAGTCCATCCTGATACGACTCTGCCTTTCTTGCTTGAGGTCGATGCCTCTGAGACAGCAGTTGGGGCTGTTCTGTCTCAAAGGTTAGGGGTGGATAAACCGTTACACCCTTGTGGTTTCTTCTCTAAGAAATTTTCTGGGCCTGAGAGCAGATATGACATCGGGGAAAGGGAACTGTTAGCAGTCATTAAAGCCTTAAAGGAGTGGAGACATTTGTTGGAGGGGACCCTACACCCTATTACGATTTTGACGGACCACAAAAACTTGTCCTATATTGGGGAGGCTAAGCGCTTATCCTCTAGACAAGCTCGTTGGTCCTTATTCCTGACTCACTTCAATTATGTACTGACTTACAGACCTGGTTCTAAAAACTCTAAAGCCGATGCATTATCTCGCCAATATGAACCTTCTACTGTACCTGAACCAGTTCTTTCTTCTATAGTTCCGAAATGCAATATCATTGCTAATACGAATCTCAGGATTCATTCTCCATTACTGGCCGAGATCATTAAGTTGCAACATCTAGCACCTAAACAGACTCCTGCGGGCCGTCATTTCGTTCCTCCTGCTCTTCAACTGGAACTTTTACAGTGTTTACATAATAGCAAGATGGCGGGACATCCTGGTATTCGCAAAACTTACGCGTTGATCTCTAAGGACTTCTGGTGGCCTGCTTTACGGAGGGATATTGAGGAGTTCATCGCTGCATGTGAAGTTTGTACTAAAACCAAACAACCCCATACGCTTCCATGTGGATTCCTGCACCCCTTGGAGGTTCCAGAAAAACCATGGTCCTGTTTGGCCATGGACTTTATTGTCGATCTACCTATCTCTAAAAGACAGACTGTTATCCTCACCGTGGTTGACAGGTTTACTAAGATGGCACACTTCATTCCCCTGCCTAAACTCCCGTCTTCTCCCGAATTGGCAGAGATATTCGCTAAGGAGATTTTTCGCCTACATGGGATACCCTCTCAAATTGTATCGGACAGAGGCTCCCAATTTGTTTCCCGCTTTTGGAGGTCCTTCTGCTCTCAACTTGGTATTAAATTAAACTTTTCTTCTGCCTATCATCCTCAGTCTAACGGAGCTGCTGAACGTACCAACCAGAAAATTGAACAATATTTACGATGCTTTGTTTCTGAACACCAGGATGATTGGGTCGGTTTGATTCCTTGGGCGGAGTTTGCACACAACAATCTCGTTTGCGATTCTACTCATTCAAGCCCCTTCTTCATGAATTATGGTTTTCATCCGTCTATTCTTCCTTCGGATTCTCCTTCCCAGGGGGTGCCGTCGGTTGATGTTCATGTTGCCAATTTGAGGAAGTTGTGGGATCAAACTCGACAAATCCTTGTGCACAACTCTATGTTGGTCAAGAAACACGCGGATAAACGTAGAAAGGCGGCTCCGGTCTTTGTTCCAGGTGATAGGGTATGGCTGAGCACGAGGAACATCCGTTTAAAAGTGCCCTCCATGAAGTTCGCTCCTCGTTATATTGGACCCTACAGGGTGCTGACCCGTATCAATCCAGTTGCGTATCGTTTAGCTCTTCCTAATACCTTACGCATCCCGAACTCGTTTCACGTTTCATTGCTGAAACCACTCATATGTAACAGATTTTACTCCACAATAGCCCCTCCTCGCTCCGTTCAGGTGGAGGGTCAGGAGGAGTATGAGGTTAACTCTATTATTGATTCTCGAATCTCCCGGGGGAGAGTACAATATCTGGTTGATTGGAAGGGATATGGTCCTGAGGAGAGGAGTTGGGTACCTCAGGAGGATGTTCATGCTCCCCGTCTCCGCAGGGCGTATCACTCTCGCTTCCCATCTCGTCCCGGTTCATTCCGCCCGGTGGGCGTATCTGAGAGGGGGGGTACTGTCAGGGTACCTGTGGTCTCTACCTCCGAAAGAGGTAGAGACTTAGCTGTTCCTCCATCCAGACGGTCTGATGGCTCCCTTCCCCGCGGTCTATCCGGTCATGCTAGGCCGGCCGCGAGGGAGTGACTGCCTTTTACAGCATCTAGGCAGGAAGTAGTCATCAGGACACTCCCCCGGAACGACCTGTCAGTCAATTGCTGCAGGACCAATCAGGACGCCTCGGAGGCGTGGTTACTGCTCTGAACAGGGTATTTAACAGAGCTTCTTTCATTAGCTCATTGCCCTGTCGTGGTTCTAGCTTGTTCTAGTCACTCAGTGCTTGTGTATTCTATTATCCCTTTTGGTTTTGACCCGGCTTGTTTACCTTACTCTGCTTATCTCTGTTACCCTTGATTCGGCTTGTCTCTCGCTTACCTGTCTTCTGTTACCCTCGACCTCGGCTTGTCTTTGACCATTCTATACTGTACTACTTACGTTAGTCCGGCCATTCTAAGGTCCGGTATACGTATCTGGCTACTGTTTGTACTCTGCGTGTTGGATCCCTGTCCCGATTCTGACAGAGGCACAGGGTCAAAGTTTGCCCAATGATGACGAATAGGGGGCGGATCGAACTGCGCATGTGTCCGCCCGCCGCGGCGAACGCGAACATGCTAAGTTCGCCGGGAACTGTTCGCCGGCGGACAGTTCGGTACATCACTACTAGGAGATATAAGGTGGAGATTTCTGTATACACACTCTCCCCCAATATTTACTTCAGGCTATTGAAATCCCTCCATAGGTGTCTTTATACATTGTATCCCTTCCCATTGATAGTGTCCTCTCTCCTCTGTTAGTGCTAATAATAAAGTCAATTCATTTTGTATTGAGGCACCATTTTGGCAATTACATTGTATATCAACTGGACAATTTTAATGTCTATATAGGTTCAGTGCTGATGGTTTAGTTGTTATTATATATATTTTCTTATGTATTGTATTTAAAACCAGAATTGAGTCTCTCCCTTCTGGACTGAGTCTCCATTATTTTCTAGCTTTCTAACTCTTTGGCCCATTTAGCTGCCTCCTTGAGGGTTTTGGTCTGCCGGTCTCCTATCCATTTTTGCACTTCAGTGGAGAGCCAGTTGTAAAATCATTCCAGCAGGAACAGCTGGAAGATTGCCTCGGGGAATTTGGCATCCTGGGAGTACATCCAATTTTGGGTAGCCGGGTCAGTCGGCAAGCTTACTTGGCATGGGAGTCTTGGCTCCCCCTTTTGTACACCCGAAACATCCGTTGATAAGTCTCCAAGGTCCCCGCATATCTGGCCAGCAGGACCTTCCCTTAATCCCGCAGCCCGCTCTGTAGGCGTCGGCAGCCTTACTGCTCAACTTCCCTACAAGCAGGGGGACCCAAGCAGAGGGAGCAATTTCATGCAGGAGGCAGAGTCTTTCAAAATCTTGGAGGAACTCATCAATGTACTTTGGTGAACGTCGGTTCGGCAGGTGCTGCACTCGCTGGGGCCACCTCCGTGGTGTGGCCCAGCTGTGCCAATATGTAGGTCTGGACCTCCGAGATATTCCTGGCTAGGATTTCCTGGGATGGGTTTTCTCCATAGTATGCCAGGCGGTGGGCCATCTCTTTATCAGAGGCATCCTTCTCGACCTCCAGTGGTGGCGCCAGGGCCCCATCGCTCTGTCCATGGACTGGATCGGCTAGCGAATGCTAGTTTACGTTTGGCTGGGAAGTACCATTCCACTGCTGCCACCACTTGTAGTGGACCCTGATTAACCTGACCGGTTACCTCCACTATTACCTTACTTCAGCCGCTCAGTAACCACTGTAGAGTATAACGAGACCCATTACCCCCCCACTAACTGGACGACACACAGTCATGGAGGTACCACATAATTTTATTGAGCAACGCTCTCATTTATGCATGTCCCTGTGCAAGTGGTTTTCCTCTCAAACCAACAGGGGTCATATCCCAGGAGCCAAAGCACAGGAAAGGGTGTTGTTGTCCCTTTGTCTCCTAGGTACAGAAAGCGCGCCAAAGTAGCCAGTGCCCCAAAAGTGTCCCCACCAACCTCAGGTATCCTCACCAGGGTACTTTCCCCAACCACTCTCTGTATGCAAGGCTCCTGTGTTGAAACCCGCAAGGTCTCTTTTCAGGGTACGAATGCTCCCCCTGGTTTGCGTTCGTCTATACGAAAGGGCGGCCACCTAGGGGAGTACTCAATAATGACTACCCATGCGGTTTCACACTATGTTGCCAGTATGAACGTTGCAGTTTCACACTTATGTTGAAAGTACGAACATTCTGATTAATCGGTGGGAATGTTCTAATGGGGCAATGGGGAGGTGCTCGTTGCGGAGATGAACGAGTTGGAAAACAATCCATGAACGCTCCCCCTGGCTAGCGTTCGTCTGTTTGTAGCCGCCACTCAGGAGAGCGCTCTTTAATTGTTTCCCTTGCGATTTCGCACCGATGAGCGAGGTGAGAGCGTTCTAATTGAACGTTCTAAATGGGATATGGGTGTGGTTTCCGTTTGGGAGACGCATGAGATTTTTACATGTGTGCTCTCCCGAACTGGGAGTAGGGCACAGAAATTACAGGGGAACACACACAATAAGGAAGGTACTCCATGAATAGGCAGTTCTGCCACAATGACAAAATAGATTTAAAAATGTATCTTACTTATAAGTATTTGTAACGATTCTGATTGCATTACAAACAGCTCAGCTTACTAAAGACCTCACTAGGAGTATTGTACGCAGTACTGGAGACCGTATCTCCAGAAGGATATTGATACTTTAGCGAGAGTTCAGAGAAGGGCTACTAAACTGGTTCATGGATTGCAGGATAAAGTTTACAAGGTAAGGTTAAAGGAACTTAACATGTATAACTTGGAGGAAAGACGAGAAAGGGGGGATATGATAGAAACATTTAAATACATAAAGGGAATCAACACAGTAAATGAGGAGACTATTTTTAAAAGAAGAAAAACTACCACAACAAGAGGACATAGTCTTAAATTAGAGGGGCAAAGGTTTAAAAATAATATCTGGAAGTATTACTTTACTGAGAGGGTAGTGGATGCATGGAATAGGCTTCCAGCTGAAGTGGTAGAGGTTAACACAGTAAAGGAGTTTAAGCATGCATGGGATATGCATAAGGCTATCCTAAATATAAGATAAGGCCAGGGACTAATGTAAGTAATTAAAAGTATTTTTTTAAACATCGGGCAGAATAGATGGGCCAAATTCTATGTTTCTATGTTTCTAAAAATGACAGAATGTACAAACAATGTCTGCATAATGTCCATATATAGTAAACGCATCATATATTTCTAAAGTAAAGGTATTTAAATCCGCTTTACTGTGTCGAAGTTGGGCTATGTTATAAACCACATAATGTAAATAATAATGAGGAAGAACAGCTGTTAGAGCAAATTAGGAACGCTGCAAATCGGGGTGACACGTTAATTATTGGAGATTTTAATTCCCCGGACATAAATTGGGATAGAGTGACTAGTACTTCAGCAAGGGGATTCAGGTTTTTGAATGTGTTAAATGACACCTTTATGTTACAACTGGTACAAGTACCAACTAGAAAGGATGCTTGTCTGGATCTCGTTATAACAAACAATGTTGATCTTTTGACCAACATTCAAGTAGGGGAGCATTTTGGAAATAGTGATCACAATATGGTAATTTTTGAAATAAACAAAAAAAAAAGCAAAAGCACGTGGGGTATACTAAAACGTATAATTTTAAAAAAGCCAATTTCAATAAGATTAGGGCAGCTCTACAACATATCGACTGTCATAAACTCCTTACTGAAAAAAACACTAGAGATAAATGGAAACTATTCAAACAAATATTATAAAGGTACATTTCTCAGTATGTACGATTGGGTAATAAATATAAAAGAAACAAATTGAAACCAATGTGGCTTAGTAGAGAAGTAAAACAAGAGATTAAAAATAAGAAAAGGGCATATAAAGCATTTAAATCGGACAAATCAGAGGCATCCTATATAAGATATAAGGAAGCCAATAATGCTTGCAAAAAGGCAATTAAAGTGGCTAAACTAGAAAATGGGTAATTGATAGCAAAAGAATGCAAAACCAACCTCAAAAGGTTTTTCAAGTACATCAATTATAAAAAAAACTAAAAATTAAACTGTAGGTACACAGGAAACAGATATGTTAGTTAATGGAGACCAGGAAAAGGCAGAAATTTTAAATAACTATTTTTCTTCAGTATATAGTAATGAGGATCCTATGGCAAGAGATATGCAAATGATTGCTGCAAAAAAGTTGCAGATAGCGTGTGATTGGATAACTTGAGACAAGGTGCTACAGCTGTTAGAGAAAATTAATGTAAATAAAGCTCCGGGGCCTGACAGTATTCACCCACGAGTACTTAAGGAGCTAAGTAGGGAAATAATTGAACCTCTGTATTTAATTTTTCAAGATTCTTTTGTTTCAGGTATTGCACCGGAGGATTGGAGGAAGGCAGATGTCATTCCTATATTTAAAAAGGGTTAAAAATCCTTGCCTGGAAATTATAGACCTGTGAGCTTAACTTCTGTGATTGGGAAAATATTTAAAGGGCTATTAAGGGATAATATTCAGGGATTCATTGGGAAGAACTTTGTTATTAGCAATAATCAGCATGGTTTTATAAAACATAGGTCATGTCAAACTAGCCTAATTGCATTCTACAAAGAAGTAAGTAGAAGTATAGATTAGGGTGTTGCAGTGGATATGATCTACTTGGATTTTGCCAAGGCATTTGATACGGTTCTTCACAATAGGTTAGTCTTCAAACTAAAAGAAATTGGTCTAGATGATTATTCTTGTTCTTGGGTAGAACATTGGCTTAAGGATAGAGTACAACGAGTTGTCATTAATAGTACATTTTCAGGCTGTACAAAAGTGGTAAGTGGTGTCCCTCAGGGTTCTGTTTTGGGACTGCTTCTTTTTAACATATTTATAAATGATTCTGAAATGGGCATTGAAAGCCATGTTTCGGTATTTGCAGATGACACAAAACTTTGTAAAGTAATAAACATGTAAGCAGGATATTGCTTTGCTGCAGAGGGATTTGGATAGATTGGGGGATTGGGCACTAAAATGGCAGATGAAATTTAACGTAGAGAAATGCAAAGTTATGCACTTCTGGGTCAAGAATGCACAATCAACTTACACCCTAAATGGTTGTGAATTAGGGATAACCACACACGAGAAGGATTTGGGAACTGTTACAGACAACAAATTAGGCAGCAATATGCAATGTCAATCTGCAGTTGCTAAGGCCAGTAAAGTTTTGTCATGTAAAAATAGGTGCATAAATTCTCGGAATGAAAATATAATTTTGCCTCTTTATAAATCGCTGGTAAGACCATACCTTGAATATGCTGTTCAATTTTGGGCACCTGTTTTAAAGAAGGATATCATGGCACTAGAAAAAGTGCAGAGACGAGCTGCAAAATTGATAAAAGGAATGGAGCATTTTAGTTACGAAGAAAGGTTAAAAATGTAAATCTCTTTAGTTTGGAAAAACGACGCCTCAGAGGGGATATTATAACATTATACAAATATATTTGGGGCCAGTACAAACCATTATCTGGAAATCTATTCATAAACAGGGCTATACATAGGACACAAGCTCACACATTTAGGCTGGAAGAAAGGGGATTTCATCTAAGGCAAAGAAAAGGTTTTTTTACAGTAAGAGTAATTAGGATATGGAATTCTCTGCCTGAAGAGGTGAGGAAGGCTGAACTTGGCTGAACTTGATGGACGCAAGTCTCTTTTCAGCTGTGTAACTATGTAACTACTCCCATCTCACTGATTCTAAGACCCATTGAAACCTTCTGTACCGTTCGAAAGCAGGGGGTGAGCTTACATTTTCATCACAGATACAGGTATTTTATCCATGACTGATGACTTTTGGCAGAGAGATTAGTTGCTAATTGTTGCATATTTTAGAAATCTATTGTGAAAGGTCTGTGGCTATTTGTCATATTAAGGCTCACCTTACAGCTACTATTTACCATTTGTGTTTTTTTTTACTTTATTAAAATATTTTTTTCTTTTGAAATCTGTTTATAATGTTGAAGATACAGTTGTTATCCATATTCTGAACTTTCAAAAACATGTATCCTGCTCTAGGCTCAATAGTGAAGGAAATTATTTCAATTTGATTAAATCTGTTCTTGGTTACTAACAACAATACCAAGCCGTAGAAAGTAAACTTCATCTATTTATCCAGCCAAAGAAAAAAAAAAAAAACTGTGTATATGCACTGATATGAAAAGATTATATTAAGCAGGCACACATGGGCAAACTAACTTTATTATTTTAAACAGGACTTATTTATTACAAATGTGTCTTACAAAATTCAATCACAGCAGTGAAGAAAACATAAAACAATCTTTATATATCTAGTTCACAAAGCCTGCTGAACATTACCTACTTTTCCCCTTGTACTTTAATGGGAACCGGAGGAGCACATGCTGAGTGCAGACTATCACCATACTATTATTTTGCCTATTCATTTATAAATATACTTTTGTAAAAATATTAAAGGGACACTAAAGGCATTATAAGCACTTCATCTAATTGAAGTGGATTACAGTACCTGGAAGGCACCTTGGTGCTTCACCTTATTATCTAATGCTAAATAACAATTATTTCGTCGATGCTCAACTACAAATGGGAATCAGGCCCCACTAAATTTGCAAAGACCCAATATAGACAAGTTCAGTTTTAGAGACCTGTACTTATTAGTGTCATTAAGAAACACCTTAATAATCTTAAAATGAAAAACCAGTCTGGACCTGATCAAATCCCAGCAATGCTCTTGAAGCTCAGTGCGCCGGAAATTGCTAAACCTGTCACAATCCTAATTAACGAATCCTTGGTGTCTGGATACATACAGACTGTGAGAATAGTGCCTATCCATAAAAGTGGTGACACTACTTTGGTTTCTACCCATCGTCCAATATCATTGCTCCCAGTATTTTCAAAAATCTTAGAAAAATGTGTCCATACGCAAGTATGTTAGTATTGCCAACAATCTAACTATCTGACCCCTGATCAATCAGGTATTCGCCCGAATCACTCCACTACAACTGCTCTCTTAAAAGTTTGTAATGACATCCAAACTGGCATGGAACAAGGAAACCTAATTGGAGCTATTTTCCTTGATTTTGCTAAGGTCTTTTACACAATAAACCACGACATTCTACTGCACAAACTAAAAAAAACTCAGGTATTGGTGATCGTCCGCTAACCTGGTTTCGATCATATGTATCGGATCGATCATAATATGTGTCCATATCTGAAAGCGACTCCCTACCTCTCCCAGTCACGTCCCCCTACTATTTACATTTTTTATAAATGATCTGCCTAATGTCTGAAAATCCTCAAATGTACACATGTACGCAGACGACACAGTAATCTATGCAAGTAAATCTAATCTACCGCAGCTTGAGGCTGTGCTCCAAGACCAGTACACAGAGGTAGAAAAGAGGATCACAAAAACCAAACTCTTCCTAAACACTAACAAAACTGTCATAATGTTCAGTACCTAAATTACACAAATTACAAAACTCCCATCTATGCATCAAAACAAAATCAAATAGCACACTGACTGCAGTCCACTCTTATGGTTAGACCTCAATCTATCTTTTGGCCTCCACATAGAAAAACTTGCATCTAAACTTTATCCAAAACTATGTGCCCTACAGTAAAGGAAAAGATTGTACAGCAAATGCTGATGCCAAATATTGATTATGGGGATGTAGTATATGCACCTGCACCACAAACCCACCTTTATAAACTTAATACATTGTATAATTCGTTCTGCCACTTTGTGCTACAATGTAATTACAGGACACACCATTGTGACATGCTAAAAAAACTAAACTGGCTGTCGCTGGAATCCAGATGCACCCTTCATCTTTTCAACTTTGTATTTAAGAGCTTTTCTGGGAAGCTCCCAACCTACCTGAGCAGCATGCTCTCCCCAGCTGTTCCCACCTCATATAACCTCCGATCTAGTACCATCACTTTATTACGTCTACCTCAATATAAAAAAAAAAGCTGCTTGATCCTCCTTTTTCTACAGAGCACCCCAATTATGAAACAACATTGTGCAAACTTTCAAATCTTCCCCAGGCCTAAAATATTTTAAGAGATCTCTCTCTACAAATTTCAAAACAGAATGCACCTGTCATGGATGATTATATATTTACCTGTTCTATGTTAGATTTTGTATATATTGTGTATTGATATTGTTTTTGTATTTTAGTGTACCCTATTGTATCAATGCAATGTTTTAGGGAACCAAGACATATTTGAAAACAAGAGAAATCCCAATGTATCCTTCCTGGTAAAATATTTTATAAAAAATCAAATAAATAACATGTCTACTTGCTTTGAATCGGTAGGAAACATAATTATATTAAAAAAAAAACTCTAGACATGGGTATCAGTATAGTGTTAAATATCATGCTGGTTAAGGTCGCTGGGATTGCAACCTCTGGAACTAGAACATTGTTATAGCACTGTACCACATCAATGGTAGATAAACAGAAACAAGAACAAGTTGTATAGCTTTTGAAACAAATAAAACAAATACAATAGCCTCTTCTATTATCAAGGGAAGAATATGATCAGATTGAAGTTTTATAAGCAAGATCATTTAATTTCCAATAAGTGGCACAGCTGCTACACCTCCAGGTAAGAGTTTCACCAAACTAGGGTGCGCCCTTGGCCCTAGGCCTCTACAAGGGCCAGCGTCATTACACCACAGACCTGGGTTCTTCAAGAAACCTAGTCTATCCCCTTCATCGGGAGGATGGAGGAATGAAGTGGCAATATCTGCTTTTACAGGTAATCTTCTGTCCACGTGGACAAAGCAAAAGTTGTGAACAATTTAACACTGAATGAGGGTCTCCGGGCACCCTAAGCAAAGCCCCCACTGAAGGTAAGGCAGAAAGTACACTCCTTCTGAGCCTGTGCTGCCCATCACTGCCTAGGGCCATCCTTTCAAATTAACTAACCGCACCTACACGCTCCACAATGAAGCGGATGCGCAAACCTTCGCATGAAAGCCCTTCAACCACAGTTGGTAGCCCGCCCGACCAGACACAGCCACAGCAGCGATCAGAGGCAGAGGCCCCACCCAGGGCCGAAGATCGATGACCGCAACCCATTAACTGCAGCTGCAACGAGGCTCCTTCTATCACCCTACAGCTCGCCCCTTGGACTACCCCACGACCAGCCCATGGAGTGTACCCCACACATTGACACATCCGAAGGGAAACTCTGACAGGAACGATCTCTGAGTTGCTCCACAATGACCACTGCCCACGAGAAGCTGAGAATGACTAACCTTTCATGGTAACTCTTACTGCTCCTTTTACCCCTGACACCACTATACAGTCATTAAGGCCTGCCCTCACCACCCGTGTATCCCGCTTGTAGAGTGCTAACATGCCTAGGCATCCTTATCTGATGCAGGGGGGGGAGGGGCACTAGGCTACCGGAGGGGCACCTAAACCAGCAGGGCCCTGTAAAGTCCCGCATTGCCACCCTATAACTCCAACCACAAGTGCAGGGAGAGTGTGGGGGAGATGGTTGCATATGCCTGCACAAGGCATCAGCAGAATTCCTGGCTCACTAATCCCCCTACCAACGACAGCCAGGGAGGATGGGGAGCAGTCACCGGGTCTCCCAGGTGAGTGGATGATACCCAGACTGAGTTTACACTCCGCTCTGAGATGCGTTCTAGGGATTCCCGCACCATGCTGACCCCACCTCACCCCCACTCTTGGGGACTGGCCTGCCTCTGGTGGCCCGGGATACAGACCCCTTTTTTCAGAATAGGGAACCCGACACCAGAGCCTGAAGAATGGCACATTGGTTTATAGAAAAACAAAAATGTACCCCATCTCCCTACTTATTTTATTTTCTTTATTCTCAATACACATAATGTGTATATGCACTGCTCCTCGTATATTGCATGATATTGTATATCTGACCAGGAGACTTCAAATTGTACCCTCAGTGATCTTAGCAATACGTTAAGGTAAATGCCCCTAGGGATGTGTGAGTTTTCTGCCTGGACCAACCTGTAAAACCCCAAGGAGTGCACTCCAGAAGGCGGGGACATATGACCACCCTATTCACCACACGGGTATACATACTGGGCGTCTGGCCGGACCTTTCCCGGCCTCCTCCCCCCACCATAGGGGGGGGGTGGACGGTGCCGGGGGACATACCATAAACTTACACATACCATAAACTCAAAACAAAGCCCCTATACATCAGAACAAAATGTTTCCCTCCAGGAGTCCAGATAAAACACTTTGCACAATTTGAACAAGGAGACATTGCCTGGCTGGGACACTTGTACCTCAACAACAACATCGTCAAATTTTTGGAAATCCCGCGCAGCTCCTCTCTGTCTACATTTGACCACTTTAGGTATATACAAATGCGGTGACTTGCAGCTAAACCCGCCCTCGCCAGGTGGGAACAGTACCGCTCACCAAGTTTGAGCAACAATGCATAGCCTGCAAACAGAACAGGGTAGTACTAGCGCTAATTTGCAAAGTGTAGAAAACGAATGAGCAGCTTTAACACCAAGTTCAGATCAATGGTACGGCCATGGGGACCAAGTTTGCCCCCAGCTATGCGAATTTATTTATGGCCCATTGGGAGGAAGAGTTTATCTATGGCCAGCATGGCTGGAGGCAAAACTTGGTCACCTATGGCCGGTACATTGATGACATTTTTTTTATTTGGGAAGAAGAGGAAGGAGATTTAATGACTTTTTTAAACTTTCTTAATAATAACACATGGGGGATAGCACTCACCAACAACTGGAGCAAATCAGAAATTATATTTCTGGATTTACAGATATACATAGAAGATGGATGCATTAAGACTAGAAATCACTTTAAAACTGTAGAAGCTAATAGTTTCATAGGTAGGGAAAGTTGTCATTTTGCCCCCTGGCTCGAGAATGCCCCTAGAGGACAATTCCTGCGTATCCGCAGGAATTGCACTGATCTTACCACCTTTGAGACCCAATCAAATAAGATTAAACAAGAATTTATAGAGAAAGGCTATGAGGAAACGAAATTGGAGGATGCTAGAAAAGAAGTAAAAACAATGGAGAGGGAGAAGCTTTTAAAATACAAAGAGAAAAAGGATAATGAACTCAAAGAAATTCCCTTTATATGCAACTATAGCACGCAAAATCATAAAGTCAGAAATATTATTTCCAAATTCTGGCCCATTCTCCTTCAAGACCCTGCAGCAAAAACCTTCCTTCCTGAAAGACCCAGATTCATACACAGAGGAGTGAATAATTTACGCACGGCACTTACATCCAGCTTCCTAAAAGAAAGAAAAACTAATGACACATTTTTTAATTTAGATAAGGGTTTTTTTGGATGTGGAAGCTGTCTAGCATGTAAAAGAACTACCAGCAAAAAGAGACATATAAATCATTTTTTTAGCAAAGATGGAACTAAATATAAAATTAAAGAACTCCTTACTTGCCATTCTAACAACCTCATTTATTGCGTGGTATGCCCTTGTGGTTTACAATATATAGGTAAAACCACAAGGGCATTACATATAAGAATTGAAGAACATGGAAGGAACATATCTAAAGGGTTTGAGAACCATAGCGTCTCGGCCCACTACAAAATCCACCATAATTGTGAAACAGCTGGTACCCAATTTTTTGCGATTAAAAAACTAGAAAGAGATTGGAGAGGAGGAAATTTCGATACAAGAATGAGTAAGAACGAGATGGAATGGATTTTTAAGTTAAACACGCTCATCCCATATGGTCTTAACACGGACTTTGAGATGTGCCATTTTTTAAGATAGATATATGTTTTATTTCAAATTTATGGGGTTATCGTTCTTATGATGGATTTTCACTTGGGTCTTTGTATGCCTTTTTTTAAGCTTTGATATTGTAAATTTTACTCAATAGATATATTAATAAATGCCCCCTCTTGCTGCTTATAGCTAGGATCCTCTATGGAAGTATTTATGCACCTTATGGTCCTGGTTATTTATATTTTTATGATTCATTTTCCCAGTTGCCACATTAGATCTCCTGTGAATTTTTCCGAATTTTTCTGTATTATAATTGATTTTTCTGTAATAGATTTATGGCTCTATGTATTAGAGAGATAGAAATCAAATATACCTATTCCTTTTTCACAACAAGATTAAACAAGCAATTATTATTCCCCTTATTGAGAGGGACAAGAAGACATGACTTCTATCGTTATGAATTTATGCGTTTAATTAATATCCCACATCTATCTCCCATTGCTGTATAATGATATCACACACTTCCGGGTATCGGCCGAGTGAACCGCAAGGTGGAACGCATGACGTATCGGCCGAGTGACACGTGACCGGAAGTGATGCGAAAACCCGGAAATAAATGAAAACGAGACGTGAATCGCAGGGCGTCACCGTTTCCATGGAGAAAGCCCGCGGAATCACGGACTCATAATCAAGGATTGGACTTTTAAAGAGGTATAAAAGCAGGAACTGGTCCAAAAGAAGAAATAGAGACTTTTTTATCCAGTTGAAGAAGCTGTTATAGCGAAACGCGTCCTGGAGCTTGGAGAATACCGGTCTTTATTTATTTGGACTTTTTATATGCCTATTCAGTGTTTTTATATTGTTATATATAGTTTTTTATACTGTTATAAATAGTTTTATGTGAATAAATATACTTATATTTTTATAACACTGTTGGCATTGTTCCTGCTCTTTTAAAGAAGGTGTGTGGTCCTTAACCACATATACCCTTGATCAGAGCCGATGTGGATGGCTCTGTGTCTGTGAGTACAAACCTGTTTTTTTTTATACGTATTTGGAACCATACGGTACTGCACCATATATATGTTTCAACATTTCAGAGTTTCAAGAAAGCAATATCCAGTAAAAAGAAGGGATAGGGTCGCCTTCACGGACCCCACGGGCGATCAAATTGAGCTATACACTATTAGCGCTCCAAAGTGTGAGTGGGAATTTTTCCCTCTTAATTTAAATTTATTTTTATTTTGTCACAGTTTACACTATGTTTGGTATATTCTGTTTTTTTTAAGGTATTGATTACCAACTTAGGACACCTTTGTGTATACCTAAAAGGTACTGTTTATATATATACTTACACTTTAAAGTCTATTCACAAATTGTTAATATTATAATTAAAATCCACAACTGTTATAATTAAATATTCTATAGCGCTTCACCAGCACACTACCACTAGACCTACTCTTAACAATGCATAGCCTCCCCGCTCCGAAAGGGAAAAATATCGGACATGTACACACTACTTGCTACACATACCACACAGGTCTCTGCATGGGAAGTGGACTTAGGCCCACCTGATGACACATCAAACTGGTCTGATATATGGGCAGCAATATCATCCCTCACAGTTTGTGTGAATCAAAAAGAGCAAGCATTTAAAATGTACATTGGTACCGCACACCACAATGCTTAGCAATCATGCACCAAACCCGGACCAACCTATGTTGGAAACAATGCTGGTGGATGTGCCCCAAACTGACCCCGCTGTGGCGAGCAAATGCAACAGTAATCACAAGAATCCTGGGCAAACCCTGTCCCTAAGACCCATGGGCACTATTGCTCTCCGAACCTCTAAACACTTTTACAAGGGTGGAGAACAAATTGATTGCAAGGGTAGCGTTGCGACTAGTCGGGCAATTGGACAGGTGTGGTCGACTATCAAAATAATCACACAACCCGTGATTCTCACAAAAATACAAGACAGCGTAAACATGGACAAACTCACATCCCAAATTCATGAAACACCGCATATCTTCCACAAAATATGGCTGGAGGGCGACACCTCCCTACCTTGGTTACTAACAACGACACATTAAGCTGATGGCAACCTCGAGGCCAGAGGAACAATGATTCCAACCTATACACATTGCCCCCTTCCCCTTGTTTGCGCAGGGCGGGCCAGGCTAAAGGAGCTGCGGATCCAGACTGCAAACATAACCTCACCTGACACACTGTCACCTCAACACTAACTCCTACCACACCTTCTCTGATCCTGCCATACCCTAAATACATCACCCCATATCTCTCTCGTCTCCTACTCAAACCTCATGACAGTCAGACAGATCTCAACTACCTTAAACAAAGACATGCCACCTGACCATCATCCTAAGATGCTACGCCTGACCCTGACAAATTTCCAACAAGTAAGGATGACGACAAACAGGCATCCTCTACTCCATATACCGATCAACAAGATTGCACTACCACTCTGACCACCTACACTGCGCCACAAACCCATACCCCTAACAATAGAATTAAACATTCAAATCCAAACTCTACACAACATATCAGGTGCCCTCAGCCCACAAAACCGAAAAGTGGACACAGAATTGTAAATCCACATGGGGCAAAAGGTATACACCACAGAACATTGGCAAGGCAAAAGCCCAGAATATACCCTTTGACTACATAGACGCAAACTTGAGGTGGAAATGCCACATAGGTAGCGTCTGTACTGAGTCAACACCAATCGATGTGTCCTACAACTGCCTATACATTATACTTCACTATCAACAAACATGCCAAGAGAAGGCGTACCCCAACTCCCTACCCTCATCTTTTCTCCCGATGGCAGGCGGAACCGTATACCCGGCCCCACAACCAAATATGGCATCCATTGCACCCTCATGTGCCCAGTTACAATGGTAGCATGGATGTACTTGTTTGCATGTTACAAGAGCATGTACAAGAATGCAAAAGGCCTTATTATATATGTTATCTATGTTCAAACTAACGGTTTAGCTTCTAATCGATGTCCCCTTTCCTCCTTTT